>NC_138948.1:31277500-31877500 GCF_965226115.1 Aulonocara stuartgranti
TGCTGGGACCGAGTTCAGAGAACAGCCAAGGTCAGATGTGCAGGTATTCGCTTGCACATGCCAACACACAATCACACACACACGCACACAGTAGACACACATTTTCCACTCTTAATTAGCATTAATCACTGGACCTTTTGTAAATGCTGCTGGCTGCCAATTATCAATGATTACGCACTATTAGCTGCTGGGAAGGTGACGAGGGTCAAGGCTCGCCCTTTCACTGGACATTATTCCGTAGAAGTCTGCGTGGTAACAGCAAAGAAAAGAACTTTCCCTTCATCTTTATGATAATGACCATTTAGCTGGAAATGTGCCACCAGCAGTAATGTCTCCGAGCCACAGCAGCATGAACCATGTGGACGTGACTCTGTCAGGTTTTGTTCGATCGCTCATGAGGAAAACATCATCTGAGTAAAATAAAATCCTTAAAAAGTGGAAAAAGTTAGCTTATTAATCATAATCATAGAATTGACTTATAAAGCCCAATTATAATTTCATTAATCAAATGTGCATTTAAATGATACATTAGGAAACATTCACATTATTCAATATTATTATTCAGTGCCATTTATCTCCCTGTTCTTTCTATTTTGCAATGTAAATATTTCATTGCATTTCTATATTTCCATATATCCATAAAGACAAACACATCTATTCATATATATTCACATAAACAATTAATAAAAACATAATCATAATCAGAGGAAGGGGAAATAGTGTATGACAAACTGGATACCGCAATCAAAGACAGAACCTGTCTTTTAATCAAAGTTTCTTACACGAGCCAAAAAGCTTTCCTGTTTGCTACCTTAGTACATGCAAAAATAATGATCACTTTATGGTGCAGGAAAGTGGCTGCACATGCGACTTACTAAATGCATTCTGTGTTAAGTTACTCTTTCCAGATAAGACTGCAAGACAGCAGTGCGATACCTAAAAATTAAACACGAGCGACCCACCGGGAAGCAGCAGGAGCTTTGATTGGCCAACTGTTGCTGTTCTTACATGCTGCTTCCCCCTTCTGCTGTGCTTAAAAACAGGCAACAAGAGTCAAAGTGAGGGTCAGAGCTTAGCAGCTGGCCAGTAATATTACCTTTAAAAAAAGACTCATTCACATATTAAATGACTCAATTTAACTAAAAGATCCGGTTAGAGTAGTAAACGTTTTACATTACTCAAGTTTTTCTTCCGTTAACTCACAAATATGCACATATCAAGCTGCAATCATTTTTCCACTGTGAACATGCTAGCTAACCTATAGATGCAAACTAACATTAACGTAAATTAAAGTCATATTTTTTCAAACAGAACCGGGAACAATGATTTATTGGTATCTGAATCTTTCTGGTTTTCCGCTTATAGTGCAAGTAATGGTAACTCCTAATATCTGAGCAGGCTTTGCAGGAAAATATTCCACATAAAGATCAACAAAACCTAATGCAATTCCCAAAATGCAACCATGATTCCCAAAACAATCAGTTATGGTCTGATTATACTTTTTAATTGTTTGTTTGTTTTTTAATTTAAAGTACTTATTTATGTTGATAATAATGGATGATGCAACTTGCTGGGGTGGGTGGCCACCTGACCCTGGCTCTAGGGCTGCTCAATTAATCGAATTTTAATCACGATTACGATCTGGGCTTTCAACGATCGTTAAAAATGACTGAGCCGATTATTAGCCCCTCCCTCATTTATCTGCGACACCTTAAAGGCCGGTCCGTGAAAATATTGTCGGGCATAAACCAGTCCGTGGCACAAAAAAGGTTGGAGACCGCTGATTAAGAGGACCCGAGGGAAGCTCGGAAAGCTAAGCAAAAGTTATTTGGAGAGGAGAGTGACTGCTGTTGGTTGAAAAGAGAGGTAAAAAAAAACTTCAGTGGTGTTAAGATAAGATAAGATAACCTTTATTAGTCCCACACGTGGGAAATTTGTTTTGTCACAGCAGGAAGTGGACAGTGCAAAAGTTATGAGGCAAAAATTAGAATACAATAACGTCATTTTTGCGGAAAATGTAGTTTTTTTACCTGTAGGCCTTAAAAGCCTATACTGGTCATGTTTGATTTTTCTGAATAGTTTGAGATGCTTAGAACTCAAATTGCACTGCTGGAAATAGTTTATTTTGATTCACCTGCTGTTTTCTTTGCAAATTTGCATCATAGGATTGTTTTTTCGTTTTTCCTGCAGTGTATAAAAATTGGTGTATCTCCAAAATAAAACTATGAAGACACTCAAAATAGATCTTCTGTTGTTGTAAACTATTTTTTGCAACTTTTTTGTATTTAAAGTTTTGAGGGACAAACCTCTTAAATTTCTCCAAGTAGAAATATATGTAAAAAAAACAAAAACGATTTTCAATTTTTTCGTAGTTTATTGCACTTTTTTGCAATTAATGTAGTTACTATGGACTTAATGCATACATATTATTAAAATATGGGCTATAACAGTTGTATAGCAACTTGAAATGCTCCCACAAATGGCACTACAACATGTAAAAAAAAATAATATAAGTTCTGGCGGACTTGGTTCTAGGTCGTAAGGGTTAAATAAATATCGTCAAATAATCGAGATCTCAATTTCAGTGAAAATAATCGTGATTATCATTTTTGCCATAATCGAGCAGCCCTACCTGGCTCACAAATTGAGTTTATCCGAATACTCTCCAAACCTCAGCCAAGGAAGTAACATGTTTGCAACAAACATTTGTACAAAAAAAAAATTCCTCCATGACTGGAACTTAGTATTATTTTCTAGTATATGTTTTATTCTGTAATTCATTTCCATGGCTTTGTCTTGCTAAAACCAACATGGTGGTCACCCCAGATTTGGACTGCAGGCAGACCAGTAGCCTCTGCCCTCTGTCTAATTATTTGTGAAATGTTCCTCCAGCCGTTCTGTGTCAGTACCACTTTCTTTTCCAGCCTTTTGTTACCCTGTCCCAGCTTTTTGTGTGATTTTTGTTGTTGCCATCAAACTCAAAATGATTGTATTTTCTTTCTTTAAAATGTCAATTTTCATAGTTTAAACATCTGTTTTCTATGTTCTATTGTGGGTAAAATATGGGTTTATGAAATTCGCAAATCATTTAATTCTGTTTATTTACATTTTACATAACATCCTAACATTTTTGGAACTCCACTTATAGTTTCCCTTGTTTGTTGGATAAGTTTAGGACCAAAGCTAATTGGTTGGGGTTTGAAAAAAATCATGGCTTTTTTACATGCTAAACGGATGATATAAAACTTTCGTTTTTATATATATAAGCATGCACTTTATATGTATTGTTCACACGGCCCCTAGAGGTAATTTAACTTTGTAATGCTTGTGATAAACAACTTTTGGGCTGTGTTTTTGCATGAGGACAGACAGTTACTATCCCTGTGCCTATATACTACAAGGTAATTCCTCCTGAATATTGTATGATAAGGGGCCCCATCGGTGTGATGGTTAGCACAAGAAGGTCCTGGGTTCAAATCCATTATCTGGCTGGACCTCTCTGTGGGTTCTCTTCACGGTTGGGCTTAGTGGGCTTAGGTTAATTGGTGATTCTAAACTGCCTGTCTGTGTGAATGATTGGGTCTCTCTGTGTGTCAGAGTGGTGACCAGTTCAGGGTGTAGCCCGCCCTGAACTGGACAAGGCAAATAGATGTACACATAATGTATGTTCACACTTACTACATAACCACTGCACATTTACTTTATATATGTGAGATACCTTTCTATATAAAAGGATTATATATAAATACAATATTTGATATATATATATATGCCTTTAGGGCTACTGGACCAATTAAAGTAGGCTTTTTTTGGAGTTAGACAGACAAACATAGAAACCAATGGCAGCTCAGGGAGACATGCCTTCATCCAACAAGATGTAGTGGCTGATTCCTGAAGGGAGCTGTCAGTCATTGCTTCTCTTTCTGTTCTGAGTTGAATTATGTCTCTCCCAAGCAATATGCCAATTCAGCCTTGCCAGACTACAATGAGCAAAGTGAATGTTGCGGACTGGCGTTGCCAGGCGACTGTAATATTTGCTTTCTTCGTGTGCTCAGTTTTCCTCAACCTTCCTTATGTACTTGGTCTTCAGTTAGGGATTTCCAATGCTGAGAAAGTGTTGCAGGTAGTTGGGAACAGGAATAACTCCCTTCTGTAACGCACACGTCCAAGATTCCTCCCTGTATCCCTCTATGATTTTCTTTTCTTTCTTTTTTTTTTAACACTGGTGCAAAATAGGAAGTCTATACAGAAACAGCAGCTTTCATTCTGTGGGCCTGTGATCAAAACTTGACATTTGCTGTTGATGTTTCAGATAGCTGAATTATGCTCTGCTGTCAAACTGTGTTGCAGCTGTGCTGGAAATATCTTGACATCTCATTTACATTTGGCAAAAATAAGAGAACTCAGCCTGCACACAACAAAGTGGACCGGGAACCACAGCATAGCATTTTTATAAGATGCAGCCATGTTTTTGGGTGACTTTTCTTTTCTTTCTTTGTTTTTTTTAATATTGGAAGTTATTACATCTTCAACTGGCTTTTTTGAATGACATGAAAACAACCCAATCACAGTGGCACACATTTTTAGTAATGAGCTTAAAAACATTTGCTTATCATCTTAACTGCTGAATAAAGATAGAGCTGTGCCCCCAGTTAAAAATGCAGCAACGAGCTATGGAGGAAGGAGAAAAGAAGATTTTTTAAAAATGGAAGCACAAGGCAGAAGCAGGATTTGAAACTCATTTGCATTGCACAATTGATTTCTTGCAACTACCCTGTCCACAATGTCAGTCATTCCCTCTTTTCAGTTTTAATTAAATCCCTGACTGAGTTCTGTTCGAATTTCTGATTTGAAGCCGCAGTCAATAGCAGAAAAGTGTCCAAAGATTGTGCCCCGTTCACTAAATCAATTCCAACAATACTTCCAGGCCCATGCCTCTGCAGAGGGAGTCGGCTACACAATGGGTGTCAGAGGAGATAATATCTACCCGCTTGTAACCATTCCATCCCTACTGGGGCGAACACTTCACCACCACAGGCCTATCAGTTCTCCTTCCTCCCCCTGCCTTCTCATGATATGATCTCATTTTACTAAATTATAATGTGATGCTGCTCATAATGGATGCTAATGAAGATCAAATTATCCACACTTTAATGAATATGGAAGCACATTACCTATATACACTACAAGATAATTCCTCCTACATTCATGCATACATGTATGTGGCTGCAGTGCACATGATGCATTCACACCTTTTACATAAGCATAATGCACGCACCTTTTAAAAAGTACATTGCACATGCATGCATATTTATTGTTCACATAAAGACTGAATAAATTAGTTTAAGGCCAAATGGCTTGTAATTATATATTCCACAGGAAAGATGCATACTAATCTTTGGTGATGATGCATGAACTATATATGGTTTTCCCAGACAAAACGGCTGGGTAGCCTATATGAACAGGACCCACCAAGGACCCAGGTGCCTTCTTCCACTCATTACACCTCACCTCCAGTAGGTTCTGTGTTGCATTTTTAATGAAACAGAGAGGGTGCAACAGCTTTCATTTCACATCTCACATTCCTTCACGCAGCAAAGTCATCTGTCAGAGATGATAAACTCCAATTTAGTGAGAGGTCATGTGAAATATTAACAAGGGCCTCCAGCAAACCACCCCAATCAATTCCAAACTGATATTTTCATAAATCAATGCAGTGGGGCTGAAAGAGAAAATGCTTCTTTGCAGTGAGATAGACAGGCATATTGAGTTTTTGGAGCATATTAAGATTTCACTTTTATTTTGGCTAGTTCTTTACATTCACAGAAGAAAACCCCCCAGAAGTTTCTGATTTACTTCCAGGTGTAACATTGCATTGATCTCTACAGTATCTTGCTGCAGGTTTTCTTGACTTGATTAAGACATCCACTACTGAATGTACCACTGTACCGTCTGTGATCTCTTTAGCTTAATTCAGATGAGCCTATTTATCTTTTAAAAGGAAGGAAAAGTAGAATCTTTCTGTTTGAAATTATAAACTGAATTTATAAGTAAATTGTATAAAACCCCTGATTGATTCAATATGCTTACATTTATGTGACTTTTTGAGTCTTCTGTGCGTTTATGAGCTGATACGAAAAACAAATACAAAACAGATTTTAAACTAAAAGGCAAAAGAACAACTTCATTCTTCTTTAGCCTGTCCTGACTGAATCAGGAAGTGTTCCAGTGGCTAAATGGGCTTCTTGTAAGTTACTGATCCTGAAAGTTCTAAACTACATAAAATATCTATTGAAGATGCCCGCGATAGAGTAGTCAGGTTTACACCCCTTGCTTACATAGGTTTAATCCCAATGGCCCTGAAAAGCTGCATGCTTCCTAGACTATGAAACAGCATGCTTAAATTACTGCCGTGCAGTGGCAACTACAAGTGAAAAAATCATCAAGCATTAATGCATGAAATGTGTCTGCACTTGTTCTGAGTCAGTGACTGTGTGAGTACAAGGCTGAAGCACCTTGAGTTTTTCTCTGCAGCATAAGGCAGAGCGTTAAATAAGATTTATCAGAGCCGCCTCGGCTCGGGTTTAGAGGCCATTTCCCATGAATCCCACTGTGGGCCCTCTGTGGCCCACATCAGCCAACTTGTAAATAAATCAGCCAAACCGTATGGCTCTCGTCTTTTGAGATTCAATTTACCTCATGACCACTGAACCGCTGTGCGCTTCTCTCACATCAGGAGACAGGAGCAAGCTGGACAGTTAGAGTTTAAAGAGAGGGAAGGGGGGGTGAGTTGGTGAGGCAGGCTCATGCATAGTGAGTCTTGAGTTTGACAAGTTCCAGCATCCGCCTCCACTCTCTGTTTGACAGGGGAAATGAGTTGGAATTGGAGCTTTGTCAGGCAGTCACACTTGGTAATTAGTTTCTGGCCTTTCAATTGAAATGTGCCAGGAGACAGCACAGGTAACACTTAAGGCATTTGCCATCACTGAAAGAGTGATCAAAGCCATTCAGTCAGCTCCACATGTTCCATTCAGAAGGGGTTATAGACAGGAGTTTTTTAATACCCACAGTGACTGAGCAATATGGCCCTGCTGGTCTTTTTAGTGTAATAATTAAACTGAATTTGTTTACATGTGCTTACTAAGTCATGCATCGTGTTCATAAACCTTTTTATGTTTAATTATAGCTGTTTGCTTGCCGTTGTATTTTTCAGTCAACACAGAAGCTGTGATAGTGGTTACCATGGGCATTGAGATAAAAGAATACATCAGGATTTTGCATTGCATGCCTGTAACAATCTTGAAAAGATCCAATTCAATACACCAGAACCAGAAATATCTCATTCCTTGCATTCTTGCTCTTGCAGTTCCTTAAATTCAATGTAACTGTCACCATTTAGTGAAATATTTGAGTGTGATATGCTGGTAGTTGCTAATGTAGCCTGGAGCCTTTACCCTCAAGGAGGGCTGCAGCTTTCTGAATTATCTCACGCTCCAGATTTACTTCACTTGAGCCTTTTTTCCACCGTACACAGCAACAATTCCATAAAACCTATACACAAACTTTCTATTCAGCAATTCTCACATCAGTAAGAGAAATGTCACAGCTGGGGATACAGAGTCATACTGCTCTCACAATACTAGTTTTCATTGTATACACATAACATGTACATAAGGCTGGTTCAGTGAAAATCAGGCACATTGGATCCTGCACATCTTTTCTTTTCATTTGCCTTTTATATTCATTAACTTGCACCACACATACTTTTATTAAAAATGTCCCCACTTTCAATTATATTAAATCGTTTGTTCATTCAAAGAATGAAATTCCATTAAGGTAACTGTAAATGATGTTCCCTTTGTTAATGTCCATGTTGTTAATCTCTCCTGCAAAGCTGTAATTCGCTTGTTTTTTTTAACACCTGCAGATACACCTATTAGTTGACATAAAACTGTCACAATGAATAAAGCCATCCTGGAACAAACAGTCAGGCATTTTGGAAAACTTTAGAAACTTTAAAGCCTCTTTAGATTTATTAATGCGTGCCAGTGCAAACTGGATTTGGTTTAAAAAAAAAAAGTACTGTGAGCATTTACAAAGAGAGCGCAGTGAGAAGATTGCACTTATTTTTTGCATTTCATATGTTTGCATTCATTGCTGCGAGACATTTGTAGCAGCGTGTGCTAGAAGAATGAGACATTTCTCCACGTGAGTCAATTTATCTGGAAAGCCGGATAAAGGTGCTCTTAAAGGATATAGATTACCAAGCCACCTACTTCTATTTGCTCAGTGAACTCGGAGATGAGTTCAGTACATTGAGCTTGGAACCTCAAACCAAAAGGAGTCATCCAATACCAGTGGCAGCAAAACTTCTTGTAACTCTTTAATTTTTGGTGTCAGGTTCTTTCAACAGACCGTGGTTCAGTGACAGGAATTATACAGCTTTATCCTTAAAAGTAAAATGCCCTTTGTTGGACATTAGCTTTAAAAACATACTTTTCATTAATAAAGTTTTATTACATTCAAATTAAACTGCTATAGTTTCAGCACCATGGACAGCGCACAAGATGCTCTGTGCTATAACATAGAACAGTTTTTGACAGACTTACACAAATTCAGCTGTACATGTACATGACAATATGTAAGATATATATCAGACATACACACACACACAGAAATAAACTTTTATTAATCAGGCATTTGTGTTTTGTTTTCTCAGTTGAAGTTTTCTTCAATACAACAATGCTATAGAATGGACTGCCATCATATTGTCTCATGGCTTACAAACCTAGACTGGAGCTTGAGAATTACTGAAGCCCGTTTTGATTAAAATGACTCTTTCTGCCGGACTGGCACTTTAGGCCTACATTTAACATACATGTAACTGACCTGTATTTATATGCTTTTCTGATTACAGTTAAAAGAGGCTCCTGTCCTGTCATTGCATTGACTCTTAAATTGTGACCTTGCTCTAAACTGTGTGGGGTTTTTGGCATGTTATATTGAAAGTAACTGACTGCTCCTGTGTTTAGAAAGCAGCACAATTTTTGTAAATCACGTGGAAAACTAAACACACGTGGTATTTGGGGATTGCGCTTACACACTATTTTGCCATTTTTTGGTAAATCTGGCCCATAGATTATTGCTGTTAGAAATTAAGAAAAAAAAATTACAAATATAAATTTCACTATAATGGGTCTACATTTAATAAAGAAGAAAGCTTTTTAGCATAAAGATTAGATAAAAAGTTCCTTCTATGTCAAAGTTCCTCTTCATAGTATGTATACAGTATGTGTTTAATTTATACAAAGAAAAGTAGAAGCTGTTTTTTTTATTTAAACTGTTTTCGTAGTTCAGTGTTGTGACATACCAGAGTGTTGCTTTCACAGCTAAAACAAATCTTCAAATCACAATTTTTTTTTCACGTTTCTTTCTTTCTTTTATTTTGAAATGCTGTAGCTTGGATTATGCTGGTAGATGTATTTTTGACAGAGCTAAGCTATCACCGGCCTGAATGACTACAGACCGGTGGCACTCACCCCAGTGGTAATGAAATGCTTTAAGAAGCTGGTCCGCAGACACATCACAGCAGCCCTGCCCCGCAGCCTGGATCCACACCAGTTTGCCTACAGAGCAAACCGATCCACGGAAGACGCTGTAGCCACAGCACTCCATGCTGCATTAACTCACCTGGAAGAGCATGGTAGCTATGTGCGGATGCTCTTCGTGGATTACTGCTCAGCTTTTAACACCATCCTTCCACACAAACTGGTGGCCAAGCTACAAGACCTGGGGCTTCCATACAGCACCTGCATGTGGATCAATAGCTTCCTCTCGGGCCGTAGACAGAGAGTCAGAGTTGGCCATCACACATCCTCAGCCCTGAGTCTCAGCACTGGCTCTGAGCTCAGTCCACTGCTCTACTCTCTCTACACACACGACTGCACTCCTCGCCACCACAGCAACATCTTTGTGAAATTTGCAGATGACACCACAGTGGTGGGGCTCATTTCCAAGGGAGACGAGTCTACGTACAGAGACGAGGTGGAGCAGCTGACGTCATGGTGTAAGGCCAATAACCTCCTCCTCAACACTTCAAAAACCAAAGAACTCATAATAGACTTCAGAAGGAAAAAGGCAGAGATCCAACCACTATTCATAAATGGGGACTGTGTAGAAAGGGTGGCAAGCTTCCGCTTCCTGGGAGTCAATATAGAGGAGAACCTTTCCTGGAGTGTGAACACCTCCGAGCTGCTGAAAAAGGCCCAACAGAGACTGTACTTCCTGAGAATTCTCAGGAGGAATAACATCACACAGAGACTGCTGGTGTCCTTCTACAGAGCCACCATTGAGAGTGTTCTAACTTACTGCATATGCATCTGGTACACTAGCTGCACAGGGGCTCAGAGGAAAGCACTCCAAGGGATCATTAACACCGCCCAAAAGATCACTGGCTGCCCTCTCCCCACACTGGAAGTTCTACACAACGCCCACTGTTTTAAAAAGGCCCAAAACATCATAAAAGACACCTCACATCCTGGCCACTCCCTGTTCGAACTGTTGCCCTCAGGCAGACGGTACAGGGCAATCAGAGCAAGGACTAATAGACTCAAACACAGCTGTTATCCAACTGCAATAACACATCTGAATACTACAAAAAAATGTCCATCACGCCACTCTTGTGTTAATCTATGCACGGTCTGAAGCATGTGTGTGGGAATGTATGTGAATGTTTTACTGTTATATCTTATTAGTATTTTAAGTATTCTATTTTATTTATTGAATTTTATTGTTTTATTTATATTTTGATATTGCTAGGGATGATGCAATGATCGGGGACCATTCTTAATTTCGTTGTTCTCATGACAATGACAATAAAGTTTCTGATTCTGATTCTGATTCTTCTTCCAGTTATTTTTTCATTCATTTTTTTTGCTTAGCTAAGCTAATCACCTTCCAATTCAAGACATAAAGACATGACAGACAGACCAGCCAGTGGGTGGTGGTGATCTTCTTGCCTCTCCCCAAGAACGCTATTACAATAGTTTTCATTTGTTGACAAATCAGAATAAGCCTGGTATGGTTCATATTTTTGAATACACTTAATTTTATACATCTTTGGTATTTTGTCCTGAGATTAATCCTGATGTTATGTATATTTTTGAAGAATCAAAAAAATGACACCTACTGCAGTTCAGTTATGTTGCAGTTGTTTCTGAGAACATGTAAAGAGTCTTTTCATCCACAAATTTGTCACAGTCAAATCCATGTAAACTGTGGCCCAGTGTAACAAAATCATAGAGACTGAGTGCAAATTCATGGCAACACTAATATGTTCTGATTACACATTTTCTTTGGCTTTGATACGCTATAAAATCTGCCTTCTCTGAACAATATTTAAGGTCTTTGATTAGCACTTGAGAAAATAAAAGTAACCCTAACCCTAACTTAACTGCAGTTGGATTGTTCTTCAAATGTTTTGACAAGTCAGAAGACGACAGAGTATAAGTCTTTGATTATCTGTTTTAGAATTATATAAAAATGCATTTCTTTTAAGAACAGTTCTTGGTGGCAGTTTTTTTCATCATAGTATTTTATTTCATTAAATGGTAAATGGCCTGTATTTGTATAGCGCTTTTCTAGTCCCTAAGGACCCCAAAGCGCTTTACAAAACCTGTCATCCACCCATTCACACACACATTCACACACTGGTGATGGCAAGCTACATTGTAGCCACAGCCACCCTGGGGCGCACTGACAGAGGCGAGGCTGCCGGACACTGGCGCCACCAGGCCCTCTGACCACCACCAGTAGGCAATGGGTGAAGTGTCTTGCCCAAGGACACAACGACCAAGACTGTCCAAGCTGGGGCTCGAACCGGTAATCTTCCGATTACAAGGCGAACTCCCAACTCTTGAGCCACGATTATTAATACACCTCCTATTTTTGTATTTCATAGCGATATCTTTTACTTAATATCATCTTTTAGTTCATTTATAGTGGCCCTTTATCATTTCTAATGAGATGTTTTATTTCATAATGCACTGTTATTTTGTGACATTTTTCATCTGTCAGGAATGCCTTGAGAGAATTTGTTCAGATTTGGTACAAAAACTCAGTTGGACTCAAGAATGAACTGATTTGAATTGACTAGTCATATTGAACTTGCGAAATACATTTTTGGCCATAACTCCAGATTTCACACCGATGTGTATAGGAATAGAGTGACAACATTTATTATTATATTATATTATATAACATAATATTCCAAATGTTAAAGGTCAATTTTGAAAAACATCAATTTAGATTTATTCAGTGTAGAGCGCTTGGTGCAGTTCAGGATTTTATACCTGCAGTGAGTTCGTATGAGCTCTGCACCTTTTCTTTTTCCTTATTCATGTGATGTGTTAATCAACACCTAACTGTGCTGCTGATGGCAGCTAAATTTCCACTAGCTACACAGAGCTATAAAGCCTGAGTAAGAAGGATGATTGAAAAGGCTCATAGACTGAAAACAACACCTGAATGCACCTTAATGGGGGAATTTCGCTCCATGTCTAGTGGTGATCATCTAGGATTTCAAAGGTTTTCATCTATCAACTTGTTGATGCAGAAAAAATGTTGAACCTGAATAATGGAGATTCTGTAATAGGCATATGCTTGAGCAGTGCATTTCTGGCTGCCTTTTTAAACCCGTTGTATGGTGTGTGATGTGCTATTTTGTGTATTAATTCCTATTGCTCTTTTTAGGTGTGTGCTGTGTGTATAGGGAATTAATTAATTAGTAAATATTGACTTACTTGCACTTTACAAATGTCGCAAAGTCATCATGAGTAAATATGTTCTCAGATAACATCTTTTGACAGGTGATCCTCCCATACTTTTCCTGCAGGAGATTATTTTTGTCTGACATAGAAGACAAAATACCGTATTTTTCGGACTATAAGGCGCACCACATTTTAAGGTGCACTGTCGATGAATGGATCTGTGTTCATACGTAAGGCGCACCCGATTAAGGCGCATTAAGTGAAACAAAACAGTGAGATAAGTCAAACGTTACTGAACTCATTCTTCTTGCTTCCTCCACTTCTGTACCATTGATTCATTAATGCTGAATTCTCTGGCAGCTGCTCTATTCCCATGTTATTGCAGTATATTAATAACTAACCTCATATTGTGGATGGATTATCTAAGATGTTCTCCTGACTGAAGTTTGGTCCGTTTACAGCATCCTGCCATGCGATTGCATTTGTCCCTAACCATCGGGAACCCGCACGTTAACTTTTATCAAGTGGAAAAAAGTTAGCGTTCATCCTCCAGCTTCACTGTGTTTATGTTATGCTAACATAGCTGTGCTGCTAGCGATAACATAGCATATCATTATATTCCAGCTAGCCCAACTTCAGCAACCCTACAAAAGTCACTGCCGTTTAGTTTTCTGTCTTCATTTATGTTGGAAGTGATAGCAGAGCTGTACGTTTTAATTTTTTCAGAAATCTCTGTCAGAACATGGTATATCATGTTTAGGTGGAAACTAGCGAGCTAACTTCCTGCTAACTTCTAACTCGGTTAAATTTAATAAATTCTGTTTTCATGGACACCAGGTAAAGCAGCAACGCTGATCATTTTATTAGAGATGAAAGAATTTAGACAGTTTTTTACTCTCAGTGATGCTGCAGTGTTCATTTGAATTTGGGACCTGAAGCGGACACAGTTTTGGACCCAGATTACTCCACAAGGCTCCTGACTATGGTAGCTGTAATGCTTCGACAATCCATCAAGCGGTGCGGCTTCGTAGCTTACCAAAGTTGTACTAAAACATTTTTTGACAGATTTTTGAGCACCGTGTACCACATAAAATTGGTTCGAGGTCAGTAAGGACAACCAG
Organism: Aulonocara stuartgranti; assembly: GCF_965226115.1. Classification (NCBI taxonomy): domain Eukaryota; kingdom Metazoa; phylum Chordata; class Actinopteri; order Cichliformes; family Cichlidae; genus Aulonocara; species Aulonocara stuartgranti. The sequence goes on from NC_138948.1 coordinate 31,291,389, forward strand.
AATTTATACATTAACTGTTGTAGAAATGCATGTACTGTTGCATTTTTGAGATGTGTCTCCATAGCCTTTGTGCTGGTTGAATTCCTACCATCCTCTCTCTTAAGCATGGACATTCAAGCTGGATCAGACTGCAAACACCCAGCACTCTCTTCAGAGTACTTTGTTACACTGGTAAAATCCTTAATGCGTCTTCTTACTTTACACATCCATTCATTTTCTTAACTGTTTATACAGTTGAGGGTCACGGAGGGCAGCTAGAACATGTCCCAGCTGTCACACCCTGAAAAGGTCATGAGAGTTATGGTAAAACCATCTGTTGAAATTGAAAGTTTAAAGCTTTTCAAGATCAGAATCGGATTTAGAATAATGACAGTTGTTAATAAAGAAAAAAAAAACAACATTGCTAGAAATTGAGCATAAATCTTGTGCTCCACCGCCACCGTCCTTCTTCCATCCATAAATGTGTATTTTGAAAGTAATTTCTCTTGCTATATTATTTGTTAGTTATTAGTTACACCTTGTTAGTACCCTTTGTCTACAGGATTGTTGTAGTGTATTGTAGTATGGTTTCAACAAGATGCTGGGAACATTCCTCAGTATTTTGAATCATTCAAGGCAGGATGGAAGCATTCTTTCATGTTGTTTTTTTTGGTTTCTGACCCTACCATCAAAAATAGAGACTGAGCAATGTTTTTCCAATCTTATGTTGTCCAATTTCAGGTGAGCCCATATGAGTTGTTGCCTCAGTTTAGTGTTTACTGCCAATCTGCTTCAAGGTTCAACATGTTGTGCATTCAGAGATGTGGTTCTGCATACCTTGGTTATAAGTTGTGTGGAAAAAGGTATCAATTTGTAAAAGAAACATTTTCTAAATGGGCTCTCAAGAAATCACTGACATAAACCATATAAACAGCAATAAAAACAATGCACAATCATAAAAAAATAAGGCTTCAGTAAAAACCACAAAATTTTGTAAAACCACTAAAATGGTAAGATAAGCTCCAGATATCACATATACTGATTTAAGAATGCTATTGCACAGGTAACAAAATCGCTTTTAGTCATATTACACCTTACTCATGGTGTTCTATATCTGCAGCCCGAAGGTGAGTCTGGTTCTCTATAATAACTTTGGGTCTTTAAGCCTTGCGTACTACCTGCATATACAATAGGAAGTCAGGTCTGTGGGAGACCTATCATTTTGCTAACTACCTTCACAACATTTCCAAACCAGGCAGTTCCAATTTTATTTCTATAGCACATTTAAAAGACCCAGGTACATCAAAGTGCTTCACAGATGAGCCGCCTTTGCGGGGTTATAACAATAAAGGAGCAAAGAAAATACAGTTATCATTACAGATGGTGGTGTGGCACAAGCACGAACCGGGGAAAAGTTAAGATCTAATTTGTTTGGAATGCTAGCTTAAACAGGTGGGTTTAAGCTCGCAATAATGGAAGATGTTACAACTGTCTTATTGCAACTATTTTAACCGAGACAACGAGTTTGTGAAGCCTTTTTCTTAATGTTCTGAAGTCAATGAATGGTATCCTCCATGTGGTAGCAGCACAGCGCACCAAAACGAGCATTGTTACAAAAAAAAACAACAAAAAAAACAAAACAGCCGTAGCCATGGCAGTTTGGAGGCTGCGGGGCCCTCCCCAAGCCAAACGAGACCCATAGAAGGGTGACTCAAGCTCCCGGGCATGCTTAGCCTCTTGCCTCACCCTCTCGTTGAGGAAGGCAGAAACTGTGGGTCGCCGATACCACACGGAGTCTGCTGGGTCCATGTTCTGGTCGCGATCTTCTGTTATGTGAGGGCTGTGTGCAGGCAGGAAAAGGACCCAAAATGCAGACTTACGGAAACAAAAGATGAACTTAAATACAGCTGCTGAACTCAAAGTAACAAACTTCCAAAATACAAACATTAATGCAGGCAGGAAAAACCAAAACACACAGCATGGGTAAGAGTGGGTAAGAGTAGATTGTGACACGGACACAGAGAAACACAGGGCTTAAATACACAGAGGGAGCAATCAAGGAATGGGCAACAGGAGGGAAACACAGCTGGGGCAAACCAGGCCTAATGAGACAAAGGAAGCAAAATCAGACGCATTTACTTGAGACACGGACTTTCAAAGTAAAACAGGAAACATAACACAGAGACACGAACTTGACAAGGGGATACAGCTGACAGGTGAGACAGAGCAACTAGAGAACACAGAGACATAAACCATAAGACAGAACTCTAACAAAGAAACCAAAGATTAGAAATGATAAATAATATAATAAACTCAAAACCCTGGGTCTACAACCCAGACATCCTAACACACTGGAGGATGTTATGAGTGGCAGATATTAGATATTTAATAAACAGACGATATCTAGCTATCAGTCCACAAAAACATCTTCAGGTAATATAAAAGAAAACATCCCACTTGGAGGGAGAGCAGAAACAGGATCAGTGAAGAGACCCAACGTGGGGATTTGCTTTCCACTCTCTTTCTCTCTCTCTGTTGCCCTTTCCGGGAAGTTCAGCAGCCTGTCAATAACTGTCTCAGTCAATCAGGCCTGTAAGGCTGCTTGGGCCCCTGGTGTAACTGAAGGATATAACAGATACAACCTATAACTGACACAGCTCCAGATCTATGCACTGTAATCACTGGGGAGCCCACCTCTCAAACTGTTGCCTCACTTGTTGCACGACAGTGGACACGCGTACTGTGTAATTATTTTTTATACCACTGAACCTTTTGAAATTGATTACATGCAATATATACCACTTTACTGTGAAGTGTACTGGTGGGGTGGGAGATGGTTGAATGCAGATATTGTTTGACAGTGTCATGCTATAGTGTCTTCACCCACAAAGAGACTCATCCCCCTTAGCTTTGATAGACCACCTTACACATGAAAGAAGAAGAAAACTCAAATGTTTGCTGCTTTAAGTTTTTTTTTTTTTTTCAAATCTGCTTTCTTGTGTGCATAAAAAAAAGACCTTGTACATCCTGTTTATTGACGGTTTATTGGCTTGTTGTACTTAGATAATGATATTTTGGATTTTTAATAATAGATAGGTAGACAAACAACCAGCAATTCTTAAGGAACATTATTAGGACTGGGGCTTGTTTTTATGGCTAAGATTAATTAAGGTCATTCACTTCCCATTTTGTTTGTAAACTGATGACTGTGTCCATTTTATAGTGTCATTTTCCTGAAAAAGTCTCCCAAAGGACTTAAAGTTTTATGGCACTGAACCAAAAAGTAAAATTTTAACTGGCTCATTTCACTGTCAGGAGGCCAAAGGATTCAAACAAATCCGATTTCATCATAAAATAAAGAAAACATAAATAAAAGAAACCACAGAAATCAATAACTGAGCCCAAGAGTCAGTTTTATGAAAAAGAGTCTAAGGCTGCTTGTTACAGGTTTAGATTAGTTGTTATGACACTTTTCCCCAAACCTGTTATGTGTCATGATATTTGTGATTAGATGACTCCTCTTAAATACTCTGTGCAGTGTGCATAGGGATACAGAAGTATACATTGTAAAGATAGTAAAGTGGTTTAATAGGTGTTTTAGCTGCATTCAGTGCTGTGTCACTGCAGTCGTGTGAAATAAAAAGTTTACAACTAAGTGCATGATTGCTGCTTCCACAGGAACTGAGAAGGTAAGTAGCAGCCTGGAGCGGCTAATTAAATGTGCTTGATCATCAGCGAGTGTTAGCATCTTAAACTGAGAAGCAGTTTTGACAATTTGCTCATCTGTAACATTCAGGTGTGTCTTAACACTTTGTCAGTTGTCTCAAGAGTGGACATTCCAGCAAATTCATCCCAAGATCTGATCGTACTTCACTCAAAGAAACTGCAAAACACTCTAGAGCTACATTTCAGATGCTATAGGCCTCCTTTAGCATGTTAAATATTAAATTTCCATCAAGTATAATTAGGAAAAGTCTGAACAAGTATGACTTTATTGCAAAGACTTTTAGATGAAATCATCTCTCATCTAAAAAGAAGATGGCAGTATGGCTTAATTTTGCAAAGTTGCAGCTGAACAAACCACGAGATTTCTGGAACAATGTTCTTGTAGAGAGAGCAGAGAGAGAGCAAAGTTGAGAAGTGTGGCCCACAGTGGACAGTGCCATATTTGACAAAAACCAAACACCCATACCAACTGCCAAGGGTGATGAATTGGGCTTGTTTGTCAGCTACTGGGGCCTAAGTATCTTGCAGTTACTGGGTTGACCATGAGCTCCTCTATACACCAAAATTTTCTAGACTCAAATGTGAAGCTAAACCTTGATTGAAATTGGGAGGTACAGCATCACAATCAAGTCAAGTCAAGTCAAGTCGGCTTTATTGTCGCTTCAACCATATACAGTTAGTACACAGTGAGTGATACCAACCACAGCAGCAAATCTACAACAAAGGCTGAAGGAGAAAAGAGGCAAGGTGTTGGTATGGTTCAGAATTTGACCTGATTGCAGTGCTGTGGTAGGACCTTAAATGAGCTGTGTGTAAAAAAAAAACCAAAAAAAAAAAAACCCCAACAAGCCTGAACTCAGTTCAGCTCAATTCAATTCAATTTTATTTATACAGGGCCAAATCAACACACCAGTTAACTTAAAGTGCTTTTTATTGCAAGGTAGACTCTACAATAATACATACAGAGAACAACCTAACAATCAAATGACCCCCTATGAGCAAGCACTTTGGCGACAGTGGGAAGGAAAAACTCCCTTTTAACAGGAAGAAACCTCCAGCAGAACCAGGCTCAGGGAGGGGCGGGGCCATCTGCTGCAACCGGTTGGGGAGAGAGAAGGAATACAGGATAAAGACATGCTGTGGAAGAGAGCCAGAGATTAATAACAGGTATAATTCAATGCAGAGAGGTCTATTAACACATGGTGAATGAGAAAGGTGACTGAAAAAGAAATACTCAGCAGCCTACAGCTGTTGCAGCATAACTAAGGGAGGATTCAGGGTCACCTGAATTGTGGCTCAAGAGTTGGGAGTTCGCTTTGTAATCGGAAGGTTACCGGTTCGAGCCCCGGCTTGGACAGTCTCGGTCGTTGTGTCCTTGGGCAAGACACTTCACCCGTTGCCTACTGTTGGTGGTCAGAGGGCCCGGTGGCGCCAGTGTCCGGCAGCCTCGCCTCTGTCAGTGCGCCCCAGGGTGGCTGTGGCTACAATGTAGCTTGCCATCACCAGTGTGTGAATGTGTGAGTGAATGGGTGGATGACTGGATATGTAAAGCGCTTTGGGGTCCTACGGGACTAGTAAAGCGCTATATAAATACAGGCCATTTACCATTTACCTGATCCAGCCCTAACTATATGCTTTAGCAAAAAGGAAAGTTTGAAGACTGAAGCAACATGAAGATGAGGGGGCCTGAAAACAATGATGTCAGAGTCCGTTAAAGAGACTAATGTTGTAGTTGTTATAACATTGGCCCACTCTACATTTACTACAATAAGCATTATTGGAATTGTAATAATGAAGATTTACTTGATCCACTCAAGGTAAATAAATTCACAGAGCATCATTTCTGTGCTTTCACCCACAACGGTACTTTCATCATTGTTTCTGTCAGCACAACTTACTCACACTTTTGTGCTCGATACTTGCTGCTAGAACAACTTCATGATCATTCTTGATGCTTTTACAACTCTTGATCAAACTCAGGCTGAAGATTCTAACACCAACACCTCTTTTAGTGTTAATTACCAGTGCACAGCTCGCTGCTCAGTTGCTTGCTGTTGTGTCAACTGGTGTTATTGAGTGACATACTGTAAAACTTTGGATTTTTTGGCAACTCTCATGAAGTGTAATTATTCATCATGTTTTAGGGTATAGTTGCTGGTGATTTGCATCACAAAAATCTGTTTTTGCCAGTCATTATTTTGATTTGTTTGACACTGATGATGGGGCAGAAGTGATCCCAAATGTTACTGACAACTCAATGCTCAACAACATTTTTTTTTTTTTTTTTTTTTTTTTAGCCTCTGAAAACCACCATAGTGGATTTTACCTCAAACAATCAAGATGTGACTTTCAGCTTGAATTCAAACCCAGCAAGGTTATTGGACGGACAACTTTAATTATACATATGAGAAGTGTTTTTAAAACCACCCTGACAAAGCTTTGAAAGGCCTTCAGAAAGCCTGGAGAACTTTTGCTTAGGACCACTTTTAAAAATTTCAAGAAATTCTTTCTCCTTGCAACCCTGCTCCTTAACAGCAAATAGCCGCTGTTGTTGTTATTTTTATTGCCATTTTATTGTTTTTATTTATATTTATTCGGACAATTTTTTTTCTTATGAAATCCTTATCTCATTGGGTATGTGTGCCCATGTAAGTTGCCCTTGTTGTCCCTGTCGTTAAACTAATTTCTCCTTGTGGGACAAAGTATTTAGCTGAACTGAATCAAAAGCAAAATATAAGAAATGAGGGGTGGCTTTTGTACATCATTGTATCTAAGTAACAGTGAATGACTGCCTGAAGTCTGGAACCCATGGGCAGCAAAAGATGCCATGTTCCCCTCTTTCCTGGGTTGCTTTTAAAGTACACACTCGCTCATTCTTCATTTGCATTGTGAGGCAGTTTCCAATAAGTTTTGCGGCATTTGGCTGAATCTAAGCAGAGAGTATAGCTCTGTACGCTTCAGAGTTCATCCTGCTGCTTCTTTCAGAAGTCACCTTATTAATAAGCCCTAATAACGCAGTTCCATTGGCAGCCAAATATGCCAATGCCACAACATTGGTCTCAGCATGTTTGACCGATGACAAATACACCCTGGACACTGTTCTCGACTTGGATAGATGTTGTCAAGGCTTGTTTTTTTCTTCTTTAATCTAACGAAGAATTTTGCAGTCATCTACTTTAGTTGCCTTCCGTGGTCTTCCAGACACACAGGTCATCCAAAGGGCTGTGGCTGTGGTGAATGGTGGTGGATAATTAATGGATCCTGACCGCCCTCTGCACCACTTATGGGAGCGTAACATTGTCTCTAACATCTGTTTCAGCCTTAGTGCCACAAGGACAAATAGAGATAATCTTTACCACCAAGCCCATACCACAATACATGCAGTCAGTTTACATTTAATCTCCTTATTGTATCATATTTAGATTTGTTTTAGAATTTGGGAGAGATTTGTTTTACCAGTTTTCCGCATTGTGTTATAGCAGTGAATTTAGACACAACAATGATTAGTCAGTTGAATGAAGGAGCCATGAGAGATCGCTAATGAACAATGTTATACATCAAAGCACTAATTAAAAATAAATGGGATGATTCACTTGCAAGGTTTGCTGTTTTCACTCAACTCCTTTCTAAAAAATATAGCTTCATACAGTTACTTGAATGCATAAGTATGGGAGTATGGCTGCTCACAACCACGTTATTATGGAATCATACATGTACTCGCTTTGATGAAAAATGTGAATGTGCTTTGATAGATTATGCTTTTATCAATGCATTTCTGTTGACTTTCATATTGTGCTGGAATAAATCAAAACCACATATTTATCCTCAAAATGTTTTAGGAAAAGGCAGACAGTAGATTCGTCTTAGGGCTCATGTTGAGGTTAGAGTGAGAGTGAATTTGTCCCAAAGTATTATAAATGGGTGTATGTGAGTTTTGGATCGTTTTTCGACCGGGCCGCTGTCCTTTCAGTGTCTTAGGCGCCTATGTTCTGGAGTTCACTCAGCGGTCTCTCAGTCCTGCCGTGTGCTAAGCCTTTTCCCGCATTTTTTTGTTCAGCCCCTCTTTCTCCTTTAGTGTCAAGGATTAGTCTGACATCTCCTGACTCCCTGCCTTTCAAATGAGTTGGACTCCTGCTGAAAGGCTGAGAGGGTGCTCACCATGTAAAGCCTGATACCCACACTGCTGACACTCCTCATGCTTGCCCTCCTACTTTTTTTCTTGCAAAAAACAGAAAAAAAAAGAATGAGAAGTCCCTGGTGATCTCATGGATGTGCATGGAAGAATGTGTGATTTCAAAGGACTAGGGCTGTGGAGCCGCTGCGTGAGATAGTGATGTCCAACACAGGCAGGAGGCCCAAGAAGGAAAAGCATAAGTGCTGTCAGCTTGATTTTTCAGGAATTCTTCTCTTTCTAGGTCTGTTTTAGTACAGTTTCCAACTGATACTAAAGGTGGCTGTCAATCCAGTGGCAAGACCAAGGTAAAGTAGAGAGTTAAAACTTCATACACACATGGTGTGATGGAGTGCAGTGGAGTGAAGCAGCAAACTCCACAAAAACAAACAAGCCAACCAACTCCATCACATTGTAAAGTTTCTTTCAGATGATGTGTGTAACACATTGCAACAAAGTTCAACAAAGTTTCTGTTTGTCAGTTTTGTCAGCAGCCTTGTTCAGTGTATTGTACATGTATGGCACGCAGTGAACTGAATGCAAAGCCTTAAACTGTCCCATCCATCCATCCATCCATCCATTTTCATCCGCTTTGTCCGGGGCCGGGTCGCGGGGGCAGCAGCCTAAGCAAAGGCTTAATCCCACTGACACGTCTTCCGAGGAGGAAGCAGAGTCTGGGGATGAGGGGAATGACCCGCCAATTTCCGGGGGCGAGGTCACTGAGGCAGTTAAACAACTCCTTGGTGGCAGAGCCCCTGGTGTTGATGAGGTCCGCCCCGAGTTCCTGAAGGCTCTGGACGTTGTAGGGCTGTCCTGGTTGACACGCCTCTGCAATGTTGCGTGGAGATCAGGGGCAGTACCTGTGGACTGGCAGACCGGGGTGGTGGTCCCCATCTTCAAGAAAGGGGACCGGAGGGTGTGTTCCAACTACAGGGGGATCACACTCCTCAGCCTCCCTGGGAAAGTCTATGCCAGGGTGCTGGAAAGGAGAGTTCGTCCGTTAGTCGAACCTCGGATACAGGAGGAACAATGCGGTTTTCGTCCTGGTCGCGGAACACTGGACCAGCTCTTTATCCTCTCCAGGATACTTGAGGGTGCATGGGAGTTTGCCCAACCAGTCTACTTGTGTTTTGTGGACTTGGAGAAGGCATTCGACCGTGTCCCTCGGGGTGTCCTGTGGGAGGTGTTGCGGGAATATGGGGTGTCTGGCCCATTGCTACGGGCCATTCGATCCCTATATAACCGTTGCAAGAGCTTGGTTCGCATTGCCGGCAATAAGTCGGACTCGTTCCCGGTGGGTGATGGGCTCCGCCAGGGCTGCCCTTTGTCTCCGGTTCTGTTCATAATTTTTATGGACAGGATTTCTAGGCGCAGCCAAGTGGCGGAGGGCTTTCGCTTTGGTGGCCTCAGAATCTCATCTCTGATTTTTGCAGATGATGTGGTTCTGTTGGCTTCATCGGGTGAGGGCCTCCAGCTCGCACTGGAGCGGTTCGCAGCCGAGTGTGAAGCAGCGGGAATGAGGATCAGCACCTCCAAATCTGAGGCCATGGTTCTCAGCCGGAAAAGGGTGGAGTGCCCACTCCGGGTCGGGGATGAGTTCCTGCCCCAAGTGGAGGAGTTCAAGTATCTCGGGGTCTTGTTCGCGAGTGATGGGAGAAGGGAGCCGGAGATCGACAGACGGATTGGGGCTGCAGCTGCAGTAATGCGGACGCTGCACCGGTCCGTCGTGGTGAAGAGGGAGCTGAGTGTAAAAGCGAAGCTCTCAATTTACCGGTCGATCTACGTCCCTACCCTCACCTATGGCCACGAGCTGTGGGTAGTGACCGAAAGAACGAGATCGCGGATACAAGCGGCAGAAATGAGCTTCCTCCGAAGGGTGGCTGGCCTCTCCCTTAGAGATAGGGTGAGAAGTTCGGCCATCCGGGAGGGGCTCAGAGTAGAGCAGCTGCTGCTCCACATTGAAAGGAGCCAGCTGAGGTGGTTCGGGCATCTGACAAGGATGCCCCCTGGGCGCTTCCTGGGTGAGGTGTTCCAGGCATGTCCCACCGGGAGGAGGCCCCGGGGCAGACCCAGGACACGCTGGAGAGATTATATCTCTCGGCTGGCCTGGGAACGCCTTGGTATTCCCCCGGATAAGCTGGAGGAGGTGGCTGGGGAGAGGGAGGTCTGGGCCTCTTTGCTTAGGCTGCTGCCCCCGCGACCCGGCCCCGGACAAAGCGGAAGAAAATGGATGGATGGATGGATGGATGGATGGACAATTAAATAAATCCACAAAGTATCAGCAATGACAGCTGGTGTGAATACTGAGGAAGGTCTGTCTTTTCAAACATTTTACAAAAATGTATGGCTAAAGTATAGCTTCTAGCTCAGTTTGGTATGAGTCTACATAACAAAAATATTTTAGTTCTTCTTTTGACTCCTTTCAGGATGGCTCAGCAAGTAAATTGCCTCCTTCCCTTGCATTCTTGTAATGTGCATATTTGATTTGGCGATAATTTTTAAGCTGAATGCCCTCTCTAATACAACCCTATCTGGGCTTGGGTCAGGCATGTGGGGTACACTGGCTTGAGACCTCCTTATAGCTAGCATTTCCTTTTAACCTTGAAAAAGATACTGGCAATACCAATGGACTGCATAAAAACATGGACACTGTAATGACACATATAAATAGGGATGGGAATCCAGAGCCAGTTCTTGTAGCTAACCAGTAGTTTCCCGTAGTTCAATCCTTTGGACGTGAGCCAGTCTTTAACCTGTCTAGTAGAAAGACCATATGATTTTGGACTATGCTAATGTATGAATGGCTCAAATTTTCTGTTATATCCAGTGCCAGCAAGCTGGAGTTGTGTGATGTTTTGTCATCGTCCTGTGAGAACGGGGGTATTTCTACCACTGCGAACACAACTGCTGTGTGCCACAAGTAAGAACAGACAACTGTGGAAGTCACCCCAGCATGATTCTCTCGAAGTTGTAGTTTTAAAACAGCTAATGTTGTTTGTGATTTGGTATGTGATGATCATAGCATTGTTTCCATTAAAAAAAAGTTTAGTAGTCATTGTCGTACAAATCCAAAACTGCTCTTCTTTTGCTCCATGTCTGTTCACTACACCATTACATTCTGTCCTGTCTCAGGCCTTCCCAGCATGTACCACTGATTGCATGTTTCTGAGAGATTGGTGATTTGAATCTGTTTTTGTTCAACACGGTCCCCTGGCTCTGAGGCATTGTCAGGCAGTGTGTGCCAGCAGTCCTGGTGCCATTTTGTCTGCATCTCTGTATGCAGATTGATACCCGGGGCATTTATCAGCTGCAGGTCCACTGCACTGAGTCCCATGCCAAGTCAGGTGGAAACCTGTGACTGGCAACAAACAGGGTGAGGGAGCGTTTTAGAGGCAGTGTTAAAATTAACCAGCATAATGAGGAAATAAGTGACTTATTGGCGTCGCAGTCATTTCCTTCATTAAGGTTGATATTTATGAGCATCCATCATGGGTGGAGCGGCCAACACTGCGGCTCCAGGTTTATGGAGCGTGGATTGTCACCTTGTTCCAATTATCTGCTACCTTTGAATGTGTTAATGTTTAAACATTAAGAGAAAAGGACACGGCACATCATTAGCCGCTGTGCAGTGTGGAAAAAAAAGGAAGAAAAGAAAGAAAAAAATCAAAGAAGAAGCATGGCTGGGCTCTCCAGTGTCGTACTATTTTTATTCATCATAGCAGCAATTAGCTGATTAGAGCACGGCTGCTCAGTGGCAAGGGAGGTGGTGGAGGAGGGTTACATGCCTTAACCATTACATGTGTTATCACAGTACTTAAATGATGCCGGGCCACTGTTTCTCAATCAGTTTCAGTTTTATTGTGTGTCCATATAAATGTGTAAAATTAATAAAAGCTTGTGTCTTTATTTCTGGGCAGCATTTTTCTACATTCATCATCAATAATTAACAGTCAAAGAAGAGATTTGTAATAAAAATAACTTTCCATAACAGTGGTTACTGATGATGCCTGTCTAATGAATGCAAGATTTAGAATTCATATTAGTAATTGTACAGACTAACAAAAAAATCAAACCTTTTTGAAATCTTAAAATGAGAAATACATTGACAAAATCTGGAATTCTTTCAAGACTCATTAAAAATAGATGTGGTTAGCTTGTAACCCATGTAGACACCATTTACAGAAAAACAAAATCAGTGATTCTCTGTCTAACTACTCTACTGAAGGAATGATCAGCACTCTCCTAAGATAATTTCCCCATTCTGTCTTTTGATGTATGACTTGCTGTGCAACACATCATACAAAAATGTGTTGCATGTGTCCAACTTGCGTCAGATTCAATGAATGTGAAGGCCATGGCAGTGTGGTTCTCAGCACTTTTGGCTTGTAACCCCTAAAATGAGTTTTCTCTCATGTGGACAGATTATTGTTGGCTTTATAAGTCAGCTGAAATCGGACTTGTACAACTAGTCATAGATTTCTTTTTTTTTTTTTTTGTGAGTATTTAAGAAGCTTTTGATACAATTTTGAGTCAATCCAATTATGGAGCCACTACATCCACGTAGGGGGGAGCTTGGGATGAATATAGGGTCTGACAAAAGTTTGGACTTTGGGATTTATTTATTTCGTCTTTTAAAATCTAACAGTTTACCTAAAAATGAAAAGGATAATTACCACCAAAGTGTTATAATAACTTGCTCCATGATAGAAAAAGAAGATGTCTGTGGATGACTGATATCCCTCTGAGAGAAGAACTTAATCTCAAATTGGTGCTCTGACTGAGCTTTTCAAACATCAGGGGTTCGTTGCAGTATGGCTTTGTTCTGGTATAGTGTTTTTTCTTTGTTGTTTGGTCTATAAATTCATGTATGACAGGGATATGCAAATAATGTTTTAAAGTCAATGTATATAAAAGCAGTTTGGAAGAGAATTAAACATAAGAGAAGTTTCCATTTTCTATGAAATGTGCACTGGGTTGAGTTTCACTGCACAATTATGCTAAATTGATTTCCTACAGATGCATCATACAGTTTTTTCTTTGTCGTTCCACCAGTACATAGCCACAAGAAATAATCTAATCTCGATCTGAAAGTAGTCCTGCATGAATATTTTCATCCTGTCAGTTGGTGATTATGGGGAAAATTGCTTGTGTTGATTCTTTCATATTTTTCATTAGAAAGTCAGACCTGGCCATACACTTCCAAGTCATTTTAAGTCTATTTGCATGACTATAAAGAAAAATATGCTATGAAAGCATCACCCCTTGATGCTTTAAGTTTGGCATCTTTGGCCATCACTATTAATTACTTATGTATTTATTTTAAACTGGACATGACAAAAGTATATTTCCAGTTACAAGGTTATTAATATATTCTTGAGTAGGTTTAGGAAAGGAAAGTGGTTTGACTTGAATTGGATGCTTTAACCCCGTGAGGTCTAGGTTATCACTATTGAAAACCCCAGCCTTAGGTCCTAACTATGTTCTGAAGATAAGCAAAGAAACATTCTGGGGGGGGGAAATGTAGTTTTTGATGTATGTCTGTTAGAATAAACACTGTCTCTGTCTCCTGTTTTTAAGAAATGACTTTTATATTCCCATAACATATATTTGTTAGCTCCATCGGCTATCACCAAAGATGACTAAGGCTACGTCCACACATATCCGGGTATTTGCGTTTGCACATTTGCGGCGTTTTCGGTCACTGAAAACTGAGATTTTTTAAAACTCCTGCCAGGGTGTTGATTTTCGAAAACTCAATTTTTGCATTTACGTGTGGACGAGGAAAATGGAGAAAACGCAGCGTCAAAGGTGTGCGCCTTTTTTGACGTCACACTGTGCACTTGTTTCAGTGAAATGGATTTCTACAATGGTCGACTTAGACTAGGGTGACCATATTTTGATTTCCAAAAAAGAGGACACTTGGCCCATTCATGAAGAACATGAAGAATAATACTGTTTGCTTAAAGAAATGTTTAACACATTTAAACAATGGCTTCTCTGTGCGGTTAATGAATGGTGAAACAAAAATGTCATATAAGCTTTTACAAGTCAACAAGGGCAAAAAATTACTAGGACCGTACAAGGGAAATTTATTTTGCAGTTTATCTGAAAAGCTCCACTTGCACTTTGACGTCTTTTAAAAATCATCAGGCACACTGCTGCGCGCTGTCTGTCCGATCTGTGAGCGCAGAAGAAGCGCTCACAAAGCATCAGCTCGGGGATGACATCACACATATGTAGGGATGGGTATCGTTTAGGTTTTATCCGATACCAGTAACAAACCGGTACATTTGAAACAGTGCCGGTGCTTAAAGAATGGAGAACACAAAATTGGTCCAAAAACCTCTCATGTTCAGCTGTTTTTTTGTAAAAAGATAACAATGTTAGCCTTTTCTGCAGCTATAGGGCATATATGGTATCACTCTTGGCTGGAAGCAGTGCTTAAACAATGGAAAAAACACAAACCTTGTCTAAAAACCTCTCATGTTTAGCTGTTTTCCAATTTTTCTTTGGTCATTTTAGCCTTTTTGGCAAGGGTGAAGGGAGTATCTGCCATCAAACAAGAAGACAGCCGCATGTAACTACGACGGTGTTTGCTAGTTCACCTTACATGCATTAATGTAATAACGTGGTTAACCTACTCAACGTAAATTACACACGAACAACATTAAGCTACTCACACAGAGAAGAACGGCTGCTGCTGCCATCATCGTCCGTCATCATTTCTGCTACACTGGCAGAGCTAGGGGCCAGGACTCTCCTCTTTGGGTTTTTGGGAGATGTTGCTAACTCCAGGTCCGATAACAGGCAACCCACCCGCAGTAGATGTGCACGTTGTGAGGTCTCGCAGCAAGCTATCAAATACAGCGCATTTCTCAGCTTTCAAAAAAACGCTATGCGTCACCAGGTGTTTCATCGGATTTGAGGTGTTACCTCCTTTGCACAGTATCACCTTAAAGCACTTGTTGCAGGCTGCTGAGTTTGCATCTTTTGCTGTGAAGTACAGCCAGACTTATGACCGTTTCGCCTTGGGCATTTTTAATCTGTAGCTCTGCTCTAAAAGAACGTACGTACCTGGACCCGCCTACTATCCTCGGAAATGTAAAATGATTGGCTAGAATCTACAGGGAGTGCAGAATTATAAGGCAAGTTGTATTTTTGAGGAATAATTTTATTATTGAACAACAACCATGTTCTCAATGAACCCAAAAAACTCATTAATATCAAAGCTGAATGTTTTTGGAAGTAGTTTTTAGTTTGTTTTTAGTTTTAGCTATTTTAGGGGGATATCTGTGTGTGCAGGTGACTATTACTGTGCATAATTATTAGGCAACTTAACAAAAAACAAATATATACCCATTTCAATTATTTATTTTTACCAGTGAAACCAATATAACATCTCCACATTCACAAATATACACTTCTGACATTCAAAAACAAACCAGCGACCAATATAGCCACTTTTCTTTGCAAGGACACTCAAAAGCCTGCCATCCATGGATTCTGTCAGTGTTTTGATCTGTTCACCATCAACATTGCGTGCAGCAGCAACCACAGCCTCCCAGACACTGTTCAGAGAGGTGTACTGTTTTCCCTCCTTGTAAATCTCACATTTGATGATGGACCACAGGTTCTCAATGGGGTTCAGATCAGGTGAACAAGGTGGCCATGTCATTAGTTTTTCTTCTTTTATACCCTTTCTTGCCAGCCACGCTGTGGAGTACTTGGACGCGTGTGATGGAGCATTGTCCTGCATGAAAATCATGTTTTTCTTGAAGGATGCAGACTTCTTCCTGTACCACTGCTTGAAGAAGGTGTCTTCCAGAAACTGGCATTAGGACTGGGAGTTGAGCTTGACTCCATCCTCAACCCGAAAAGGCCCCACAAGCTCATCTTTCATGATACCAGCCCAAACCAGTACTCCACCTCCACCTTGCTGGCGTCTGAGTCGGACTGGAGCTCTCTGCCCTTTACCAATCCCGCCACGGGCCCATCCATCTGGCCCATCAAGACTCACTCTCATGTCATCAGTCCATAAAACCTTAGAAAAACCAGTCTTGAGATATTTCTTGGCCCAGTCTTGACGTTTCAGCTTGTGTGTCTTGTTCAGTGGTGGTCGTCTTTCAGCCTTTCTTACCTTGGCCATGTCTCTGAGTATTGCACACCTTGTGCTTTTGGGCACTCCAGTGATGTTGCAGCTCTGAAATATGGCCAAACTGGTGGCAAGTGGCATCTTGGCAGCTGCACGCTTGACTTTTCTCAGTTCATGGGCAGTTATTTTGCGCCTTGGTTTTTCCACACGCTTCTTGCGACCCTGTTGACTATTTTGAATGAAACGCTTGATTGTTCGATGATCGCGCTTCAGAAGCTTCTCAATTTTGAGACTGCTGCATCCCTCTGCAAGATATCTCACTATTTTTGACTTTTCTGAGCCTGTCAAGTCCTTCTTCTGACCCATTTTGCCAAAGGAAAGGACGTTGCCTAATAATTATGCACACCTGATATAGGGTGTTGGTCATTAGACCACACCCCTTCTCATTACAGAGATGCACATCACCTAATATGCTTAATTGGTAGTAGGCTTTCGAGCCTATACAGCTTGGAGTAAGACAACATGCATGAAGAGGATGATGTGGACAAAATACTCATTTGCCTAATAATTCTGCACTCCCTGTAAAGTGTATGCCATCTCAGGGGGCGGGGGAAGCACCGAAATAAAGCACCGAAATGTGCGCTGCTTTTCGGTCTGGTTACTACCGTTTATGTCAAACCGGTACCCATCCCTACACATATGCACTGCACTGGTCACTCCACTTTATTGTCATTGATATTTATATTTAAAAAGTGCAATACTGTAATTTTCTGCTGCTCATTCCTGTGCAATATCCCATCTGCCCTCCCGTCATATTTCTTTTCAAGATTTTCTTATTTAATCACTAGTGTACATATATTTATATTTATAGATACATATATATTTAGTCATCTTTTCTCTTTTTACCACGTCTCTCTAATATTTTGCTCTTTACTATTTTTTTTATTATTTTATTATATTTTATTATATTTTCTTCTACTGTACCATGCTGCTGAGTGACTGCTGCTCGTCAAACACATTTCATTGCAATGTTGACTCTGTGCTAACTTGCATATGACAAATAAAACTTAAAACTTAAAACTATGGTTCCTCTGTAGGCCTATAGAAAAACCCAGACATTTTCATCAATCTTGGACACCGCGGACAGAACGTGAAAAGTGGACATGTCCAGTTGGTCACCCTAACTTAGACAAAATACTGTTACTGTTAGTTTCACTCTCTGTAGTTTTTAAATGCTTACATATACACGCACACAGTTATTGTCCCTTCACACAAGACTCCTTTCTGCTTCTATGCGCCATCTTTGTTTACTCTTTCCCACCTATGCTTCTAGACTTCTGATTGGCCAACATTCCTACACGGTTAGGAATATATCGCCACCTGTTTCTTTGGCATGTTCCTAGCAGCATTTTCCTTCGTTTTTGCGTTGACGTGTGGACAGGATTTAAAAAAAAAAAAAAAGAGGAAAATCTCAGTTTTCAAAAATACCCATGTACGTGTAGACGTAGCCTAAGATGAAATATCACAGGGTTAAATGTTACACATTGAGTTATATATCAAGACATCATATGATTAAATAAGTCTTTTCTATCGATTTTCATTAGTAATTGCGTTTGGCTAAACTGTAGGAAAATATTACAATTAATTCAAAAATATAAAACTTGTTCACAGTTATTTCTTTTCAGTCATGTACTCTTTTGAATTTAAGCATGACCTATTTTAAGGACTGTTATCACACTGGGGATTCACGTAATAAAATGTCAGTACGGTTTGATTTACACTGCAAAAATGAGCTCAGAAGCAAAATACAAAAAAAAGATCCTGAATATTCCTGTGGCATCTCACTTTAACACTGCAAAACACAGCGATACTCCATTACAATATATTAATATACTGGCATTATAGTCTGTTCTCTGTCCCAGGACATTAAATACTTGTGTTCTGTCAAAGCTGCTTGTGCTACCCTCTGGCTTTAGTGCAATGATGCACTGGGTCTAGCAGTGGAAGACAGGCCACACTCTTAACTCTTCTCAAATCAGTGCTCGTGCAGGACCCTGTGGCATCGTGGTTTTTTTGTAACTGTATTGTGACAATATGGAAGTATTTGACCATGATGGGATATTTTTTATGTAAGTTTTCTTATGAGTTATTTTTACTATTTCATTTTTTCACTTTCTTTTTTGATGTCATTCTTTGTAGTTTACTATTAGTTGAACACCTGTGTAAGATTGAGCTTGTCTGTATATTTGGGTCAGGTGTTTCTCATCTTCCTTTTGAGAATGCCTGATAGAGTATGTATGAGGTTCATGTCAGGCATATTGGCTGGCTGATTAAGCACAATAATATCATGGTCAGAAAAGCATTTGGTTCAGTTTTTGCAAAATCCTGTTGGAAAAGCAAAGTCGCATCTCCATAAAGCATGTCAACAGATGGAAACATGAAATGCTCCTGGTAGATGGCTGCATTGACTTTTGGCCTGATAACATACATTGGATCAGCCAACACCAGCAGATGGCATGGGAATCATTACAGACTGCACACTGGACTTCAAACACCTTGGATTATGTGCTTCTCCATTCATTCTCCAGACTTGTAGTCACTAATTTCCAAATAAAGAGGACTTTGGAATACTGAGCCACAGTCCATTTCTTTTCTGGTTCTTTTCATTTTCTCTTCAAGTCAGGTTTACGTTAGTATACTGTGGCACTTTGCAAACAGCCAGCCTTTTTAGTAAAGGCCTTCTCTGTCTCACCCTCATTGTGGAAGGTGTCAGTGATCATCATCTGAACAACTGTAAAGTCAGCAGTCTTTCCCATGGCTGTGTGTACTGAACTAGACTGAAATATACATGGTATTTATACTGTTTGAATAGCAATAATTCAATATTACAGTAATTTGAGATATTGAGTTTGTGAGTTCCATTAAAGGGCAAAATTTGATTTTTTTTTTCAGATTTTTCTAATTAAATTTTTCTAATTTTTTAGATGGACCTGAAAACAACTATTTTTTCAAAAACCACCCTCCACCTTAACCATGCTAAAAATGATCCTACGTAGTTATGAAAATGTTTAAAGCTAGCTTTATACAGAATTAAAACTTTACATGAAAATTTAAAAAAAAGGCAAATTAAGAAGTTATTGAAAACACTCTAAAAGTGAATGTTACAGTTAAACAAATCAGAAAAGATGTATGTGTAAATGTTATGCCCATAGTTCTGTATTATTTCCCAGCTTTTACAGCGCTAAATACATCTGAGGGCCATGAATGAATATGGATTAACACATCACATAAATGTGCCAGCTGATCAGTGATTGGATCTGAAATCATCATGTCCCTTGTTTCTGTAATTATTTTAAGGTGTGTTGAGGATATAACGGTGATATGATTACTTACAGGAAGTACATGTCGTAGCATTGTGATAGAGACATACTATACTGAGAAATGTCAGCAAACTGTATAATTTCCAGTCATTCACCTCCCTGTCTGTTTGTTTTATGTGTGGCTCTTCTATACACCCGTATCCATTCATTTACCCATTTAACAAGGACAACATTGATTGAGAGAAGTGGTGAGAGTGCAGATTCGATTTCAAGGGACAGGATTGGATTTGATAGCGGGGGCATAATAGCTCTCATTGGCTTTTATGGCACTGAATAGCTTAGCTGGAGCTGTCTTGATTCGACTGAGGTGTAATTCTGAGAAGGATCCCGGGGATGGCAGGAGCACAAACATCCTGTTCCCCATTGTCCCAGCCCACAGAACTCACTGTGCTTTACCCAGAAGAGATGGCCAAATGACAAAATGTGAGTCTAGAACCTTTCTTTGAAGGAAAAAAAAAATACATATGAAGTGTAAGAGTCCACGATTCTAATAGTGCGCTTAGATCAATGAACTGTCAACCATCAAAACGAAAAAAACAGAGTAACCTGCCGTGAATTGTCGTTAAACAAAGGGGCATGCTGGCGCCAGCACAAAGGCTGTTTTTGTGTCGACTAAAATCCAGGCCTTGTGGCTGAGATAAGATGTATTCAGACTCCACAGCCACAATTTGGGTAATCAGTCTCCTCCTAATTCCTCTCCACTTGTTCCGCTCTGATTTCATTCATCTGCAAATTGCTCTGAGAAGAAGAGTTTTGCTCGGATGGGGGATGAATTGTGCTCTGAGTGTACTCTGCTTTTCTACAATATGTTAGCTTCTGATGAATGCCGATGTCAAAACACTGTCCACTGAGCAATCGTTTTAAATCTGAAAGTAGTTGCTGTTATCATCTTGTTTGTAAAATAAAATGCACTTTTCACTGCTAAATTGCGTATCCACCTGATACCAGAACAATGATGTCTTTGTTTCCATCAGACTACCTGTTCTGCTCTTATTTTTTCCCCTTAAAGAAACAACTAGGATGGTGAAGTAACCAGGGTTTTGTGTTATAGGTGGTGCCACAGGTGATGCTCAACCAGATGCTGTACCTTCGGTACAGGGCACCCTGCCCCACTTCATCCAGGAGCCGGAGGATGCCTACATTGTCAAAAGTAACCCTATCAAGCTGCGCTGTCGAGCTGTGCCTGCCTTACAGATCTTCTTCAAATGCAATGGGGAGTGGGTTCATCAGAACGAGCACTTCTCTCACGAGTACAAGGACCTCAACACTGGTAAGACAAAGCTTTTTATACTTCCACACATGATGATGATAATAATAATAATAATAATAATGATGATATACACTTCCACATAAAGCTCTTGGTTTTAATGTTTAAAAAGTAACATAAACTTGTAAATTAATTAAATTAAGCAAATGATGCTATCTATCGAGTTTGTGTACTACTGAGCTTTTGAAAACTGTTCAGTAACACCAGCATTTACTGATATTTATTGTTAATAACTGTTATTTACTATATTCAACTACTCTTTGGTGTTATCAGAAGACAAGAAATTTAAACTTTTTGCTAAAGGGATTCGCATTTTACATGGTGACAGTCTGTGTGTTGAAACAGTTTTTAAGCTTACATAACAACAGTATTAATATTGTTAATTATAAAGTTAAAATAAATCAGTTTTATTTGAATACCTGTTTTTCACAAAGGAAATTCAGCAAACATGAAAACAAAATTTGACAAAGAAAACTTGTTTTATGTCTCCCTCAGAAACATTATGGATAAACTAGATGATGTGTTCAAGTCAGATGATTGCATACGTAAACAGTTCTCCATTTTAAAGGTCTCTGCAGAGATCTGTAGCATCTGTCAAAGCAAACACTGGTGTTCCAGTTTAGTAGTTTTTTTTCCCCACGGTCTAAAATTTCTTTCATTTATTTAGTTCGAATCATCAAAATGATTAAAGAATGTAGAAACAAAAGAAATCTAACATAATTTAAACTAAAACCTTGCCTTGCCTTGACTAAACTCTAGATAAACATATTTTGACTATTTCAGAAAAATGAGTAAAGCT
The DNA here is from genome assembly GCF_965226115.1 of Aulonocara stuartgranti. NCBI lineage: Eukaryota > Metazoa > Chordata > Actinopteri > Cichliformes > Cichlidae > Aulonocara > Aulonocara stuartgranti. Next base: position 31,312,803 of record NC_138948.1, read on the forward strand.
CAACTACAACCATGATTATGTAAACTAAATTACAAAGTTACTATGGATATTTCAGCTAAATATATGTCAACTAAAATGATGCTGAAGGAAAGTTTACTTGAATTTTGCTGACACTGAGGAAAGTGCCATTGACCTACTCACTGGTAACCCTGACCTCAAGCAATCATATTATCTCATATTAATATTTATTCATTTGTTCTCCCATATCCTGGCATCAGAGACCATGTTAAATAATCATTCTAACAAAGATCAAAACCATCTTTTAAAAAATCAGTTTTGCCATATTTTCAGACCTTCTCGCCAAACCAACTCCTCTATCTGGTAATGTGGGGAACCACAATGTTCTCAAGTCCACTGAGGCATTATAATCTCTGCAGTGTCTCCCAGAAACACCTAGAATTCATCCATGAGGCATCCTGGTTACTTGCCTGAACCAACTTAACTGGCTAAAACCATAAACCCATTTCAATTACGGTAAGAAGGTTCTTGGTTTGCATCCCAACTGGGGCGTTCTGGTGGACTTGGCAGTCATGACAGTCATGAAAATGACTTCAGGTCCTGACCACAGCAGCTTAGGCAGACCATCAAGAGAAATATCAGTGTGGCCTCAGATGATTTAAGGCAACAAAAGCGGAACAGCCTCAGTAATCATAGCTGGGCCAAGCAATATGTGAAGTGCTTATTTTAAGCTCCTTGCATTACTAGATGGAGGTTTATATACTGTACCACATCAGCCTGATTTCAGCTAGTTTCACATGAGCCGTCACTCACAGCAATGAAGAAGACCCATTTTTAAATGCTTTTTCTGGTATGATTGCACACTCTGAAATAGTGTTACAGCAGCAGTTCCCCTTGACTGCAGCTAAATTGAAAATTAATAGTTAAATTGCATGTTTGATGCACATTTGATTATTAAATTACATTTTTGATTCATTTTTAATTTAGGAAGTGCTTCCTTTGAGCCCATTGAGTAGATGCTGGTTCACCGTGTTGTACTGCAGTTCCCTTGGGTGGAGAAATTTTAGAAGGAAACAGTCAAATAGCTTTAATTTGGAATGAACACAGAAATATGTGAAGATACTGAAACATTTACCTTCAAATTTTGATTCATAAACCCAACTTTGGGCAAACTCTAACCATGATGGATGTAAACCATGTGAGTCAAATTTCAAAGAAAACCCAGTTATATTCCATCTGGTGCAAAGAAGTTTAAGGTGCCATCTTCATACAAAAGAAACTTTTCTGCAACACAAGTAGAAAAATCCTTTCCATCAACTAACTGTGTCTGTTCTAAATTAGAATTTTTTCTTGTTGTTTATAATAGTTCACATTTTACATGAAAAAAACTCACTGAGGAAAAGGAACTTTCAACAAACTAAAATTATTTAACTATGCGGTGTCCAGTGTGTGGCATCCAGACAACAAGAGCTGACTTAAATAAATACATACAGTTTTACAAAATCAATTTTTAATTCACCAGAAATGAGATTCTTTTGGTGAACTATAGAGAATTTTTGCTAGAAACAAAGTCAGAAGCAATGTGATCTCACTGAAGCAGCAACAACAAAATCACTCTTAGGGAGAATGGTTGGGTAGATTGACTGATGGGCCAACAAAGCGTTTCATTTAGACAAGAATGTTTGTTTGCTGCGAGTTTCCTACCAAGCAGAAGAAAGGCTGCCAAATTTCTTCCACATTGTTTTAACACCTTTAGAACGAGTGAATGCCAGCTCAACAGCACTGACTTCCAACAGGAGGTTATAAAATGACTTATAAAAAACGGCATCACATCAACTTTGTGTAGTAGATTTGTGATTTCAGTAGTTCTTTTTTTCTCTGCCTATATATGGATGGTTTCCTTTATTAAGACAATGTTCCTTCCCTAGTAACTACTCTCCCTAGAAAGAGTTTGCCTCTCTCTGTGCTCTTTTTTCAGCAAGTCAAACCTAATAAATGGTTAGACTTTCTAATAAATGGCTTTTCCATTTTGTACAATAGTGCCCCTCTTTGCAGACATAAAATATCACTGTTTTATACAGTAGGCACCAGAGCCAGTAACCTGTAAATCCTACATGTAAGCTACACATTAGCTAAGGTTTTTTTTCAATTGAACTGTAGAAGACGTGTTTTCCTCCACTTTCCTCCACAATTGTAGTCTCAGGTGTTGGCATAGGTTAATTTTTACAGTCTTTGTATAACTGTATCACTGAAGCATATGACTGCCTATCTTGGGTTTTATTCTATACCAGATGATGAAGAGTACACGCTGATAAAAGAATACTTGATTCGCAAAATCAAAGCATGCGCTTACATAACACCAAGATTCTACATAGACTCTACCATGCTGAATGTTCATACTTGATGTATATTATAAACTCTTACCATCCACTTGGTTGCTTTCAAACCATTTGGAGGTAGGATTATAGTTAGGTTAGGTTTTAGCCACATGCCACACTAGCAGAGTTTCAGCAACTAGATGACGTCCCTTTGAAATCAAATCTGTTAGGCGCAGTTTAGTTTTACAGCTCTTCTGTAAGCTTTCAATTGGGGTATGCAAAATAGATGAAAATTACACATAAAAGGCTAAAAGTGAAGGTGACCTGGTGAATTTTAAGAGGTAAGTCTCTACTGACTAAACTGATTTTTTTCATTTGTTATTTTTAATCTTTCTCTTGCAAGTCCTCTGCACTTTATGCAAGTGCAGTTTTAAATTAGTTGAGTACCCCTTGGGTAACACTTTTCCCTCTGCATGTATCTCTGGAGAGCATCTGCTTTATTGTCTTGTTCCTCTTATTAAGCTTAATAACTGGTATTCTTTGAAAATGTAAGAATTTTCAGAAGCATCAGTACACCCAGTTCAGTTCTAAATACCCCGACTAAGAGTTTAATCATTCCTAAAAGCCTAAATTGCACTTTCTCATTGCAGTCGTTTTTATTATTCACTGTGTTTAGTTTACTGCTTATATGTTCAAAAATTAAACTGATTAGTTAAGTCATTTTATTTAGTAAAGTAAGTAAAGTAAAATTTTATTTATATAGCACCTTTCAAGATAAAATCACAAAGTGCTTTACAGAGGCCATGACCAAGGCTAGTCACTCAGAAACTATGCTGGCCCTCAGGCTACACCAGCTGGGAACCTTAAAATAATGTGTGAATACTGTTTAAACAATGTGTGCCACCAATACATGTCCAAATGATATAAGTGTCGGGCGAGGTTGTGATTTGAAGTGTGATGGAAGCAGTGGCGTGCCATACCAATTAAGTCCCATTAGCTTTTGTCAAGCGGAAGCGTGTTGATTAGAAGACCTGACTGAGGCCTCCTGAAAGGATTTCTGGCAAACAACAAAAGCCAATGTGACACCTCGGCTGGAATGCTCTGTGATTACAGGCTGCAAGAAAGCCGTCTTTCTTGTATTCATGAAGGTCTCTCCACAGAAAGAGCCTTTAATTGCTTCTGGAAGTTCATTATAGTGTGATTGCTGTGCTGTGAAATTGTTGTGAGCTTGATAATGGCAAAATGAAATTTGGAACTTCAAATTGTTTGTTGTTTTGTGTACAGTGGAAAAGTACAAGGGAAAGTTCACTTGGTGGTATTTGGCCCAGCTCAGTTCATATTCCACATCAACATCCAGCATCCAGCAGGAGGGAAGCTAATCAGTGGATTTGACAGATAAGAGTGAGACGCTATACCAAAAGCTTTTGCTGTTGCCTCGAGGCTACAGCATACAGCTGCTATGTTAACAAAAGGTTGAAGTAAAAATCTCAAATTCTTGCTTCCGGAATTAAAAGGTTGTGGAACCTTTACAAATAACATATAACACCTTTCCCCTAACAACTAAAAAGCTGAATTCATAAGCAGTAATCCCTTGCTGAGATCAATACACTCAGGGGTCCTGCTGCTACACTTTTCATTCTTAGTCTGGTATTAAGGCCAGTTTTTGTCAGCTATTTGTTCTATATTGCTGTATAAATAAGAATACAAAGTAGAATGGCTAACTTTGTGTCTGCTCTCTAGTTGTTCAACATATCAAAGGTAACCATATTATTGTGACTGTAGAATCAAGTGGTAATTTCCACATTAAATAAAAAAAAGACCACGAGAGTGTCTACTTCCACAGGTTCCCACATTAAAATACCTCGGTGGGTGAATTTTAATTTTTTTTGTTTTTACTGGTAGGTGCTAACATGGGGAGCTATAGTTAACAGTTGTCTGCTTTGCATATCAAAGTACAGGATTCTTGTTTGTGGCAGAATAAAATTAACTGACAAATAATATGACTTTCTGTGTGGTATAGACTGTCCAAGAATATGTGTTGAGTGAGTGAAATTTTACTATTTATGTTGATTTATTTTATTTAATCTTTCACTTAGCACTAATAACCACGTATGCGAATCTGTGCTTTACAAACATATACAGTAGTTCATGGTTCTAGCTTGCTAACCAAGCATTCTACAATCTCATCCAAATATGGTCACGTGGTTCCAAAAAAAGTAATATATACTAATGACTAAGGCTTCAAAAACCATTGGGATAATCATGCCGTGATCATGATAATCTTAGAAATGTTTTGAGTCTTATAAAGATATGAATTAACAAGGGCTAGATTAGTACAAAGAATTCACATTTAAGCAGTGGCATTTCATCAGATTAAACAAAGCAAGCAGTGCTTTCATTTGTTAAATTATGAATTAACTATAATTAACTACATTTTTGGAAAGCTGTGTACAATTTTACAAGCCACACTGAGGCCCCATTACACGTACAACTGTTGATCAAGAAACCCTTAAATAGAAGATGTCTGACAAAGTGAAGTAGAATAAAATGATCTGAAAAAGAAACACATTAAACCACAATCTAAAGAAACTGAAGAAGAGATGAGAAACAAAATCTATTAGTCTGGAAAAGATTACAAAGCCATTTGTAAGGTTTTCAGACTCCACTCTACAAATGGAGAAAACATGGCTGTGTCCCAATTCAGGGTCTGCACGCTTGAAGTACGTGCACTACGCATACTACGTACGGTGCGTACTATAAGTACGAGAAGTGCGGAAGTGAGAGGCTTGTGAAATGGGACGGTATACGCTTCGTCGCGCTGTTCAGGTTGCCTAGCAACCATGATGCTAACCGCGAGACACGTTACATACAGCATTGTTTGACAGAAATGAAGGAGAAAAATGTTTTGTTGGTCATTCATTTTTGTCATGACATCACATTGATTAGTTGAGTATCTGAGGCTGAGACCACAGGACTGTAAAACATGATAGTTGGGCTTCATTTCTGTGCTGAACAGTCATTTAAGATTAGTTAGTAAATAACAATTAGTTAATGTTGTTCATGAGACTAAAATCATCTCACTGTGGTAACATAAATATAATATGGCCAATATTATAGTATTGTCAGATTATTATGATATATATATATATATATATATATATATATATATATATATATATATATATATATATACCGTATTTCCCGGACTACAAAGCGCACCTGAATATTAGCCGCACAAGCTAAAATCAGGGGAAAATCCTGTTTTGTACATACATTAGCCGCACCTGACCAAAAGCCGCAGGTGTTTCAATGTTGACTTATCATATGTAAGAGAATATGCACAAAGGGAATTGTCAGGAAAGAGATGGCTGTTTGGAGACACATCACTTTTATTAATATTTTGAAAAACAAGTTATGGGTACATATTTGCATAACTTTTTAGGTATATGTACAAGTAGCGGTAATTACAAGTACGAAACATGTACTGTGCTTCATAAATGAGTAACAAATGTAGTACATAACAATAACCTACAGCACACCAGAAAAATAGATTCGGCCTACTTTTTAGGCTCAGGTGCAGTGACACGGCTTTAACAAGAAGAAAAGTCAGTCATTCACCACCATCTTCCCACGCACTAAAACCACCAAAGTCCTCTTCTCCAGTGTCGGATACGAACAGGCTCAGGGTGGCTACGTCATCCACTCTCAGCTTCTCTCCTTCGTTGTCACTTTCAAAACCAAAGAAATCCTCGTTGTCAGTGTCAGAGTCAAACACCCTCAGAAGGGCCGTGGCGGTATCCTCCTCTCCATCATGCAGCAGTCCAGACCTTCGAAATCCGTTGGTGATCATGGATGTTTTCACACTTTTCCACGCTGTCAGATTCCACCGGTGGAGTTGAGCATAACTTGCTTTTCATCCACGACTCCCGCTGAACGTGTAGCGTTAATTTGAAGTTTGTTTTTCACGCTATTTGTCCGGCACTATGTTGCCTGGCGGATGGACACGTGACCAACATACCACTCTTGAACCCTGTGTGTCCGATCACATGCCCTTCCGCCAGGCAACGTAGTGCCGTACAACAGCGGAACAAACAAAACAAATCATCTTACAATATGACAAAAATCATGGACAATCCATAGAAAAGCCGCACCTGACTAAAAGCCGCAGGGTTCAAAGCTTGTGCAAAAAGTAGCGGCTTATAGCCCGACAATTACGGTATATATATATATATATATATATATATATATATATATATATATATATATATATATATATATATATATATATTAGGGGTGCAACGATATTCGTATCGATATTGAACCGTTCGATACAGTGCTTTCGGTTCGGTACGCATATGTATCGAACAATACAACATTTGTAATTTATTTTATCAACTTTCCTTCTGACGATGCTGTCTGTGTTGAGCGCTCAGTGAATCTGCGTTCGACTACTCCGCCTAGGCTGCACTGTCGAGCGCAGATCCACTGAGCGCTCAACACAGACAGCATAGTCAGAAGGAAGAGCGCAGGGCAAGCTAGCAAGACAGAAGTTAAGCTGGACCTCCCCCACTCTCATTCAGATCTGGCGTTTGGAATTATTTTGGTTTTCATGTGACGTATGACCCTGAAGGTAAGCGAGTCATGGACTAAAGTAAAACAGTATGTTGGATGTGCCACGCAATGCTTAATTACATGGGTGGGAACTAGTGTGTTAGCGCAGTTAGCTCGTTAACGTGTTTGCCGTCTAGCCCCATGCACGGGGCGATCGGCGGTAGCTCGTTAACGGAGACTTGCCGTGTTGTGGCGTTAAGGTCATTTCAACGAGATTAACCTGAAAGCACTAGTGGGAACACAACGAATATGACTGCACATTTACGCCGACATCATCCTAGTGCAAAGACAAAAACAACAAGCATGCTACTAACTTTAGCCGAGTCATTTAGACCGCTGTTAGCACATGATTCTCCTTATGCTGCTGAGAATATAGCCCAGAAGAAGCGGATAGTATAGCTTTTATTTTGGAAAGAGACATTTCTCTGTAATAAACTCTCTTTTCCAAAGATGAGTGATTCCTCAATCAGATACAGGGCTCGCAAAATCGCTAGCCCGACGTCCTGGGGCTAGTGATTTTTTCAGTCGGGCTACCAAAATCTATCTCTTCCCTGCCCGTCGGGCTATTGTAGGAAGGAAAAATATATGTCAATGCTTTTGCATTCTTTCAGAAATGTAGCTGGGTAATTATGTCATTGGCATCGGTGAGCCACTGTCAATATGTGACATATTGAAATCGCGTTTGAATTTGCGCTTGTTTTTTGCTTTCACTTTGCAATCGCGCAAACTGTGTATAGAGAGCGACAGCACTGATCTGTGAGTGATGATAATTTGTGCACCAATTCCTCTGACATCGTCTTATTAATCGTTAGCTTACTATGCAAACATGACAAGTGAAATCTCCCGCAGCAAGCTTAAACATGTGAGAGGTTGATCGCGCAGAGAATCGCTGAGCTTATGTGAGTGAGTGTGTAAAAGCATTTCAGTTCTGCTGAGCCAAATAAGACAGGTCGGGGTGAAGAAGTGACAGCCAAAGAAAAGCTTACCACAAAACGGAGAAGTTATGACAAATCAGACTATAAGGCAAAAAGAAAGTGCAGCTTTATGGTTTCATGGACAAAAGAATTTCTGTTGCTGCGATATGACAAGCTAAATAACCAGGGCTGCACATAAGTGGTCCGCAGGTGCGCATTCGCTGTCAAAATAAAAAACACGCACAAGGGTTAGGGTTAAATTTAAAAACTGTACTTTTGAGTTAAAATATATATTTATAATTTTAATAAATGACAAATTAAAAAGGCATGAACATTTTTTTTGTATCGAAAAAATATCGAACCGTGACACCAATATATCGAACCGAACCGAACCGTGAATTTTGTGTATCGTTGCACCCCTAATATATATATATATATATATATATATATATATATATATATATATATATATATATATCATGGACCAGATATATATATATATCATCATTTAATATGCTTTTGATTGAAATTGAATATTACTTAAACTCTCTTAAATTAACTTCCAATAAAAAAGGTTTATCATTGATTGAAGTTCATTCAGAAATGTTTAAGGAATGAGCTGTCACAACTTTCAAGTACAAAGTTGTCATGAAGTCTGTCACATCCCCCCCCCCCTTTTTTTTCTTTTTTATCCTTTATTTATTTATCCTTCTTATTTCATTGTACTGTATATTGTTACTCTTATTTGCCTGTACAAACTGAACTGGAATGACTGACTGTTCGCTTTATAAGTTCAATAAAGTTTGGGAAAAAAAACCCCTCTTCAGCCGCTCCCTTCTGCCATATTTTGCGGCAAAATTATCCACACCCACCGCCGCGCTATGAATTGTGGGATATATGGGACCACGAAGCGTGCACCGGACCACGCTTGATATTTGGGGAAATCGACGGCGCATTTGGAGTATGCATTTGAAGTACACTTCGAATTGGGACAGCCGTCGTCGCGTGGCGGTGACGTAATCACACTTGAAATGCGTACTTCAAGCGTGCAGACCCTGAATTGGGACACAGCCCATGGAACAGAACTTTCCCAAAATGGCTCCAAGAACAAAAGGTTACAAAAGGACTTAGATGTTGCTCTGGTCACAGCCTCTTTAGTGTGTTGAGTTATGAACACTGACCTTATCGGTGGGTAAAAAGGTTTGCATCCCAATACATAAAACGAACAACATTTCATGAAAAGAACAGTCAAACATGGTGGTGGTAGTGAGATGGTCTGGGGCTGACTTCATTTGATTACATGCAATACCTACAAGTCCAGTAACACATTACTCTGAGTTGCTTACACGAGGCCACTTATTAATATTCCTGTTTCCATGCTACAGAAGGCAGCGTGATTAATGGATGTGATACCTCCTCCACTACATTAGAGTTTCCCTCCAGTCCCCGGCCTAAACCTGATCATGTTGAGATGCTTCTGTCATAGCTTTGAGGCTATCTTTGTGCAAACACCGTAGTTAAACTGTGCTTGGAGTCACTCTTTTTGGACAAAGAGGGAAAGACAAGTACATTTGTAAATTAACTTTATTGTTCCACAAAACACACAGGAAGTTGGCAGCCTCAAATGTGTTATTCTAGACATTAGTGTTAACTCTTTAAAGTGTAAGCCAAATACAAAAATATGTATAGTTTTTGATTTGTTTTGCCAGTTAGAATGATGGTTTTTAGAGCACTTTGATTATAGTTAGGGTTAGGGTTTAATAGCATGTTAAATTAACATTAGTAACTGAGGGGGGCAAATAAAGCAAAAATAATGAACAGTATTAAAGAAAAATGCATACAATACATGCAGTTGCATGTACAAATGTACTTTATCTATTTGTAATTTTCCATTATGTTACACTTTACCTTGTCCCAATACAGAAGCAATTTCTGTCTCTTAGAACCTGCATATACTGGGCAGTTGCTATTGTTTTAATGACCTGAATTCATATTTTAAATTTAAATATCTATTAGGTTGTTTATTTACTCAACTACTCATCAAATGGGTTGTAGAGGGGCTGGAGCCACAACCTGCAATTCAAATCTCCAGTTAACCTAATATATCTTAATATGTCTCTTGGACTGTTGGATGGAGCCTGAGAGGCGGACCCATACACGCACAAGGAGAACATGGGCAAAGATGCAGACTGCGCACAAACTCCAGCGGTTTTCACTCTGTGGCCTTTCTAAAAAAATAGTATCCTCAATTAATGAAACAGGGATCCTGTAAGGCTTCATCTTTATGGAAAAAGCTACACCTAGTCTTCAAATGACACAGAGACACGTCTCTCTCTCTTTGTGGCAGCATCTCTGTTGTGTAAAGAGCAGAACAAGAAGATCTGTAATTAAGCAGTTTATAAGTGTTCACATGCTGAGAGAAGAACGACAAACACATGTTTTTAAAATATCCCTCATTAAAATCAGCATTTTTCCTTGACAGATGAGGGGCTGGGTTCTTTGGATTTAAATGTATATCATGTCTTTTCATTGTTCAATAATAATTGAGAAGGAAACATCTCTTTGTGATATTGTGACCTGAACTGACTCTACTAATACTACTACTACTAGTAGTAGTAATAATAATACTGCTACTAATAATAATCGTGAGATGATGTTGTCATGGACATTAAGATTTCTTTGGTTGGACAAGGCAGACTGTAAATTAGAGATGGAGCTAATCCATCTGTCTTTGGTTTCCCAGCCCATCTCCAAGGAGTAGGTTTGTCAGTGCAAGTTATTTTTATTTTTTTCTTCTGAACCTCTACCAGTTATTAAGGTGTAGCAGTGGTGTCCCAAACAGCTGTGGGCATCATGCCCCTGGTCATAATGAAACATTTCTCTCATTATGTTTTGTGTGACATAATTTTAATGTCTTGCAGTAAAACTTCAAAAACATGGACCAGAATATGCAAAAACAATTCCTTTGTTCTTAATTTCCACTCTTCATCCACTGGACCCAAAAGATAAAATCGGGTGATAGAAATGTGTTTACAATCCAGCACCAGCATCATTAGTTAGATCAAGTGGGCAAACATTGTTATTGTGAATGGAATCCAAGCAAACACAACAAAACATGCATGTGTACTTTGGTTCCCGGTACATGGAGGTATTCTTGTTTGCTTCACAGCTTAAACACTGTGGCACAGTGGCTTATTGTAGGTAACAATACATGCAAACCTTGTTTTTATGAGAAAAAAAAAAAGTGTTTCTGACATAAAAAGGGTATTGTTCAGATGCGGAGATGCTTTCTGTTTTAGTTGTCATACAAAAAATGTGCTTTTAGATGATTGACAGGCTTTTTTGACATAATGACCAGCTGCAATCCCCATAGCAGAGGGTTCAAAGCTCCCCTGTGGTCTTTGAACTGGAGTCAGAGAGGAGGGATTTTGATGAGAAGCAGGGACTACTTGATCTCGCTCTGGTTTTTGATGAAAGATGGCACACCCCTTCACTGATCAAAGAGATCTTTCAAAATTGTTTCTGTTGGTGTGATGAGTCCAAGACATATCACAGGTGCATATACCTTGTTCTGTCTTATAGGTTGGATGTTTTGTTCCAATCCTGTTGGTGTCCATTGTTTTTATTTTGTTAGAACGCCTCTCAGTTTAGTTTAGTTTTGTTCCTGTATTATTTTGCACATCTTCATTCTATAGATGAATAACTTATCTCAAGCTCTGACTTAGACCTTTATTCATTCACCCATAAAGCCCCCACTAATTTTACAGTACATGTATTTCTGTCATTTTCTAAATTGCACGGCACATCAATGAGGCAAAGGGTTTTTTTCTGTAGACATTCATTTAATGCCATTTAAATTTATTTAAATGTAATATTTAAAAAATAAAAATACTTGTTACAAAAATAAATACTCAGTGTCATATCATTCATCAACAGTATTATAAAATGCTACAAAAAACACTGTGCAAATAAAAACTGGAAATTAGAAAAGAAAAAAAAAGGAAAGAAGAAAAAACCTGCTGCAAACAAAATGATATTAAGTTAGAACTGAGGATATTTTTTAGAGAGTAATTAGTAATATTTAAAGATTACATTTCAAAAATAATTAAATAAATGATAAGGACATGTTAAAGTATTAAACAATGAAATAAGCCAAATCCGTGCATACAAGGGTTTCTCTTTATGACAGAGAATCTTGATATGCAGTATATTGCATGATTACGTATTGGTCTGCCTAATATGCCAGATGCACTGACATATTATTACCAAACGCTGTGTAGCCATGGTAACCACTGGCTGTGATTTGAACCTCAGACTCAAGTTTGAGGGGATAGAAGGGCGGAACTAACACCATGATGAAGCAAATTAAAGCTATCCATGTAATAGTATACTGAGTACATTCTGTCTGTTAAATTGAGTTACATTAAAGGGCATGACTGATACTGAAATTACACACTGATTACGGTTTTTAGCATTTTGAGCTGGATGTCAAACTCATTTTAGTTTACGGCCACATACAACCCAATTTGATACCAAGTGGGTTAGACAAGAAAACCACTGAGTAATAGCGTACAAAATGAAGGGATGAATGTATCAGTGAGTCAATGAATGCCTAAATTGCCCCCCCCCCCCTTTTTTTTTTTTTTAAATTATTAGCAAAACAAACAAAAACCCACCATGGAGTTGAGTTTTCTTAAGAAAAGTAAGTGCAGTCAGTCTACTGTTATCACAGTGGATTTACAAACACAATGCATTTTAGAACTAAGCAATATTACTTTCTGATTCTGTCTTTCTGATTCTAAAGACTTAACCTGATTCATAAATACTTTAAACTTTTTGTACATTTCCACTCCTACAGTGGTAATACCAGTGTCAGCAAACCATGAGTTGGTCGTGTGTAGTTATAGGTTCAAAGGCAAAAGGCTGAAATTACATTAATTCCCCAATTTGTAGCCTTTATTATTACAGCAGGAGTTTCTGAATCTCTGGTGGCAGCAAAATCTAAGTAAGAAGTTAAATAGCCGCATAGACAAGCACCATTCCTATAAATAATTCAATAACACACATGCTTTAAATGGCTACATATATTCAGCAAGTAATTGAGCTTCTTTCACTTTTTTGCTCCACATCTTGGTGAGGAGGCCACCGGGAACAGGTGAATACTGCTAACATCTGTAAAGAACTCAATAAGGAATCCCCAAGCAATAAATATGTGTGCCTTTTCATTTAGCTTCCAATATCGGTCATCTCCATAACAAGAAACAATAATGCATGGAACAAATAAAACCACCCATATGGAAAAGATATATATAAATCTTATAAAGTTTGTATCTGTCTTGTGTGAAACTTGTATGAAAAGCATACAAGAGTGAAAACAGATATAAGATCCCTCGAAAAAATTATATAAATGGAACTTGTATGTTTTGGATACTTACTAAAATAATATATGAAAGTGGCCACTTTCATGAGTAAATCATATAAGCCTTATATGATTCACTATATGAAGCAAGCTAAAGCTGATGCAAGTCTTTTAGAAGTTTTTCCTATTACTTTTCCATATGGGCAAGGCTCAAGCTCAACAAAGACACAGAATTCCCTATAATCTGGAATTGTATGTGTCTTTCGGATAGCTACACAAAAATCTTTTAAATATAAATTGAATACTTTTCAAAATCTTATTTTTGTTGACCTCCAGTCGTTCATATGCTTGTGAGTATAGTAGGTGTACTTTAGTATGATGGCATCTGTGGCTGAGGAGATATAATCGGATACCCCAGCTCCTTCAGTCCGTACCGCAGTGTCACGATTCTGAACTGCAAGTTGTCCTTGATGCAGTTGTGTGTGTGTGTGTCACAGTTACAAAAGTGCTTAAAGATTTTGAAAAAAAGTGATAAATTTAACATTTAACCTATGTAACACTATATACAGTTTACTGAGAAAGGAAGGGTCAAAAACATTTGCAGTAATGACACGTGGTTGACCTAATTCTACATATGCTACATTCTTTCAAGTCATGCATTGGTTCACTTAATTAAAACACATTGATTAATGGAATCAAACATGAACTCAGTAGAGCTAATATCAATTTACAATGAGACTGGGTAAACGTAAAGTCCAGTGCTAATCAAGACAGCTATGACGTTTTAGTGATTAGCACCAGCTCACCTCACAGCAATTCGATTTCTGGTTTCTTGTTGCATTCTCAATTATAGGTAAGGAAATCCCCAAAAAGTTGATCCTGTTCATCTGGATGTAGCAATTTCAACAGGAGAAATGTTTCATCACTCATCCAAGTGACTGATTTCTTTAGGTGCCTTCCCAGCCTTGACAAATGTCCAGCTGGAATAACCACATTTACTCAGGGCCTTCTTGATATGTTGTTCTTCTGCTTTCCTGGCCGCTGTATCTGTACCGGTACGTGAGTCGTTTGGTACTGGGCCGCGAGAATTGAGGCTTGGGTGTGAAATTTATTGTTTTTATTGGTTTTTAGCATTATTTTTTTAAATAGTTTTTATCGTTAACTTGGTTTCCCTGGGTCTTTTCCCGTGTGTTATGAATAAATCTTCTTTTTTTTGGTACCGGTACTGGTTTTATTTTGTTGTATTTATCCGTGATATCTTAAAGGCTGGTCTGTGAAAATATTGTCGAACATAAGCCGCAAAAAAGGTTGGGGACCGCTGCTCTAGTGGATGATGAGAGTCAAACCATAAATACTGATCCGTATGCATTGGTTTATAGAGCACATCAACTTTTAAATGTCCCCCATTACTGATGGAAATCTCACAGTCTAAGAAGGCTAACCTGTCATTTCTCATATCATCCCTGGTGAACTTGATGGGTTGGTCCACTGAGTTAATGTGATCATTGAATTGTGGTACGTACTGACACCCAGGTGTCATCCACATACCTTAACCAATGACTTGGTGCTGTTCTGGGGTAGGATAACAAAGTCCTCTTTGAATAATAAGGGTATACACATCCTCGACAGGGAGGAACCCTGGTTTAAGCGGGAAGTCAAGGAGGCCATTTAAGTGAAAAAGGAAGGACGATCTCTGAATTGAGGAGGGGGCCTGAAGGTACATCTTTCACCATCTTACAATGCTGTGATTGCAGCCATCCCCCAACTCTCTGCAAATGGTACTCATTGACCTGTTCATTGTTCAGTTATCAGTGGTCATTGATCAATGGTCTTTGATCAGTGGTTGTTGATCCATGCTCATGACATTTTGAATATTAATGAAGAAACTGACCTCACAGCCAATTGTTTGCCAGTGATGGTAGCTTCATGTACTGTTTATAACTGGTTGGGGAAGCCTGCAGTCAGCTGAGACTGAAGAAGTCACTTGGATGAGTGATGAAACGTTTCTACCACTGCAAACGCTACATTCAGATGAACAGAATGAACTTTTTGGGGATAGATTTCTGGTTCAAATCCCAACCTTTCTGTTTGAAGTTTGCATACTCACCTTGGTAGGCTCTTTTACAAACTGGAAGACCTAGAAAATGTTTATAAAAAAGGGTTATAAAAAATAATCCCCCTCTCGCCCCTGGTCTATCCTTCAAGAGTCTAGCTCCCAGTCCTCTAGTAGAGCTTAAAGGTCCTGTGCAGTATCTTAGCTGTTCCCAGGACTGTGCTCTTCTGAACAGAGATCTCTGATGTTGTTCCTGGAATCTGCTGGAGCCACTCGCCTAGCTTGGGAGTCACTGCACCTAGTACACCGATTACCACTGGGACAACTGTTGTCTTCACCCTCCACATCTTCTCAAGCTCTTCTCTGATACCTTGGTACTTCTGCAGCTTCTCGTGTTCCTTCTTTCTGATGTTGCTGTCATTCAGTATCTCTATGTCTATCACTACGACCGTCTTCTTCTGTTTGTCCACCACCACTATGTCCGGTTGGTTAGCTGCCACCATTTTGTCCGCCTATATCTGGAAGTCCCACAGGTATTTACTGAGCACACGATCAGTGAGGGCATCTTCCTGATGTATTTGTGGGTGTTTGTCGTCCCATCCTGGACCGTAGTGCTGACACTCACCAGTCCCCGGCCTCCTTCCTTAAGTGTGTGTGTGTGTGTTTTATCAGTTACACTGTGTGAATGGCCTTCTGTAATGTGGAAATCCAGTAGAACAACATGAGTGTATAAGCTAAGTGTTTGTGTGATGGCTCTACTGATGAGGTTTACCTTTTTACAATTGTGAATTATCTTAGTGCTGTGATGATGACTTTCATTGCTGCTGTTGGGTATGTAATATAAGCTTATCTCTAATGAGATCAATCACAAACATTACCCAGGTATGATCTAACCTGCAGCATTTCATTAACTAACTGTGTTTCAGAGCTCAGAGAATATTTTCCCCCACCACTTCATAGTGCTATTTGTTACATGCTGGAGTACACTGAAGATAGGCATGTGTGCAGTTCAGTTGCACCTTATTTCTACAGTTATGTTACCAGTGCTGTGGTGGCATACAGGAGTGAAGTATGACTATGAAGTATGTCTATGTACAACATATCTGACCCATCAAGGCTAGTATATATATATATATATATATATAAGTATATAGTCAAGGCTTACTTCCAAGCTAATAATGGCAGCTTTGTCCATTCATTGTTTTTATTGGCTTTCTTACAACTCATGCCTTAGAGATGATTGGAATCCCTAAAGCTTAAAAGGTAAATTAAACAGATTAGTCTACATTTTTAGGAGAAAATCAACACTGGAAACCTTGAACTTGTAGATCTTGGCTATGTGAACCTTAAATTACTGGACAGTATGGTACTATTTAAAAAAGACTTATCTCCTCAATAATAGAAATGGGTGGTTAGAAGGAACTCATAACAGGAATTTAGGACTCAGTGAGGTCTTTTCCAATGACCTTCATGTACCTCCAGGAAATCTATGAATAATTTAAAGCCTCCATGGGTTTTATGTAACTACAGCTATTCTGATGGTATATGTTTAGGTTTCAAGAGACCATCTTTACTGTTAATAAAACCACAGACTTCTGTTTCCATTAAAATTACATTCAGAGTATTTATGTTGTGTTTGATATCAGTCACTTCATCAGAGGATTGTTTGAACACATAATTAGTCAAGTGAATCCATCTGTTAAGGGCTAGATAAGTTGGAGCAGCTGTCTAATTTGTACAGCTGTCTTTCATGCCTTGTATTCTATCAATATATCTGAGACTAAGTGTGTGAGAAAAAAAAAATATATACATTCACACGCACGCACACACACCTAGAGTGTGGACTTTGTAATTCAGAGTTCTATAGGCTAATACTGTATGTATAATGTTCTCTTCACATGCTTTAAAATCAGACTAGTTAATGCTGTTCATTTCCTCTTTCATCAGTTATGCTCACTGCATATCATTTTGAGAGTGAAAACTGATGCATATTTCATATTCATTAACTCAAATTAGGCTTGGCTTGTTCATCAGCATCCCCACGTCAGTAAATGCCTGCTGCCATTGCCACTCTTTACTGACTGACAGTCCAAACCGCCCCTCCTTTTCCCAACCTCTTTCATTATCCATGCCACTTTGCTATCTTCCATTTCCTTTTAACGTAGTTAGAAAAATTACAGGGCATTTTATCTTGACTTACTATGTCTCTGGGTGGCGATTGGTTAGCTTTCACTACAGTCATCTCACTTAACTGCCCGTGGTGCTGCCAGGCCAAGTGAAATTTCCTTTCTACCTGCTGGCTCAAGTGGATTAACAATTAGAAGAGCCCGAGGATGTCCTCGCAGTAGCCCTTGGCTTATACCCACCATATATCAGTAGTAAACGCAAAGGCACAGATAAGGGCGGTCTGAACGGGAAGGCTTTGTCCTGCCTCAGTAATAGACAGCAACATTGTGTATTGGATTAGTTCGGCTAATCACAGGAGGAGATCAGTGAAGAATTGGAATGTTATTGATTAGGACATGAGCCCTCAATGCCACAAGGAGCACCTGATAACATCTCTTATTTACCAACTAGCCTGATGAATCACTAGGCTCTGATAAAGCTGACAATGCCCTTGAGTTCCCTAGCAAGAGATGCTCAGGAAGGACCATGTATATCTGCAATGTGTGCTGTGTAACACCCAAGGACAGGACTTGGATTATAAAAATAGATTATTACCATCCCATCAATAAAAAATGTTGTTAGTAGCTATTTGCATAGCAGTCAGCCCTATTTAGCGTCACCATTTTGGACCAATGTTCGACAGTCATACCAAAAAAAATAAATACAGATAATAATAATAATCCTTAATGGGAGATACCTTTACCTCCACCGACAGTAGCCTAGAAAGCAATGCAACCATAAGGCAATTGTCATTTTGAGCACCAGCCAGACTGCAGACACACCCCAGTGTTCACAGACAGCTTGGCTCATGAGAAATTATATACTGTATGTGTGTGAATGTGTGTGTGAATGGGTGAATGACTGAATGTAGTGTGAAGCGCTTTGGGGTCCTTAAGGACTGAGTAAAGCGCTATACAAATGCAGGCCTTTTTTTTTTTTACTGTATTTATTTGCTAACAAACCCCTGTAAGACTATAGGCAACAAGCTTAAAAAGCAGTGGTTGAAAAGTATTCTGGGAACTGTAGAAGAGGAAGTGGGAGTAGAAATCTCTCTATCACAAACTACCCCCAGATTGCCCTCAGTGGAATCACAGAGTAATGAGATATATTGGTAAAAGGGAGTGATGAGCAGTATAAAGAGGTTTTAAGGTATATAGACATATTTTCACACTTTATAGGATGAGACATTACACTTTATGTCAATATAATTTAAAGTTGCACTGATACTAGAGATGGACCGATCTGATATTACGTATCGGTCCGATACTGACGTAAATTACTGGATCAGATATCGGAGAGAAATCAAAAATGTAATCTGATCCATTAAATATCAAAAAAGCACCTCACAAAACTTGCGACACGGCGTAACTCGGCTCATAACCGTAGCACATCGGAGCAGTGTGCTCACGTGATAGAGCGGCTGTGTGTATTTGCAGCCTCAAACCAGCATTTCATCTCCGATGAAGTTATCCCAGAGAGAAGTAAAGCAAGTGTGTAAGTTCATCTCTGAATGTTTGTAAAGCATTCCCACGTTAAGCTTAACAACCGATATATGGAGCGACTGCCTCTTCTTGCTGCTACTTCAATCGTGAAACTGATTAACGATCAGCTGATCGGCTTTTCTGTCGCAAGTCCGTCTCTCTTGTTTGTTTTTGGCCCACTTCGGGCCAGAAAGAGGAAACCAGCGGCTGAACAACAGCAGCATGTTTAACCTTGATAAGCTGTTGTTAGAATTTATTTAATATTTCTTTCTACACCAGGATCCTTTTCTATGCAGCTGACGGCTGGTAAGGGCGATAGGGCACGAACAGGGAAAAGGGGGCACAAAGACATACTTTTCTTTCTTATTCTCATTTAAAATGTCTAGCTTTTAATAAATAATTATCTGACACCCAAAGTTTTAATTTGATGGAAAATGTATAGAAGTCCATTACTGTATATAGTAACTGTTAAGTCTAATATACCCTAGTAAGCTATACTACTTTTTCCTTTGGGAAAATACCATCTGTGCAGTCTGCACTTCTGTTGAAGAAAGATGTTGAATCTATTTAATTATTAATTAAATAATAATTATTAATTATTTATTTATTCTTGAAAAATAATTGATTTCTGTGCATTTCTTTTTTTCCACACTGCATCAAATTAAAGTTGATCACGTCGATTAAGCATCATGAGGTGGAGGGTGGGGCAGTGGTTCCCTATTTTTTTTTGCTGGGAGTTTGCAACCCTATTAGTTAGGTTGCTTAATATTTCTGCTAAGTACTCTTTAATTAAAACACCAGAATAGGGAGGATGGAGTAGGTTTAAGTTTATTAGATTGATCAGTATTGCTGAACTATGAAATATTTTGGGTGCAGTGTATTTTTTACATACAGGTATAACAGAATAGCTTTAGTGTTGTTGTTTATTTAAACTTGAGTATGAACTTATACAAAATGCAGCAATATATTAAAAAAACAGTTTTATTGATTAAAAAACACACTATATCGGATTCATATCGGTATCGGCAGAAATCCAAATTTATGATATCGGTAACAGACATAAAAAAGTGGTATCGTGCCATCTCTAACTGATACATAAAGTCATGCCAGGGTCACCATCGCTTCTTTCTTTGACTCTCTGGGCAACTCTGTCATAATTTTCACAAGTTTTCCTGATTACTGCCAAGTTACTGCCAAGACGCAGAGTTTAGAAACGTTCTTCATTCAAAATGTGCAATCAACAAATTTAGCACCTTTGTAGACAAACCTACTTCTTCTTTTTACTTTGTTTTTGTTTTGTGATCACTTTCTCCTGTCTCTAATATTTAGTAGTTTGTAATAGCATTTCGATCACTATATTAGTGATGGGAATTCTGGCTCTTTTTAGAGAACCGGCTCGTTCGGCTCGGATCACTAGAAAGAGCCGGCTCTTTCAGCTCCCAACCGGCTCTTCAGGTTGGTATATATAGGTATATGTGTTTATATATAAATATATACGGTGGCCCCTAGAGACAAAGCATGTACAAACACCAAAGCACATTTCTAGCGTTAACTGAACTTCCAAAACAGAGCTACTTAGATGACTTAAATTACACAATTGAAAGCATATGTGTATTGTTTGTGTATTTATACACAAGCACTCATATATATTCAAATAATTAAAAAAAATGTTCATTTATCTGTTACTACGACACACCAAATCCAGTCGTTTGTACTTCCTGGCTTGTGTAGCCACTAGGTAACAGAAGCTCAACACTGCCCCTAGCATCCTGGAGCACTTCTGTTTGTGTTTTGTACATGTTTTGGATTTTGTACGTGCTTCGGGGGTTTGTACGTGCTTCAGAGTTCGTACGTGTTTTGGAGTTTGTACGTGCTTTGTCTCAAGGGGCCACCGTAAATATACTTTTATTTATTCACTCCACATAAAATGCAATAAATAAATCTGTTACGGCCCTAGCCTATAATACAAAAACCAAGTATTTACATTTCAACTTTTAACTATTTAAATTTTCAGCTTTTTCCTTTTAAACAAATTTAAAGTGAAACAACACAAAACACTGCAAACCACAACACAATTAAATATAAATTAAAATATGAAAACAAAAAGAAGATACACATAGAATAGAATAGAATAGAATAGAATAGAATAGAATAGAATAGAATAGAATAGCCTTTATTGTCATTGTACAGAGTACAACGAAATTGGAGTGCCACTCCCTTGGTGCAAGTTTCAATAATAAATATAAATGTAAAATATAAAAAGTACAAAAAAAACAATCGTAAGTACTCAAACAATAGTATGTACAATATATACAGGATAGCAGCATTAATATGATGACAGTGACGGTATGGAATAGGTTCAATTGTTTTTGTGCTTATTTACTACGGTGATAGCTCTGGGAAAGAAGCTATCCCTGATAGCTTCTTTCCTCTGTCATATGGGCCTGACATCCTCTGTCATATGGGCCTGCATGAATTAACTTTCTGAATCCTTTATCATCCGCAACTGAAAGTAGTTGTGGATGATTACTATACCTTTCTAATGTGATGTTGTTGTCCCTGGCTCTGTTTCTCTCTCTCTCCCTCCCGCTCTGTTCCTGTGCTACTGCGAGTGTAACTACCGCCCCTCCCCCCTCTTCCCAGCGCAAGCTCAGGGCTCGAGTGCGGAGTGAAGCGGAAAAAAGTGCAAAAGAGAGAGAGAGAGGGTGAGAGAAAGAAGAAGAAAAAAAAACAAAAACACGGCTTGCAATAAGGATCCGGCTTGCGTCGTTCACGTCAAAGAGTTGGCTCTAAGAGCCGTTTCGTTCGCGACCGACACATCACTTATCTTATCTTACATGGTTTGTTGTCTGAAACGTTTCTGCATTTCCAAATCGTGAAAGTAGTTGTTTTGCTGTCCAATATAAACATGAATATTTACTTGTATTAAAATCCGACTCAGAGTAATTATGATGCATATAACAGGAATAACTTCATCAGAGGGCTATTTGAAGGCTGCATAATTAATCAAGTAAATCCATCTGTTGAGGTTTGGATGATTTGATAAATTGACAGTTTTTACAGCATGCTTCTTCTCTGTTAATAACTGTGACATGTATCTGAGACTCGAGAATGGAAGAAATATGAAGGGAGCTATATGAAAAGAGTATTACCAAGGCTTAAACCAATATGGGATTAGGATTTGATTCAGCAGTGTTTGGATGTCAGTCAGTAAATCCTCTAATGGATTCTGCCTAACCCTGCCATAAAGAAGGAATTTTATTAGTCAGACATTCAGTAGGACGTTCAAGGGTCCCATGATGATAACGAGTATGAAAATATAAAGGAGAATATACAGAACAGGATCAAGTATCTGCTGTGGCAAACCCATACTGCCCAACACTGAGTGAATATCAACAGTAATTGTGTGTTTTTATAATAATTTTTTGTCCACACAGGTGATAGCCAATGGTGGTTATGGTGCAAACCTCTAATGGTAGCAACAGAGCACAAAGCAAAAGTTCACCAGTGAAGACCCAACAAAGGCTTTTACTGAATACAAGAAAGTCGCTTTTTGCACTCAGGCACTCAGGGGAGGGCAGGCAACAGACCTGAAGAGTAAAACAAGAAACAAAAGCAGATTTGCTTCAAAATTAGTATACCAACATGATAAAAATTCTGGTGATAAAAACACTGGTCAGATAGAACGATTAGACTTTGTGAGGAGAAAAGCAGCATTATTGCACGCTTTGGGATTCCTCTATGGTGCATCCAAGATTGTAGGTACTAACAAACAGAAAATGGTAAATTGCTTTTGTACAGAGTGCTTCCTAACAAGAAGCTTGTTAAAACTGTGGGTGGTATTTTTGTTTTACATCCTGCCGATTCTCAATGTTATTCCTGTGAATTTAAGTCCTTGGCAGCCCAAGTTTCTCCTCTGTAGAAATCTACTGCGGTAACTGAGCAGACAGGTTGGCTTGTTGTATGCACACCATGACTGTAGCTTTAACAGTGCAAGTAAAACAGCAATAAGGCTAAACTTTAGAACTCCAGTTTCTGATCATCATATATCACAGTAAAAAGGAAAATATAGACCGCCCTTGAAACATCCTGTCTTCACAAACTTATTTAATGCCACTGACTTTAATGCAAACTGAGAATTCCACATGGTTAAGATTCACATCAGCCTTAAGAGATTAGTAAAGTGAGTGTAGGTGGGTTTTTCTGAGCTCCATCCCCTGAAGTAAACTCCGTCCTATTTCCTATTGTGAAACAAGCCTCGGATTTTCCTCTCACAGTCGCCGTGAAAGCCTCCCTGTCTCACCAAATCTGGGAGATGCTCAGCGGGGCTCCCGCTGGGAGAGCTGACTGATCCCCTGGGTGCTGTGTGTAAACTGGTCCCCTCCCACCCGTATGTTTGGGACGGCGGGGGAGCCGTCACTCATCTGTGCTAACTCTCATGGCACTTTCCAAAGTGTGATTAGCGTGAGAGGAAATCGACATCCACCTGGCTCCATCGGGGGAAAACTCTTTATCCTTGTTTGTTCTAAAAGAGGAGACATGTTTATGCTGTTAGGACTTGCACACTCTCCTTTATGTGATTTTAATTGAGGCAGTTAAACCTCCCTTGGAGAAATCTGGCTATGAAGCACTTGGTGTTGCACACAAACATGTTTCCATATAGAGTCCTGGTGCTTAATAGTCACCCGAGGAGCAGACGGAAAAGGAAGGGCAAAGAAACTACTGACCTTTTTTTCCCAGCGTCTGTGGAGTGTGAATGTTATCATTGGCGAGCAGCGAGCAGACAAAACAGGAGCTGTATCACGTGTACGTGTATGTGAATGTCCGTGTCTCTGGGTACATTTGTTATTTGTACTGCCTGTGTTGGAATTGCACATTTGTACACAGTGAAAGAGTATTTTCTGTAATTTGGTGTGTATAGTTAGGGCTGGGTGGTCACTGATTTCTAGAATCGATTCGATTCCGATTCACAAGGTCCCGAATCGATTTGATCCACGATTCGATTCGAATCGGGGAAATTTTGACTCAGACAGTCAGAAATATTATAATTCTGATCACACATCAATAAATATCCATATTTTTTTGTCTATAAAAAGAAAGCTGACACTTGCTAGACTTTATCCAAGGTGTAAGCATCACAGCAGATGCCTTTGTGCCAAAGTAACTGAGGATAGAACTCAAAAAAACATGAACGAGATTTTCCTGGCTTGGGATTTTATAGCAGATGACCTTAAAAATATTCTGCAGTAGATCAAAAATGAAAGAAAACCATTAATCAACATATGAACATTACCTGATGCTGCTGACGTGAAACAGAGCAAAGTTACAACGGTTTTATTAGAGACACAGCTAAGCGTTTTGTAATTTTGCATAATTTTAAAAAGTTAAAATTTGTTCAGAAGCCTATTGAACGGCAGAAATTTGGCTTTTTCGGTAGTAAGTAAAAGGAAAAAACAGCAGCCGACAGCGCTGTAAATAATGGTAGACTTGTGCGTAATAAGCAAGCAAATAATGCAGAAAATAGAGATTTTTAGATGTGAAACTGTTCTGGAAGTACACTGAGAGAGAGACAACGAGCTCTGCATGAAGTGTGATTTTATCATGGTGGAAGCAAAACAGGAAAAATAAGAGGAAATTCATGACGATGTTTATGTGAAGCAAAAAAGTTTGGATCTTCTTTTGCTGCTGGTTCAGTCAATATTGTTTGGAGAGAGATCAAACCTGCAGCTTCAGAATCTAGCGCAAAAAGGACGTAAACACAAAGCGCAGAGCCGCCGAAACATCAGAATCAGTGAGCTGTCAGCTTTCAGTCTCGACCGTGTCCGTGCCGTCAGGTGAGAAAGGCGTTTGGTGGTTGTTGAAATTTTGTGAGGTTTAACCTGAGGGCAAAATACATTTATATTTCAGGATTTTAATGACTCGATATCACGTTATCCACGCTAGAATCGATTTTAATCAATAAATCGATAATCAAAACCCACCCCTATGTATAGTGTGTGTGTGTGTGTTTGCACATAGTTATGCACATGTGTTGATACAGTTTATCTGTTTCTTGCAGTGGATTAAGAATGGGGGTGAGCACGTGGAGCTCTAAATCATTAATATTCGTAGCCATAACAGACACAATAAGCTTGCAGTGTTATTCCAAAACTTCAAAGCTTCATCTTAGGACTTTTTTATATCAGACTGGTATATTCTAATTTAAAACAACCCAATTCCCTTTTTTCTTTTCTTAATTATTAACATTAAAATTCACATTTGCATCAATGAATGATGGTGTTGGTAGAGTTCCCAAAAATTTATTTGGACTTTATTTACACATGCATCCTTACAGGGATGTAAAACTCATTTTACATTATCAGCCATATGCAGCCTATTTCAATCTTGAGTGGACCAGACCAGTGAAAAGGTTTTTAACTGCACATTTAATCCCTGAGATTTTAATATTAGGGAAAAAAGCAGTGCAATTTCAACAATATATCACAGTTTTTCTGAATAACAAGGAAATGAAAGAAATCTGTGGCGCTAATATAAAAGACAACAGCGCTACTGCTGCTGTTGAGAGAGATACCCATCGGGGAGTTTATTTCTCACTTTCAGAATGAAGACAAAGAACGTGCAGTAAGATTCACACCCTCATTCACATAAAACTACACTAATTAGTAACAATAAGTGCATGGCTAAAGTAGAACAGCTAAAACAGTTGTAAACTCTACTTGACACATTTTTTATTACTGTTCTGCTAACTTATTCAGTCTTTTTTTATTTGCATAAATTGACTCAGCAGGCTCTCTTTTTCTCTTTGCCGTGCCCTTCCCCACGCACGGCCTTTCACCGGCAAACATGGCAGGCGGAAACAAAAAAAAGAACAGTTAAAGAGAGGAAATAAGTTCTCTCTGTAAACTTTCAGTCGCACATCTAATTTCAAGTCAAGCCAAATGATAGAAATGCAGTCCTTCTGTGTTCTCTAATACCTGTGCTTCCCACACCCACATTAATTTCAAGTAGTGCAGGGGAGTGAGTTTTAGCCCAGACATCTCTGCTTCACAAATGTTGATTATGAGGAAGATTAAATTTAATGTTGATTGATTACATAATAATGATAGTGTCAATTTAAAAGATTAACGGTGGGAATAAGCTAAAAAAAACAAAACAACACCTTGAGTGGCAAGCTAGGAGCGATCACTCTGACCACTGACAAACCCCAAAAATCATCGTCCACTGTCCGTGTCTATCAGCCAACTCTTGCCTGGTTTCCTTAATGAGGGAAAAAGTTTCCTCATCTGCAGAAGAGGAGTGGTCTCAAATGGAATGAAGTTAAATAGCACAACAGTTTTATTGCAAAAACTGGTTTAAGGTTGATCAGATGATTTTTTGGTGGGGTGAAGTTGATTAGTTTTCCTTTTTGGACATCCGTTTCTGTGTGGTCTAGAAGGTGCCTGTGCACAGTTAGCGTATCCATTGTGGTGTTCATTTAGAAATGTTTTGCTTTATGTGTTGAGTGTGAAGGTCTGAGTAAAGCAGATAAACGGCCTCAGCTCTCACCTGCCAAGCAGCCTAGGGGGGCTTGTTGAAGCTCTATTGGTGTTTGTGTGCTATCAGGATGGGGTGGACAGAGGGCTAGGCTTAAAAAAAAAAACTGCTGGTGACACTGTGGCACCCTCTAGCCACTCAGCCGCCACGGCCTCACCTCACTTTTCCAGCGCACGGCATATATCTCGAGCAGAAACGTAATGGCCTCTAAAGCCAGGATTGATGTTATCGTTGCCCCGGGGTTGCTTTGTGAGCCAGTTAATGGGGTTGTTAACCGAATGTGGCCAGGACAATACACCCACATCACACACATATATATACACAGACACACACACACCCTCGTACCACCATTATACACCCCTATGAGGGTGGTGAGGGGGTGGTTATAACTTCTATTTTTCCTAGAGATGATTTTATTTAGCCTTACCACATGTTTGCTGCCAGAGCAGAGAACTTGGTTGTAAAACTTTTCTTTCTCTTTTTACGAGAAAGAAAGGAGCTTTTTGTCGATGATGATGAGTCAGCGGGTTCAGGTTTAATATCTGAGCTGTCACAGGAGTATTGATGCATACACTGGTGTTTTTATATCCAATTTTGAACCTTGAGAGGGTGCTCTGAGACACTTAACCGTAAAAGTGAGGATATAGAATGACTCGCGCAGCAGCTCAGTGCTGCATGATTACAGCAAAACAAAAAAGAAAATTCAGGGGCCGGAAATTCACTCTTTTTTTCTTTGTCCTTTTCTCTGTATAGTAGAATAGCTGACAGTGTAATCATTGGTGAGAAAAACAGTGGTATGCTCTGAGGTTCTCTGCTGGATCCTGTAGTTAGCTGGATGGCTTTTGATTGTAAGCCTCCTCAAAAGTTCACTGTTTGCTATCCATCCTTTTTCAGTCTATTATCTAGGCGAGGACAGAAGGAGGCTTAACAGTTTTGGCTACATATCAGTCTACCTATTAACTTTGTCAAGCACTTCTTGTGCGATTCTGAAGTGTACCATCATCACAGCATGGTTCGACATTCTTAAAAGATTTTTTTAACATAATTGCTACGTTCATCTTTATACATATTCTTGGTACAAATTACTTTTTTTTTACTAAAAGCAAAATGTAACAACACATTTGCACTTTCATGAAGTTAAGTTACAGAGCTGTAAACCATGACTGCACTCTTCAGGACTAAAGTGCTTTGCTTCAGAGCTCTCTTTTTTAGCTATTACAAGGCATATGTTTGGTGTGAGTCAGTCTAGCAACCCACCATACCTATCAGGCAGTATTTACAATATACGACTACTCACAAATCTACGGGGAGCAGAGTATATTAATTTAAAAATTAAGGGAAAGCTAATATTTAGATGAATATGGAAAGGTTAAACAAAGTCACAGGAATCAAATAATTAATATAACTGCCGCATCATTATGACATAGGCAGACCTGACTGTGACTGGAACTGTTTGGAACTTTTATTAAATTAATATACAGCTTAAATGCATTGTTAGGGTGTTTAAAAACTTTTGCTTTCTTATTTTTGTGTTGGTGCCTGCGCAGTCTGAGAGTAAGTAACAAACAAATATTAGAGCAGAATTTAAACCAATAAGTTGCAAGTTATTGCATATAAAGCTTACATGTCCTGTTTTAGGATTGTTTGCCTACAGTGAGGCTTACAAAACAATGAAATAGCTTTATACAATAGGCTTATACCTTTATAGGTCAATGAGCTCCTTCCAGATTGAGAATGCAAATTAAAAATTAAGTGTCAGTAGGCAGTGGTTTTATTTGTACTTATACCTTACCTAGATCATAACCTGCTCAAGTGAAGGTTAGATATCCATGATATGCTGCAATGGTGATGTACCCCATGCAAGAAATCACTTTTGTGCTACTCCCACTTAGCAGCACTAGTCGCTAATAAGCATGTCTTTGGACTGAACCCAGAGAGAACCCATCTTTAGAAGTACTGCAAATACTTGGAAAATTTAACTCCACAACAGATGCCTAAAACCACATAAAATGGCAACTTTCAAAGAGATGTTGAAATGGGTTTATTCCAAGATCCTTCTGCATCTTTTAGCACCTTACTCCGTCTCTAAAGGTAATCCACCCTGCCGTGAAGCCATTTGAATTGCTGTCCTCATTCTGTTGCTCACAATCATACATTACAGTTGTGTCAACCAGTAAATCAGGACCATCATACTCAGCTCCCTCATCATCATGACAGTCCAGTACAGTTTCTCTTACACTGACTCACAGCATCACAGATTGTGAAGGAACACATCTTAACTGAGTTGTTTAGCTCAACTCTAAAATCCCCTGGTCTGAGGTATCCCGCAAAACTGTTTTGTAAAGTACAAAACTGTGACCCCATACTGGAAACTCTACAACTAGGCCATGTCGTGAGATTCCATTATAATAAGAATTGCGAGCAGAATTAGTAAAAAGACACAAACCTCTACAGTACAGTACAATAATTTAAGCTCTTATAAAAAAGGTTACTGATTTAGGCTTGGGTTAAACTCAACAAAATAATCAGTGTGCAGGAAATAAGCTGGCACCACATGTTAAGCATAAATTAGTTTATGAATAATACTAATAAGTATAAATAATTAAAACCTTGTAACTACTCAGGGGCGATCGTGGCTCAAGAGTTGGCAGTTCGTCTTGTAAGTAAAGCGCTATACAAATACAGGCCATTTTACTCTGCAGTGGGGTATACAGAATTATTTATTGGATTTTAATTGTAATGATATAATATTTAGATGTTTTAGATCCATTAGCATGCCAAGCCTACTTGAAACAGAGTAGCTATAAAGTTATGCAGGCTACTTTGAGAAACTGTTAATGTTAATATGAAGTTTTTGGTCCAGTCCAGTTTTTAAAAAAAAAACACAAGGTTATTTGGTGGTACCTAATACGTGTGACAGCAAAAAAAGCTTTCAACAGGCAAATCAATCAATCAATCAATTAAAAAAAATAAAAATGTGAAAGTAATTCTGACTATAGTCCAGTTCATTCAAATGCATTTCGATTCATATTTTTTCTTTCACATGATTGTGTGAAAGTTACAGTGATATCTTTCTTTTAACATGATGTTTTTGGTGTTTTTTAATTTGCTATAAGCCTATAAGCAGTCTTAGCACTGAAAGCAAAGATATTTGCATTTAAATTTCCTTAATTTTGCTCCACAGCAATTCTTTCAATAAAGTACAAATAAAATTGTTCATATCCATCTATTTGTTTGTTTTCTCAAAGTCACAGGACAAATAAACTAATGGTAGATGTGTCACTAATTACCCAATGGACGTTAAGAGGTTAATAATTGGGATGAACATGAGCAATTTAGTGTTTAAACTACAATTTACTTCTTTCTACTTAAAAGAAGAAACGAAAAAGGAAGCCGAAATATGTGGAAATAAAACTCAAATAAACTCGACACCCTCCCCGGACACTTTACACCACTGCTGAATCCAGTTACAGATTAAACACCAATAGTGTGTGGTGACTTTACACTTGCATGGGCTGATTTGATGAAGCAATCTGCATTTATCTCCCCATACAGACACCGACAAAGAAATACAAAACAACTTTTGCTTTGTTTGGGATGCTGTTGTTGTTCTAATTACTGCTGTTTCCCACCATTGCAGCATAGTGTCACTTTTGTTCTCACCATTTTCATAACGCTCCATGATGTTGGTTGCAGTTGTTAGTAGCTTTTTTGGGGGGTTGCCAATTTTGCAGGCTTAAACTTGGGTTTTTGTGTGCGAGTCAGTGTTCCTCACATTCAATAAAATGTGGGCAGAGTGAAACAGTGGCTAGTTTGCGAAATCATTTCAAACAAAGCCTCAGTACTTTAAGTGCTCCTGTTACTGAACAGCAGGGGAAGAGAGAGAGAGGAACAGAACAGTACCTGCAGGATTCTTCTGGCAACTTAAGTCCTGGTGTAGAAACAAGCCCAGTAGTGGATGTGTTAGAGTATACGTAATGAGAGCCTAATAGAGAATGACGCTAATGTTCTAATGCTGTTCTGAGATCCAAAGTGTAGTGTCCTCGGTTTTACTTGAAAGATTTTCCCGTGGCTCCTAAAGCATTTGGGTTGCACAAAAGTGCAAACAAGCATGAGTGACATAAAACAGAGTGATCATTTGCTATTATTAGCCTTTCTCAGATTTCACTATCAAGATATTTTCTACTGATAAAGCATGACAGGTAAAAATGGAGATGTTGCATGAATGGCGATGTTTTACCCAGAAACCTGGGTTCACAAGCAAAACCCAAAAATGTTGGTTGTTGGCTTTTAGTGTAGGAGACTAGAGGGATAAGATTGGCAGTGCACATGTAAAAAAAAAAACAAAAACATTCATGTAAGGATAATGTGATGATTAATGAATATATATATATACTGTATTTAGCAAACGTTAAAATGCTGATGATAAAGTTTACAGTAAAGTGCAAATTTTAAAAAAATAAATTTGAGGCAGACGGTTGCCTGTATAAATAAAGATGAAGTATCCAATGTTAAGATTTCCATTTAAAAAAAAAAACTTTTTAGCTTTATTCTCAACATTTCAACTTACTTCTCAGCATTTTCACATCATCCATCCATTTTCTTAATCACTCTTCTGGCTCAGGGCCACAGGGAAGTCACTGGGAATGAGGCAGTGAAAACTCACCAGTCATTTCCACATTTAAACTTTATTATTTCAACAATTTGAAAATAAAGTTGAAATTTCAAGGATGCATTTAAAAGCTCTGACTTTATTTTGAAAGGTTTGGAGTTTGTTTTTTAACATTTGAACTTTATTCTCCAAATTAAAACGGCAACAAGCCAAGTCCCCTATTTTTCAGTTTGACAAGAATATCGATGGTTCCATTTTAATAAACTTGATGTTTTCTTCAAATGTATAATAATTAAACATTGTCCCCACCAATTGGGGGTTGTAATTTGATCTGGAGGATTTTGGCCTTAATAACTGCCTTTAAAAAAAAAAAAAAAGTTATTATCTGCCATAATTTAAACTGAATCGTAGTATTAATGTTAGCATAGCTGACTTTAAAAAAGGTAAAACAGCCAGGTACTTACACTGGAAGTACTGACACTGAAGTAAATTTTTTTTGTATTTTTATGCTATTTATAATAATACTCTTACGCCTAGCCATTAGTTTTTTAGTTCGAAGATCCACAACTGTAAGGATTGTACGTTACCATTAAAAAAAATTTAATTTTTTACATGCTAGTACTGTAATTAAGACATAGTTGATTGTTGATAGTAAAAATATATTTTTGATTTATCACAGAGTATTAATGATGTAGTCTTATCACAAATGATAAATGGTAAATAAAAATTGAGGCGATTGCATTGTGTTTGTAGAGGTGGTTGCATCTAGTCTGTTTACTAAAAAAGACAAGCAGCTTAGGTGGACCTAAGGACCTACAGTTGCTATTGCGATCCTTATCAGGATAAGTGAAAGAGAATGAGTGGATGGATGGATATACAGTCACTCACTAACATAACAATAATATAATATCTGGTCATGCAACATGCAGCACCTGTATAACAAAGGCCAAAGCCGACTGTACTTCCTCAGGGGGCTGAGGTCTTTTAACATCTGCAGGAAGCTCCTGAGGATATTTTACCAATAGGTGGTTGCAGGAGTAGTTTTCTATGCTAAAGCAGGAGCAAAGAAGGACTCAACCAGACTGGAGTAACTAATCAGGAAGGCGGGCTCAGTGGTCGGCATGAAGCTGGGCACTCTGTTGACAGTGGCAGAGAAAAGGACATTAAAGAAACTGCTGGACATTATGGACAATGCTGGGCATCCTCTGCACACGGTCGTAAACAATCAGAGAAGCCTTTTCAGAGACAGGTTGCTTCTCCCAAATCAAAAACCAACAGACTTAAAAACTCCTTTGTCCCACATGCCATCAGACTGTTTAACTCCTCACTGGAGGGGAAAGGGAGGGGAAACGGGGGACAAAGGAGGGCGGTAACAGCTTAGCTGTAGTGCTTTTTTACACTGTGTAATATTTGCAATATTTGTTTTTTTCTTATATTCGACTGTGCAATAATCACTGTGCAATATACTCACTCAAATGTGCAATCCTATTTATCCATATTATATATTCTGTATTTATATATGTGTATATATGGTATATTTATGCTTATATCATTACTCTCATTCCCCTTATTGTATCTGTAACATGCAACTTCTGTCGGTGCTGTGCTACTGGAACCCACCCGAGGGATTAATAAAGTTTCATCTAATCTAATCTAATCTAATCTAATATAATATTTATAGGCAATTACGGAAGTAATTTCAAAGCTAAAAGAAAGGAAATATAGCATGTTTTTTTGGCAGACACAACAACATGTTTCTCATGGTCTGACTCACTCTCAGATTTACCTCTGCAGTAAGTAGTTTTTGATAAACTGGTTAAACTGTGGGCTTGTTTTCACCATGTGAGTTTGCAACCATGTCTCACTCCCAATATACCATATACTGTTACCCACTGTATGACAGGTCATTAAAAAGTATCTTTGTCGGTGTCTGAGCACAAGGTTTGATTTGTTTTTTGTTTTTCATGACATAGAAAATGGACGCTTGAGGCATATCCCTGTGCATCAGAAATGTCACTAAGGGGAAACCCTTTAATGAAGTAAGAGGAAACAGGGTTTCTGATCAATTGTCAGTATGTGATGAGCTGAATGTAAGATAAATTGTGTGATTGCTCATTTGTTCTCCTCTAGTTCAACATATTATTATCTTTCTTGTTCTAAGCAATTACTGTCACGGTTCTGGGTCCGTTGGACCCAGTATTTTGAGTTTATTATGTTTTGGCTCACTTTTGCATCATGGATTATTCTTTGTTTCTCTGCTACTTTGTGTTTCAGTTATCTTGGTGTTTTGGATTGTTTCTCATTCTCTTGTTGTGATGTTTATTATTATTATTATTATTATTAGTTTCATGTTTCTATTATCCATGTTTTAGGAATGGTGGTTTCATGTATAGTTCAGTTCCATGTTTCATTTTCTGTCTCTGTGTTGAGTCCATGTCTCTGAGTTGTGATTCATGTTTCCTGTTTTATTGTGAAAGTCTTTGTCTTATGTTAGTGTGTGCAGCTTTGTTCCCCATGTCTCGTTAGCCCTGATCTCTCCCAGCTGTGTCTCCCTTCTGTGGCCCATTTCCTCATTACTACCCTGTGTATTTAAGCCCTGTGTTTTCCCATGCCCAGTGTTGCGTCATACCCACAGATTATGCCTGTGTGTCCTTGGTCTCAGTGTTCCATCCTCACTTCATGTTTGTTTTCCTGCCAGCAATAAAGCTGAGGTTTTTGAGTTACATTCTGTTTTCAGAGTCCTGCATTTGGATCCTCATCTCTGCCTGCCTGCACACAGAGCCCTGACAATTACTTTGTTGAGTAAGATGTTCCAGTGATGGCCAAAGGTACAAAAATAAGAAATTGAAATCATTATTTAACCTCTGGCAAGTGGTTCTGTCATGACAATGCAACCGGTGCCATTTTATTTATTCTAATATTTAATTTAGATTTTTTGGGGGGAAATTCATGAAAGAGGCTGCCAAGTACTCCAGTGTCTTAAATGTGTGAAGTATTGTGCTTCATTTTCTGTTCAGCAACTAATGACATCAGTGCTATAAGTCAAGACTAGAAGACTGTTATTTAGGGTTGTGATGAGACAGAAGTAAAATTGTACTGATGAATGGAACAAGGAGGCTGATTGTGTTTCATAAATCTTCTAAGCACTCATTATCAATGGAGCCAAGAACTGTTTGTGTTGGCTTCTGGTAGTTTTAGAACTCTTACTCAGAGCGGAAGAAAAAATAGCCTAAGATTTAAGGGATTAGCAAATCCAACAAATGGACCTTTTTGGATGGTGAGAGAAGCATCTAAAATAAAGTGTAGAAAGCTCCAATTGCAGCCCTCTTAAATGCAACATTTTTTTTTTTTACTAATAAGAGAATCATTAAGAGCATCAAAGACATCATCTATGTTATATTTGTGTTTTGGTGTGGAAATGTATATTTGAATTCTAGAGGTGGACAATAATATTTTTACATTTTACTTTGGAGTCACTCTGGTTTTTCTGAAGTGATATAATGGACAGAAAAAATGCTTAAATGAGGGGACCGCAGTTCACCACCCCTGTCAGCATGGTAATCCCCCTATTTTACTGGTCAGGAATTTTGTTTACTGTAAACTGGAGTGGAACAAGAAATCTTGAATAGGATGAATGTGGATAATAACCGTCAAAGTTGAATATTCTAACTAGAATATTAATAATCTGATTTGTTCATCATAATTCATGGATGTCGGTCTGTTCCACTTTGGATTTTCAGGGTTGTACACAGCCATTGCTCTGGTGGTCCCGGCTTACTTTTGGCAAAATACTTCTAATGACCAGAAGCTTTTTTTATCCTGTGCGTTTAATGTGAGCTGTGCATCAGGCAGTTTAGTGTGTGTACGTGCTACTCAGCTTGTAATTCATGACATTTTTAATGCAAAATTGCTCTACTAAACCCAAGGAGAAAAAACATTTCATCTATACTTCAGACTTTTACTTTTACTAGAATCTGGTCTTCAGTTTGACCTACGATTTTTGTAAAGATCCCCTCTAGACTCTTGTGTCAGGTGCTATGTTTTTCTGTAACAGACAGGTATCTTCAGGAAAATAAGTAATTTTTAGAACATTTATTGTATTTCTGCCTTCCAAACTGAATCCTTTAGACATTACCCTGTTGGGGATGACCATCCATCAATCTGTCTATTCATGTCTCTTGCAATAATGCAAGAATTCATATGCCAGTTATACACACAATTTTATATAATTTGTGAGATTCAACAAGGTAAAAGATTAAGTGATTACTTAGGTATCCAAGGTTTGCCTCATGTGCTTGACAGGGGCCTATAGACTTGAGGCAGGAAGTAGTATTCATAGAAAAAAAACTAAGAACTGTTTGTTTTTTCACACAATAAATGCCAGAAACCTAATTGCACATGAGTCTTCAGTAAAAGACATTAGCAATGGTTCTGTAATGTTTACATGAGAAGTTATAAAGCTTTAAATAGAGGAATGTTAAATCGGGGAAAGTGGTCCAAAACAGCAGCTGTAGAAAGGGGTTAAGGTTGTTAACCTCTCTTGACAGCGAAAGCTAGTGTTGTAATTAGCTGTGCTGCTGCCACCACTTGACACACTTATGTTGCAAACATTACAATTAGCTGCGTGACTACTTTCAGTCTGTAGTCAAGTTGCAAATTACAGCTATGCCTGCTTTCAAAATACACTGTTTTTTTTTCTACATGGATGCATGGTGAACTGATTATTAAATAAATGGCTGGACAGAATATGACTAAAACATTTGACAAAGGCTGTTTTTTTGTATTAATTATAGATAACGTAATGAATGAGCGGAGTTGGAGTGTTTCTGATAAAGAGCACATATGCTCGTGTCATGCTCACTGATCTGCATACAGGATGTACTGTCATTCATTAGTGAGAAATGAGTGTTGGCGCACATACTGTAACCTACCGCAACATGTTAAGGTCTTAATAAATAAAGCTGTTGTGTTTTTAGTTTGATTAGCTTTATTCATATGCAGGCACATGACAGCAGACCACGACAAGCGGGGTAGCTAAAAGCCACCTGTCCACCGAGTGTTGTATGCGTGCATAAAGAGGATCAGTACCACTTCTGAAAAGTGTTAAAAACCGAGATAACAAAAAGTGGTTTACCTAAGAAATATCCAGATAAGAACCCATCAACATACATCATGTGGACACAAGCACTGGGCCACACCTCTTAATCTTTAAATACAGGTGTTTTCAGCACCCAGAGCTTGATGGCATGGAGCCCAGCAACTCGTGTAGGTCTAATGTGTAGATGGCACATTGCTTTTGTCTATCTAGTATATAAGAACAGAATGTTCATTAGTGGGCAAAGTGGAGGAGTGACTGAATGGAGTGGGTGGTTTCCTCCTGGCCAAGATAATCAATTTGATGACACATATTTTATTATCTGTTCTTTACTGTATTTTTTGCACCATAGAGAGATGTTTAATGAGTAAAAAGAGAGTCTGGTACATAGTTTGTCAAACCTGTCAACTTGCCATCGTCATAATTTACTTGCAGTTCGATAAGATTAGGTATAAATTCACAGATTATTTCCAACATATGCATTTTAATAGAGCGCTATGATAAGATGTCAGTTCCTCAGTCACTGTGCTTATTTACATTCATAAGCCCTGACAGAATAATTAGTTATCATTGGAGTTTGGCTAAACCTACATACACTGTGCTAGTGCTGTGCACCTGTGGACTATTTTGAGCACAACAAAACTTTTGTAATGCTCTGTGTTGTGACCAGTTGTGCTTGTGCTCGTCATGATGGACGTTGACTGTTACTGCTGGTAAGAGCTGCAATCTCCAATTATAACCAAAAAAACAAAGAGCAATTGTCATGTGAAAAATCTTCAGTGTCTAAGCCTAAAACCAGTGCATCAGACCAGATGGCTTTCGGGTTTGTTTGCTTGTTTGGGGATTTTTAAATTTATTTTGTGTAACTTTGTAGAGTTGTGCATTTTAAAATCGTTCCTAAAGGTCAGACTTTCACTATGGAGTTCCACTCGGTTGTTTTCAGATATGTGACAGACAATTGCAGCTGAACTGCGTGCACTCAAAGTGACCTGTTAACTGAACACAGTCTTTACTCACCACGTATCCTACACATAATCATTGTGTGTGTCTAACGTATTAAAAAAATAACATGTGTTGGGATTAAATTATTTGAAGTGCCTCAATTCTATGCTTTATATTAACTAAAATACCATATAACCATATTGTGTAGTATTAAGTAGGCATGGCCCTGAAAATAAAGGCATTAGACTAAGTGTCCTTGGGGGGTAGAAAGCTGTAGACTCTCGCCCACACTTGCCTGGAAGAAAGTAGATAACAGACGACCATCTTCTAGTGGAAAGTTACTGAAACACTGTTGTTTAGACTAGAAAGGGACCAGTAGATTGAATGTTTGATTGTAATTGATTGTTTATTTTGAGAAAAACAGGAATGGGATATTACACTGTTTTATGATGCGTTATACTGCTGATTTATAAGAAATACTGAGAATCATGGCCTTATTTGTCTGATTAGAAAGAACAAAACATACTGCGCAGCAAGCCAAAGTCATAACTTAGGCTCACTGAGAGAGACAAAGAGTTTGGAGGAGGGCGAAGCTATAAGAATGTGAGAAACGGTCAGACACTTCGAGATTTTGCCAGACACCCTCCCGTGCACATCTCCCATCCGGACATCTGTAATGCTCAAAGTGTTTATGTGGAATAATGAGAATTGTATTGATTAAACTGATTGTTGATTGAGCATTAAACACCGAGTGTTGCTCTTCCTTCAGCCCAAAGATGAAAGATTTGGGATATTTAACACATGTTACAGTATTCACATTAGATTTGTCAGTAACGCAATAAAGTACTAAATTCATTACATTACAGCTACAACTATAACTACAACACTCAGCGGATTTCAGTTTGTGTT
The DNA here is from genome assembly GCF_965226115.1 of Aulonocara stuartgranti. Taxonomy (NCBI): domain Eukaryota; kingdom Metazoa; phylum Chordata; class Actinopteri; order Cichliformes; family Cichlidae; genus Aulonocara; species Aulonocara stuartgranti. The sequence goes on from NC_138948.1 coordinate 31,350,754, forward strand.
GGGGAGAAGAAAAATGGTGGAATGGTCTATAGTGAATGTGTGAACATTTTTATTTTTATTGCACAAAAGGACAAGAGCGCAACGGTAAAGTGCAAACTGCATCCAGGACAGAAACAGCAGCATTATACTGCTAACACAACTTCAGCTCTTCACAAGCATTTGTATGCTAACACAAAGGAACATTCAAAATGAGATGTAAGGTATACTAACCACCAGAGGCAATCCTGCACAAATGCAGGTTGTTAGAACACAGTTGTTATAGAGGGATTTAAAAACTGGAGGAGAGAGCAGCTATATTCATTCCTGGTATGGTTTATTATTGTCATTCTTGAAATTGTTGGACTTCGTGATCACATCTTGCAAATAACTGAAAACAATGTCCAAATGATTCCCATCCATCAGCTTTCTTCCACTTATTCAATTCAGGGGGGTGGGTCATATGTTTTTAGGAAGCTAGAGTATCCAGGAAAAAAAATCACAAAGACATAGGGAGAACATGCACATGCAGACAGGAAGGTGAATTTAAACCCAGGATGTTCTTGCTGTGAAGCAAGAAGGCTAAACAATGCACTGACATGCATGAGTTCAACAGCGGTGATACAATATAATTAGGAAAAACGTAGATGAAATAACTCTCTGGTATGTAACACTCTCTGAAACTAGCCAAAGTACACTGGCTCAAGTCCAGGTGTTGAAACTACACCTTTTACATTTTTCATTTCTGAGCTCAAAGTAGCCCAAAGCTGCACACCCAAACACAGATGGATCTGGCTGTCATTACTGTGCCAGAGCACCGGAGACGGGAACACTGGGCCAGAGCCAAAACCCAGTGTTTTCTCTGAGACTCACCAAAAATTTGCTGTTGACATAAACAGCCAAATGCACCAACACTTTGTCTCACTGGTTATATTTGTATTATTTTGCTTAAAGTCAGTGTGATTGACATAGAATTTAATGTTTAACCAAACAGCTAATGGTATAGTGCTTCTAGTGGTGACAGTGTCCTTTGTTGATTTGTTGATTTGCTGTGAACATCCACATGCATTCTAATTAAATACCAGTTCATTATGTTTATATTTACATCTCCCTCATGAGCATGCAGTTGGTGGAATCCTTTTAAAAGGATCAAATTTCTGACTTAACCACACTGAGGGGGTGGTGGATGGGATAGGGGTCTGTGAGCACTAACAAACACTAAACATTGAATGTATATGTAACTTATCATCAAACTGCCGAGCTATCAACAGCTTTAGAATGCCTTTGGAGTCCTCAGTAACTTATTATCTGATCAAGTAAATTCTAAACAATGCCACACTAAAGGCAGGTACATATGAAGAAAAGGCTTCTTTTGAGTTTATGGTGGCACGTACCTCACTGACACTGGCAATCAAGTGAACATTTGAAAGAAATTATTTCACATCTTTCTTTTTGTGCTCGTTATTGGTTGGCATCACATGAGGTGAAAACGCTCCCTGCAGTACATGTGCTATGACAGTCGCCCCTGGCACAAACAGGTGCCCTGATAATGGCTTCTTTTGAGTAAACACAGATTTATTATCGGGAGAACCTCATTTCTCAAAATCACTGCAACAGTTTGCATCCCATTGTGAAATAAATGAAACTCCTGCAATTTGGTTCCCTCGGTAGGTGTCCATAAATCTTTATAACAAATCTATCAAAAATGACAGTCCTCCTAATCATGACTCAAAATAAGCATTTTTCTTCAGTATCAGAACCAATTCAGTGTTTGTCTATACTTCCCAGCCATTGCTCGACTGCTAATTGGAACTGCTATGGAGCAAGACTTTTTAATATGTGACAAAGTGTAGGAAAATGCAAATGATGCTCACTGACGCCCACACTGGTTAAATGGGTGGACACCTGATGTGATGAGAGATCTTCTGACAAACATTCTTTGTAATAATAACCTAATGAAAGCAAATAGCAAATAAAATCACAATCAAAGTGTAAATGTAAACGGTAACAAATATCGCCCCTGTCTTACCTTTGTGTTTTTTTTCTACTTACCAGCACTCTCATTCATGTCCATGAACAAGCGAATAACTTTGTTACCATTTCACACACTGCCCTTATGCTGTAATGCAAACCATTCTGTATCCAAACCGAACTGGAAAATCGACGTCCATTAGCACAAAACAGTAACTTAAAATTCATAAATATATCATGAACCGTGTTGAATACACCACCAGTCTGCTTCAGTGTCACATTTGGCCCAGCAGTAAAAAAAAATGGTTTCACACAAATTAAATTAATGTCCTTTTCCTGAAACTAACCAAGAGGTTTACATGCCCGAATACAGTCAAATCTGTCATATGGCAGTGTGAAGCAGGCAGGGTTGAGTACCCAAAATGCTGACTCATATGCAGGACTTAACTCCAAAACATAGCTTTATTGCTGGAAGTATGATTGCAGAAACCAAACTGGGAGAGACTAGAAAATGAACTAACAAGCAGAACACACAGCCGGCAAATGAGGGAGATCGTGACACCAGACTGCAGAAACTAAATACAGGAGTGAATCAGAGCAAAGTGAAAACAGATGGGGAACATAGCTGGCAACAATCTAACAGTCGAGACAGGGGGAAGCAAACCTGAACACGTATTGGATACTATCAAAGTAAAACAGGAAGTATGGGGAACACACACACTGAGACACAGACTGACGAAACCCAGGGCGAGAGAGCAAGGGACAAGAAAGTGCTGCTAAAAATATGAAAGTCTCAGCCACGCTCTCCAGTGCCAAAGTCCCTCCATCCAACCAATACCCTGAGCAAAGACCACAACATCACTGTTTTACCAGCTGATAAGGGAAGATGCACCGTGGTCCTAAACACTACAGATTACCACACAAAGATCACTACTCTCCTCAGTCACAACAATACCTACGAAGCCCTAAAGCGAGACCCCACAAGCAGCTACAAAAAGAAAGTTATAGCTTGCCTTCAAGACTTTGAAAAGGACAAAATTATTGACCGCCTTACATATCACCGCCTTTACCCAGGGGATGTCATACCCTGCATCTATGGACTTCCTAAGATCCACAAGGAAGCTGTCCCACTCAGACCCATAGTCAGTAGCATAAACTCAGCCACTTATAACATTGCTAAACACCTTGCTACCATCCTTGCTCCTCTCGTGGGGAACACCCCACACCACATCAAGAACTCCACCGACTTCACCGACAAGGTCCAGAAACTTACCCTGGATCCAGATGAAACCATGGTGTCCTTTGATGTAGTCTCTCTCTTCACTTGCATACCCACCACGGAGGCCGTGGAGACTGTCAGAAAACGACTACAAGAAGACAGCTCCTTGGAGGACAGGACCAACTTCACACCCGATCAGATCTGCACACTGTTAGACCTCTGCCTCACCACTACATATTTCAAGTACAACGAAGGCTTTTACAGACAAAAACATGGCTGTGCCATGGGCTCCCCCGTGTCACCTATTGTAGCCAACCTTTACATGGAGGAAGTGGAAAGAAAGGCTCTTGGCTCTTTCAAAGGAAGAGTACCCAGCCACTGGTACAGATATGTGGACGACACCTGGGTCAAAATCAAGACACAAGAAGTGGAATCCTTCACTGCGCACATCAACGCTGTGGATAAAAACATCATGTTCACCAGGGAAGACACAAAGGACAACTGTCTGCCTTTCCTGGACTGCGCTGTGCACATTGAAGAGAATGGCAAACTCAACATCGAAGTTTACCGGAAGCCCACACACACGGACCAGTACGTCCTCTTTGACTCCCATCACCCTTTGGAACACAAACTTGGAGTAATCAGGACCCTACACCACCGGGCAGAACATGTTCCCTCTAAGCCTGAAGGAAAAAAGAAGGAACACACACATGTAAAGGAAGCACTCAAAACCTGCGGCTATCCTAAATGGGCGTTCTTAAAGTCAGCAAAGAGGCACAGAAAAGAAGACCAGACACCAGCGAGGGAGGATAAGAAGGACAGACACAACAACATTGTCATCCCCTATGTAGCCGGTGTATCAGAGAAACTCAGGAGAGTTTTCTCCAAGCATGACATCCCAGTGTATTTCAGACCCAGCAACACGCTCAGACAAAAACTGGTTCACCCGAAAGACAAAACGCCAAAACACAAACTTAACAATGTGGTGTATGCTGTACAGTGCAGCGAGGAATGCTCAGACCTCTACATTGGAGAGACCAAACAGGCATTTCACAAGCGCATGGCACAACACAGAAGAGCCACCTCCACAGGACAAGACTCAGCAGTCCATCTGCATCTTAAGGATAAAGGACACTCTTTCGAGGATGCCAATGTTCACATTTTGGACAGAGAGGACAGATGGTTTGAAAGAGGAGTGAAAGAAGCCATCTATGTCCACTGTGAGCGACCATCTTTGAACAGAGGCGGGGGTTTACGACACCAACTCTCTGCCATCTATAATCCAGTTTTGAGATCCCTTCCCAGACGCCTTAACGCCCACACACATCCTGGGCCATCTGACCTCAGGAATTCGCATGATAAGGTGGGGCCAGGTTTCACAATGAACACACCCGAAACTCTGGCTGATTGGGACCCACGCCCAGTTTCCCACCTTGGCTCAGGCGATTAGAGGATCATCAGGGGGTCCTTTTGTCCCTCTGTGGGGGTTTACTCCCACTAGGTTTATATCTGGGACTCTCCACCATTTGACCTTAGAACTGAAGAAGCTTCTCGGATGAGAGGTGAAACGTCTTCAAGCAACTTAAAGAAGTCCAGACGCTTTTCTTTGCAAGCTCCTTTGACTACGATGACCTGGATGACTGAGAACCTTCACAGACATGCTGCTAAAAATACTAAGTCTATGTAGTTCATACTTTAAAAGCACCTGCATATATAATAACACTGTGTTAAAATTGCAGTATTGATGTCCACACATATATTTAGATGTATACTGGGTTTTAAAATGAGGCCAGTCTTTTTTAAGTGAGGCTACTAAAGTCTAATCCTGAGCTGACTTTTCCCTCTCCTGAGCAGTGGACCAGTGTTTTGGCTTTGCCACTACATTGAGCAGATATGGCCATTTTCACAAAAGTCTAATATTGATCTATGGGACAGCAGCCCATTCCTATTTTGCCTTTACTGTATGGTTATCAGAAAAGAACCAGAGGCAGTGTGTGGATGGAGTAAAAGATGAAAAAGGTTTTTTGCTGGACTCTCTTAAAGCAGATTTTTTTTAAAATAAAATGATCGCAATGCACCATTTTAATGAAGTTCTTGTCATTGAAATCCATTTTAATAAGCTAGACTAAGGCAGAGCTACCACAGCGACAATCTCACTTGCACTGGACCTCAGAACGGGGAAATATTGCTCTCATTCCAGCTGCTTTGCCCATCTTTCTCTGAGTGATTCAGCTGTTTTGGATGGATTTATCAAGTGACTCGGAAAACTGCAAAAGAGTGAGAAGAGGATTGGGGAGGAGAGCTGATCAAGTGGTTTACTCTAATGAGGCCTGTCAACAGTGTTCTGCCTATAAACAAATAGGGTTGACAGATGACACAATGGCGGCAGTCGTTCCCTTCTCTCCAGTAAACCACCTGTCGATGTCGCTTTGGACTCCAGTAAATGTGTTGCTTTGTCAAAAAAGCTTACGGCCACTTTCTCTCTCTCGTTCTCGCTCACTGTCTCTCACACAATCAGTCTTGCTTGCTCTTCCACTTCTGTTAAACTCAGCCTCAAATTTTTTAGGGCATCGCAGAAAGTCATTAGTTATTATTTGCTTTGCTGTCTCTCTTCCCACACAGATGCTGTCACTTGACAGCTCTCTGCCTGTGCTCAAGAAATTATGAATTATGCCTGTGTCTCACTCTCTACAGGGACGGCAAATGGGAAGCACCAACCATAGAGTTTCTTCTTTGTTTATTGCGTTCTCAACCCCCACCCCCACCCCCCAAAAAAGACACCAACTCACGGCCTGTCAATCTTAACTACCACAGTTACCAAAATTGCACCGATTGCACCATATTGTGACAAACTGCCTAATTTGTATCAGCGTTTCAAGACTTGTGAGTTTCACAAAGAGAAAGAAGATCACTTTTTCTGTTGTTGTTGTCATTTGTATCCAGCAAAGTGGAGACCACCCGCCATGAAATGTTCTCCATTTCTTAATTTTACCCCAAACACCAGCATGGAGTCATCGCCGTTGCCCCAATGCCATTCATTCGGGTTTGATTGGTATTCATTCAGAAGTCTGCTCAGTGCGTCGCAAGCTGTGCAGCCTCAGTATGAAGCTGTTTGACTTTAGTAAGAGCATGTCAGATTAAAATGTAATTCATCAGAGAGATTGGAGGCATAAGAGTCAGGGCAGGCTTTTGGTCTCTTGCAGTTCCCAGCACATTGCATATTTGGCTCTTTAATCCAGTGGTGGGTATAAGTCCCGGAGGCTCCAAAAGGCTCTGAGAAAACACATGTGACAGGCCCTAAGCCGATGACTCACATTAAATATGGGTGCTGTATACCCATTTGAAGCCATATGAGAGGATGGCAAACAACTGGGGGCTTGCAGCTTGTTGCCTAAGAGGATTTTCAAATAGACTGGATTTTTTTTTCCTCACATTCTTTTATGCATTCAAAATAATAAGAGCATTGTGCAGTTTGCTGTGGTCACATTGGGTTTTTGTGTTATATAATGTAGTATATTATCGTGGTGTCACTTGCACAGGAAGCCTCTATACATCGTTACGTGTAGTTCAGATTATTAATGCTAATTCTTCTATAGATGATTTAGCTTTCCATTCAGAACTAGAAACATACTGCATGGTTGCCCGGGGCTCTGTGTTTCTGCCAATTTCCTTAGTGATGCTAGCATAGAGAAGCAGAAAGCACTGATTTAGGAAGTGTGTCAGTCCTTCCTAAGAACTTGTGCATAACTAATCCCGTAAAACCCATTGATCACTGACACAAGCCTTTAGACATATCGAGATATCGATTACAGATTCTTAAAGATGCTTATTTAGCATACAGGGCTTTCCCTTTTAACTGCAGCTTAGCACATGACCTAAACAGAGGCCTATTTCCAGCCTATAAATGCTTCATTTAGACCTGACCCACATGAACACTGCTAATACTGGTACTCTCATGAAATCATATCAAAACCCAAGTTCTGAAGGTTCATTTTGGGCATCAGAATGGATGTAGGAAAGGCAATGCCAGTTGACCCACAAGTTCAGGCAGGCCCCAAAGTCAAGCTCTGCTGCAATCCCAGCAGATCAACTGATCTCAGTGCCAGCCCACATCAGCTGATAGTTTAGCTGATACATTTCTATGAAGCCACACAGGGCACACTATTTAACCTTGTGTTAGCCCGCCCACAATTGCTGCACGTCTGTGGGTCACTTTGCAGCCCATCTTTCATTTCTGATTCATTGGATTAAAATCTAAAGGGTTTAGGTGAAGTCTCATGCATTATGTATGCATGTCTCTATAATCTCCAAATACATTATGTACTCCTAGAGTAAATTAACCTGGTGTTATGAATAGTGCAAGTCCACCTAAAAAGGAACCAAGAGTTTCCCTTTGAGTGGGACCAGTTTGAAATTTTACTTTATCTCTGGTTTTGCAATTATTCTCACTTCTAATTGATTCGATTTAAGAAAAGCTCCTTTCTCTAAGATCCCAGAGGACTGACATTTTACATGTGTTTGCATGTCAGAGATTCCTTAACTTTAAAACGTAGCTATAGATCATGATAACATCTTGTATCATGCCGTTTTCTGAGTGAGGACAGTCCAGTTATGTTGTATTGACGTTTCACCAGTAGTGCAGACACAGATCCCACAATATTTATCTTAAAATGAAATTAAACAATATAATATAAAGAAGTAAGAATATCGCACTACATTTTTAAAAGAAGACTAACAATTAGATGAGCGTTGTTTATTGAAGCTCGCATATTCTGCATTCTTTCCAGCCGAAGTGGAACTCTAACACAACACTTTTATGCTGATTACAGAAAGTTAAACACTTGCATTAATAATTTTGTTGGCATTAGTAATTGAAGGAGAAAACTAATTTGGATTTTTTTGTCTAAATCTCTAATTGGCAGTAAAGACATTCTGATTCTGGTATTAGTGAATTAAACATACTGCAAAGGTATCAATGTCATTACTGCATGAAAAGAAAAATTACATGGTCACCAGATACCTGTATTTATGAAAAAAGTATTTAAATAATTGATGCAGCATCAGTAATTCTAAATAACGCATTGATCTATGTTGATTAGTTAAAAATTTCTAATTATTTAATACAAAAATAAAGTTAAAATACTATTTGCTAGTCTACAGTGTAATTTGAGAGTGGACTTAAAAATTAGCTCTCCCTCAAGAGTGACAAAAGAAAACAATAACACTGTGGACCAGTCACAGTTTCTTTATTAAGCTGTCCTCAAGTGAGATCCCCTAAAACAGCTAAAACCAGGAAGTAGAGTAGTTGAATGATTTATATTGTGAAGTTGAAGTTCACTTCAATTCAGTTTAATTGCAGTCTTATTTACACGACGACACTTGCCTAAAAGCACTTTATATGGTAAAGAAAAGACTCTATAACTCCTCCAAGATGTGTTAATCAATCTGGATAAAACTTGCTATATAAACTCCCTATGGGACCAGGATTATCAGTGTCTATGCAGCAATAATTAGTGGAGCGTGTGTGTCTGTGATCAAATGTTCATCAAACAGGTATTACGATGGTACTTGTAACTGATTACTTGGCTTTAAACATAAAATATGTAGCTTACAAGAACAATAAATATGTATTTACTATTCATTTTTCATCTTTTGTTGTTTATGAACAGCCATTTTTGCCAACTGATTACAGGCTACTTATTCAAGTGTGTGTTTGGGTTTATAAAAAGTAGCCTGCTCTACTTTGTAAAAAGTGAAGCTGTCAGTGTTTTATTTTATTTCCAGAAGTCAATACCAATAGGGCTCTCCAGTTGCAGTCTTTTAAAATTGTTTTGTATCTTCATGATGTTTGCCTATCAATTTTTTTGCCTTGGAACAGTCAGTCTCCTATGTACGTTCTCCATCACTAGAACAAAGTCTTCATCTTAAATCGTTCGAAGAGGCAATCCTGTCCGATCCATTTTGCTATGTCTAGCTCTGTTGTTCTTTAGTGCTACGTCTGTACTTTGAAGCACTTACTTGAAATATTGCACACCAGCTTCATTTGCACTCAGTGACTGTCCTTGTCATTGGAGGCTTTCGATATCTGTGAGACTGAATAAAGTTGTTTGTTTTTAAATCAATTTCTTCTGACTTTTTATTCTCTCACCCACTCCCTTCTCTCACGTACACACACAAAAGTTGTCTCTGTTCTTCTGCTTCTTCCTCTCATCTAATATCTTGCTATAAGTATGCTACACTTATTCAAGTATGTGCTCATCTTTTTCATCTATATTTGACTTAATTTGAAAAAAAAAACTATTTCATTCACTACATGTTGAATGTCAGTCTTACAATCAAAGTGCAGCAGTGCTTTATATGTGAAATATGTAATAATTATATTTCCCGCAATATCGATCGATCGATCGATCGATATGGAACTTTTTGGATTGTATTAGAGATCAACTTCTATACCTGCTGCCAGTTAGATTTTTTCCTTAAGTGGTAGTACAGGAATCAAGAACCAGTTTTTGTAGAGAACCAGTTCCCAGTAGTCTACTTCCGTGGAATTGTTAGTCGTCTTTGTTCCTGATCCAGTTTATCCCACTTACTTGCACTGACACAATCAGCTGATTTCAGTTTGTATGCTGGAGGAGAAAAATAGTTGCACATTCTACAGCATGGATATGGATGTTTTATTTTTATTGCAGAAAAGGAAGAGAGGACGATGGTAAAGTGCAAACTGCATTCAGGACAGAAACAACTACATTATACTGCTAAGTCAACTTCGACTTTTTACAAGCACCTGTACAGACAACATGCTAATGCTAAGTTAGCCAAGATCTCATAGTGACATTAAATCTGAGTGAATGCTGACCCCACCCCAGCAACCAGACCCTGAAGCACAACAGGAAACTAATGGATGAGCAGTCAGGCTGCAGCCTCTGTTTCTACCTGTTCACAGTTCTACAGCAGAATGACTGTTGAGATCACTTTGAAGTCTCTTTGTGCTGGTTTTTATCTTTCGGTGTGTGTTGTTGGCTTTATGTTCCTACCTAAATACTGAGAGAAAGATCATATGTGTGTCCTCATTAGGACAGGAATTTGTGTTAGTGTGTGAGATTTGACCACACAGCATCTAATTAATTTGCATGAATGTAATGTATTTGATATGCTGCTTGGAGATGGTGGTGACTCTCATAGTTGCACCAGTGGGAACCCAATAAGAATTGATAATTAATCAAATTGATAAGCAATACAGATAATGCAATTGGAATCTCTAAATTCTTATCATTTCCCATTCCCAGTCCATGAACTGGAGGTTAAACTTAAGCTTATGTATTTAAGGACTAAAAATGCGCAGCCAGCCAGAAAGGACATCAAAGATGACTGACTTGGCTTCTTTTTTACTACACCTTCCAGGACATTTCCAAATCTGAAAGAAACAGTTAGAGAATACTGCTCTTTGAACAGCATGGAAAGCTGTGCTTACTAATTCAGAAAAAGAAGAAGAGACTTCATGGATGGAAGGATTGTGGTAAAATAAAAATAAAAAAAGTATCAAAAGGTATTTCTATAGCACATAAAATACAACAAAGTTGACCAAAGTGCTTCACAGTCGGTCAGAGCAATAGCATAAGACAGAATAAAAAAAAGAAACAGTTAAAAGGAGGGCAGAAAACAATATGACAATTGTTTGAAACAAAAACTAGCCATGAAATAACATACTAGTTTGGATCAAAAGCCAGAGTAAAATAATAAGTTTTAAGACGCAATTTAAAAGACTGGATGGACTCGGAGGAACGAATATAAGGAGGGAGGTTATTCCAGAGTCTGGGAGCTATGACAGCAAAGGCCCGATCACCTCTGGACTTCAGACGAGACCTCGGTTGCATCAGGAGCATTTGATTGGAAGATCTAAGTGCCTTATTAGGGATAATAAGGCACAGTTATTGAAGGGAACGAAGGGCAGTTATTGGTCACTGAATATTTATTATTTATATTTATTTTGAATTTTTTCTGAATTCACTAAAAATACTTTCAAGTTCCCTGCAACATAAATTGCAACAATTTGTAGATCAAGGAAGTGCAACTGAAAAAGTATTTGCTTTTGGAACTGTACAGTGCATAAAAGGATCAAGTCCAGTTTTACCTGTTCACATTATGGTCTTATTAATAGTACAGTGACTCCCTGAGCTGTTCCTTTGTTTTAGATTTATGTCATGTTAGAAGTAACAAATATATTGCACATATGGCACATCTTCTTGTAACAAATGCCACAGATTCAAACAACTGGCAGAAACGTCTTAATAATTTTAGAAAATAATTAAACTTAACTTGATTCAGCACAGCACTTTAGGTGTTTTTCAGTGGTCCCAAATGCAGGGTAGCAAAACTCTAATTGAATCTAATCTAATCTAAGGTGTGCAACACTACACATAGGCACACGGAGTTGCTAACTCTCTTACCTTCTCTGTTGATCCAGGACTGAAGGTGCGTGAAGTGATGATCAACGTGTCACGCCAGCAGGTGGAAGATTTCCATGGCCCCGAGGACTACTGGTGTCTCTGTGTTGCCTGGAGCCACTTGGGCACATCCAAGAGTCGAAAGGCTACTGTTCGCATCGCTTGTGAGTTTGCAACTCTCCCCTAAGATGTGAAAATTTAGGGCATGAATTTTCAAGTTTATGTAAAAGAGAAATGGTATAAAGACTCAAAGTTTTAACAGCAAACTTGTGACTTTAGTTTTGGCTTGCAATCTTGATTGCAAGATTGAATGAAATGATTGAATAAACATACAACATATTTTAGAGAAGATGTTCATTAAACACAAAAGAACTATAGATGATAACCAATCATGCATATATGACTCTTCCATTTTATCTCAAAATCAGTCCTTTTCCTATACTGCAGGGTACTTCATGATACTATAGATGTCACCACATTTGGTCCATAAATATGATTTATACTTTTATTTTGAGGGCATCTCCTCCAATTTACACATCAAAGTGTGTGCTGGGGAGTGCTAGTGCATATGTGGAAAAGGGGCATAAAGGCTTTTCTGTCTCCAAAGGGAGCCATGTGAAGTTTGATAAATGCGATGATACTTGTGTCAGCATTGTTTGTGGGAGAAGACTGCAAGATTGAAAATGAAAAATAATCTGGGGGTGTGGAGTTAGAAGAAAGGGGATTTACTGGGGCTCATCTCTGCTTGAGGCTAGAGGATAAGGATATATTAGCTGCTACTACCTTGACACAATGAAACCTCTGAGCAAACTGCCAGTGGTACCCAGGGTTTCTGGGTATTGTAGGCAAAAAGATATGTAAAGCTAAATCAATGGAGAACTCTTTAAATGGTTCTTGTAATGAGCTGCATGTAAGACCCATGGACTAAAACAAAGTTTACAAATATACAAACTACACTGCACAAGTTCAGCTGAGAAATGTAAAGGCTTGAACCTGCACAGACATCCAGCTGTTTCTTTGTCACTAATAGATCAACGGATAAAAGAGAGATGACATAAAATCCTCAAGCACATTGAATTATAGTATGACTAGCTCTCGGGTACTGGAAAAGTGATTTTTCCCCACATAGGTCTGTGTGATAGCTTTATAATGACATCAAATGACCACTCAGACCTCTCTGACATATGATTTACAGCATCTGTTCCCAACAAAGGACAACAACCCTGTTTCATTGGACCAAAATCTGTGACCATGGCAGCAAAAACTTTTTATCAAATGAATAATTAATTCCCACAAAATAATATTGTCTAACCAAATGGGACGCTTTTTTTATTTACAGCTACTGGTGTCCAGCAACCAATACTGTTTTCAATTTTTAGAGCTCAAATCTGAAGGTGTGGAGTGAAAAAGACATGTATTTGGCAAGGTTCATGTCTACTTGACACTGCTATGCTGGTAGAGGTAATGCCAGGATAACGTGAACTTCTGATGGAATCGTGGGCTGTATTCAGAACAAGCATAATGGCACTCACAGTCCAAGTTATGAAGCTTCAAGCTGAGTGCTTTTAATGTTGGTATTTGTAAATGAAAAGGGACAAACAAGGAGTGGGCTTCACTGAGAAACTGACAAACCACACTCTGCTTTGTCCTGTTTTTTGAGACTAATTAGAACAGTAGTAGCTGAATTGCTCTGTGGGTAATAAGGGCTCCTTTTTCAAAGAAAGAGGATGCTAGCTTAGTGGCCCATTATGTTAGCAAACAAAATTATAACCTTCAATCAAAAGTGATCTATTTTTTTGTTAACACTGGTTAAAAAGCATAGAAACACAGAAATACTGAGAGGTTCTGCTGAAAATGTACTTCCTTATCTTATAGTAAGACATTTCAGAGATTCACTGTGTAGTTAAAGGAGAGTTTCACCAGTCTGGCCCAACTCAGGTCAAAGTTTGCTGTATGTAAAGTGACTCTGACATTGATTTATTTATGCAGGCATGTACTCCAAGGGTCTATATATTTTTAAAAAAATACTAGTTAATACAGCATTATAATAACATGACCATGTTATAACAAAATATTTGTGTGTCTCATGTTTTATTCAAGTTTTTTTAACCTTTGGTCCATTTGCTTACTTTATCTAAAGCAGTCTCTGAAGAAAATGTTGCACACTCCAACTTCAAAGTTGTAGCGACCAGTTGTATTTAAATAATGCCATATAACAAATTAACAAAACTATCTGGCAAATGATTTACAGTGTCTGTCCCCAAAGAGAGCGGAGTGTACAGACAACAGAGCCCTCTCCTTGGACCAAACTGTGCGAGCGCAACAAGCTGATTTTATCTTGAATTTGATTTTTTAGCAATGAAATAATCAATTCCCAACAAAATGCTCTCAAGTTAGACACAATCAGCTACTTTCAACCACTCCTGTCTGAGACCAATACTGCTGCATGTCAGTAACCTCTAGTTAGAGGTTACAGAATTTGTAAGCAAAGCGAAAGTCAAAATAAATTAAATACAGTAAGAAAGCAACATATTTCTTTTGTCCTTTGAGAGAAAAAAGCATATGTTTGGTGAATGACAGTAACTGTCGAGCTCTTTATCTACTGAGATTTGGGTGTCACTGTGTTTGCAGTCATTTTACACTGAGTGTAGCTGCCAGCTGAACTGAGGTTTTGACTGCAGGCTCAACACCTTCCCTCCTGTATGTGGATCTTTTACATGCAAGCAACCTCTTGTGATCCCAAGGGTTCATAAAAACCCATTCATAACTGAAGTGAAAATTTCAAAGGCACATTCCTGCTTTATGTTTTAACTGGTTTTCAGTGAATAGCTGCAGCGCAATAAGCTATCAAAGGCAGTTTGGAAAATGGGCCGAATAGGATCTGTCACTATTGTATGCACATGAGTGCCCAGGATGATCATAGCAATCCTGCTCACTTCATCCATCCAGCATATCCTTCAAACCACCTTGTTAACAGATTACCCAGCACAGGGCCATTGGATCCTCTCTATCGTATACAGGCTACATTGGATTTTGAAGGTCGTGGTGTGCAGAGGGGCAAGCCTGCGTGTTAGCTGCTAAAGGGAATTGAGGCCAGGCTGACCGTGACACTTGACACCTGACAGCAGCCTCTTATCTCCCCATACAGACCTGAGGAAAAACTTTGAGCAGGACCCCCAGGGGAAGGAGGTCCCAATCAATGGGATGATCGTTCTGCACTGTCGTCCTCCGGAGGGAGTGCCCGCTGCAGAGGTAAGTCCGCTGCTCCTCAGCTCCGCCTGTCCCAAAAGAGAAGAAGCTTATACTCCCACTGAGCAGAAAACATACGCATCAGAGCGGATACTTATTCTGTGAGAGTAGCTCTGTGCCACTCAGAAAGTCGATTCTACCTTCAGCTCCGCTTTCTCTGACCTTTAAGAGATTGATATAGTTGTGTTTAGAAACTAGTGATAAGTGCACATAAATATTTGGACACAAAGGCACTGGCTTCAAAGTCAGCTAGACACCTCCTGATGAAGAGGATTCACAATATAGCTTTTAATCCAAACCTCTATCCACAATGTTGTCAATAAGATCTACACATCAGCCTTTCACATGTTCTCTTAGCCATGCAAACCAGAAACATCTGGCTTCAAATGCAGAAGTGGGATGTTGCTCCCTGTCCTCCTGGGTTCTATTGTTTGATCTGTCAGCTTCTACTGCGTGCTCATAAAAGGGTTGATTGTGCCTTGCGGTTACTATATGGATATTCAGGATAGGGATTGCACCACTGCACCTAAGAAATTATTTACAAAGAACAGTGGATATTTTTCACTTGTCTGTTATCTGGGCTGAGTTTATTTACATGCACATCGTGTCCCATTTTCTCCCTCAAAGTCTGTTCCTGGGGAGGCTCATATATTACAATTACCATGAGAAACTTCATTAGTTATGGCTTTGATATGATCGCGACCTCTGATCTTCCGCAGCTTTCATTAGTAAATCATAAGAAGACATATGCACCATACTCCAAGAGACAAAAGTAAATCTTTCTTTTCCATATAGCTCGAGTCTTTCTCAAACAAAACTGTCATATTGGTACCAACTGTGTTGTCTTTCTTTGTCATGAATAACGACATAGTTTGGTTTCTAGCGGACGTAAGTCTCATACAGCATTTATCCCTTCTAAAGCTGAGCAATTGCCAGTAGGGCCAAGAACACATTCAGGTTTTCAAGGGTAAGTTCATATCATACCTGTATATCATCTTTTTTCATAACTTTGAAAAATTAATCATATGTGATCTACCTGTGTTGTTGAATGTCCTCAGGTTTCCTAAAGATTGGATTTCATCCATATTACAAACTCCTGATCCACATTATTTGTTACATTTACTTCAGCATGCAGATTATCAACATGTTTTACTGACAGCAAAAAATCTCAAGACGCGGTCACAGCAACAACTTGGCTTTATGTCTTATGCATTTCTTCATCACGTTAAACTTTCTTGACACAGTAATCAAAGTGAAACATATATATCTGCTAATTACTTTTTATGAGTTTAAGCTCAAGAGCACATCACGACCGCGTAGGTGTTCTGATAAGATTTGATTATCTGTATTTATGCTATAATTAGATAGCACACTGACTGCCATCAGATCCTTGCTATGTAGGTGTGGTGTAATTACAGTTTTGTTTCCACCAAATGTCCACCAAAACCATAACCACTTATTTAGTTAGACCTTTTTTTTATTCTAAGCAGGTGCTTTTATCACAGATACAAGGCCTTGGCTTAATAATCAGCCCATCAGTCATAGTAGTTATTGTTGTGACCCATATATTTTTCCACCATGTTCTGTTTTGTGGTCCTCAGCTTCAGCTGACAAGTTTCCAGGTCCTCTAAGATCTGTCAGTATATGATACAGTGTTCTGGCTACAATGTTTGAGTAAAGGAGTAAATTCATGTCTTCAGAAACCTCCATTTTTTGGACAGGTTAAAGCTGATTACTGCAATAAAAGTCAATAACCTAGTAGACTATATTTGTTTAATCTTTTATTTTCTAGCATTTTATACATCATATTATTAAATTGTTATTTGAGAACATATTTCTGTTGTTTTCTGAGTTTCTGACTTTGTATACATAAATGTGGCCAGTAAAAGTAAGAGCATGTGAACATTTAGATAGATGGTGCAAGTCCCTGTCATCTTTTTGCTAACACTTAATTATAAGGGTTTAACTGTAACTGGATGTTTGTCTTTTAATGTCTGTTACTTGATGACCCTGATAACAAGTCAGGTGAAGCTCAGGATCAGGTCTAGGTCAGATAACAGTCAGACAATATTGTTATAAAGTTTTTAAAGGACACCTATATGCTCTCTTGGATTTTTTGTCATATGTTCCGTTATACCAGTGAGCTCCATCTCTGAACATGTTTTTTCTAATCTTGGCTCTTTATGATGTCAGTAAGAGCAGATTTCCCTGATATAGTCACCTCAGGTGTGCTCTAGATGCGAGCACAACAGTCGCACCCATACTCTTTCTTCTGAACCTTCTGTTTATGAGGGGCAACCAATCTGAACAAAGTTGCCTTAAAAGAAGTTGGGATGGAGTTGAAAAGGCTTGTTTTAAGGTGAGGATGAATAGGGGAACTGCACCAAGTGTCAGTATATCATAAAAAAGGATTATTTGAACTGTGTATCAAGCAGAGCTACTCTAAGATCCACAGAGGATGCCATCGCCCACGTCCTACACACCACTCTCAGCCATGTGGACAAGAAACAGGGTAACTATGTGCGAATGCTGTTTGTTGATTACAGTTCAGCGTTTAACACAATAGTGCCCTGCAGACTGTTCACAAAGCTGAGGGATCTGGGACTTAACAGCCATCTGTGTGCATGGGTGTTGGACTTCCTCACTGGCAGAACTCAGGTGGTGAGGGTGGGCAGGTGCTTCTCCAACAGCATCACCATCAACACAGGAGCACCTCAGGGATGTGTCCTCTCGCCATTGCTCTACTCCCTCTACACTTCAGACTGTGTGGCCACCCATGGCTCCAACACCATTGTGAAGTTTGCTGACGACACAGTGGTGTTGGGTGCCATCTCCAACAACGATGAGACGGCCTACATGGATGAAGTGAAGAATCTGGCATCATGGTGCCAGGACAACCACCTCCAGCTGAACGTCAGCAAGACCAAGGAGCTGGTGGTGGACTTCAGAAGGAGTCAGCACAGAGACTACAAGCCCATTATCATCAATGGAGCTCCAGTGGAGAGGGTGCAGTCCTTCAAGTATCTTGGTGTCCACATCTCCTCAGACCTGACATGGGCTGCCCATATTCAGGTCCAGACCAAAAAGGCTAGGCAGCGCCTGTATCACCTACGACAACTGAGGAAGTTCAGGGTCTCTCCAAAGATCCTCAGGATTTTCTATACAGGCGCTGTGGAGAGCATCCTCACACAGAACATGACATGGTGGTTTGGGAACAGCTGTGTGAAGGACCAAAAAGCTCTCCAGAGAGTGATCCGTACAGCAGAACGCTGCTGCAGGATTGCTCTCCCCCCGCTTCAGGACACCTACACCAGGAGATGCCGGACTAGAGCAGCGCAGATACTGAAGGACCCGTCCCATCCTGGCAACAAACTGTTCCAACTTCTGCAATCTGGTAGAAGGTTCCGCATCATCCGGGCAAGGAGAGAGAGACTCAAGAGGAGCTTCTATCCCCAAGCCATCCGGGCCCTAAACACACACACCTGCCCTCTCACATCATCTATAATTGACTGAGACAGGACTCTTCCAGACACTAAACCAACGCACAATGTACATTTCAATTCCTTTAATTTTAAATATGTTTATATTGTCTATCCTGTAAAATAGTCAGATGTCTATTCATATTAATGTACAGAATTCACCTGCTTGCTGCTACTACTGCACATTCACCCAATGTATATACTATGTATATATATATATATATATATATATATATATATATATATATATATATATATATATATATATATATATAACAAACACCCAGCACGCCCCTGCGGGCGGTTTATCCTTCAAGCTCGGGTCCTCTACCAGAGGCCTGGGAGCTTGAGGGTCCTGCGCAGTATCTTAGCTGTTCCCAGGACTGCGCTCTTCTGGACAGAGATCTCCGATGTTGTTCCCGGGATCTGCTGGAGCCACTCGCCTAGCTTGGGAGTCACCGCACCTAGTGCTCCGATTACCACAGGGACCACCGTTACCTTCACCCTCCACATCCTCTCGAGCTCTTCTCTGAGCCCTTGGTATTTCTCCAGCTTCTCGTGCTCCTTCTTCCTGATATTGCTGTCATTCGGAACCGCTACATCGATCACTACGGCCGTCTTCTTCTGTTTGTCTACCACCACTATGTCCGGTTGGTTAGCCACCACCATTTTGTCCGTCTGTATCTGGAAGTCCCACAGGATCTTAGCTCGGTCATTCTCCACCACCCTTGGGGACATCTCCCATTTTGACCTCGGGACTTCCAGGTTATACTCGGCACAGATGTTCCTGTACACTATGCCAGCCACTTGGTTATGGCGTTCCATGTATGCCTTGCCTGCTAGCATCTTGCACCCTGCTGTTATGTGCTGGATTGTCTCTGGGGCATCTTTACACAGCCTGCACCTGGGGTCTTGCCTGGTGTGATAGACCCCAGCCTCAATGGATCTTGTGCTCAGAGCTTGTTCTTGTGCTGCCATGATTAGTGCCTCTGTGCTGTCTTTCAGTCCAGCTTTGTCCAGCCACTGGTAGGATTTTTGGATATCAGCCACCTCCTCTATCTGCCGGTGGTACATACCGTGCAGGGGCCTGTCCTTCCATGATGGTTCCTCGTCTCCCTCCTCTTTCTTGGGTTTCTGCTGCCTGAGGTATTCACTGAGCACTCGGTCAGTTGGGGCCATCTTCCCAATGTATTCTTGGATGTTCGTTGTCTCATCCTGGACTGTGGTGCTAACACTCACCAGCTGTTACCTCTAAAGAGCATTTTGTTGTTATTATTATATTTTTTGCTTCAAGCATTTAAATCATGGTTAGAGCCAACTTAAATGGAGGCTCCCAGGGAGATGGAGGACACGTTTCATACACAGTGACCTGCAGTACTCACTCATCAGGGCAAATAGTGTTCAAATGTCACCAAATACACATTTGGCACCAAATGTCCATTCCTCTTATTTTTATGTAGACTTGCAATAATCAGCATGAACAATATATGTGTGACTGCTGTGTGCAGGAAACAGATTTAGGCAGAGGTCAGCTTCTGGCCCCGCACTGTCTAAATGATTCAACATGAAAATGGAGGAGTGATGTCATTTCAGTGCTGCAGAACCCACGGCGTGGATAAAAATAGGTGAATCCGTGCGGCTCAGACCGAATCGCAATGTCCCATCTAGTCCTTTGTCAACACAAATGAGCCCGGCCACAAGAGATGGGAGTGAATAATGTAGGGAGCACAGGGCAGATATCTTCAGCCCAGTCGATTTCAGCGCACCTTGTCCATGAAATATTGAGATGGCGTCCGTGAGTGCGCTAGTATGAGGTTTCAGTGACTGCAGCTGCAGGATGGCTGCTGCTGTGGTAGGACCAATAGGATGCGAGAATGCAGTTTGAAGTGCGGCGCATAGGCTGTGTTTGGGAATCAACCTCGTCAGCAAGGATGTCAGTGTGAGCTAATGAGTCTCCAGTCACTCGCGGTGGAATCATTTTGCATTATGTGGTTACAACAGTTTATTTAGGCTGGAGTCTGACACTGAGCAGGAAGGTCTCCTGCACTCTGGAGATCTTTATTTGCACGAGGGAGGGGCCATGGCAGATGTCCTGTAGTCCACCTCCTTTTCTGTCGTTTAGTTATTCCTCCTACTCTGTAACAGTCAGCATTGTTTGTCTTTTCTGTTTCTTTCATTTATGTACAGAAACCCCTCTAAAACCATGAATACATAATTATGTATGATGAAGAAAAGCACTGACCTGACATTAGTTTGGCTTTGTTAACTCATTCACTGCCATTGAAAAACTTACGTTGACTGCCATTGACGTCTATAGACGTCAATTACGTTTTCAATGGGAGGGGCTAGAATACAACCTCGGGCAGCTTGTCAGTGAACTGCTTGAAATGTATTTTTCACAAAAAGCTCGTTTTCTCCCTTTTTTTGGTCAAAACAGGCATTTTTGGTGGAACCCACCTCTCTTCTACAGCTGATTACTAAAGAATGGAAAATGGTAGAAACAAGTTTTTTTTTTTGGATGGAAGAAGAGAGTCTGTTCTTCATTTTGGTAGGTTCAGCGTTTATGTGATCATAACACACAGTTTTCTGTGGCTCTTCAAAAATGAGTAAAAATGCTCAAAAACCCTGGCAGTGAATGAGTTAAGTAGTTATGAAAACATAATACAGCAGTGTCCTTTTTAATTGTGAAAACCTGTACAAAGACAGTTAAGTTCCTCATTGAAAAGGTGCAGTAGGTCAAGTGGAAGATTAAAGTTGTTGCATCTAGGCTGAGTGGTTTTATATCTCTGGGGCTCAAAATTTGCATGTTAGACAACACAGTGCTTGCTGAAACTTTTGATTGGGGGAGCTTGTGTTGTGGCTGTGAACAGTCAGACAGGAAGCTCCGCTGACACAACGCAGTTTTACCTCTCTAGATCACTTTCTTTGGAAATATAGTGTGCACCTGAGTCTTTCTAGTTATTATTATTGCCATACTTCAGTCTAAATCAAATCTAATTCTGTAAGACAGAATTTATATATTTATTTTTATGCAAAAACATTCCCATATAGACAAATTATGCTTTCTCTTTTGTTTGAGTAAAAAGAAATGTGATAAATGATCATACAAATGCATAATGTTAACTACAATCCTTTAAATCTCAGCAACTTGTGAGAAGTCAGCAAGTTTAAGTTTCTAATTAAGAAATTGTAGAAAACAGATAATGAGACACTGATACCTCCAGGTAGTGTTTGGTAAAATTAAATGTTGGCCTTAGAAGGAAAACGGTTCCTTTTCTTTCCCCAATTAAGAATATTCCCTTAACCATGAATACATTTAAAACTTTTTTTTTTTTTTTATTGTTTGTTTCCTTTAATGAGCTCTAACCTTTCAGACTTTCCACTGCATTTGAGGAGTCAAAAACCTTCAGATGTGGCAGTGGTTATCACTAGGTGTAAAGCTAGTGATAAAAATATAACTCCATGGAAGTTGTCATATTTGAGCTGAGTTACAAAGGTGGCCTGTAGTGACAAATAGAGAGCGGTAAATATTACGATATCTTAGTTTTCCATTGACTTGCACTAATAAAGATTATTTTCATCCAAATAAGGTATGTGCTTTTGCAATAGAACGAGGAAAAAGGAAGACACAAACCAATGAATCAACCAGCCAAACAGTCTGCATGTGGACCATTTGTAGCCTGTTTTAGGTTCCTCTTATCAATTACCCTTTGATCAACATATTCACTCAAAGACTGAAAAAAAGAAAAAGAACGGTGGAAATAACCAAAATATGGATACTTTGATTTTTAAGCATATTACTGTTTTAGCAAAGCAGTACATTAGCATTGTGGTTAGCACTGTTGCCTCACAGCAAGAAGGTCCTGCGTTCAATTCCACCATCACCATTATTCTGTGTGGAGCATGTTTTCCCCATGTTTTGTGGGTTCTCTCCGGGTACTCTGGCTTCCTCCCACAGTCCATAGACATGCAGTTAGTGGGGACATGTTTATTGGAAACGAATAGTTATGTCTATAACTTCTGTTCCCTTTCAGTCGATTCACTCGGTACAACACATAAGTATGGGATATCACGCCCTCGCGTGTCCTGGCTGAAGAAACCTTTAATCACGCCTTTAAGGCAGATGACGTGTGATGACACGCGCACGGCCCCGCCTGCACATATAGCCGCTGTCATCACAGTCATCCCTCAGTTCGATAGCCGCTCAGTGGGGCCACCTTGTGTTGTACCTCGTTCCTCTCCTTCAGGGAACAGAAGTTATAGACATAACTATTCGTTCCCTTTCAGTCGATTCACTCGGTACAACACATAAGTATGGGACATATATACACGCCCCACAGAGCAGCCACCGAACCGGAATCGGACCACCACATCCTTAGTGAGTGGTCGACCCAGCAGAAAGGACAGCATGAGCCACCGAAGGGGCTGTAACGTCCAACCGATAAAACCGCACAAAAGTGTGCGTTGATGCCCAACTAGCTGCTGCACAAATATCAGCTACAGGCACCCCTTTAAAAAGAGCCCATGAGGTTGCCATCCCCCTGGTGGAATGAGCTCTCACTCCGTGGGGAAAAGCAAGACCACCAGTGAGATAGCTTCTATAATCCAGTGGGACAGCCTCCGTTTGGACAGAGCTCTACCTCTATTTGGATCAGCGAAGCAGACAAACAGCTGGTCACATAAACGCACATTCTGAGTGCGCTCAATGTAGGTGCGTAGCACACGCACTGGACAAAGAGAATGCTGCATCCTCTGCTCCTCAGATGCAAAAGGTGGGGAGCAAAAGCTCAGCAACTCAACTCCATTGAGCTATAAGATGCAGGCATGATCTTGGGAAAATAGGCAGCATTTGGATGCAATACGACCTTGTGGCCATCAGAAGAGAACTGTGTGCCGGAGGGATGCACAGAGAGTGCATGAAGGTCACCCACTCGCTTTGCCAAAGCCAAAGCGAGAAGTAATGCAGTCTTATACGAAAGAAATTTCATATCCACAGACTCAATGGGTTCAAGGGGGGCTACAAAGGGCCTCCAGCACCAAAGACAAGTCCCAAGCAGGGACACTGGACTTAAGCACGGGCCTCAGCCGGCGAACTCATTTCAGAAAACGTATGGCAAGGGGATGTGCACCTAGTGTCACCCGGTCAAAGCCAATATGACAAGCAGATAATAGCTGCTAAATAAACCTTAATTGTTGAAAATGAAAGGCCCTTATCCAGCAGTTCCTGCAGGAATGTCAAAACATCCACAATAGAGCACTGAAATGGGAGAATGTGATGGTCCTGGCACCATTGCTCGAAGGCTCGCCATTTGTAAGCGTACAAGCCTCTAGTAGATGAGGCCCTAGCGCTCTGAATTGTCGCTATCACACTAGGTGGCAAACCCTTAGCAATCAAGTTTAACCTCTCAGCAGGTAAGCATGAAGGCGCATCAGATCTGGGCACGGATGAAACACTTCTCCTCCCGCCTGAGAGAGGAGATCCCTGCGGAGAGGAAGCTGCCAAGGACTCACTGCTAGCAGGCTGATTATCTCTGCATACCACGACCTTGTGGGCCACCAAGGGGCCACTAGAATCAGAGAGAGGGGGAATGCCGACGCACTCTTTCTAGAACTGGAGATATCATTTCCACTGGGGAAAATGCATACAGGAGCACGTCTGGCCATTGGTGCGCTAGCGCGTCCAAACCCAAGGGTGCATCGTGGTCGATTATGGAGAACCATGCATATGCAGGAACCATGCAGGAGCGCTGACGGGCATGGTTCCGGCTCGTCATCGGCTAATCCGTCAACGTAGTCCATGTGGTCAGCCCAGCTAATTGCGGGGACATAGACCGGAAAATCCTCGTCTTCGGACTCGGACGAAGCCGGGGCTCCAGACTCAGAAAGGAGAGGGTCATGCCGTGCGACAGCCGAGCGTCCCAGCACTTTTTCCACAAACGTCACCCGTCTTTCCAGGGTCGAGCGCCGGAGCTGGCGACATAACGCACAGGCTTCGGGCTCCGTCAACGCTCTCCTAGCGTGGACGATCCCCAGGCAGACAGGGCAGGCATCGTGCTGGTCGCTGTCGTGCAAAGAGGAACTGCATCCCTGAGGGCAGGGGCGAACAGAAGATTTCTGCTTTGCTCGCTTCGGTTTAGAGTACATTCCAAAACACAAAGCAAAACGCTGCACGGGAAAAACTTCAAATTAGCGCTCCGCGGGCAGCCTACACACCAACTGCGCGGTGGAGGCTAACACCAACAGGGGCAGTTAAGCTAAGTTCAAGTCGGCAGACAACGGAGCTAACTAGCAGCAGCTAGCTAGCCCAACTCAGCAGAGGTGTTCTCAGCGAGGTGAAGAGCGTAAGAACTGAGGGATGACTGTGATGACAGCAGCTATATGTGCAGGCGGGGCCGTGCACGTGTCATCACACGTCATCTGCCTTAAAGGCGTGATTAAAGGTTTCTTCAGCCAGGACACGCGAGGGCGTGATATCCCATACTTATGTGTTGTACCGAGTGAATCGACTGAAAGGGAACTCTAAATTGCCCATAGGTGTGAATGTGATTGCGAATGGTTGTCTGTGTGTACTGGTGACCTGTCCAGGGTGTACCCTGCCTCTCGCGCTAAGACAGTTGGGATAGGCCCCTTAGGCTCCCCCTGCAACCCTTAAAAAGGGATAAGTGAGTGAATGAATGAATTACTGTTGTACATATTGGGGATTACTAACTAGCTTGATTAAGTCTCTATTTGCTACATGCCCTTGTTCAGACACCTAAATGCAGCTGTTAGCTAAGATGTTCAGCATGTTCATCAGTTATATAATGCTCTAAAAAACCAACCAAATCCCTGTATTATTGTAGGGTCTCTCCCACAAGACATTTGACATGGCTGCTATTGTGTATGTTTCTGTATGTTTAGATTTGTTGAAATGGTCTTAAATCAATAATTATACCCTCTCAGCCATTTCACATCATTTCTTTGTAAAGAAAACAGATTCAGCCTTTAATGCTCAGACATCCATTTAAGACTTAATCAAAAGTAAAGTCTTTGTTGGTGTCTTTTTATGAATTCAGTGGGACAAAATAAATGTAAGCATCAAAATGTAACTTTCTATGGGGTCTTTTTGCAACAAAATACCTTCATATCTCATATTCAGAGAGCTGAAATTAATTTGGCTATGGTTAGAGAACATAGAAGGAACTTATTTGCAATTTTGTTTCACGGCTCCCGATCCAAGACCAATTCTCCACTTGTAGTTCACAGATATCAGGAGATGTGAATGCAGAGTAGATCTTTTAACTTGGGGAGAAAAGAGGTCCATGAGAGCCTTGTATAATGAGTTTCTTTTGAGAGGTTACTCTTAGAGAAAGTGTGAAATGAACAGCCAAACTGGAAGCCAATTTCAGCTTCCCTGAATGAAAGCCTTTAATCCAGGATGAATCCCCTTGATCTACAGTAGCTCAGGTAGACAGGCCACAGTACAAAGGAGCATCAACTAAATGCTCCTGCACCGTGATACAAGCTCTCCTCTGGTGAGCTTCACAAAGACATTGCGATGCAGCTCCGAAAACAAGTTAGCATTTAACTCTATCCCACCTCCCGCCTCTGTTGCACTTGTTTCTACTTTCACATCCGACTCCTCTGTTATTTTCTCATAGGTCAGAGAAAAGCTCCTAGAGAGCAGATGATGAGCTTCATTATTAAGCCGAGCAATTACATCCCTCCCGGCCCAGGCCGCAGCCAGGCGCTCCCTCTATTTATTTCGTTAAGATAAGACAGATCGAGGTGGAATAGTAATGCAGCGCCTTGTAGCTCAGAGGGGAGGAGAGGTGGCATTTGGGAAGCAACAGGGGAGAGGGGATGGGCGATGCAGACCCACTTTCTGTTCTCCACGTATCATTCTTGATTAACCTCCAGAGCAGGAGAGCACAACAGAGCTGCAGATAGCTCCCCTCCGAATGAACCTGCCGCTGTCGGGCTGACTGTTCGGATGAACACAGCATGTCATGCTGAGTTCAAAGTGTATCTGTGTGTATGTGTGGATGCACACATACTTTTAATGACAAGGCCTGCTGATTGGTGGACGGAGAGATCTATTGGGAGGATCAGCCCTGAAGCCAGGAGTCTGATTTGCTGGTGTCACGTGATCACCAGGGATATGCCCGGTGGCACACTTAATCTATATAATTGCACTGATGAGATGCTCAGCAGAGGAAAACTTCCGTTTCCCACAGTCAGGCAGGTAAGAGTCACCCACAGGCGGGAGGAGATCATGTAAAATTGTGACACCTAAGCATGACTCAGCAGACAGATTTTCCTCCTTAGGGCACTGAAGCACTCCATTTGTACTGAGTCACCTTGACATCAAAT
Source organism: Aulonocara stuartgranti (assembly GCF_965226115.1). Lineage (NCBI taxonomy): Eukaryota > Metazoa > Chordata > Actinopteri > Cichliformes > Cichlidae > Aulonocara > Aulonocara stuartgranti. Next base: position 31,377,444 of record NC_138948.1, read on the forward strand.
GACCATTAGAGCCAAGCAATGAGACACATGAGCAGAGGGGAAAAAATGCTTCAGCTGGCAAGGACTTGATCAGCACTGTCCTCATAAGTCTTGGTGATGGCTACAGTGTCACCCGTTTACATTGCTCTTCTGTCCTCTAATTGCCCCTCGACACCCACATTTCTCAGCATCTAATCATCAGGAAATGTCATCAAGAATAAGCTGTGTATGTGTATGTGTGTGGGTAGTTAAGTAGATAAGGGAACCTGGCTGCTGTGAGGACGTGACCTTCAGGGGCAATTCGGGTAATGAAATCACAGGAAGGAAGTCCTGATGCCGGGGGCCCACCTGGTAACCCCTCTGTCAGGGCTGACACTGATGACCGCATCCTAAGTGAAACAAATGTGCCAATTAGGCAATTCATTCCTCACATCCTCTACCACACAACCACTGGCCTAATTTGTATTTGTCCCTTCATCTTTTTCCCCCATCACCTCCTCCTTCTCTCCCTCTCTTTGTCTCTGTCTCTCTCCTCCCTTCTCTTCCGCTTGGTGAATCTTTTCATCAGTACCCAAGGGCTGTTAGTGGCAGACAGACAGCTAATGTGCAGTGTGGCCCCACACTGGGAGGGCCAGCTCGTGCCACATATTAATTGCCTCTTTCAAGTCACGGATTTCCCCACAGGGTAAAATTGAAATAAATACATAAAAAAAGTTGTTGGTGGTGGTGGTGGGGGGGATGGATGTAGTGCGGTGTGGGAGGGTGCCAGGACTCGTGTCATCCCTTCAGTGACGGATGACTTTAATCATGAGAAATTAGACCCCATCCCCTGCCCTGCTCCTCTTACTCTCTGTTTTCTTATCTATCTAACGATGCTAGGCCGCTTAACCTCTGATGAAACCCCAGTGTTAGAGGCCAGTGTTAAATTATACAGAAAAATCTGCAGGCCCTCAGTCGCACTGTAAAAAAAAGAGAAATTCTCATTCTAACTTGGAGTGGCACAACTGGTTGAAATAGAAGTTCGGAAAAATACAAAATGAGAGAAATGATTACTATGTTATGACGTTCATTATCATTTTTATTCATGTCAATATATACCTGCAATCCATCATCCCTCAGGTCTGTGTGTCATTTCTATTTACCCAGTGTTTGCATGCCCACAGGCGTTTCCTATTTGCATCCAGCCTGAGTGTTGTTTATTATAAAGGGTGGCTGCCTGTGCTCTTCCTATAAATCCATCAGCCCAGCCCATTTTGCTGCGCTATGAATGTAATTTGCAAATGCAGCGATGCAGCTCCCTTACCAGGGTAGAAGCAGTAAAGCGTCACTAAGTTTGTAATTCATAATTAGTTTTCCTCTCTGTTGCTGGTAATTGGTTATAGCACATCCTTTGACTGCCTAATGGCTTTAGCGTTAGTGGTTATACTGCCTAGTTGTGGCTAATCGGCAGGGTGGGCCTTGTAAAATGTAGCTGATCAGCAGTTATGTGTATTGCTGGGCTTTTTTAGGGGTGCTGAATCCAGATACAGGATCTGCTACTAAGATTTGCACGTTGAGGGTTCAGTATGCTCGAAACAAACAAAGTGTTGCTTCACCATGTCGAGCCAGTGCTCAAGACAGGAAGTGTGCAGTCTATTAATCTTATTTATCTGTCTTAGACCCATTGTTTTAGCATTTCTGCCCTTTAAACCAACTTTCTTCTGACAGGCTGCCCCTTGCAAGAAAAGGATATGAATAGCAGGGCTTCTGTGTGTTCTGTGGATGTCTTCAGTCACTGACAGCATGAAGAGCCAGGAATAGAGAAGCAAAGCATAATAGGGGTCCTTTAATAAATGTAATAAAGGACTTGTATAAATGTAGTATGTTTATAGTAAAGTATGTAAAATTTGAGTCGCCACAAGACAATTTAGTTAAATGGAAAACGGAGGTTTGCATGTGGTTAACACTGTGAAAATGTCTATTTTAACCCAAATCTAATTCTATTCAATTCGTTTTCATTTATATATTGCCAAATCACAACAACAGTAAACCTCAAGGCACTTTGTATTGAAAGGTAAAGTGACCAATTACTTGGCAACAGTAGGAAGAAAACACAGAGTGATGTGTTAGCTCAGAGAGTGAAAAGAGGTGTGTGAAGAAAAAACACTCAGTGAATCATGGGAAGGTCTATAGCAGCTTAGCTAAGGGAGGATTCAAAAACAAAAGTTTTAAGCCTAATCTTAAAAGTAGAGATGGTGTCTGAATCCAATCTGGGAGCTGGTTCCACAGAAAAGGGGCCTGAAAGCTCTGCCTCCTATTCTACTATTAAATACTCTAGAAACCACAAGTAAGGCTGCAGTCTGAGAGCTAAGTACTCTACTGGGGTGACACGGTACTATGAGGTCTGATTATTCCTTGTTGTAAGGAGAAGAATTTTAAATTTAATTGTTGATATAACATGAAGCCAATGAAGGGAAGCTAATATAGGAGAATTACCCTTTCTTTTTCTAGTCCCTGCCAGCATTCTTGCTGCAGTATTTTGGCTCAACTGAAGACTTTTAATGGAGGTTTTAGGACAACTTGATTATAATGAATTACAGTAGTCCAGCCTACAAGTAATTAATGTATGAACTAGTTTTTCAGCATCACTCTGAGCAGGATTTTTCTAGCTTTAGGGATATTGCACAAATGCAAGAAAGGAGTCCTACATATTTGTTTAACATGTGCATTCAACCACATATCCTGGTCAAAAAGATCTAACCTACAGCGTAAGCTATTCCATTAGTTTCTCAACTTTTAAGCCGCAGCATTTTGCTTGTTTGTTTTGTTTTTTTCTGTTTGTTTTTTGATCAGAGGGTGGACTACCAAGTCATCAGGAAAAGGTAGCAAACCTGGTTAGCATAGCTGCTAAGTAGTACAAAGCTACAGACTGATAAAGTGCTAAAATCTCTATCACCACAACTCAAGAATAAACGTCTTGGGTGGGCTGTACCCCACATATTAAAATGCTCTAGAAGGTACCAACAGCACAAACATAGTCTAGTTTAGTAACACAGAACTAAGGCCTAGCACCCGATTGGAGCAGCCTGTGTTAGCAAACCTGTCCATTAACTTTAATCCCAAGCAGTATTTAAATCCCCCCACCGTAAAGCTCTGATGAAAGGGGAAACTACCCATAGAGGTCAAAGACCTTGTTTATAAAAGGCAGTTAACATGTTTTTAAGGCTAAAGTTTGGCACTTTACCATGAGAGTGTATGGGGATTGATTTGCTTTTTAACCTAACCATAAATGGCAAAGAGAGGAACTGCATTTTTTGGCTCTTCCATCTTTGGCTTCTTTTTATAGCCTCAAATAGGTAAATCAAGATAGCCATTTGATTAAACCAACCCTAACCCCTATACCCTATCCAAAGCTCTTCTGTTTGTCAGAAAATAAACTTTATTTTGAATACATGTCAACATAGCTATCAGTCATTATTTCCTGTGTTATTGGATTGCTTTAAATCTTGGGTCCATTTGTCTGCCCATTTAACATGGTGTTAAGTGGAATTGCTCTAGTGTGTTGTACTTAACTATGATGTTAGTGATATTTGCTGCAAACACTCCTCATATGAGTACTATATTACCACTCTTTGACAGGTGGAGTGGCTGAAAAATGAAGAGCTGGTGAGTTCCCTGACGGATGACAACATCGACACCCGAGCCGACCACAACCTCATCATCAACGAAGCGCGCCTGTCCGACTCAGGCAACTACACCTGTCTGGCCAGCAACATTGTGGCAAAGAGACGTAGCGCCACGGCAACTGTGATAGTCTTTGGTACGCCATCGTAGCAGCTGCTTATTGCCTGCTACAACACATTACAGAGTAGTGACACAATGTTTACATGGCACTTCAGATCAATTTGTTCGGCTTCCTGTGCCCCTATACACAAGTGATTAAGAGACCCGTCTCTGTGTTCCCACTGAAGAGCAATGTTTCCTCTTTATTCAGATGAATGTATTATTCAAACACTCAATTTACTGCCTCTCATTTAAAATCAATGTGTACTTTATGAAAGGAAATAAGCCAGTGTGTCTTAATCTCATTTAAAAGGAGTGTTGCTTATTAAGTATTTATTTGCCAGAGGCCTTCCAGAAACGTGGGTTCGCCAGCTTTGATAGCACTGCTGAGCAGAGAGAGAGAAAGACAGAGAGATCATAAAGTGCTTCAGTCACAACGCTAAGCGGTCGACTCCAAACCCGTCAACCAGTATGAGTCAGTGTCACCTTTAGAAACGGCGTTTCCGTTTAATGGCTGCTTTCTTTGCTTTCGCATAGTTCCTTGTCTTTATCTTAATCCAAGTGCAAGAAACACTGAACTGAGCAATTACGAAACAGAGAGCTGTATATCCAGCGTATTGCGCTGTGCTCAATCTGCTCCTACCGTTATACATTGTTGCCTTGCACTGCCTCTGAGCCTGCATAATCATTAATAACCCCAGCAGCTCTTGTTAGAGTGTTTAACTATGCCAGAGTTCAGTAAAAAGTATTATTCATTTCCGTGCCCTCACTCTACTTCTTTTTCTTTTCTTAACTTTGCTGGACTCTCTCCAGTGAATGGCGGCTGGTCCCTGTGGACGGAGTGGTCGGTCTGTAATGCGCCATGTGGGCGGGGTGTCCAGAAGCGATCTCGGACCTGCACGAACCCGGCACCACTGAATGGCGGGGCCTTCTGCGAGGGCATGTCCGTACAGAAGATCACTTGCAACGCGCCCTGTCCAAGTTAGTTCTACTTCTCAGTTTTTGCTTAGATTAAGCACAGCTTAATGGGGCTGTGAAGATACAAAAAGTAGCTTTTGCTACGTGTCAAAAACTATTAATGCTTGGCTGAAAATAATTAGGCTGGTAAGTCCGACAAAAATGTTCACATTAAATGTTCTAATGATATTAGCGCATGATGACTTAATTATCTCCAATTCTAGCACTTCTGTTTTCAGTTGAATTTATTGCAAGGCTGTTTAATTCTATTTGAACAATAACAGTAACATTTAGCTATCGCTGACATGTAGAGTGACGTTAATAAGCTTCATTCGTGCCTCATTAGCATTGCAGGCAACCAATAAAGGGACTGCAGTGGTCAGTTCCAATAGTGGCTACACATTATTCCTTTGCCAATGAGAGAGAGCACGCTATGCTCAAGAAACTACAAACAATAAAAAGAAGAAGGCAGATTTATGATGCAAAGTAAAGTGACTAACAGAAGCAGTGGTGAAAGAGGTTATATGACTCAGTGCCCAGCATGCAGTTCAGTGGGAGAAGGTGAGCTTAGGTGCTTGTTGAGAAAATGAATTTTTACCTTACAAGAGCAAACAGGGAGGGATTTTGTTGATCTGGGGAGGTTTGTGCTCACCCAGGCAAAGGTTATCCTTTATGGTGAAGGATGCATCAACACACAGACATATCTGCGGAATTTAAATGGATACCTGTGACTGTTTCTTAAACAAAAGGCTGCTATTGAGTCAAAACTAGTTTCGTTGCTCTGGATAACCACAACAGGCAAATAATAATAATATTAAAATAATTAATAATACTCATAAATTTGTCTTGTGTTTTATACATATGTAAAAAAAAAAAGCCCCAATGCACACACTTTTCAAATTCTTAAAATTTGAATAGCAGGCATTATGAAAAAAAAGTGTGTGTGTGTGTGTGTGTGTGTGTGTGTGTGTGTGTGTGTGTGTGTGTGTGTGTGTGTGTGTGTGTGTGTGGGGCAGGGGGGCACTTTACATGGACTTTTATGTAGAATATTCTTTGTCACCGACACATGATCTGATATTGCCGTACTGGGATTATTCTCTTGTACAAACTGGCTCCTTTAATAGTCTAGACATCCCACTGTGCACTTAGGGTCATATGCAGTCCTGCAAAACAATAACAGCCTAAATCTTCATAAGTAATTCATAAGTGACTATCAGCTATTACAATATACAATTACAATTAGTTACTTTTTTTAACCAAACACTAAAAAAAAAGCAAATGGATCAGATTTACTAAAAGTGACCTTTGATCTTATGAGGCTGCAGGTATTTAAACTACACAAAAATATGTGGAAGTTTGTTCTTTAGGCTACCTGCACTGAATAATCCCCTTTGAACTTGTTGCAGCCTCCAACAGGTCTGCACACCTCCAGCAACTCATGGCCATAAACTGTAGTTTCTGTGCTCTGGTGTCTAGGACTGTTGTTGTTGGTGAAACATGGAACAAATCTGATCAGACTAAAAAAAAGCCAACTTAATCAATCAATTTTTTCCTCATAAAATACTGGGTTTCCTCATATTTGGCATGAGAGTATGAGAATGAAGGATGAAAGAAAGTTGGCAAAGCTTTAAACTGTAAAAATATAGTACACATGAAACACTGTTGATATATCGCATTGTCTGATGACATTAACAATAAAAGAAAGTAGAGTGATCAGCTCTGCTGCATCAGTTGCATGCAAGCTGAATTAACTGAATTTATTTTTGTTGAATAGCACTGAATACAGACCTGAGGCAGATGGAAATGTCATGCTTCTCAGGTGTTTAGTAATAACCAAACAAATTAAAATGTCAGAGAATCAGTACTGAAGTGGATATATCAGTCTGGACTAAACTGGGGGATGACTGACTGAACTTCTTGGATTTAGCCATTAAATTAATTAAACATTTTAAGTATTCGATGCTGACAAATGATCAGATTTATATATATATATATATATATATATATATATATATATATATATATATATATATAGAGAGAGAGAGAGAGAGAGAGAGAGAGAGAGAGAGAGAGAGAGAGAGAGAGAGAGAGAGAAAGAGAAAAGTCATGGATGATGGAGTATTGTCCATTACCTCTGCTAAGAGAAGAGAGATAATATCCTTACATAACATTTTTATTTGCTACAGAGACACTAACACCTAAAAATACATTTGCATGCTTCAAAAAGTACAATTTGGAGGAAATGCATTATAATCACTGCCCTACATGTGCTTAAATCCAACTTTTAAATCAAATTGTTATGCCAATGAGTTCACAAACAGTATTGTGCATTAGCACTGAGAGAGTTGCTGTACAAATATTTCCTTCTTATGATGATAAAAAAAGGTAATTTCTTGCTAATTTGCCAGTGCAAATGTATGAATTTCTCATTCCATAGTCATTTTTAAGTGACAGGTTTGTTCAAGCATATATAGTTGGCCTTTAGCTCTGTACATTGTTAGTGAGATTATTTATATGCACATGTATTACAGATATGCGCAAATGCTCTAATCTTTGACATTTAAAATCAGCGTGACAAAATGAGATATGTTTGATCTCTACATCCTGACAGGCCCAGTTATTTCTGCATGAGAGGGAAGTTGTAAATGAACTTCTTTTGTAGCCTAATCGAATGGCACCAAGTGAATACTCCGCTCAAACTTTCTTCTGTAATTACACATAAAACCCACACTCACAGATTGGTCATCACAAACTGATGTCAGTCATTGGTCATCATAGTTCAAGTCTGATGTATAAGTGAAAAAAGAGGAGCAAAGTAAAGAAGACAAAGGGAGTAGGTTGCTGTAATTGTTTTGCACATTTTGGTATTCCTTTATTGTGCAGCAATGCAAAATACTTAGGTGTGTACTTTTGCTTTTAATGTGCTAAAAGCAGTTCATTAGCAAAATATGTTCAAGTGTTTTGGAGTTTTCCCAATTTGGTCAACCTGTGGTGTGGAAATATACATTTAGGGTTGGCTTGGAAGATGCCAGACTAATAACTTATGCAGGAAAATGTTCTTGAAAATCAGAGAAGACAGATATGAATAGATTTCAGAATAAATTTATCACTTAAAGCCGTTTTAGCAGCAGTTTCGCACATCATCACATTCATTTTCACACGTGAACAGAAAAAAAAGGTAATTCAGTTACAAGTATATGCCATGAGAGTTTTGTCTGGGAAGCTTCAGATGGACAGATGGAGACCGAAAGTTTGGTCCAGTTTAATGGCAACACCAGAGAAGGATCAAACATTGGAAGAAGAAGGAGAAGGGGCAGAAGTCAAGCAGAGAGAATTAGTCCAGATGAATACTCATTAGTTGAGGGAAAAACCTCATGTATGTAATGAAATGCTATTAACGGCACAAATTATAAATTTTTAACCTTAATTTATATTCTATTCCTTCCTAGTTAAATTTACCCTTTTTAATTTTTCATATTTATTTCCTATCTTATTCATAGCCTTTTCCTTTTTTGTTTTCTTTAGGTCACGAGCAGTTGTCCAAGCATTTCACTACATATCGTACTGTGTATGACTGTGTACGTGACAAATAAAATTTGAATTTGAATTTGAATTTGAATTTGAAAGTATAATCAGAAACCTTTCATCAAAGTATTTGACATAGCGCAAAGAGAAACCAAAGTGACCTGGCCAGAAGGACAGATGAAATGCCATAATATCATCAGCACAGTGCTGTCAGTTTTTAAAAGTAATGAAAAAATAATCTGCTACGGTAGATTCCTATGAATGCTGTTTACTTTTTTTTTTTTTTTTTGCCTGTCCCGTTTGGCTCTTTTGCCATCAGAATTATTGTCTAAAGGCGAAGAAAGATGCCCAACGGATTTACTTTACCAAATTGACCATCCCAGCCTTGCCGTAATGGTCCATTTGATTCACCTTTTATTGTTTATTTTATTTTCACTTGCTGAATACGGGACAGACTTGACTGGGGGAAAGAAAAGGGAGAAAGAAATGAATGCTGTTTACTTTGATGATGGTCTTTTTATGGTTTCTGCAGTGATTCACCTGTAGTACTCTGTCTTTTTTTAAACAAAATCTATAAGTCTCCATACAATCTTGAAGGCGTACCCAGAGATGCTGAGCACTTGTTGGCCCTTTTGGCTTCACTCTGAGGTCCATCTCATCCCAAACCATTTCCATTGGGTTTTGGTCAGGTGACTGTGGAGGCACTCCATCACTCTCCTTCTTGGCCAAATTGCCCTTACACAGCCTGGAGATGTGTTTGGGGTCATTGTCCTGTTGAAAAATAAATGATGGTAAACGCAAACCAGATGGGATGGCATGTCGCCGCAGGATGCTGTGGTAGCCATGCTGGTTCAGTGTGCCTTCAATTGGGAAAAATTCCCCAACAGTGTCACAAGCAAAGCACCCTGACAACATCACACCTCATTCTTCATTGTGGCAACCATGCATGTAGAGAACATCCGTTCACCTTTTCTGCGTCGCACAAAGTCACTGCAGGTGGAACCAGAGATTTCAAATTTGGACTTGTCAGACTAAAGCACAGATTTCCACTGGTTTAATGTCCAGTCCTTGTGTTTCTTGGCCCAAACAAATCTCTTCTGCTTGTTGCTTTTCCTTAGTAGTTTGACCATAAAGGCCTGATTCACACAGTCTCCTCAGAACAGTTGGTGTAGAGATGTGTCTGCTACTGGAACCCTGTGTGACATTTCTCTATTCTCTAATCTGAGGTGCTGTTAACTTCTGAGGCTGGTGACTCAAATGTATTCATCCTCAGCAGCAAAGGTGACTGTTGGTCTTCCTTTCCTGGGGCGGTCCTCATGTGAGACAGTTTAATCGTAGCCCCGGATGGTTTTTGTGACTGCACTTGAGGACACATTCAAAGTTTTAGCAATTTTCTGGATTGACTGACTGTCAGTTCTTACAGTATTGATGGACTGTCGTTTCTCTTCACTCAGCTGATTGGTTCTTGCCATAATTTGATTTCTAACAGCTGTCCAATAGGGTTGTCAGCTGTGTACTAACTAACCTGACTTCCGCAGAAAACAACCGATATTCTCAACCCCACTAAGAAGGCAAGAAATTTCACAACTGAACCCTGACAACACCTGAGCAAACGGTGGTTATTTTCAGGAATCAAAACTATAAGATATATTTAGATATATTGAGTTATTTATCAATTCTTTATTTACTACATAATTCCATGCTTCTTGCTTCGTATTTTGTAGATAATCCGGCATTCTGACATCCTGAATCAGGTTCATTTGCTTTGTATTTAGTAAACAGTCATTTTCAGTTTGAAACAGCAGGGCTTGGCTGCATAATGAAAAGTTGGAACAAAACAGATTTTAAATGATACATTCTGATCCATAACAATAACTAAATTCTTATATGTATGTTGTCACCTTTTCAATTTCTGCACTTTAAGCTGTTCTGATCTTAGAAAGATTCTATATTAACTTTTTGCTATTTGAAAATAGCGTGCAATTTATTGCTGGTGACTTTTTTGAGCTATTGCATTACTGGATATGTTCTGCCAGGTTATTACCTCTTCTTTCAGCGGAGCTACAGTTTGCCCTGCAACATGCCCAGCGGAGGGGATTTAAGTCATATGTCTCTTTCTTGCTGGAAAATAAAGTAACAGTTCTAGTGAATGAGGTGTTATGTGTTTCTCACAGACAAGGCTATGTGTAAACACTCTGGATCCCATCATTACCATCAATGGCTTTCAGCAGTTGAGGTGGATAGAAATAAATCCGAGAGTGCAATGAAAAAGACACAAGGCACAACAAATGGTACCATTTTTGTCATGTCACTGTCTCACCAGGGCTAACACTCAACTAATTAATCAAATTAAGCTACATCTATAGAAGAAGTAGCTTAATTCTGCACTCCAATTGCCCAATGACCATATTATTTAATATCCAAGAGACATAGTTATTCTGTCCCAATACTTTTTTTTTTCATTTTTGCAATATCCTAAAACTATCAGTACATAGTATGCAAGCAGACTTTTTTCAAACCACTGTTCTCTGTCCCAGCCACACTGATCAGATCAAAGTTCAAGTAAAACTTTGCATTTTAGTGCAGGAGAAAAAAACACTTGATGGTGTTACTAATCAATAATAGTGGCTCTGCCTCAGTTTTTTAAGGTCTGGCTTTCAGAGTTGGCTTTCTGGCTTTCCTGCCTTGCAGGATGAAACAGAAATTGGGCTTTTTGGACAATGGCTGATGTGTGTGTTTTGAAGTTTCCAACTTCCTGCCTCTTGCTACCAATTAAAGCTGTCAGCCTTAAATGCAGCCTTTAAGAGATGGAGAGAACGGTGGGTTGTTTTAACAGCATGCTGTTTACGGGGAAAAATAATTAAGTTCAAAAATGAAGGAAAGAAAATCTCCCTCCTCAGCAGAGATAAGCAGGCCTGTGCCGCTACCATGGCCTGGAGCCCCGACATGATGGTTGAAGTTGTATGTGGGCCAGGTACAGAAGTGCATTTTGCCCTTTTATCAGGGTTGAACCTAGTCTTTGTGTAGAAAAAACAGACTTGAGTGAAGCAGAAGACCCTGCGAACCTGTCTTGAGCTGCTGATTGACAAGTGCGTCCAGTTTTGACAGGGCACCCCAGATCATTACCTCAATGATGTTCTGAATGCACAAGGATAGTTGCTGCAGCATGATGAGGCAGACAGCCAAGGTAGATTGCAAAGAGAAGAGAAAATACACAGAAATGGAGCCCCTGTTTCCATTTGGAAAAAACAGCTTTTTAAAGTTAAGTTAATAGAAATTCTGCACTGCAGTGCACAAACTCAGAGTGGATGCTGCTTTCACATTGCTCGTGTATGGCACAGGCATGTATGGTTAATTTATCCTTGTTTAATATCTTTATTATACCACAGTGTCATAGTCAGATGATAAAAACGTTATTGTTTTTAAACACTTAACAACAAACAGAAATCTCGCATGGCATTCCAGGAATGTGCTGGAGTCACTTACCCAGTTTGGGGGTCACAGCCTCGGGTGCTACGATTACTACTTGGACAGCTGTTGCTTTCACCCTCCATATATTGTCTAGCTCCTCTCCCAGCACTTGGTATTTCTCAAGCTTCTTGTATTCCTTTTTCCTGATGTTACTATCACTTGGTTTAACAATATCTATCACTACGGCCTTCTTCATCTGCTTGTCTACCAGTACATTGTCAGCCATCACCATTTTGTCCATCTGTATCTGGAATTCCCACACGATATTGCCCAAGCTATATCCCATTTTGATCTCAGGACTTCTAGCCCCCCATACTCTGCACAGATGTTCTAATACACTATGCCGGCCACTTGGTTATGGTGTCCCTACTATTACGTATTGTATTGTCTCAGGGACATCTTTGCACAGTCTGCATCTGGGGAGGTAGAGCCCAGCGTCTAATGATCTTGTACTTAGAGTTTGTTCTTGGGTTGCCATAATTACCACCTATGTGTTTTCTCTTAGTCCAAATTTGTCCAGTCATTGGTAGGGTTTTTCAATATCACCCACTATCGTACATGCCATATAGTAGCCAGTATTGTTAATGATCTGAAGGGTTCAGGTATATACAGAACAGTGTGGACAGAACATCTCCTTGTTAAATCCCACACTTGATAGTGACCTGGCTTGAAGTTGTTGTTCACCACATCCCTATGAAATTCCTGATGATGACCTGTCAAGTCTTGTTGACCTATTGTTCAAAGCATTCTAGGATCAATGTGTTAGGCACTGAGTCACAGGCTTTCTTCTTGTAGTCAGTCCAGGTGGTGCAAAGGTTGGTCAATCTGGTTTTGCAGTATTGAGTGACATCTCCATCAATCAGTAGCTGGTGTTATTTTTCTTGGTGCTTGTTTACCCATTCTCTGAGGGTGGGGATGACAGTATCTCCCCTCTGACCTGACGTCCTGGCTACCCCTTTCCTATAGAGTTTGTGTTGTACCTTGTCAATCTGTAATCACCATTATATATCTTTTGGAGCAGTATATGCAGTCATGCATTTTCTTTAAGGAAAACCTGTCTTATAATTTCTGATGTTTATTTTGGAAGTGTAAAATTAAAATAAAAAACAGCTAAATAACAATATAAAACTTCCCTACATTACCATAAGTTACCTGAAAAAGGTAAGCTTATAATGCTAACCATGTTAACAATATGGCTGCTGAAACTTGAAAGAAGTCCAAAAAACCCCAATAACAATACATATACAATACAAACTGGAATTAACTCTCCCATTCTCTTCATACCAGTGCCTCTGCCTAATTATTCTATCCATGCACTTCCTCTAAACCAGAGGGTCCTGAAATGTTCTGCACTGGATAAAAACAAATAACACGTGCTACCTCCAGTGCATCCAGAACATTATCTGATGGGACAAAGTGCCAAACATCACAATCCTAGAAATAATGCACATGTACACCCAGCCAAAAAGACACACATGTGTGGTTACATGGTGTGAATAGAGAGTATCTGGATCCCCTAGGCTCTCCTCTGAAGAAAAGTTGATCTGGTAATAAAATCCCAAAGACAGACCCCAACTGCACTGTGGAGATGGCTGTAATACCAGAAGGCTCTGAGCATTGTACCTGGGAAGCTGTGGCCCAGCAAGGACAACTCAAAAAGCCTCTCCAAGTTAGAAAAGACACTAGTCATGTGAGGCAAAGAGACACACAACAAATTCAGCTGTAAACTGCTGAATTCTTCCACAAAAATTACTATAACATGAAATCAAAGTAAAATCCCTTTTTGCCAGTGACTTTTGGCAAATTAAAGACAAACCTTATCATTTCAAAGAAATATAAATCATTATTTTAGTTCTAAGTTCCAAGATACATTTCTAAGTCATTAGAATATCTCCTTGCATCTTTTTATCACTCCTGGGTCTCATTTGGTTTGGTGTGTCCTGCAAGTTTTCATAGTTAGCCAATATTAGGGAACATTAAGTACTTGCTGCTAACAAAGTAAACACTTAGGACATTACTGTATTATTTAGCAGAAGATGTCTGACACATCACTTCTTGGCCCAGACAAGTGTAATGTTGCATGAGTATAATTTTCACATCCGTCATTGACTAAGCAGAAAACCAGCAATTTGTGAGCTTATCTTGTAACGGGCACAAGCAGTGACTGTAATTTCTTAAATGTCAGACAGTGTTACATACATGCCTTTTTCTCTCTTTTTCCTCTGTATTATAAAAAATTTGCAAAGTGAACCAGTGATGCTAATACTTTGGTACTTTCACTATGGTGGTGTACCTAATGGCTCACACACTAGAGTAAAAATAGGACAGCAACCTCACTACAAGTAGTCAAAATTTGTTGTTTCCCGTCGATTGCACTGAAAGTTTTTACTGTCACCAGTGGTTGGGCTTGCAGCACCCTCGGCCTCTCGACAACCACCTTTGATTGCAAACTAATCACGAAGGTTGCCTGGTTAGTTGTTAATTTAAAAAGACAGAAAGACTGCCAACACACTGCAATCAATCTGTACTTTTCTAATGAGCCCAACTCGTCAGTGATTGTCTCTACAGTAGGGGAGTCATCTCAGCTGGTTGCATTCTGGTTAAATTTCTATTTAAAAGTACGTTTACTGAGTGCCATGTCATTTTGCACAAGTTGCAATCCTTCAGCAACTACATCATAGTCTACTGACTCCCTCTTATCCCGTTTTTTAGACGAGTGGTCATAGACCTGGTCTATGTCTTTAAAGCAATCATTTCTAAGGCAATGAGATCAGAAATTCAAACAGTCACAGTCATTTTGGTTATTCCAGCCACTGTTTTCCCTGGCTGTAAAATAAAATAAATTTAAGAAATGATCTCTCTTCAAACGTGCTTTGAAAGTCTGCTGCCACTGCAGGGTTTAGAATCCAAGTTACTGAACACAAAATATTTATACATCAATGTATTATATATTGTCTGTTTATGTAATATGATAGAAGCTAAATCTACTGCCGGTTCATAAAAACTTCAAAAGTTGCTTGCTTCTGATAAACACAGAACTGTTTCAATGAAAGAAAATGTTGTGTTGTGTTTGTAATTAAGTTCAACCAGAAGATCTGGTAAAACTGAAAAAGAAAGGGACACGCATGCTCTAAAAATATCACCAAAACAAAATGAATGAGAATTTATATGTAGCCAATTTAAGAAACTAGACATTGCCGAAAAACAACATAAAATTACCAGAAAGGGCAAGTTATGAAGCCAAAATGTTGCAAGTGCTACAGTTTGTCAAACTCTCTCTATTGTTTACCAGTTGGCAAATGAGCTCATTCAACAGAATCAGAGCAAGAAGTCATAGGGGAAACAATACGCAAACAATGACTAGTGTTTGTGGTCAAACTCAGAAGCACTCAGCGTTCTCTCCCCAACATACAAACACCTTGTTTGCATTACAAGTAGGTGAGAAAAACCCACAAACAATTGCAGTGTGTAGGTAGGGCCTGTGGAACTTCACAAAGGAAAATTACCTTCTTCATCGCCCACAAGACTGTATTATGGGTATCGCCGCTGCTGCCAAAAAATCTTCAGGCGCCATATGGTCTCCCTGTATTTGTTAAGCTAAGCATGATGAGGCCCTCCTTGATCAGATGACAGAGCATGGTGGAAGAATCCCATCTATTAGCATGCACCAGGCTGCCTTGGTTTCATAGCCTTGCATGAAACTCCATTATATAAACAGGCCTTGGGGTTAATGGGGAGAAAGTGTCTCTCTCAAGCTGTACCAACAGACCAGCACTTGTATTTGTGAATCATACTGAATCCATGTGTTTAGTTGAGCTTGCTGTAGAAACATGTACATTTTTAAATTTGTGTATGTGTTTTACCAAAGGGAAAATTAGTCTTTATCTTAAAGGAAGATGGACATTTTGTTCAATATGCTTTCTTTCCAAATGAGAGAGAAGATGAGCTTGATGGCAGGCGAGGGATGTGTCACTTCCTATTTTCTTTATAGCAGACTATATTTATCTATTATCATTTATTTTACTGAGCAGAGACCTCAAAAAGTCCATAGCATGGACTCTACTTTCTGAAAAAAAGAAATATTAATCAAAAATAAGAAGTAATCAATCAATCGATTGAGCCTTTCATTTGTCACATACAATGTTTACACCTGCAGTGAAATTGGACACCCCCCAGGCCACACATACATAGCAAAGACATGACGTGGGAAGACATGATCATCAATATAACTAATAAACCAACGCATAAATGGCAAATATTGTTTAGTATTGTCAAATGTATTTAAGACACTTTTTTTAACCAAACAATGTCATTGAGAATGTAGCTTATTTAGCTTATTTCTTCAGAAACATATTTTTAGGAAAGTTGGTTGGCAATTTGGCCTGGAACATAGTAGTGAGTCCTCAACAAATAGGACTGAATCAATCCGTTTGCCCCTTTTTTCAGACAAATAAACAAAAAATTGAATCTGCATTTTAATAAATACAGTATTGATAATATGTCCCAAGTGAAATCCTAGCTTTCTGGTAATACACATTGATTTGTCAGTTAAGGACACATGCCCTCAGTGGCCCAGTAACTAGATGCTAAGAGTAACTAGTAAGTAATTAGAATGAAGAAGAATTCTAAAAATATGTAGAATAAGCAGCTGTTTTCTGCTGCTGCTCCTCTACCTGAGACTATTAAAATAGTGTCATAAAGTATTCCCAACATTATCTAATGGTGCTATGGCAAGAAACCTATTATGCTATATTATTATACCACACTTTAATAAAAACCTATAAAAATCTAAAGCTGTATCTGTATTTATTATTGTGACCTCTTAATTTAAATTTGCAAATGCTCATCTTACTGTGGGCTTGTTGTATTCTACTGGCTGATTCAGAACAGATTTTTTTTGCTGTTGTGCGGTACATTGCCCTGCCAAGGGAGTGCTGTTGCCTCTTTGGGGAGACAACAGAACATTGGAGTGTAATAAGATGATCAATTTTAAAGTTTAGGTGTAAGTGGTTTTAATGTGTAAAGAAAGAAAATCAGTTTAAAGCATCATAAGCCTGCATAAACTGTGAACTGTCTCAAAAAGTACTCTATGAAAGTCCCTTGAGTTATTCAGTATTTAGAAGTCCTTTGATTGAGCGTGTATAACAATGTTTTTCCCTGTCTTTTTTCTAATGATAATTAGGCTGTTTCAGGAACTCCAGGAACAATTTTATTATGCAGCCTCATTTTGATTCCATTAATGTTACTGCATTATTTGACTCTTACCATTTCAAAGAAATAGCCCCCTAGCATAGACTGAAACCCTTCACTTCTTAACAAGGTTTTTATTGTGAACCAATTAAACTCCTACCAAAATGGCACGAGTGCACTGTTTATATTATATATGTATTATTTATTAAAGTTAATTAGGATGCACATTATATGCCATTAATTTGAAATATACCATTTATTGAAATCACTTAAGACATCTAATCTTAATATTAATCAAAGTACATTGTAACTTGTCACTGGTGATTGCACTGAAAGTTTTTACCGTCAATCACTGATGTGGGATGGTGCCAGTCTTTGTCTTTCTGTTTTGCCTTTGTGCTAACCCTTCTGTGATATCTACATCCCTATATTGTAGTTGATGGAGGCTGGAATGAGTGGAGCCAGTGGACAGTGTGCAGCAGTCAGTGTGAGAGGCAGCGAACTCGGGAATGCAACTCCCCAATACCCAGACACCGAGGCAAAATGTGTGAAGGGAACAGTGAGGCCACTGAGAACTGCACAGATGGACTGTGTACCCAGAGTAAGGCCTTTCTCTCTACTGTCATCATCATTTTTCTATTTTTTTTCCCCAACATTATCATTATCATATATACACTTACTATAACATGGCAAGTCATCGCAAGCGTGCTTGAAGAGGAGGTGTGAATTGAAAAAGAAGCCACAGTGTGGACTGACACAGATTCCCAGTCCATGATAATGTCACCACTCTTTCTTCTGTACACTGCTCCCTTGACCTGTCATGAGTCAGCCAGTCACTACTTTCAAATAATGTTTGATGTGTGAAATATAATTTCATTATTTTGGTATGAAGTGATTTAAAATCAAATGAGCTGGTCCCAGTAACAAGTTAAATAAGCTGTAAATGTAATTAATAAATCTAAACCTTGCTTCTATGCACAAGTGTGCAAGTAATGCTAATTCAGCTTTACGCAGACTATTGCATGACTTCTGTCCATTTGGTCCATTCTACCACAGATCCTTAGCTTTTATCAGTTTTTTTATGTTTGAAAACAGATATTGGAGAAACATAGTAGATAAATCGAGATACATTCATTAATACCAGCTTGACTTGGGGCCCGTTCTTCGTACCTCGCTAAGCAAGTTAGCCGGATTTGACTGTTGACGATTTCGCGTGATCTTGGATCGTTCGGTTCTTCGAAGCCCATCCGGGACTTGCTGTCATAGCAACAGAGCCGTAAGCGTAAACCTGCTCGGGAGCAGGTTTACTTTATGTAAACAGGATTAGATCGCGGCCACTCAGGTATTTCCGCTTCATGTATACGAAAGCAACAGCGATATTTTACCACTGTTTCACCATAAATAAATAACATCAATGTAACTAAAGATAATGCAGCACTTGATCCTTTTATTGATGTCACACAGATACATACAGGTCATTTCCTAAAAAAGGGAAATGTACTATTAACATTCTATTACATGTATGTGATTATTACAGATGTAATTCATATTTTAGAGTAGTAATTGTAAATTACTTCGTGTAATCAAGATGGGAGACCACGGCTATAAAAGCGAAGGTGGATTTGGGAAGCCTGTTGCAGCCATGTCCTGTCCGTATACGCGAGCCACCCATTGCGGAAGGTGCAAGATTGATAAGGAGAGTCCTCAGAATCCAGCGTATATTGCGGGACAGACAGGATCCTTTAGCTCAGCGCGACAGTGTGCTCATAGAGAGATATCGATTTTCCCGTGAGGGTATTATTCACTTAACCAACTTGTTGACGAGGGGGTGCAGGACCACCACCTGTCTTTTTTTGCGCTGCCCCTTTTCTTGGTTGCTGTTATAAACAAACAAACAGATTATTTCAGGGTCTCTGTCCAAGAGACGAAAAGCAATATAAGTGATCAATATTACCATTCTGTAGAATATTCTTATATTTCCCTTTTACTTGTTCCCATGTTCTAGTGGGTCCTGTTGTGGCGCTAATGTGAAAGGGGATATAATATAGCATAATGTAATATAATATAATGTAATATAATATTGGATAATATAGTGTGATATGATAAATCTACCCTACCACCTACTGGTGTTGGCCAGAGGGGCCGATGGCGCGATATGGCAGCCTGGCTTCTGTCCCAGGGCAGCTGTGACAGCTACCAGTGTGTGAATGTGAGAGTGACTGAATAGTGGCATTGTAAAACGCTTTGGGTGCCTTGAAGAGCGCTATATAGATCCACTCCATTATTATTGTTATTATTAAATTACTTACGAGTTTAATTTGTCAGCAACTTTCTGCCAGCCCTCTCTCCTTGCTTTTGCAGCCTTTGCAGTGTTCCCTTGCGTTTTAATTAGACTCTGAAACTCCTAAAATCCCTCACTCAAGAGTTCTTGCTCTGCTGCCGAAGAATACCGAGCGCGCTCCTTCGACATTTTCGCCGACCAATCAAAGGGTTGCCGATCAATGTTTCTACTATCGATGCGTAGCCCCTGTTGGGCCACCCAGTGATCTCACATTACTTCATCCAGCTATACTAATCGTCAACAACAGGTGTGTTCGGGGAACCGGAATAGCGAGCTCAGAGTTAGCGCGATGATTTGATCTTGGATGTGTCATTTGATCTTGGATGTAGTAAGCGACGTACGAAGAACGGGCCCTTGGATTGCTTGTAAATGTTTACACTCAATCTTAACACTGAAAAACACTGTAGCTTTTTTCTATCAGTCAACTTGGCAGCTCCAGTGTAACAACAGCCAAAAACAATTGCCAAAATGTGAGTTAGCATCATTGTAAAATGGACTATATAAACATATTATGATACAGGAACCTTTCTTTGTGCAAGTACATCACTAAAAACTTTCAGAGTACTTTTTATTTAT
Source organism: Aulonocara stuartgranti (assembly GCF_965226115.1). NCBI lineage: Eukaryota > Metazoa > Chordata > Actinopteri > Cichliformes > Cichlidae > Aulonocara > Aulonocara stuartgranti. The sequence continues at coordinate 31,397,245 of NC_138948.1, forward strand.
TTCTTTTGGGTTTTTTTTTTTGTTTTTTTTAAGTACTCTGGCTATTTGCTGCTATCATAAATAAGCATGATATAAACATACATATAAACTTAGTACATTTCATTTCTTTTGTTGTACTAACTTTTCTTGGCAAGAAAAGCAACCACCTGTTTTTTGGTGCCACAATTGTAAGGAAATTGCATTTGTGGGTTTAGCAGCAGAGTTGAGTCTGCGGGTTGCACCCACGAATAAGAGACCAAATGCTCTCTGCTAATGCCAGAGAACTATTTCTGCTATTGAGTCTTGTTTGGTGCTGTGTATGGGATTTGTTAAGAAGTCTGAAGAAACCAGACATACTGGCAGTTTAATCATTCATTCATTTATCAAGCAGGGGCCTCCTTTGGATGTGGAGAAACCATTTATAACCACAATAGCCCGGCACTTCCTCCTCATGCTGGTCACCAGCTGTGGAATAGCATCTCATTTTTCAACCAGCGTTTGTCATCAGTCAGTCATGTCAGTTGTGCTGGTCACTCTGACATCAACAACATACATAGCTGATCCTACAAGTGTTCAATGGGGTTGAAGTGAAGACTATAGGTCAGTCCATCCTCCTCTACTTGTCTGGGTAGAGAGCTTTTGTCCATACCCTCCTGCAAACCTTTACTGCAAAACTGTGGAAGATTCTTCTTGTGGTGAACTCTCCTGGGGACACCCACTTCGCAATGTCCCTGGCATCTTCAAAAGAAGAGTCAGTAGCAGAATAAGCTGTTTGGCATTGGCAGAGATTGGCAGGTTTTCATAGGCACAACCCACATAGTCAACTCTGCTGCTTTACCCAGAAATGCATTTTCCTTACAAATGTGGCACCATTTAGGGGAAATAAGAAGTCTTTCCAACTCTATAAGATTTACTGACAATAAGCACAGTTACAACAAAGAAATAATTGCATTCTACAAGGTTTAGGAGTGTGTTTATGGAAATTTTTAACCATTCTTCCAGAAGCATGTTTGTGCGGTGGATAAGAAAGCTGGGCTCACAGTATCCGCTCTAATTTTTCCCAAAGGTGTTTTATTGCTTTGCGTTCAGGACTCACAAATCATAGTCACTCATTTATGCACCTTGCTTTGTGCACTGGTTTGCAGTCATCTTGGAACAGAAAGGAGCCATTCTCAAACTATTCCCACAAAGTTGGGAGCATGAAATTGTCCAAAATATCTTGGTATGTTGAAGCATTAAGAGTTCCTTGCACTGGAACTAAGGAGCTGAGCCCAGCTCCTAAAAAATAACCCCAGACCACAATCCCCCCCTCCACCAAACTTTACACTTGGCACACTGCAATCTTACATCTACTGTTCTCCTGGCAACCACCATCCATGAGAATGCCTGACAGAGAAGCGTGATTCCTCACTCTAGAGAATGTGTCTTTACTGTTCTAGGGTCCAGTGGCGATGTGCTTTACACAACTGCAGCTGAAGCTTTGCATTGCACTTTGTGTTGCAAGTCCTGGATGCAACAGCTTAGCCATAGAAATGCATTCTGAAGGTCTCTACTGACTGTTCTTGAACGAATCTGAAGGCCACATGAAGTTTGTGAGGTTTGTAGCGATTGACTCTGCAGAAAGTTGGCGACCTCTGCTCAGTCTGCTCCTCATCATCTGCCGACCCCTCTCTGTGATTTTACATGGCCTACAACTTCGTGGTTGACTTGCTGTTATTCCCAGTACCACTAACAGTTGACTGTGGAAAATTTAGAAGTGAGAAAATTTCAAAACTGGACTTGTTGCATAGGTGACATCCTATTATGGTACCACTCTGTAGAGTGACCCATTCTTTTAAAAATGTTTGTAGAAGCTGCCTGAATGCCTGGTGCTTGATTTTGTTTTACACCTGCAGCCATGGAAGCGATTGTAACACCTGAATTCAGTGAGTTCCTTTGGGTCTGGTGGGAGTGAGGCCAGAGTGGACCTGGCTTGTTCCAGTGCATCCTGCAAAAGCTCACAATAGGCCTCCTTTTGTGTTCTTGGTGGATTCTGAGCAGTTTTTTTTGTGCAGCGTGCATTTGGTACATTGTATCCCCCAAAAGAATGTTGTTGTCAGTTTGGGGAAGGCAACAGAACACTGCAATGCAATAAGATAATCATTTTAGACAGTGGTCTTAATTAGAGCTGGGCGATAGAACGATAACGATATGTATCGCGATATAACTTTTACTCGATAGAGAAATTAAGCTATCGCGATAGACCTCGCCGCTCTTGTCCTCTTAAAAAAAAAAAAAAAAAAAAAAAGGTCAGCCAATCTAAATTAAGTAGCGCAGAGCCGAACCAATGACAGCCGCAGCGTCACGTCGCGTGACTTGTTACGTACAGCACAAGTGCCAAGCCGCACGTGTGTTTGTTTGGGAAGCAGCCAGCGGGTAATGGAGCCAGCGCGTAATGGAGGAAATGAGTGTGCCGATTAGAAAAATCAACCGAGCGTGACCGAAGAGAAAACAGATGATGGTTCCAATGCCGGAGAGATTGTCGAACAGAAGAGCCATAGAAATTCCGTAGTGTGAAGGTATTTCGGCTATTTCAAGTCTGACAAAAAACAGAGTAGCGTGCACTGTAAATTGTGCCGAAAGCAAGTCTGGAAATACAATAAACTGGTGCATGCGTCACACTGTGCGCCACGTTATTGTTTCGGTGAAATGAATTTCTACAATACTGTTACTGTTAATTCTACTCTCTGCAGTGTTTAAATGCTTACATATACACACAGTTACTGTCCCTCCACAAATACGACTCGGTTCTGCTTCTATGCCCCAGCTTTGTTTACTTTTTCCCACTGAGGCTTCTAGACTTCTGATTGGCCAACATTTCTGCACGGTTAGGAATCTAGCGCCACCTGCTGCTTTGGCATGTTCATAGCAGCGTTTTCCTTCATTTCTGCCTTTATGTGTGGACGGGATTATTTTTTAAAACGAAAACGGAAAATCTCCGTTTTCAAAAATACCCGTGTACGTGTGGACGTAGCCTCAGTCTCTGACTGGAAGCGCTAATTCGTCATTCGGCTTTTGTCAGACTAAAGTAACTGTTAAAACTGTTTGAAAAGCTAAGCTATACAACAAGGAGAGATTGAGAATTTCCTTTTAGTTCTCAGTTTATTTGATATTGACAAAAGTTAGTCAGTTTTGTCTGTTCTTCTGTAAAACAAACTAAGATTTATTTTTAGAATTAATATTTTGTTTCTAAGTGGAATTGACAATTTAGTAGTCTGTTTCGTTTGTTCTGTTTTGAAACTTAAACGCTTTAGCGGCTGCCTTTTGTGTAGTTTGGAATATTTGCCTTTATTTATCTGAAAAAGTCTCATGTTCCTTAAGTACATCTACCCTGTTGAACTTATTATGGGAAATAAATATTTAAATAAAAACAAGCTGCTGATTATTTCACATTTTACTTGTGAGCAACAGCACATTTAAATCTTACAAATATAGTTATTTGGCTTATATCGTGATAGATATCGTTATCGCCTGAAATGAAAAAAACATATCGTGATATGAAAAAATCTCATATCGCCCAGCTCTAGTCTTAATGTTATGGGTGATCAGTGTAGTCTGGTAGAAAAGTACGACTCAGTCCTCAAACATTAGAGATCATTAGTTCACTCAGAGATGAGTTTATACAATCTATACCTCACCTTCTTTATCTGTGATGCTTTGATAACTATATTAAAACCTTCCAGGCCATTATGAGATCCAATATATCGTTTGTAAGTACAGTCAGTAGAAGAGCTTCCCTCTGTTCAGGGTGTTGGATCTGAGACCACATTTGATAGTCACTTCACAGAGGCTCAGACTTTAATCACCACTTTCTCTCCTCTTTGTCTCATTCTATCTCTCTGTCTTTGCAGATCGAAAGCTGCTACATGACGTTAAACCTCAAAGTGAGTCTTCCACTGTGGATTTCTTTCATCTTCTACTCCCCTGCCCTCCCACCTGCCATTGATATGTTATATGCCCTTAATTTTGAGCGCAAGAAATGCTATAGGCAAACTAGAGGAGTGACAGTCCTTTGCATTCTCTTAGCATATACTCTGGAAATGGACACATTATGAATTACAGTATTTAGTTCACCTTGATCTAAGCAGCTCTGGTGTTAACCCAGCAAATGCTCATTACAAATTCATGTCATTATTCAGTGCTGAACTTTTATGACAACCGTGACATCACAGCTGTGTTTCTACTTTGAGCCATGAGATATATTGGTTGTGACAAGTGAACATGTGCTATGTTGTGGAGGATTAATGATTTGTAATCATTGCAAATGAGCTAATTTGAGCAATTTACAGCGCTGTCCTTGCATTCCTGTGGTGGCGTTCAATCACTTGCCAGAGTTAGTCCAAGTAAGTGATTGTCAGGTGTTATTGTAGCTCCATTAGGTTGCCACTTCAACATGAAAGTTGTGCCTACTACAAAAGCTTAAATGATTGAATGGGGATTGCATAAAGCTTATATGTGGCAAGCAATCACTGTATGGGGTCTGATTGCCTTTCCTGTGAGATATCCATCACAGCTATTGGACATAGACCAGTAGGTCTAAAGACAGTAAGGCTAATCACTCTCACTGTTACTAGCTTTAGTGTAATATGCCACAGTTTAACATTATGGTCTACTCCTCTCACCATATTCTCACAAAGTCACAAAATTTAGGTTTGTAAGTATTTGACTGACATTTTCTTTCTAGTTAATTCCAATATGCTACACCCTGGTGGTTTTTAAACCAGACTAAGTTAAGGTCAAGACTAAGATAAAGATAGAGTTCAAGTACAAAATTCCAGCTCAAGTTTAACAAAACTTTAAGAAAAATTTTACATAAACTATTTAGTAATTACCAGCATATTTACACATAGTTCCCCATTCTCAGAGTCTCAAAAGCAATTTGACAAACAAGCATGACTTGAAATATAAAGATTTGTTTTTAATCTTTATAAAAATCTCTTGTAGTTAATGCCTTCCTTTAGTCTAAGACCAATGAATATCACTAAATATGGTTTTCTCCTGGCAGTTATTTCAGTTGCTGCTTGTTCGTGGGTTTCTCTCTCTTAGTTTTTTCTTTAGTAACTGAAAGCCATGCTCTATTGGGTTACGATCAAGTGACTGACATGTAACTTGGGTTGCTTTTGCCGTATGTTTGGGATCATTGTCCATTTGTACTGTGGAGTGCTGTCTGACTACTTTAGCAGCATTTGGTCGAACGTGAGCAGAGAATATAGCCCTGTACCTTTAAGAATTCATGCTGCGTCTATCAGCAATCACATTATCAATAAACACTAATGGCTGTGTTCCACTGGCAGTCATACATGCCCATTCGTTCATGCCTCCACTATATTTAATAGTTTGTGATAAACTGCTCTTTTCCTTCTTCATATTATCCTCTTACCATGATTGTGATACAAGATAATCTTAGTTTCATCTCTTCAAAGATTTTTCTTCATGTAGCCAACTTTTGATATGCTTTTGACAATCCTACCTCTTTACTTGGTTAGATGCTCTGAAGAAACTGTTGTTAACGAAAGAAGGAACTCTGTGAACGACCACTGCAGTTGTTGTCTGTGGTCCTTTGGGGCTTTTAGTGTTGTTGCATCCATTCTTTTTAGGAATGTACCAGATTTTTTATTTGGTCAGTTTAAAGGTTTTTTTTCGCTCCGATGGCACTGCTTTGTTTTGCAATGTAATGATGGCCTCCTTCGATTGTACTGATATCTATTGGGACCTCATATTGAGAGTTACAGTGAATAGCTTCAGCAACTGGGATCAGCTCCATATGTTTCATTCCAATTACACTGAGTCTCTGAAAATGGCTGTTATTGTTAACAGTTAATGTGTAATACTTTTGTTAAATTAAAAGTAAAAGTCTGCACTTCAATAACATCTTGACTGTTTGATTGAAAATTGACTGTGGTGGTTACGGATGTTCCAGTCGACAAACTTGGTCTAAAACTAAGAAACACTCAGCTGTTAAGTTACATTGCAGAACAAGTTAAAGGAACATGTCGAAAGTAACAAAGGCATTTTAAACCATTAATCACATTCTTCAAGAATGAATCATGGTGCTTAAATGTGCAACAACTCACATCACGCGTTGTCAACATTGCACGTTATACTCCAGAAAATGAGGAAGAAAAACACTTCAAATAAAGCGAGGTTGAATATGATATGGAAAAATATTACTACAAAAGAAGTTCATGTATTACTAAAATATGACAAATTAACATCCGAAAAACGAATAAAGTACACTGAAAAGTGTGTCGTGCATTATGAGTGATGTAGGCTGTTTGAAAATTCATGACAACCACCAAAATAAAAATTTAAATCTAAAATTTAAAAAAAAATCATTCATCTTCTTCCACTTATCTGAAGTCATGGGGGCAGCAGCAGGGAAGCTCAGACCTCCCTCTCACCACCTACTTCAGCTTTTCCAAGGAAAATGTTTTCCCAGGCTAGCTGATAGATGTAATCTCTCCAGCAGGTCCCAGGTCTACACCGAGGCCTCCTCCCAGTAAGATATGCCCAGTTGGAAAACTTTACCCAGAAGGCAACAGCCTTAGCTGTTCCCTTTCAATGTGAGAGTAGCAGCTCTACTCTGAGCCCCTCCCAAATGACTGAACTCCTGTGTGTGTGTGTGTGTGTGTGTGTGTGTGTGTGTGTGTGGTAACCTTTGATTTCTCAACCCTACACTCTTTGTTTGATTGTGATTCATTTGGCTAAATATAAAATGATGAATGTAAAGTATGAAGTTGATATAAGTATTTATTTATCACATTTTCTAGATAATGGATGACTTGATGGTACTTTTTCAAAGTAAAATCAGATTTGTTAAACTAAACTTTTAATATGATGCAGAGGCACTTGTAATCAAGCATTAAAAACAATCAGGGTCAAAGTGGTAAAGCATTACTAAAGCAAGATGCATGTAGCCCAAGCAGTTTCAAACAGGAGCCTTGTAGTGACAATCTGAAAAATCTGAGGACAATTGTGAGTTATTTTTAACGACTCCAAAACAATTTAAATACATAAATAAATAAATAAATAAATAATGAAATTGTATTTCTAGTAAGACACTTACTAGTATAGTAAGTATATTTTAAGTAAAATTATGGATGGAGTAAGAAGACCTACAGTGCTATTAAAGTGCTACAGTCAAGTAGATATCTTTTGATATCAACTTGACTGTAGCACTGTAGCTTCTCTAGCTGCCATGTGAATATTGGATGTCATACCTCATTTCCTCCTTCTTGCTTTATTTTCATACTAACCCAAAACTTGCTTGAGTTGGCTCTTGTATGTCCACATAATAACATCATTTTCTCCACTGTTTTTCTCCATCTCATCTTCACTCTCTGTGGGTCTTTATTATCACAACTAAGGCGATGCTCTTTTCTACACAACATTAAGGAAAAAGTCTTTCACTGGGTCAGCTTCTTTCTGTTTAGGTAAAGTGATTCATTTACAGAAAAATAATATTAAAACTGAAATTATATCCTGCAAATTAATAAAATGTGGCTGATAAAATTATTTACATTACAGTCTTAAAGGATCTGTGGGTAACCTTGGTATTAATTGTTAAGCTACACTACACTGCAAGCTAACATCGGATAAAAGAGTGAGAGTGATAAGACGTATATTAGATGGTGCTGATCTACACTATCATGGTGTATTGTGCAATGTAGGTCTACAACAACTTGAAGAACATTCCACATACTGTATCCCTTAGTATCAGTATAATAGCGCAAAAATAGTTCTAAATGCTAGTCTTGTTTTTGTTTAACACTATTAAATGATTATATTACAGATACGATTTTGTGAAAATTCAAGCTATCTACAGCTGGTAGCTAAATACTATCTAGCTGTGAGAGTCTGGTTCCTAATGTTAGTTGATAAAGTATTCAATTTGGATAGCTACAGTGAGTTACATAGATTAGGTTTTGAGGTTTGGGTAAATTCGTTGACAAAATCATCAACACTCAGCAATGCAGCTAGCCGGTTAACCTAACCTTATTTTCTTGCTAAACTTGTCACTACCAAAGTAGTTTCTCCATTTTTCTCCATTTGTTTACTTTTATAGCTGACGCTGAGCTCCAGTTCCATTAGACTGAAGCTTGGCCATAAATGTTGAATTTTGTTGACCTATTCAGTATTGGACAGGAAAAGTGTTAGATTATTGCAGCAGAACATTGTATTCCAAGCATTTCTCATCTTTTGAACCCACAATACAACTATGCTGCCCACAACTGAGTTTGAGATTGTTTCAGTTATGTGTTGGACAGTATCTAATGTAGCCTTGACCCACAGTCACAGTGGTATTGCTCTTTTTAAACATTGTTTAGAGTACCTAAACAATGAATTAAAGCACTGATTATGTTGAATTTGAGCAACATAAATGGACATTGATTGCCTGGCCATTATTTTGTCCTATTCCCTTAGGCCATTACTTGAAGTGCTTCTTGAGGAATAAGAGAATTGAAGGTAGCCATTTTTTGTGTGTGTCTTGTGTCTCAGGTATGGAGAGCTCCAATGATGTGGCTCTGTACTCAGGCCTTGGAGCCGGCATAATCACCGTTGCAATCCTTGTGGTGGCTGTCATGCTGTACAGGAAAAATCACAGCGAGTACGGCGTGGACGTTATTGACTCCTCTGCGCTCACCGGGGGTTTCCAGTCTTTCAACTTCAAGAACACCAGACAAGGTAAGAGAGTGCCTTCGACTGCGTGTTGACACGAGACAGCGACCACAAGGCCAAACGGCAGCATCATCACAGACCTTTCTGACAGGGCCACCAGGTGATTGATGGCATTTGTTTGCATCAAGCAGAATGTGTGCAGCCTCCCTATCTGCTTAGGATTTATCCCTCCATAATCAGCGAAAGAACTAGTCCTTCTATTTTGACAGACCTGCTCGTCTGTTATTGTGAAGTGGTAGATAATCAATCTCTGATAGACACCTATACTACCACCCCTCCTCCCTGCAGACCACACATTTGAATGTCAGGCAACCAATATTCTCCATTAGATTACACTGGCCTAAGCCACTGATGGGTATGGAACAGTGAACATCAATTCAATTTCTGTTGGGTGCAGCGGTAACTTTGGTTGACGACTGTGGCCATCTCAGACAGCCTCGCTACAGGCATCCACATGACCGTTCCTAACACTTCTGGGTTAGTGCATGTGATAGCCATGGCGCTGACAGGTGATTCATCCTCAGTGCATCCGTGAAGAGTCCCATTAGGGGCCTACACTCTACCCCACAGCACCTCCAAGGCCTAGGGAGCCGGTCTAGCCCCACCCGTTGTCATGGCATTGGAAAGGTGCGAGACAAAACACCAGGTCTACATTCAGCAGGTCATTAATCCTATTTAAATAGGCCAGTTCTCCTTACAGCCTGCCTGCTGTGCCCTCGACCAGCCACAATCACTCCTTTCCATTTTCTATTGAAATGTAGAACACCTTCTTCCACATCTCTTTCCCGCAGTTTCTTTTGAAGGAAGTTGTTGAGGCATTTTATACAGGCCTGCTTGTTAAAGTTTTACAATCCTTTTTATAAACATGGCAAGAAATTAAATGCTTCCTTGAGGATGGAAAGACCTTACAAAGTTTTTGTTTAATTGTATCTTAATAGCATTTTCATGCCCAATAATTACTAGCAAGAAATTTTTTTAAAGAAGTTCTTAAATGCTTTCGGATGGCTCTCTGCTATCAGAGTGCAGAATGAGTCTTTGGACCTGAACCTGTCTCTGTGCATTACTTCTCCTTCTGAGTGATTTTTAATCAGAAGCCCAATTCCAAACCTATCCCTCAAGGTATTCAACCTGAGGTACATTTCATTAACTTCTCTCATCTCACCACTGCCATTCCATTTTCACTGCGCCATTCTTAAAGATGCACACTCAAGCGATAATCAGATCATTCTCCACTCGACCGGAGGGGAGAAAATTTAGCAGTGATCGAATGTCAGCTGCAGAGGGGTAATGTCCACCAGAGTGCGGCTCTGACCAAGAGCCAGAATATCAGCAGAGCTGCCTGTGGGTTCACTTGAAATGAAAAATGCGTCTTTTTTTTTATCAATTTCTTTGGGAACATCATCTTTAGTGGCAATTACCAGGTAATGTTACCTACATCATATGTGCTGGTGCTTTGTCATCTGGAATGCAGGCACTAGAGTGGTGAATGATAAAGTATGTTAAATCTGCAATGATATTAATACAGTATACTGCAGTGGTTTCCACATGGTACACAGAGGCACACTGCTGTGCTGTGAGCAGAACTGTAAATGGTAAATGTACTGGTTCTTATATAGCGCTTTTCTACTCTATCTGAGCACTCAAAGAGCTGCTGAGGATTTTGTAACAATATATTATTTTGATCTAGTTTTGTAATATTTACTTCATGAACATGGTTCATGCTTTTGCCACATGGTGAGGAGAGTATGACACCATACTCAAACTGTGGAGGGAAAACTATAATTTTCTTGTATTTAACAAAACATAACAAACCAACAGTGCAGACAACCCATTAGACCTTGTTTTTTGGTAATGGAAATGCCAAATTTTAGATGGAAAAAATGGTTGATGGTGTTTTTTGTTTTGTTTTTCTTGTTTTTTTGTTATGTCAGTCCTACACTCGCTTTCTGGCTCTCTTTTTGGACTTCATTGTTTCAGTTTTTTCAGCTGACTTTCTCCTGCTTTTTGATTTTTGTTTGTTGTTTCCCCCCTTAGCAGTGCAGGCTTCTCTTTAACAACAACCTGTTTCCTTATAAAGACAAATAGAGACATGGCAGTATGCACATTGTAGGTGTAGCAACCACAAGCTGTTGATACAGAAACTGATTCACTAACATATTCTAACACTAACAGAACTGACCACGTTTCACAAAAACAGTGGTAATTTTTCAAGTGAACACATCTTTGCTCAGGGTACAGGGTACTCGGGTTACCCTTCCTGCCATCATCTTAAAAGGGATTTATATGTTCTCCTGGAATTAAACCAGCAACCTTTTAACTGTGACAGGAAAAAATAAGGGATAAAGTTTTGAAAGAATAAGTGAAAAAGCAACACACACTCCAAGATGCTCATCACAAATCACATACCAGGTAATTAATGACTTCCCTAAAAATAAAACAACATTAGCCTCCTGCTTTGCACCCCTCGCCTGGCAACAGCTGGGCAGCAAGGACTCAATGACTTCACTGTTATCTTGGCTGGCTCATCGAGGGGCACGGCACGTCTGCCAAATCGATGCGGCGTGCTCCTTGCTCTGTTTGGCAGCGTCGTCAAATCTAATGGTCACAGATGAAGACGCCTCCCTCTCACCTCCCTCAGTAGGCTGCTGCTGGGTTCATGCTGGGAGATGAAGGACTCCCCTCATTTACAGAGCGGTCACATAGATCCTCGTGGCCCTCCCTCCTGTCCTTCAGGAGGACAACTGGGTGTCCAGAGGAGCTGACTCCAGCAGATGGATTATGGAGATCAAGCTGTGGGTGTGCTTGGTAATTAAATCTAACGCTCTGACCGTGGCTCAGACGCTCTGACCGTGGCTCAGAGCCCTGGACCTTCTGTCCAGGTTGTGCTCCCTTACCTCTGATGTAGCGGCTGCCTGCCCGGGCATGTTGTTTTAATTGCTGCTGGAATTTCATTGGTCAGCTGCAAGAATTTTCGAGCGATGTGGCCTTTAAACCTGAACTGACCTGGATCAGTGCTATCTGGGGACATCCAGATATTTGTATTAATTTTAAATATTAACGCTGATTTTAATATTTTGTTCTTTTTTTTTTGGTGAAATGACAACTCAGTTGAATGTAATCTGCTGCACTGTGCTGCAGACAGAGAGCCTGGATAATATTTAATTTAAGTAAGATGTTTTTCAGCTTTTAAACATCTTTGAATTTCTTCTTCTTCTTTTTTTTTCTTTCCTAAATCAAGGCATTAAAAAATACCAGAATCGTACAATCTTGACCTTTTTTAGTTGTATCTGGGACAACAGTGAATTTCATTATCCCATGTGAGTGCTGTTTAGGTAGGGCTTTGATTCATTAGTTAAATGAGTTCCCTGCCTAATACAGGTCCCTTGTGAGCAGGGCTTCTAGGTGACTTGTGTGCTGTCTTTCCATCTCTGTAGGAAACCCGTTGCTTCTCAACTCCTCCATGCAGCCAGACTTAACAGTGGGCCGGACATACAGCACTCCCCTCTGCTTCCAGGACAGCACAGATAAAGAGCTCTTTGACCCCCTGCCAGACATCAAGGTCAAAGTTCAGAGCTCCTTTATGGTTTCACTAGGTGTGGCCGAGAGGGCGGAGTTCCACGCCAAAGCCCCAGCCGAGACCTTCCCGCGAGATCTGAGCCGGGACTATTGCAGCACCATGGACAGAAGGAAGAAGGGCCTGCTTACCCTCAATGGGCCCTTCAGCTCCTGCAAAGAGCCGCTGAGGACCACCGGTGTGTTTGGTCACCATGGAGGGAGGCTGGTTGTGCCAAACACAGGTGAGCTTTACAGAAAAGTTGCTGGACTATCATGCAAAACCATAACCATAATTTTCCACCAATTTTCTTGCTTTAGTTTTTTTTTACTTCCTCTTATCTGTGCGTCTTGAAAGCATAGTATTTCTTTGTTGCAGTTCATTAAGACAAACAGCAGAGTGATTCTCTAGAAGGTGGGCAGGACTGCTTAGAAACAGGTCCCTATCAGTAATCAGCAACCATTTTAGCTTTCTTTTAAAACAGAAAATTATTACTGTCTTAACCAAAGTATATTCAGGGACCACCATATCAATGTATCATGAAAAAGAAAAAATGCTAGTGTGACACAGCAGATGCAATAGTAAAAGTATAACAAACCATCGATTGAATCAGAAACTATAAAGCAGGATTTATAGGTTACTGCTGATTGAACTTGAAGTTAAAGACCTCTTAGAATGCTGTATTTCTTGTTGTACGAAGCAGCTAGGGTGTTTCTCAGAGGTCAGCGGCTCACAGAGGGGAAATAAAAGATGCGATGTGTCTGTCAGTTTAGTGTGAAGGATTAATCTCTTGCCCTGACAGTAAAAGTGACTCAGCATTTGTCTGGGGCTTCCCAAATATGCATCACATGTTCTCAAGCCGAGATAAAGAAGTGCACACATAATGCAGATGCTAATGCCAAGTTCAGACTACACAGTGGAAGCTGAGAAGATGTAGAGCAGTGGGTCCAAAAATAAGCATAGGGCCCTGGGATACATTTTATCCCATGTAGCAACAACCACCGAAGCCACGTCTTAGACACCTTGTGACATTCTAACAAAAAGACAAGCCCGCCAGAACTGATATTTTTAACTTCTCTCGACCTCCTATGACAACCTCCACAATTTGTTTTGTGACGTTGACTAATAGGAGCAGAGAGCTTTCTGGCTTGCATGGCAAAAGAAAGAATCCAGAGAACAGGCAGCCCATACTGTTCCAACTGAAAGGTCCACAGTCACAGACCAGCCACTAGCATACACACGAATTTATGCGCAAGAATAGATTCTACATTTTGCTTTGGGTAGCTGGTTGCTGGCCCATCCCTACTTGTGAAAGACTCTAAGCTCTGACCAGTTGAGGTCTGTCGTGTCGCTCTGACTCAAGTCACTGCAAGATCAGACAGAAATAGCTTGAATAGCTTAAAAGACCAACTCACTCCTAAACTCCAGGCACCCCAGAATATTAAGCTTATTTTTGCATTTCTTCAGAGTATTGTTTCAGAGAAATACATTGAGGAGTTAAAGTTTTTGTTGTCTAAGGATAACTTGTTTCCATTATCCATCTCCATTATCCAGTGTGTGAATGTGTGTGTGAATGGGTGGGTGACTGGATATGTAAAGCGCTTTGGGGTCCTTAGGGACTAGTAAAGCGCTATATAAATACAGGCCATTTACCATTTTAAACTTTTTTATGCTACAGTCACACTGGAAAAGAAAATTGTTGGCGACTGCAATGAACAAGTGACCTCTCACAGTCAATTGTTTCAAAGCGACTCTGGTGCGTCCAGACAGCAATAAAACAGCAATAAGGCGGAGTCAGTCTGATGGCAGACTGAGAGCAGATTTGTGACTGAATGGGGTCAAGCTGGCAATTACATGCAATCTGTCTGTGATAATATGGCAATTAACTGTGATAAATGGGCAAAAATCACCAATCTGTTGCCATCTACTTATGACGAAGTTCGCATTAAACTTCTGAAGTCAGAGTCAGCAGGAGGAGTGGAAGACTTAATTCTGGGGATGCTGGTTTTGGGTTGCTGTTTCCTTTCCCAGTGTGCTAACCCTAACCTCAATCCTACCCAATGCTCTGGGAGAGCAGCACCAACCACTACTATACAATCAGTTGGCAAGCTGTTGACTTAAGTCCTCTGTTGCAAAAAGACATGTCGCAGCCAAATTGCACTCATTGGCGCAGATGGACTCAGATTGATTGATGTGTGTTCGCAATCCATCTGCATTTATAAGTTACACAAGATTATATGCAAACCTTTGCCAGTCTTTGTCCAAGAGAGATTGCATTCAAGTTGCCCCATGATAGTTTGGAGACAGGTTGCCTCCCACCAGCTGATGTGTACAATCACCTTGAGACTGAAAGGAATCCCTGCAACTACTTGTAGCTGGTTCCTGAATGTGAAGAAATTAATTGTAATCACTGGGCAACCATCAATTTGTCCTAGCTGCAAAAAGGTTGCTGTTCTATTCTGGTGTAACAAAGCCAGGAGTGGTCACATGAATCTAGGATTTCTAGCTATGATCATGTTAAAATAAAAAAAGGGACAAATATGGACTGGCAGCAGTCGCAGAATTTAAATGAAAAAACAAACAAAACTATAACATATGAAAAATCCACCGAAGGTAAAAACATATAATACAAGCTGAAATCAACACAGCTGCTGTAGCCAAAGCAGCAGCCCGTGAGTGTGCATGGTAAGAAAAAGCATTGTACAATATGCATAGAATTATAAAGCACTGTATGAGTGCACTGGAAAAAGTGCTATAAATAAAGTCCATTTAAAGCCCGGAGGCAAGGCTGGCAGAAATGCTGACTGTGTCACTTAACAGGCTTATCAGCATCAGTGCCCCATCATTACATCAAGAGAAGATGTAGCTGTTGTTTGGTATTTGTGTTAAATTAATGTCTTTCTTTAATGTATTGCTCCTGTGGCAACCCTGGCAGTACTAACATGAGAGCAAGCAAACAGCAAATATAAAATCATTCAAACTACTAAAAAGGTTTGCTTGCAAATTTTATAAAAGGTCAGCAATTGCAAGGCTTAGTTGCCCAGCCATTCATATGTTAGCCTGTCTGTGTTCCCCCGTGGGAACTATCCCACCACCATGACACTGAAAACCTATAGCAAAACCTGAAGCCACGTTGGTCACTAAAAGCCCTTCTGTGAATTATTTATTTACCCTCAAACTCATTAATTTTCAACTGACTGCTTTTGTAGAATACTTTGAGTATAAAACTTAATCAATTTATAAGCGAAATTAAATGCAGGACTTGTGCTCTACCTACAGCTATACCTATAAAGAAACATGCTATATACACACAGATTTACAAATAGATGTTTCCTGAATCGATGTTGGATGTATATATATAAAGTCATCAGTTGGAAAGGACAAATAAAAAGATAATGTAAATCACCTTGTCAAAGTTTGTTCTAAACAAATGGCACATATCATTACTATATGACAACTAGTGCATGAACACACTCCTTAGACCCTGTAAGCTGTTGCTAAGATCCATCTGTGCTGTTGCCAAGGCAGGTAGCTGTTTGTTATTCCTCCACGTCATTGCGAGCTCTCTCAGGCAAACGGGGGTCACGCTGTCATCGTGTCCTGCCAACACAAATGGCTGGAGGAGTCTGCGTGAACTGTGCCAACCACTTCACTTACAGCCCTCTTCTGTGGTCCTCCCATATACACGGTGGTGTTCTTCAGCCTGCATGGAGAGGTGAAGTGAAATCAGCCTCCCACGGTCGTCTTTCAGGCTGAAGGTCTGTGTGGAGAAGTCTTTGCTATCAAGAGCAGAACTCGCACGGTGTGTCTGCAGGGACTGCTGTTCATTAGACTGAACAGGCAGCCATACGCAGCACTTCACTGCAGATTACTGGAGTTCTCCAGTCACCTTAGTGATACAAACCAAAATAGCAACGTTCCTTACATCTGTTCAGCCATTTTTAAGGAGTGGATTCACACTACATCTCCCACACAAAATCAGGGGACTTGCAGCTTTGAAGAATTAATTAAAATTTCATTAGAAATGAAAGACCGTGCAGCTGATTCTGTCTTTGAAAACAATGTCCTAAATTACTCTGGATAATTCACAAACCCCACTTTCAGCATTTTCAGTAGCTGTACCTATTTTCTACCAAAGAAATAAATCCTTTCACAGTGGCCATGAAGCTTAAGGAAGCACTCTTAATCACTTTAAAGGTACTTTTGATTGTTTAAACTTTCTAAATGAACAAAAACTATGAGTCTCAGAATTATTTGAGATAGTGTTAGAATCTTTTTAAATTCTCTAAACACTTCATTTTCAAATAATTTTACTTTTCTGCCATTGATTTCATGGTTAGCGGTCTAAAATGGTCTTGAAGAAACTCACTGACAACAATACAATTACAAACAACATGAAATACAACTTGCTCTGCAGGAGACATTCTTTCTGTTGAAATATTGTGAATCCCAGTGCTGAATAATCCCATAGAATTCCCTGGAAAGAGGGATCATCCCTTTATAGTAGACATCTACCTGCCTGTGGTCTACCTAGCCTGTGTAGCCTCTCAATTAAATGCATCCAGAATACCTGAGAACTTCACTGCAAGTGTATACGAACACTAGATGATTCATACCGTGCCCAAACACATTAGACCCCCCCACACTCCAGTACGTGTGACTAGTGTGATCATTCCGTGCTGTGCCACGATGCAGTTAAGTGAACTGGGATCTGGTGAACATGGGTGTGGTTCAGTTGTACTGTGTTATGTAATCAATGTCTGCACCACATCACAGAACTCCAGTCATCCTCATCTACATCTGCCTCTGTAAAAGTCACATTAAGTAATTTACAAACATCTGAGCAGATCGCGTCTCACTGCTTCCCTAATTAAGTCATAAAAATCACAAACCTGGTGCTCTGCAAGATCATGTTTCAAGGGTGCAAATGTGTCTGAGAGAGAGAGAAAGAACGCATAAGAGGGATGAGTTGAGATGCTGAGACAAAGTGAAGTGCACTTGGGCCATGAAATGGCCGTGGAGGAGGTGTGAGTAGGTACACTGTTCCAAAAAATAGTAATGTCAAAGTATCTTACTGTATATTTTACAGTTTTGTACTGTCTTTCTAGAATATCATTAAATTTACATAAGTAGACTGTGATTTTACATGTCAAAGATAATATGCATATTTAGATTTTGTAAAAATACATTCAGAAATGTATCATAATTTCACAAAAATTTGTCTGTTATGTGAGAGAATGATCTGTTAAATTCAAATTTAATACTATGGAAAAATATGTAAAATGATAGAAAATTAATGAGAATAATCAATAATTAAATGAGTATCTGAATTATAATTTTGCTGAAGATTTCATGTCATCTAGGTCTGATTCAATAATTCAGAGGTAACAAGTGAAAATATAATTAATAGGAATAAAAACCAAAAAAAAAACATAAAACATTGCATGGCCACGCTGTGCTAATTATATGTTTTAAAAAATAAATGTAGAGGTAGGAATTGCAATTAATATAAATCTCAAAGTATTCACAACATTCCTGAACAGAAATAGGTCTCTACACCTGGGGTGAGGGTGTGGCCATGAAAACAATGTGACATGCCATTGGATGTTGGGACACATAATAACATGACGCTAAGCATCGGCCAATGAATGTGAACTAACAACAACAAGGTCGCGGGTATGGCTGCACTGTAGGAAAAAACCCTAATATGAAGGTATTTTACTGCATTTTACAGTAATGTTCTGTTCTTCCAGAATATCATTAAAGTTACGTAAATAGACTTTGACTTCACATTTCAAATGTAAATTAACGTTAAATCACTGTAATGTAATACAACATAATTTTCATGATTATTAAATGTATCTGTCTGTACATATGCATATTTAGATTGTTAAAACACATTCACAAATGTATCATGATTTCACAAATATCTGTCCGTTATTTGAAAGATTGAACTGTTGAATTCAAATGTAATGCTATGGAAAAGCATACAACATGATCCCTATGAGCTTGTGTTACATCACATAAGTATTATTATCATTGCTATTTAGGGCGATCGTGGCTCAAGAGTTGGCAGCTTGCTTGTGATCAGAAGGTTGCCGGTTCGAGCTCGGACACTCTCGGTATTGTGTCCGTGGTCAACACTCTCCGCCTACTGGTGATAGCCAGAGGGGCCGATGCTGCGATATGGCAGCCTCGCCAGTCTGTCTCAGAGCATGCAATCCATTATTATTTAAACCAACTGTTAACTGTATATTTCTGTACATTTACGTATTATGATTCATATTTCCACATTCAGTGACCTTGTTTATAGGTAATTTCATTGTTTGATCACGTTAAAATGTTCCTAATTTAATGTCTAAAAGCACTTGGAAAAGGCAGAATCCCATGTCAAATTTGTGCAACAAACTATTTTCATTACTGAAAATAACTATTTTCATGAGAAAGTTATTTTCTGTTATTTTACGGTAGTATTTTGGCGCCCCAGCTGCCGGAATATTACTGTTTAAGATTTTTTTTTCCCTATTTATAGATAATTTCATTGTTTAATCACATTAACATGTTCCTAATTTAATGTTTAAAATCACTTGAAAAGGCAAGATCCCATGTAAAATTACAGTTTTTTTTAAGATGTTTTTTTTTTTTGCGTAGTGAGGGTGTGCTGGGAACGTCTAGCAGAGGCCCCAGTCCGCGAGATCTTCAACGCACACCTCCGGCAGAGCTTCAACAGCATTCCGAGGGAGACTGGGGACATTGAGTCCGAATGGACCATGTTCAGCGTCTCCATTGCCGAAGCTGCTGCATTGAGCTGCGGCCGCAAGGTGGTTGGTGCCTGCCTTGGTGGTAATCCCCGAACCAAATGGTGGACACCAGAGGTGAAGGGAGCCACCAGGCTGAAGAAGGAGTCCTATCGGGCTTGGTTAGCCTGTGGGACTCCGGAGGCAGCCGACAGGTATCGACAGGCCAAGCGGAATGCGGCTCGGGCAGTGGCTGAAGCAAAAACTCGGGTGTGGGAGGAGTTCGGAGAGGCCATGGAAAAAGACTTTCGGGCTGCCTCGAAGAGATTCTGGCAAACCGTCAGACGTCTCAGGAGGGGAAAGCGGTGCTCTACCTGCACTGTGTATAGTGCTGGCGGAGCGCCGCTGACGTCGACTGAGAAAATTGTCAGGCGGTGGAAGGAATACTTCGAGGACCTCCTTAATCCCACTGACACGTCTTCCGAGGAGGAAGCAGAGTCTGGGGATGAGGGGAATGACCCGCCAATTTCCGGGGGCGAGGTCACTGAGGCAGTTAAACAACTCCTTGGTGGCAGAGCCCCTGGTGTTGATGAGGTCCGCCCCCAGTTCCTGAAGGCTCTGGACGTTGTAGGGCTGTCCTGGTTGACACGCCTCTGCAATGTTGCGTGGAGATCAGGGGCAGTACCTGTGGACTGGCAGACCGGGGTGGTGGTCCCCATCTTTAAGAAGGGGGACCGGAGGGTGTGTTCCAACTACAGGGGGATCACACTCCTCAGCCTCCCTGGGAAAGTCTATGCCAGGGTGCTGGAAAGGAGAGTTCGTCCGTTAGTCGAACCTCGGATACAGGAGGAACAATGCGGTTTTCGTCCTGGTCGCGGAACACTGGACCAGCTCTTTATCCTCTCCAGGATACTTGAGGGTGCATGGGAGTTTGCCCAACCAGTCTACATGTGTTTTGTGGACTTGGAGAAGGCATTCGACCGTGTCCCTCGGGGTGTCCTGTGGGAGGTGTTGCGGGAATATGGGGTGTCTGGCCCATTGCTACGGGCCATTCGATCCCTATACAACCGTTGCAAGAGCTTGGTTCGCATTGCCGGCAATAAGTCGGACTCGTTCCCGGTGGGTGATGGGCTCCGCCAGGGCTGCCCTTTGTCTCCGGTTCTGTTCATAATTTTTATGGACAGGATTTCTAGGCGCAGCCAAGTGGCGGAGGGCTTTCGCTTTGGTGGCCTCAGAATCTCATCTCTGATTTTTGCAGATGATGTGGTTCTGTTGGCTTCATCGGGTGGGGGCCTCCAGCTCGCACTGGAGCGGTTCACAGCCGAGTGTGAAGCAGCGGGAATGAGGATCAGCACCTCCAAATCTGAGGCCATGGTTCTCAGCCGGAAAAGGGTGGAGTGCCCACTCCGGGTCGGGGATGAGTTCCTGCCCCAAGTGGAGGAGTTCAAGTATCTCGGGGTCTTGTTCGCGAGTGATGGGAGAAGGGAGCCGGAGATCGACAGACGGATTGGGGCTGCAGCTGCAGTAATGCGGACGCTGCACCGGTCCGTCGTGGTGAAGAGGGAGCTGAGTGTAAAAGCGAAGCTCTCAATTTACCGGTCGATCTACGTCCCTACCCTCACCTATGGCCACGAGCTGTGGGTAGTGACCGAAAGAACGAGATCGCGGATACAAGCGGCAGAAATGAGCTTCCTCCGAAGGGTGGCTGGCCTCTCCCTTAGAGATAGGGTGAGAAGTTCGGCCATCCGGGAGGGGCTCAGAGTAGAGCAGCTGCTGCTGCTGACAAGGATGCCCCCTGGGCGCCTCCTGGGTGAGGTGTTCCAGGCATGTCCCACCGGGAGGAGGCCCCGGGGCAGACCCAGGCCAGCCGAGAGATATAATCTCTCCAGCGTGTCCTGGGAACGCCTTGGTATTCCCCCGGATAAGCTGGAGGAGGTGGCTGGGGAGAGGGAGGTCTGGGCCTCTTTGCTTAGGCTGCTGCCCCCGCGACCCGGCCCCGGACAAAGCGGATGAAGATGGATGGATGGATGTTTTTTTTTTTTTTTAAGAGTGTACAATGGTGCACAGTGCGAGGTAAGCATGCCTAGCATCGGTATCCCCTAAGACTCAGCTCCTTTTTAAACAATGTCCAAATCACTACAGACACAGAACCAACCCACCTGTCACTCTGCCGTCATCCATTTGTCATGAGCAAGACGTTGAGAAACTCAGACTACCTATGAAGGAGCCAGTTTGTCTCAACCATACACAAAATGAATTTCACAGTATAGTAAAAAAAAAAAACAACAATTGCTTTTCAGTGTTTCCACAGTGCAGAGCTTTCACTTTTAATGGCCATTGTTGGCAAGTGAGGTTTTTTTATTTTTGTTTAACTGAGTGATCAGAACCCTTACAGCAAGGGGTTTAACTACACTGTAAAAAAAAAAAAAACTGTAGATTTTACGGTAAAACGCTGGCAGCTGTGGTTGCCAAAAATCTACCGTAAAATTACGGGTGGAACATTTTCTTCTTTAACGGTAAGAAGGTATTGTTTATTTTACGGTTAAAAATAGTGCTAGGGTCAATATTTTACCGTAGAAGAAAATGTTTTAACTTGAAGAAAAAAATAATGTTTTTCCCTAGAATTAACATGAAAATAACATATAAAATAAAGTTTGTGCCAGAAAACACAACATTCTTTCCCTGTAAAATTAACTATCTAAATATAGAAAAAATAAAATTTTATTCTGTAACCGTGTTTAGACTAGAGTGCTTTTAAGTGTTCTACTCTTTAAGTTTAATACACAAACCATGATTTTATTCAAATTACTAAATGTAACACAAAAATATCCACCTTAAATTTCCAAAAAAGTATTTTATTTAACATCTTTGATGCTTTGAACATCAAACATTTACATTTGTACTCAACAAATCACAAATAGTTACTAGTTATCTCCATGACAGTAACAGTGAGGAATCACAGAATTCTTACAAGTTCTGTTCAAACTGTGCAAAACCAGTGCTGTAAGTTGAGCACACATTATACTTCACATTACCTTTAGCAGACAATTCAGACACCTTTAAGTGTTTTGGTGCTGTTCTCACTACATAAATGTCAGTACACATAGAATCTTGACTTTTCAAATTATCCAAATACAAATATAGAGAATTAAACATTTTTTCTATAATTGAAAGAAAATCTGAATTGAAGAAATTACAGGAACAAGTTTACACCCACATATTTTGCACACAGAACTGAGCAGTAAAGCTGAAAATGTACATCTTAAAACTGCATCAGGTAACAAACAAAAACTTTAAACTTGTTTTGAGAACTTCAACTGCAAATTTTTGGATAACTACAAAATGCCAGCAATGTACTGTACATGCAGCATACTTTTACACTATTGTAATCCAAGAAACAAAATCACCACATTTTTACCAGATACATTTTTCAGATATAAAACAGTGAATCAAAAGTAGAACATGTACTTTTACAAATTGTGTCTAGTAAAACTTCACATTGTTAAAAACTTCCCACTCACAATCAGAAATGTAACAATTGTTTCAAAAACATAACATCTGTAGAGTATGTAACATGGTATACCTTTATCACTTCGTCTCAAACAAGAGGGGTAGGACTAGATCCACTCATGGTCAGCAATGTCTGAGATGAGAGTGAGGACTCTGGGATTGACTGAGAACACTTTTTTCTTCTTGGATTCAACCTTGGTGCCTCTCTCAGGATTTATGGAAAAGAAACACCTTCATGAAAAAAGGGCAAGAGAGATGGAGGAAATTAACAACCTGAGGTGGGATATCAAATGGCCAAGTTTGATAAGCACAAAAATAAATCCATAATAAAAGAAATTTTACCGTTGAAGGAACTCCAGTGTTGATCGTAGTTCCACAGGGTAGTGTATGTTAAAGCAGTAGTAACTGCCAAACATTAGGCAGATAGCAGAGGTGAAGGTTGTGATGCGGTCGTTGACAATCTTCTTGTCAATGCTCAACATGAATGTCTCAGCAGCGAAGCAGGAGGAACCTGAGAATTAAAACAACAACAAATTAAAAACTTTAATAACAAGAGCTTTAATGTCAGTCATATATACAAATACAGAGATACTTGTTACATGGATCATAGGATGAGTTATGTTACTAGTTGAACTTATATGGTTGTGTTATCCAGTGTATTAGTGTGGAAGCAACAGAACATGAAACTAAACAAGCCAAGAGTACAAGAACGTGGCAGTTACAACAGAAAACAACAGTTTGCTTACCGCAAACAATGATGGCGGGTGTTGGTGGCACTTTCTCCATCTGAACATCTTCTGCAAGGCTTGTCATCTCAACGCAGTGGAACAGAAGCTCTCCCTTCTCGTCAAAATGAGCCAGTAAAAGAAACATCATCTCAATGACTTCTTGCAAGCAACCACTGGACTGCCCTCTTTCAGTCTGAAGTTTGAGAACAGCATTCAGGACTTGCTTGTGCTTTTGTGCATCAACATATTTGAGGAACTTTAACAGACGTGCACCCTTTTTGTCCACATTGGCAAGGAAGGTCTCCATCAGATTCACACCAGTCAGTTCTTGGAAATGTGCGGTCATACCAACTTCATTGAAGAGAAAGGGCCATTCCTGGCATAGTTTCTGGATGCTTGCCCCTTTGTTGATGTCTTTACGCTGCGTGTAATAGGTGCACTTGACTAGTTCTTTCACAACATCTGTACTGTAGTTATTCTTTTTAAACAGCTTCTTCATTTCTTCTTTTTTTTCAAGCTGACTCTCCACAGTCTCAGAGAGTGGCAAATGCTTTGGCTCCCAGCTAATACAGCCATATGTGTCTTGAACCCTTGCTTTTTGTTCAGCTGGTATTTCATCTGTGTCGTTGTCGTCATCTGATATTGCTTTGCGTTTTTTTTTACCTTTGGTGTGTCAGGTCGCTTAACATTTTCAACTCTTGCCTGAAGTTGCTTTACAAGAGAATGATATCCAGGTCCAATAACATCACCATCAACCACATCTTGAAGAGACTTGGGAAACTTGGCCACCATCCTTTTTGCTATCTCTGTAGTAGGGCTGCTCGATTATGGCAAAAATGATAATCACGATTATTTTCACTGAAATTGAGATCTCGATTATTTGACGATATTTAACCCTTTAAGACCTACTATAGAACCAAGTCCGCCAGAGCTTATATTATTTTTTTACATGTTGTAGCGCCATTTGTGGGAGCATTTCAAGTTGCTATACATCAATACAACTGTTATAGCCCATATTTTAATAATATGTATTCATTAAGTCCACAGTAACTATATTAATTGCAAAAAAGTGCAATAAACTACAAAAAAATGTAAAATCATTTTGGGTTTTTTTACATATATTTCTACTTGGAGAAATTTAAGAGGTTTATCCCTCAAAACTTTAAATACAAAAAAGTTGCAAAAAAATAGTTTACAACAGCAGGAAATTTATTTTGAGTGTCTTCATAGTTTTATTTTGGAGATATAGCAATTTTTATATACTGCAGGAAAAACAAAAAAAACAATCCTATGATGCAAATTTGCAAAGAAAACAGCATGTGCATCAAAATAAACTATTTCCAGCAGTGCAATTTGAGTTCTAAGCATCCCAGAAACTATTCAGAAAAGTCAAACATGACTTATAAAAACACCAGTATAGGCTTTTAAGGCCTACAAGTAAAAAACTACATTTTCTGCGAAATGACGTCACTTCCTGTTTCGGGCAGGAAGTGACGTGCGATAGTTTGCGCTGACGTCTGTTTCACTGTGGGAAGTGTTACGAACAGCTGATCGGATCGGCAAAGCGTGTTTCTGGAATATTATGTTTTTGTTCCTGCAAGCGCTTTTTATGGAAGGAAACCGTGACCGAGGACAAGCTGATGGCATGAGATGTAAGTTTCATATGCAAAATAATTATTGCGCTAGCTTACATGATTCAGGTTCTACAGGGATTTAAACATAGTTACACAAAATGGAGCGTGCTGCTCTGACAGGCTTTAAAGGGTTAACAATAACAATGTATTGAATAATGACTTTAAAAAATTATAAAATGTTTGCAATATAAAAAATAAATGAAAAATGTAAACATCTAAGTTTAGTGAACTTTGCAGTGTTGCTCTGTGGTGCAGCTACGACACCGTAGAAAAGTTTACAAACTATGTCTACTTGACACATCTGACTCCGCGAACCCATAATGTTTCCAAACCACTGAAGTTTTTTTTTACCTCTCTTTTCAACCAACGGCAGTCACTCTCCTCTCCAAATAACTTCTGCTTAGCTTTCCGAGCTTCCCTCGGGTCCTCTTAATTGTTGTGACGCTGTTCGAAATGCGGAGAGGTGCGCTCGATTTGCCACACGGAGCAGCGCGAGAGTAAAGCATGAGGGAGGTGCTAATAATCGGCTCAGTCATTTTTAATGATCGTTGAAAGCCCAGATCGTAATCGTGATTAAAATTCAATTAATTGAGCAGCCCTACTCTGTAGTATTGTGTTTGGTTGGATTCTTACAAGTCTTCATCATTTCAGAGACCACAATCCTTATCATTTCTCATCTTTGTCTTGCGCTTGGTCTTTTCTGTCTTTCCAAGTTCTGCACCAACTCCTCAGGGAGCCTCTGCCATGGTATCTCAAATCTCTCTACCCAGTTTGGTAGTAATGGTGTACAGATTCCTGAAAGTGATGAAGTAGTGGTGGATGATGTTGGTGAAGAAGAAATTGAAGGTGGAGAAAGAAGGACATCCACTGGAGAGGAATGTACAGCAATTGGTGTCGAAGTGCCAGAGACTTTAAAAGTACATAAAAAAAGAGATATGAAAGCATTAGATCATGTTTTCTGTTATGTTAAATTCTGCACTGCATAGATACATTTTGAGATATTAAGGTTACACAGCATGGTCAAAACTTAATAATGCAATTTGTCTGATAGATTGCATTTCGAAACTCAAAGTGTATTAAATTTCCCCACAAAGCATCCAAGTTTTATTTACACAGAAAGCATGGTTAAATAATGATGGCCACATCAGACTCAGGAACACTCATATTCTAAGTATTTCCAACTTCAAGAGCCCTCTGTGCGTTTGGTGTGGTGACAATGTTTTACACTTACCATTTTGGGTCCAGGCAGCCACTAGTCTTCTAGCTTGTATGGGCTTGAGCACTGGCAGCAGGTCATTTTCTGTAATGTACTTTAAATCATCTGTGGTTTCTGCACCAAGTGTTGTCAAAGTATCTTCTACTGACTTGAGAAGTTGATCAGGAAGGTCCGGAAGCACTCCTGCTATTGCATCCCCTATGTTCTTTAAGATAAGCACCTGCGATTCAGCCATACCTGTTAAGACACACATACAAAGAGTTTGGCTCTGGCCCATGATGTCATATCAAGGCATTCAGTCTGACAAGACGCTGTGCTTCAGTGGAACAATCTGGTGTCCGTTTTTCACGTAAGATGATAACGGCCACAAGTCAATCAGTTCACTGATGAGTCTGCACTCTAATCTCCCAGTGTCATTTTTTACAGAGTACATGTGGTAGCAAGAAAGAAATTCTGCATCATAAACTCTCATGAGAAAATGAAGAGCAGACTCATCTTTAATAAGAATGAGGAGAAGTTCACCAAACTCCATTGACTGATCAAACTTAGTGACAATAAAGTGACCCTTTCTGTAATTAAGCCCATTATACTGAACAGCAACTGGAATCTTTGTATTGCTTTCAGTAAAGCCAAAATGTAGGACTGCGTCTTTAACTTGCTCACTGTAAAGCTCTGAGTAAAATGGTGAGCAATCTTTTATTTGCAATGCTGGAGGACTCACTGACCCAGCAGAAAGGAAGGCCTGAAACATCTGATGTCTCTCTGAAAGAGTCAAGCACAGATTTTTGAAATTTTTCAGATGCCTTGCACATCTTTTGAAGTAACTGTGTTTGCTCTCAAAGCGCATTGTCCAAAGCCTGATGAGAGGGCCAAATTTTAGGATCAGCCCTGGATAATGTCGTAAGTAATGGTGTTTAGGTCTTAAGTTGATATTAGGAAACAGCACCTTTCTGGTTTCCAAATACTCTTGGATGAGAGCATCCAGATAAGTAACCTGAGCCTTGGAAATTTGCTGAGCACAAATTAGGCCAACAATGTCCTTAAGCTGCAACGTTAACTGCCACACATCATCTTGAGAGTTCTGCACTCTGTCTCCAATTATGAGAGGTAAAAGTCTCAAGAAGTTCCAATTTTGAACAGCTTGTCCACCAAGTTTCAATGTTTTTGGACTGACCTCACAAGGTTTGGATGAAGCATCTGTTTCTTTGTATTTAAATTGCTTGATGCGCCTGTTCAGAATTGGGTAAGTGAACCATTTATTTGTGTTGATGAAGTACTTGAGGTAAAGAGCAAGATCGTATGAGAGGACACCCTCAAAGATGTCATGACCGAGACATGGGGGCATGCCAGGTGTGCAAACATCAAAGCTTTGTAAAGAATTAAATACAGACCTGAACTTTATCCCCTGAACTTCTGACACGTCTTCTCTTTCCAGTTGTTCAGTGGCAGATCTATACGTTTCTGGGGTCCGCTGAGGTCCACACACTGCTGGATCAGCACCCTGAAATTCAGTTCGAGTTAACAGACAATATCTGCATAAGTACACTGATGAACTGAAATTTTCTGTAAAATCCCCAATACAATGAGAGCCCAGGTTGTCTCCAGCAATGCAGTAGAGCGCTCCTTTCACTACAGTTTTGTCTGCCATTGTTATCCCATTCTCCTCTAGTACCTTCAAATCAGTCAGGAGTTCTGAAAAAACATTTTCATGGCCAAATTCTTTGAAATCCTTCTCCCTACACAGTAAGACAAGCTGCATATGATCAGTATTTGACCGGGCATTTGGGGGGGGGGGGAATGTTGAGTAGAGAGAAGTACACAGCCAAAACCTTGTGCTTCTTTTTGGCAGAACCAAGTGGGTTCACTACTTCAAATGCATCCTGGTATAGAACCAGCTTGAGGCAATGTGGATTTTCCTGAAAAAATTTGTTTGACACAAACACGTTACCATCACAACAGTCGCTGAGAACATCTGGTCTTGAAACATTATTAGGATCCACTGATATGAGACCTTGCCAAAAACTTGATTCCAGCATACCCTTCAAAGTATTTAGCAGAGGAACATAATAGGCAAATCTCTCCATCCTGTTCTCGTCCCTGCCCAAAAACACTTTTCTGGGTTCAACATACTTGAACACATCTTTAAAGCACTGAACTCTTGAATAAGCAGTTCTCATGGGCCCTGTGTGACAAGCTGAGAACAAGTCAGATTGTTTTACTGTGTCACAGATTTTTACAATGTCTTCATCTGAAACTGACATATCTTTTAGAAGTGACCTTAGTCTATTCAATGTATACATCTGTCCCAATTCATGTATATTTTGTATTTCTTCAACAATGGTTTGAATGGTAGATGCTGGCAGAAGATGTAGTAGTTTAATGTAAAACATACATACATTTCTGAGATACAGGTCACTGAAATTAGACCCATCCATTCCAGGGTCTTCTATATCTGATACACTGGCACCTTCCTGTATGGTGGCACTTGTAGATGGACTCTCTGACTGAGTATCTTTGTTTAAACCACAAATCACATTTTCCAAACGTTTGTGTTTTCTAGACATATGGGAGGTAAATGTAGATTTTACAGAGAACTCACTTTGGCATCCTCTCACTGGACAAGTTACATGCCGTCCCTCTTCTATGTGTTCCTTTAAGTGAGCAATCAAAGCTTTAGTTCCCTCACATTGGCGTTCACAAAGTGAGACAGTGCAATTCAAACCCATTAAGGTAGCATTCTGAGAAACAGTTGCGGTACCAGTGTGGTGGCGGTAGAAGTGAGACTTTAAAGCAGCATATCCAGAAAACACCTGCTTACAACTTACTTCAACACATTTAAAAATACACCGGGGTTCATTACGATGCAGTCTGCAATGCAAAACATAAGCTTTCACGGACTGAACCGATTCTCCACATATGCTGCAAAAATACATAGTCAATATGACACAGCTGCGAAGCTAGCTAACTTAAAGCTTCAGCCGGATGTCAAACAAGGCGGAAAAATCCAGGCCGCATTTAGACAAAGCATTCAAATATAGCTATACTAATTAGACGGTTTCCATTAATACACCCGTCTCCAAAACACGTCTCAACGAGCACTGCTGATTTTGCAAGGCTCTTTTCAGCCTAATGTAGCTAACGCTAATGCTAGAAACGAGCTAAAGCTAACGTAAATTTATCATTTGCGCCTTCACTGCCTGCAACACAATGCTGTCGATAAATAAACCAAGTTGGATTATTTTCTTACCGTAGTAACTGAAGACGAGCTGTGGCAGACGTTAAATTAAAAAAATGAGAAACAAGTCGACGAAAATGAAGATAGCGTGATGCCGTAGTAGTCCAAAGCAAAACTTGTGTGGAGCTGTACAGACGTTATCTGCGGCGGAGCCTGATGCAGTGCGCTGATTGGTCCATTTGAAATCAGGCGCCTTGATGTGAAACGGTGCTCTAAACTTCAGGGGAAAATGCCTAGTTTTGGGAGGAGGTGCTTTTAAAATCTTTTTTCTTCATATGATAATTAACTATGAATAAATAGAACAGACAACAGATTATTATTTTAATACTTATGGGATTATATGAATTTACTCAATAATATAGTATGTCTATCATTAGCTGTAGGTCTCTCCAGTTGTTGTTAGCTTTTACATTTTAAACTCATGGTTTATTGAGTTCAACAGAATGTAGATTTAACAGCTACATCCCATATTCTTTACAAAAACTACATCCAAAAATTGCCCTAATACATTTCTAGTATAAAGATCTTGGGACATATGTACCTGTTATATTACAATTTGAGAAAGAATATGCTGTATTAAATGTGCTATGAATCAAGAATGGATTTAATGTAAAGTGCTTTGGGCTTCTTGAAAACCGCTATCTAATCCATTATTATTATTATGTGAAATTAATGCAAAAATCACAAAGTCATATTACAGCATGTATCCATTACCAGCACAACCATGCTTACATTCAGCAATTAAAACCTGTATTTTTTTCAATAAATAAATGTAAAAAAAATTGTGTTTGCCTGTTCTAAACTTTATTGGAATCTTCCATTAAAAAAACTATGCAAGAGTGATTTACAGTAGGTTTATGTATTTTTTTCAGAGAAAAAATGTACATATTACAGTTTTTCCACATTTCTTTATTTACGGCAATTTCACATCAAATCAACAGTTTTAAACTGTTTTATAGTTAACAGGTTTGTCCTGTCGTATTTTTAACTGTCTTTCACTGTTAAATATACGGATCTTTTTTACAGTGTACTCAAGAAAGACAGTTGCAATTGACTCTTCCTACCAATTTCTTTGTCGCCACCAGCACAAGCTCCCCAACATGTAAAACACAGCTTTATTAAAAACAGACAAACTCTAAAGAATGCCCATTCCAGACATGACCAAGTTATTACAAATACACACTTTCCATAAAGCTGCCAAAACCCTTTATCTGTCATCTCCCTCGCTGCTCCTCTGAACCTTTTATTTGTAAAGCAGGGCCTTTATATGCTCTCTACACTTCAGAGTGAATGCTCTGCCATTCACTCTGCGGCAGATGAATAGTGTGACGCAACAGAGGATGGACAGTGTTGATCTTTTGACATGCTGTGAAAAAAACCCACTTGCTTCTTCAAAGCTGTTGTGTAGCTGACTGGGAGATCAGAGGGAAAAGAAAGATATGTTTACAGCTTAACTTAAATCACATATTGATTCAGTTGCTTATTTTCAGTAGCCATTTGTGTATATTCAGGCTGATCAGCTAAGCTCTTAGACTACTAAGACCTAAGGGGAAA
The DNA here is from genome assembly GCF_965226115.1 of Aulonocara stuartgranti. NCBI lineage: Eukaryota > Metazoa > Chordata > Actinopteri > Cichliformes > Cichlidae > Aulonocara > Aulonocara stuartgranti. The sequence goes on from NC_138948.1 coordinate 31,428,109, forward strand.
AAATAACAGTGTTTACTCAGATTATGTAGGAATAACAACCTCCTACACATTTTACTGAAAAACGTCAGTTTTGTTTACCGAGAAACAGGTTTTACTCATTGTGACCCACTGGCCACTCATCTTCATATTTTCCCCACAATTCCTAGATCTTTCCTAACAAAGGATGTTTACCTCTTTAGGCGCTTTTTAACATTTCTGTTCTTCCCTTAATATTCAGTGCATATGTGGATATTTTCACGATTCACCGACAAAAATAAATAGCAATATATTTTGCAAACGTTATTCTGTGCATGGTCATTATGGCACATGAGTTATATCAAGCAATGCTTGAGCTACCAGATAAAAAAAAAAAGCATATGGTTAGACCATATTTTTGCTGAACATCTTAAACATGCCAGTAATAAGCTGGCATCCATTTCTTTCCATCTGTTTTACTGGTTGCATGATCCATGGCTTGTTGCCAGACCCAGTGTTATCTGTTCTGTTAGTGCCGATCATTAAGGATTAGGCTAGGAAAGTCAGCAGTCTTGATAACTACAGACCAACACTATTAGCGAAGACAACGTCAAAAGTTTTAGAAAGAAACTGGCTCCATAGATTACATATGTTCATTAACTTCACTGATAATCACTTTGACTTCAAACTCAAGCATGGTGCTGATTTTTGTATATATTCTTTGAAATAAACTTTAAACCGATGTAGAAGACAGAATTCATCACTTTTTATCAATGCCTCCAAAGCATTTAGGTGTGTAATTTATAAAGTTACTTGCTAAGTTCAGTCAAGGAGGGGTGCCAAATACATCATGAAATTTCTGGTTTAACTGTTAAAGACAAGCAGACATTGCAAGCTGTTGCATTTCTGCCCTGGTTGGAGTTAGTGATGGTGTTAGACAAGGAGGAATTTTGTCCCCAATTCTTGTCAATGTTTATGTTGATGATTTGTCAAAGAAATTAAGAGCCTATATGGGATACATGGTATTTTATTGATCCATTTTATGTATATAGATGATCTTGTTGTCTTTAGTCTTAGCAGTGCTGGTCTCCAGCGGCTCTTTCACATACGTTCTCCTTACTGTATGACGTTTAACATGATATCAGATACAATGTCTGTAAAAGAGCACTGACAATTTGCAGAAGCAAGTAAGGACAACTATCAAAGATTTCCAGAGTTGAAATTGTCAGATAATCATTTTACTGTCTGTAACAAGTTCAGATATCTTGGACATCTCACATCAAATGTCAGATGATAATGGAAATGTTGGATGAAGTGTGCATACATCTTAGGTAAATTGAATGCATGTGTCGATAGATAGACCATTTCTTCATTTAGAACATAATGTACACCTCTGTATATGAAAGACCTTTGGACAAATTATAGGAAAACAAGTTTATGGAAACTTCATGTAGCTTTTATTGAGGCTTTGAGGTTATTACTGAATACACTGAGATGTTTGTAACTGCTGGAGCCACTACATTTAAAGTTTTATTAACACATCTCATTGATAAATATATTTGCATGCACATGAAGCAGATACAAGGTTTAGCACCGCACGTTATCACTCTTCATTGTGGAGACACTGGTATAGGTGCAGAAAGGTGTATTTTTATTAGTTTTTCTCTTGTTTTTGTGTTACTGTATGTGATTTGTTTTGTTTCTATGGACATAAAGATTGACTGAATAAAAATTGATTGATAGTCATGAAATTATGTTGCAGCCAAGTGCTGCTGATCATATACACTTGATTAGCTTTATCATCAGCAAGACTGAGCACCTTTATATAGGCAGTAGTTTCTGAGTTTTTTGGTCTGGTGCATGTTAACACATCGTGGACGTTCCAGCAAATTATCCTAAGGTCAGAAAAGCAGGAAAATCCAAGCTGATGGGTTTTCACAATGTAATGTGATGTGATTTTTTTCTTTAATTGTTTATATTGGGGTTTTTTGATGTTGTTAAAGTAACTTTTCCATCATCACTATAGGTCATCAAAAAATAAAAAATAAAAGAAAATGCAGTTGCAAAGAATGGTCTGGACTTTTACATCAAAAAAGCAGAGCCACACACTGAAATGAGAGAGCAGCCAAAAGTAGATTCTTACTTTGTTTGGTCATAAGAGGCTGAATTACATGCTTGGTTAATTTTTTAATTTTTTTTAACAGACTTGGGTCAAAGGTATTTTTTTAACCAGTTTTGTGGCTGAAGGGGAAAAAAGTGTAGTTTAAAGAGCGTACAATCATATGACGCAAACATCAGTTACTAAATCCCTTAGCATCTGACTGGTGTAACCATGTTTAAAATGAGCCCTATTGCGCTGGAAACTGTGTGCATGAACATGAATGCTGTGTCAACACAAGCTAAGTTAAAACCTTCACTTATCTTGCACATGATCAGAGTCATTGTCGGCTTCTCATCCATAGCAGCCTTATGTAAGTCTTCATTGTAGCCTCATGTAAGCATAAAATGCCAAAACCTTACATGTAAACAATAAAATGTTTTCTATTGTTTTTGAGTTTCCCTCACTAACATTATCTGTACCAACAAATATCCAATAAATATATAAAATGTTTGTGCTAATTGGTTGAAATTCAGAAGTGAAATACTAAAATAGTACTCAGGGCCTGTTTGCCTCAGTCACACATAACTGCAGGCTAAATTTTGATTACAATACACTAATTAGTTGTTGTTTCTTCTTTGAAAAAAAAAATCAATAAATAAGAAAATCCAACTGATTTTTGCAAAAAATATGTGTTTTATAATTTTGTAGGGACTGTTAAAGACCTGCATGCAAATATTCTATCAATAACTCCAGTGCAACTTAGTCACAGTAACTCCCACAGCTCTGCCTGCTTACTACTCTTTTTTCTACAAGCTTTGTTTGCTAACCCATTAATTTGTTATTTTTCTCATTTGCGTACAAGAAATAACTTCATAGTTTATTTAAAGTTCATATTTGTGTCATTGATTCCCCCTCATCAGTATGGAAATTGTTGCTCTGTTGTGTAGCACTTTATACTCAGGAGGACGGCTATATAAAAAGTAAATGCTTCAATATAGCTAATTAGCGACAATAAGCTACATTTATATTAAATTTTCTGACTCTACAGCCTCCCAAAGCCTAGCAAAGTCAAAAATGCTTACTGGTTACCAACAGGGCAAATTTACAGATGTAGCTTCAGTGGGACTTGGAACGGAAATGACTGCACCCACACAAGGAAAGTCAATTATTGGCAGAGAGAATGGTTTCACCTCCAAATTTCAGTTTAAAATTCCATGGTGACCAGAACTTTGTAATGAACTCTGTGACGTCTTATATCTGAACTCTCCAATACATAGCAGTGTAAAATAGACCATGTGGCTTGGTACCAGACAACACATATAGTTGACTGCAAACCTTAAACTGCAGCCGCTTGGAAATATTTGCACTAAAGCAAAAAATAAAAATAAAAAAAAGACATAAGGTTAATAAAATTCATTTTTGTCACTGTGGTCTGCTCACTGAAACTTTTTCCCCATTGAACCATGACAGTAAAAAGCATCTTGACCTCCACCAAGCAGATTCTTTGTCTAAATATAGAAATATTTTACCAGGCTGGGATGAAATTTAAATAATTCAATCCAATCAGTGTTTTTCAATTCAAGCTCATCTATATAGCGCTAAATTGAAACAATAGTTTCCTCAAAGCTATTTATATTGTAAAGTAGAGACCGTAATAATGTAAAGAAAAGCCCTATGAGCAAGAACTTGGTGATGGTGGAGGAAAAACTCAGTTAGATTGATGGGCAAGTATTTGCTTTGACCAGTTAGGATTGGGTGGATGGATACAGGATGAAAAGTTTGAAGTACAGTAACATCTTCTATCTATTTCTATCTTTGCTAACAACCAGTCAAGAATCAGAAATCCGCAAATGCCAGTGCTTCACCGAGTCATCCCGAAATACTCTAGGCTGTCTTATAGCTAACCCTATAGATAAGTAGTATTTATGTCTTCATTTGCTCATGATATGTGAACACTGTTTAAATATGCCAAAATAAGCCCTTTTTTATTGTACCCCCATTGAAAATCAGCATGAATATTATAACACTTAGAAGCCCAAGTCTAGGTCACTCTTTTCTTTGAGGTGAACTGAAGCGCTCATAAATATCTACATAACCCCAGCATGTATGACATGCTCTTATTTTGCCCTATGCTGTCAGGCTGCTGGAGGAGTTGCTGCTGACACAAATGTGTGTGTGTGTTTGTGTGTTTCAGGGGTCAGCCTCCTGGTGCCTCATGGATCCGTGGCTGAAAATATGTCCTGGGAGATGTACATGGTGATCAATCAGGGAGAAGCAAGGTGAGGCCACAGTTTACCTAAATATCATTTGAAGCATCTATCTGCCTGTCACTCTCTCTCTATCTTATCATCCATCTGCCCTGACTCTCCATCACCTGTCATCGCTGTCCTGCTTTGCTCTAATTATTTTGTTACTTTGTTTGCAGCTGCAGTATCAGCGCTCTGTCATTGTGGGATGAAGGAATTCGATTTAGGCTTTCTGATATGTTTTCTTACAGCCTGTTGTCTGTGTTGAGTTTAGCTTCTAGTCTTCCAAGTATGAAATTTCAACCAAAACAAAAAAATAATTAATTAAAAAAATCAAGCTTTTTAAAGATCAGTTGGAGGATTTCATGTCACTGTCTCTAAACATTGTAAATGGCCTGTATTTGTATAGCGCTTTACTTAGTCCCTAAGGATCCCAAAGCGCTTTACACATCCAGTCATCCACCCATTCACACACACATTCACACGCTGGTGATGGCAAGCTACATTGTAAGAGGATAGCAAGACAGTCTGAGTGTAACACACATATGCTTGTGCTGTCTTTCATACTTCATACAGCCTTTTAGAGCCAAAATGAGAAGTTGTTTATGATGTGTCTGAGGCGGTTGGCTGACAAATCTTGTATCAAACAAAGACTACAGGTACTCTTCTTAGGCTAAAAAATACATTGATAATGAAAGGAGCCTTCACAAGATATTACACATCAGACTCCTTTTTTCCATCATGGTTTGTAGTAGTCAGGATATAAAACTGTTCTGGAGGACCTTTGTTTTGTTGCTGATTAATAATGGATGATTGAGCTGTTGAACCATTCATGCTTGACCCTGTACTATCTCCTGTGAATTACATATGGAAAGCAAGATGCAAAAAAAAAAGTTTCCTGAAAAAACATTCATCAGGAAAGCTGTAATTATTTTTTACCGGTAATGCAATCAAAAGCTTTTGATTTGCAGGTTTTGACTCTGAACTGCAGAATGCAAAAACATTGCACTGTTGGAAAAGAAGGTAGGAGAACATCTAAAAAAAAAATGGAGGCACTAATCAAAAGGAGAGTTTGCTTTTGTTGAAATTAGTGATTTACCTCTGTCTTTGAAAATTGTCTTTGATGAATGGTTTGCTCTCAAGTAAAATATATGTGACTAAATCCAAAATAAATTAAATGTCAGACAAAATAAGAAATGCCAGTTACATTCATTGGCTAAACACATCAGCTAACTATCATTTTAATGTTAGCTAATGTACCTTAGCTATAGGCCTCTAAGCTTATCAATTGCTGTTAATCCTTTTTTATGTTTGGAGCTTGAAAATTTTTAAAGAAGTCATGTCAAGAAGAAGTCAAGAAAGGTAATAAAGAATCAATAGATGGAAAGGCAACCTGTCTCAAACCAGTTGTAGCCCCGCACTGACTGACTGCAGCTTGGCGTCAGTCTCAGACAGATTGGCCAAGGATTGTAAATAATTGTTTAATTTGTAAATGCAGACAGATGGCAATACACTGCAGTCATTCTATGTCAATCAACAGAGGATTTGACTCAACTGGTTGCCAGCTGGTTGCATTCTGGTGTATCATTTTCCCATCCTGCAGTAACTATGTAACTGTTTTCGGAGGAATTTCTTGAATTCTGTTTCAGATCCATGAGTTTCTGGCTGGACTCTGCATAGAAGCTGTTACAGTAAATTTCTGGATCTATAGATGACAAAAAGTTTGGAACCTTTGCTAATTTATCACAGTCAATCACTTTATTATCATAGATGCAACTGTAACTGCCAACTTAACCCCATTCAATCGCAAACTTATAACAGACAGACTCCACCTTATTACCAACTGATGGCGGCTGGTGGCAGACCTGGTTCCTCTCCAAACTCTATTTATGTGCTATAGTCACTTCGCTTGAGTGACTATAGCATTAATGTCAGTAGCATATTATTGGTATGATATGTATCAAGAAACTTTTGCTTAATTATGGCTTGTTTTTTGCTGTGGCCCTCTGATCATTAACAAACTGACCATTTGACCATGCTACAATCACTGCCGCTCAGTAGTTCAGCACATTTTTTCATTTCCAAAAGCAGCTGCTTAGTATAGTTTTTGACCAGCAGGAAATAATGCATTTGTTTCCTCTAGATAGTATTTCAGGCTCAAGGCTACTGTATAAGGGATGTTTTCCTCCTCTTTTTGGACAATTCTGAGGCATTAACATTTGGGCAGCTAGCTGTAGCTGATCCATTTCACCTCTGCTAATTTAAGTCGTTAAACTTGGCTCTGTTAGTGGTGTTGGTGGCCTTATGGAGAATCTTTATTGGAACTATCTGATAACGCAATTTGTGACTCAGTTTTGGTGAGTAATAACTCACCAGTTAATTAATCAGCTGCTTAGTACTAATTAGTAAGGATGCAACTTGGTAATCAGGCTTGCTAGTGTTAGTAGTTGTAGCAATGATAGTGATCATAAAGGCGTGTTACAAAGCCATCAAAAATCATCAAAAATCAACAAATGAATATATTGGCAACCACTTGTAAAGCTTGTACAGAAGGTAATGTGTGTGTGACCCTCCCCAAAGACATCTCTGCGTCCATGTGTGTTTACCCTCAGGCTATGTGACAGATGGGCCTATCTCCCTCTCTCTTTAGGAGCCCTCTTAGTCTCTCGATATGGTTGTTCATTTCCAGAAGCCCCTCACAGGTGGTAGTGTGGGCTTTGATGTCCTAGCAGCTGTGGAGAAACTCAAGTTTACACCACACGACCCAGAGGGGACTTCGCAATGGAGTCCTCTATTTAGATAACTGACTGATAAGAAGCAAAGTCAAACGTCCAATCCTCCAATGCCTTTCCCATCCTCGTCACTCTGAGAGTCAATATGTAGTTATGTACTCCACTCGGTGTCAACAATGTGGCGCTCTGGGAGAGAGTCACGACCCGGGAAGCTTGTTTAAACGATGATGAATGCAGTGATGAACGGAGCTTGGTTGCGCTGATGGACATGCACGACAGAATAGAAGGCACATATTTCTCTCGGGGCCTTTCATCTTGGCAGCACGTACATTATGCATTCTGATCACGGCTAGGTAATGACCCTCAGATGGACTGAGCTGTCTCCAGGGCGGAAGTTTGCACAGTCTTCCCTGTGGAGATTCACAAGGGTTTCTAGCTTCCTCTGAAGTGTCACTGTTTATTCACATGGCTCCACTTGAACAAAGTAGCAAAAGAGAATAGAACCTACAGGGAGTGCAGAATTATTAGGCAAGTTGTATTTTTGAGGAATCATTTTATTATTGAACAACAACCATGTTCCCAATGAACCCAAAAAACTCATTAATATCAAAGCTGAATGTTTTTGGAAGTAGTTTTTAGTTTGTTTTTAGTTTTAGCTATTTTAGGGGGATATCTGTGTGTGCAGGTGACTATTACTGTGCATAATTATTAGGCAACTTAACAAAAAACAAATATATACCCATTTCAATTATTTATTTTTACCAGTGAAACCAATATAACATCTCCACATTCACAAATATACATTTCTGACATTCAAAAACAAAACAAAAACAAATCAGCGACCAATATAGCCACCTTTCTTTGCAAGGTCACTCAAAAGCCTGCCATCCATGGATTCTGTCAGTGTTTTGATCTGGTCACCATCAACATTGCGTGCAGCAGCAACCACAGCCTCCCAGACACTGTTCAGAGAGGTGTACTATTTTCCCTCCTTGTAAATCTCACATTTGATGATGGACCACAGGTTCTCAATGGGGTTCAGATCAGGTGAAAGAAGAAAGAAAGAAAGTGTACTTTATTGGTCCCCGTGGGGAAAATCCCTCTCTGCATTTAACCCATTCACTCAGTGAAGCAGTGGGCAGCCATTGGGCGCCTGGGGAGCAGTGTGTAGGGACGGTACCTTGCTCAGGGGTACCTCAGGGTAGCTGTTCAGGGAAATCGAACCCCCGACCTTCCGATCATGGGGCCACCACTCTACCTACTGAGCTATCCCTGCCCTAACAAGGTGGCCATGTCATTAGTTTTTCTTCTTTTATACCCTTTCTTGCCAGCCACGCTGTGGAGTACTTGGACGCGTGTGATGGAGCATTGTCCTGCATGGAAATCATGTTTTTCTTGAAGGATGCAGACTTCTTCCTGTACCACTGCTTGAAGAAGGTGTCTTCCAGAAACTGGCAGTAGGACTGGGAGTTGAGCTTGACTCCATCCTCAACCCAAAAAGGCCCCACAAGCTCATCTTTGATGATACCAGCCCAAACCAGTACTCCACCTCCACCTTGCTGGCGTCTGAGTCGGACTGGAGCTCTCTGCCCTTTACCAATCCAGCCACGGGCCCATCCATCTGGCCCATCAAGACTCACTCTCATTTCATCAGTCCATAAAACCTTAGAAGAATCAGTCTTGAGATATTTCTTGGCCCAGTCTTGACGTTTCAGCTTGTGTGTCTTGTTCAGTGGTGGTCGTCTTTCAGCCTTTCTTACCTTGGCCATGTCTCTGAGTATTGCACACCTTGTGCTTTTGGGCACTCCAGTGATGTTGCAGCTCTGAAATATGGCCAAACTGGTGGCAAGTGGCATCTTGGCAGCTGCATGCTTGACTTTTCTCAGTTCATGGGCAGTTATTTTGCGCCTTGGTTTTTCCACACGCTTCTTGCGACCCTGTTGACTATTTTGAACGAAACGCTTGATTGTTCGATGATCACGCTTCAGAAGCTTTGCAATTTTGAGACTGCTGCATCCCTCTGCAAGACATCTCACTATTTTTGACTTTTCTGAGCCTGTCAAGTCCTTCTTTTGACCCATTTTGCCAAAGGAAAGGACGTTGCCTAATAATTATGCACACCTGATATAGGGTGTTGATGTCATTAGACCACACCCCTTCTCATTACAGAGATGCACATCACCTAATATGCTTAATTGGTAGTAGGCTTTCGAGCCTATACAGCTTGGAGTAAGACAACATGCATGAAGAGGATGATGTGGACAAAATACTCATTTGCCTAATAATTCTGCACTCCCTGTACAAAATGACTGGGATGTAGCTCGCCTTGATGGGAGCCACTGACATAATAAGATGCAAACAGGGGTGGAAAGAGTGAGTTATGCCTGTCACGATGCAGATTTTCTGTATTTGAGGTTGATTTTCAAAGCAGTCACTCAATTTTCCATTACATGTTTTATACTGATGTTAAAAATTCAGCACAGCTCTTCTTTGCCCTCTATAGTTACACAATTATACACAATACATGGAAACCTCTCAATCTCAGAGCTTTTTAAGAAGTCCTGTAAACACAGAATCATGACAGAGTTTAGGAAAACTGCTTTTTTACATCCATAGTCACCAGACAGGTAGAAACTATGTAAAACATAAATAATAATAGATTGGATTTACATAGTCATATCGCGCCATCGGCTCTTCTGGCCAACACCAGTAGGCGGGAGGGTAAAGTGTCTTGCCCAAGGACACAACGACCAGGACAGAGAGTCGGGGATCGAACCATCGACTTTCCGGTTACAGATGCGCTTCCCAACCCCCTGAGCCATGGTCGCCCACATAAATAACACATGTGCAATATAAATTGATACATAGTAAAGATAAATAAAGAGTCATCGTAAGTTAAAAATGATCACAGATCTGCTGTGCCAATGTCGCTATCTGGCCTTTACTTCATAAAGTAATTTAAAGGAAGGAGAGTAAGTCTATGCAAAACTTATTTTTCAAGAGTAAAGATGACTGTTTTCTCCAGTTGCATTTAAAAATTTATATTTAGACATTCATTAAATAGATAATTGATTAAAAGAGACAATAAAAGTGACTCAATCATAGACCTCTATGGGAGATCTTAACTTATTAACACATGTGCATTACTCTCTTGGGCTAAGATATGTTTTTATAGAAGCAACACTTCAAAAAGTGTTAATGTCGTGTTACTTCACCAACACAATGCATCTTGGTTTACTTTTATTTATGTAGCACTAAATCATAACAATAGTTGCCTCAGAGTGCTTTATATCATATACAATAATACAATTAAATGACCCGCTATGAGCACTTGATGACAGCGGGAAGGAAAAACTCCCTTTTAACAGGAAGAAACCAGGCTCGGGGAGGGGGGCAGGGTGAGGGGAGGGGGACGGGATGAGCACTCCCATCAAATGACTTCATCTAGAAAAACAGTATTCTAATTTGGTGGAATGATAGTGTGTACTCAATTTAGGCAAATGTAGCCTTTATTTAGGTCAGTAATTACCCATTATTATTTTTTGCTACCTCAGGCATGACCAGGAGGAAAAGCAAATGGATAATTAGCTTTGTATGTTTCTTTATATTTTCAGGTTACAGGTAGCACTCTTTCCTAGGTTCTGTGACAACTGTATAGCATGCTCCATGGGGTCTTTGAAAGTCCTTACAGGTGTAAATCCTTTTGGTGTAGAGCTGCCTTCATCCCCTCCTTTAGATTCCTACCTGCTAGCAGAAACTGTTTACTTTCTCCCACCATCTTTTCTACCTTTGAAACTTTCAGCAAATATGTCAGGCTCCAACATGACAGTGTTTTGTGTTTTCCCCTTGCTCCTCATGCACTGAAAGATATTTACTGTTGACAGCAATTTTTCTTCTGGTGGTCTGTTAACTTTGTCATCTCACCATCTGTTAATCACCGTCTGTGTCGTAGCAGGCCAGTGGACACAGAATTGCATCCTATTCTTTCCCACTACAGTGTCTTGCACCCAACCCCCCTCCAACCTACTTCTCCACATACTCGCAGTCCTATTAAAGCTATTTTCTTTAAGCTTTTCAAAGGCTCATCTAAATCTTGTGAAGTCGCGGTTTTGCTTAGGTCAGACATATTCGCTTTTGCCTTCAAGGTTTTATGAGCACGTTGTATTGTAAGATAAATCCTTCAACCTACTGAGGCAGAAGCAGCTTTGTTCTCGTAGGAAAATTACTTTTTCTGATGAAATTATATTCCGCAGATGTGCTTTATGAAAGAGGCCCAGGTGAACATTCAGGGTCTGGTTTAGTATATTGTTTATAAGTTTTTAATTCATAAATCCCACGAACAGACCAAGCAGCACTCACAGAGTAAATTGCAGGATTGGTTTTATAGAGTTTGAGGGCTAAAAACTGATTATCTGTTATACATAGCTGTCAGTGCACCAGTGCATAGGTGTGACACGACTTCCTGCTTGGATGCCTGGCCCTCTGGTTAAAATCCTGGCTGCTTCTACTCTGGGTGTCCAAACTGATCTGTTTATCAGGATGGAGAGCCTTTTTAGCACCTGCTTACGCAGGTCCAGTCGTGGTTGAGAGATCCCACTGCACAGTGTTCTGGATGAACACATTGTTCGTGGTTTCGGTTCAGGGCTCACAAATCCCACTGTCCCCACCAAGGTGACATTACACTTTAGAAAAAAAGTCTTGTCTTCCTCAGGACAGAGATCCATCTTCATTTGAAATGTTAGGCTCAAACATAGATGAGGAAATCTGCAGTTTGATGAGGAAGATGAGATCTGTCCTGTTCTGATGCTGAACCTAATGAGCCTAATATTTAATATTATCATTCAGTACTAGAGTATATTAATAACTTAAGTCTAAGGTTTGTGCTTCGTTTTCTCTATTAACCATGAGTGTTTAACAATGTATAGGAGCTCAGCATTAATCCCATTAGTAAAACAACATTGTCACATCATGCTTGTACACTGTACTGTACTTACTTGTAGGTGTACATGTGAGTGTGAATGGTTGTCTGTCTCTCTGTGTTGGCCATTCAGCAGACTGATGAGCTATGGGAGCAGGGATAGATTACAGCCCCCATTCGAATTGGATAAGTGGAAGAACATGGATAAATAAATTTCTGTGTATGTAGATGGCAACAGCATTTTTCACAAATTATCACAACTAATCACCATATTACTATAAGCAGATTGCATTTAACTGCCAACCTAAGCCATTGCAAACTGATGTCAGACTACAGCAAACTGGCTCCATCATTATGCAATCTTATTAACAGGGGTGCACATAAGTGGTCAAAATAAAAGACGCGCACCAGATAAGAAATTGCAACATGCGTTTGCGTCCATATAAAAGGCATTGTTTTTGTCCGCTAGAGTGGGATTTTCACGGCATATTCTGCACCACATCTCTGTGCATTCACCTCCTGCAACCACTTTTCCAAGAATATGTGCTTCTTTTGCAGTTCGGACTCCTTTTGACATTTCTTTGGAGGTGGAGGAACACCAAAGTAATTGCTTAAAGGAGCTTCTTCGACATCTTTAAGAGTTCCAAACAAATGTCTGTCATCCTCCAGAAAATCTTATGTACGCAAACACGCGTTGCAACTTCTTATCTGGTGCTCATCTTTTATTTTGACAGCGAATGCGCACCTACGGACCACTTATGTGCACCCCTGTTTATTAACATCTTGACACACCAAAGTTGTTTTGAATATGGCTACTAACTGCGAGTGGTTTCAGACTTTACCTACGTCTTTGAATAAAACCATCTTTATTACGACTGCCTTCAGTCGTAATAAATTTGGGCATCAGCAACCACTGTTTTCCCTAATGTGAAAAGGCACATGTAGCCTCAATCACGAGAACAACAAAAGCAGGAAGAAGAAAAAACGAGGGAAGTAAAACCACAGAAAGCTACATGAGGAATTAACCTTCAGAATAAAGTAGGAAGTAACTAAAAGTGTAGCCCGGGGGGAACACAAAAGGCACAGAGACAAAAAAAACATTACAACAGGAATTAGAAGCAAAGATCATTTTATCTGCTGTACAAAAGCAACAGAAATAGTGCTTCAACCTTAGCAAAACATACTATTGTTTGTATGCTAGCTTCACAAGTATTTCAAACATTTATTTCAATAGTTACGGTAATTTGGTGTTATTTTTAGCAATCTGAGTAGCGCTCTCAGTGATAAGTGACCAAATAGCATGTTGAGTTGTTTCAAGTGATTAGCCTTTTTGCTTGTTCTCATTTTCCCAGTCAAGTGGGTTGCAGTGCGCCAAGGTCCTGGAACTAAAGATGAAGTGGTCTCAGAGTTAGTTGAATAGCAATTGTAATAGCATTACAAATCAATGCTTAATGGTGCTTTTTTTTTTTTACTCTTTGCACAAATTGGTGATTCAAGTTATTGTTAATGCTCTCCAGAACATTTATGTCAATCAGCTACTGTAGCTTTCACAATGCTGTTTTCATGTTACGCTGCATTAGAGATTTTGCAGAGTTAAAAGGTTGGTTAAAGCTAAAAGTAAGTCTCCTAAAGGAGCCTGTTTGATTAATGTATCCGTACACCGCATAAGGTGCCTGCATTAACTTAAAATGGACAAAAGCACAGTGGGACAAACAGGTGGGAGACTACAAGCAAATAGAGGTGAAGCTAATGGAGTGTGCTAATGTGTGCATTTATTAAGTCTGCCGTCACCACCCCCGACCCAGTCTGCCACTTTGTGCAGCTCCTGGGGTCCCCAAGGAGTGAATCACTGCTCACTTTAAATAATGCACCTCCTCTAGGCGCTCAAGAAGCTGCCGTATAGGGCCCTTCATCGTGATGACAAGTGGAATTGAGAAAAGAGACTGCTAGCCTCAGGCGCTTCAGGCTGCTGTAGGAATCTGGGGCCTGAGCTGCAGGCTACTTAAGGAGCAGGTAATCTGCTCCTTCCCTGCACTTTGCATTAAATGTGTGATCAGGCTCAGTGCTGTTGGCTGATGGGCCAAGAGCTCTCTCAGGGCCAGTAAAGAGTCGGACTGCTGTTGACATAACTGAAAAACTGACTGAGCTAACAGACATAGGGCAGAGGGTTGTGCAATGAGATAGCACCCGGCCTGATAAGCAGACAAAATCAGAATACCTCACCCCTCCTTACCAGGGCGGATGCCGAAGCAGTAATTGGGAAGTCTGGAGTAGATGTCAGCACCCAGAAAGAGCATTCACTGTGAAGGTGTTCCAACAGACAGAATCTGCTTTTAATTCTGATAAGCTGCTGTAATGGCAGAGGAGCTTACATAACACATCACTTATGAAAAAGTCAGAAAAGTTTCCAGCAGGTGGAGGCGGGAGAAGACATAAATAAAGTTGAAGTATCATTTTGGAGGCTGTTAAGACAATTATGGCTGTATGAACATGACATTGCAAGTAAACAGGCAGTTGTTCTGGGTAAATCACATGCCATTTAAAAGCATGCTTTTATCTAGCAGCAGCACAGCAAGTAGCATGGCTGCTCTCTGTGGGAAACACACCCCTAACTGCTATGGTGTTGGTGGCATGCTGTATCCAGCGGGCTGCTCAGCAACATGAGTCAACTTTCAGTCTTTTGAACAGAAAAGTAATGAGCAATTTTAGGCCTGCACAGAATAAAAGGAGTGAGACAGTGAGAAAGAAAAAAATAGTAGATGTGGTGTGTAGATATGACTTTGACTTTTATTAGCTGGTAAGAATTTGGACGGTATTATTCATGGAATATGAAATGTCTCATACATTTCTGCCTTATTACACCTTCAATCACATCTTTGTAATTTCAGCTTCAATTTCTACTGGTTCTAATAAGTTAACTGCTGAAATCCAGAAAAAATAGTTTGCAAACAATATTCCAAGTTACCCAAGCACATTTCCGTGCAATCATCCACTGCAGTTAGCCATCTCTTGTACATGTATATATAGGGACAGTTTTAATCTTGATGGTGTATTTTGGCTTCCCACAACTAAATGAACATGATGGAGCGATATTAAAAACACCAACTGCCAACTGAAGGCAGAGCAAAAGCAAAATAAGTGTTCCCTAAATCAGTATCTGACTGCGCGCCTGGCCCAATAATTGCTGTTCCCTGCACGTTGCAGTTTGAAGTTTCCTGGACTTGTCTGGATGAGTAAGACTGTATTAAAATACAGATATACAACAAAATTCCAATATCTGGCATTACAGACGACAAAGAGTGTATCCTTTGGTATCCTTAACTTGGAAATACTGGCAAGTGATGTTAAATAAGAACAAATCAGACTGCAGTATACAGTAACAGTATAGTGTGTATTGTCTCCATACTAGACAGCATAAAGTTGGTAAAAACAACACCACAGTACCACAAGCTAACCTCTTTATCTCGTACAAACTATTTTCAAGCAACGTTTGAATAACTTAAGTTTGTTTTGCAGGACGTTTCACAATATAAAAATGCATAATTTATCGAAACACATCATATACAGATCTTATATGTGATTAAAAATGATCACATTGCATGTAACTGTCAAATTTGTAGTTTATCAAGCTTCACTGAGCAGTTAAATAATTCTCTTCTTCCTCTCTTGTCCTGTCTTTTTTACGGCAGCTGGACCTTTAGCTAGCTACAAACTGCAACAAACTTCACACAGATTGTGTTTGCTGATGTTTGTTGAGCTGATACAAATTTAGTATTTAAAATTAACTGATAGTTAAAAAAAAACATTACCTCCTTTATGCTTGCTCCTCTTCTCTAGTGCTCGCTAAATGCTAAAGTACCGAGGCTACAACTTGCAACGTTAAAGTGGGATGGAATGAGTGCCAGTGATACCACTGAACATAAAGTAACAAGCCTGTATTCAAAATAAGGATAAGGAGTATAAGGAAGGATTAAATTTAAGAAATGTAAGAAATGTAAGTGTAAATAGATACATACATACTCAAGTAAAGTACAGAGTACAGTAACATACAGTAATGAAGTACTTAAGTAGTTACTTCTAATCTCTGGCAGTAATTCTTATTTTGAATTGTTAACTCGCCATAAAAGTGTTCAGACTCTTAAGTGTTCAACGCTGTAACTGTTTGGCCTGTGGAAGAAATCTCCACCAACTTATTAGAGATCATCCTCAGGCGACCACACACAGTTGTACCACAAATATAAGCCGGCTTGACAAAAACTGTACATAGGGAGATGTTTTACTGCAGAAGTAAAAAAACAAACTGACTGAAGTTCCATCCATCTGCATTTCAAGAGCGCAATTGGCATTTGTCTTACGATATCTGAATTAGCAGGTCCACCACTGGCACCTTGTGCTTTTCACAGATGAGAGCAGGTTCACCCTGAGCACAAGTGACTGATGTGAAAGGGTCTAGAGATGCCATAATGAATGTTATGCTGCCTCTAACATGATTCAGTGATGTAAGTGATGGCCTAGAGAGCCATATCCAAGAAGGGACACACAGACCTCTACAGGCTAGGCAATGGCACCCTGAATGCCATTAAGTTTAGGGATGAGATCCTTGGACCCACTGTCAGACCCAACACTGGTGCAGTGGGTCCTGGCTTCCTCCTGGTGCATGACTGTCCAGCCTCATATGGTGAGAGTAAGCAAACAGTTCCTGGAGGACAAAGGAATAGATACCTTTGACTTTTTTTTTTGTCTTTGATTTTTGTGTGTCTTTGAAGTCAGTCCTCTGTGGGTTGATCATTTTCCTTTCCATGAAGCGATGAGGCATCCTTTCATCCGTAGCATATTACCCAGTATAGACAGATATATTGTTTTTTTCCTTTGAGATCATGAGAATGTGTTTTTTGACAAGTGTGTATCTATGTCATACAACTTTATACTTCTGCTCCACAATATTTTGGATGCAAATATTAGACCTTTAGTTTAAAGCTATAGTCAGTTCTTCTTTTGCAGATAATAAAATCTAAATCTACAAGTGTATTGTAGATTTATGCTTCCCAGTAGTAAGTAATTAAATTCAATCTTTCAATCATCTCCAGCTGCAATATTAATGAAACGATCCAACAATATAAGGTATTAATTTCTGAAACTGTGCGTATGTATTACCATACCAGCACCTTTACAGTAAGTTTTTGCTGTTTGTTGCTCCTTCCCTGTCTCTACCTTCCAGTCTGTCTTCAGCTGTCAGTATCTAAAAAATTAAAGATAACACAATTAAAACAGAAGCATCTGCGCCTCGCATATGTTAGATTACAGGTTTGTGAACCACTGGCTCAGATGATTATGCAAAAAGACTCATAGCTCAAAAATCATTGGCATCAATCTGCCTGTTTAAATCTTAAAATGCAAAATCTGCATTGGAAAAAAGTATCAGAATTATGCAAATGTTGTAAGACTAACAAAGTTCAGTCGTATTTTCAGTGGAAGTGGAATCAGAATAAATACAAAAGTTATTTCTGCAGGACAAAGATTTTCACTCCTGTGTGTGTACAATACATGAATGTCACATTCAAATCAGTCTTTATTAAGGTGCAAAAGTAAAAGTTTGGACTAAATCCTGTAATATAAAACTAATATATGTTATTTATCAAAAGGGAGCTTCAGGTACTGTGGTTGCTTTAAGTGGGTGCACACAAGTTTTCTCCAAATATATTTGTTGAAGCTGACCTTGCCAGCTTGTTTACACACTCATCCAACCAAATCTGACAGCTCGTCATATCGGAAGTGTAGCAGTGTTTGTGTTTGATATCACTTTTATGGACAGCTAATTTCTCACAGCAATGCTTAGAAGGAAAGGACCGTGAACTTTGCGAAAGTTCTGCCGCTATTGCTTAATTCAGCAAATAATTATGTAGCACATAAACATTATTCTTGACAGGAAGTCTCAGCAGGTTGCCGGATGAATGCTAAAAGAAATATTAAATAAGATCAAACCATACAGAACACAAAGAGGAACCAGTCACTCAATGCCAGGCGCCAACTTTTAATCTCAGTATGAACTCTGCTTTCTGGGAGCAGCACACTGAAAGGGGGTCATCAGACAAACAGGCATAAAAGCACCAAGCCTCGCTGTCAAACATGTTTATGACCCTGTGGAAAAAAAGCAGCGGTCAAAGCAGAGCTTAACAAAATGTGCTTGCATCTTGTTCCCCCGGCACTCCACTGCAAGGCTCATATCCACAAACATTCTGAGAAAAAAAGGAGTTTCAGTGTGATTTAGGAAAAGTGTCAGAACAGCTGTGAGCACGTAGCAGACTGAAAGTTTTAGCTTTGTGAGGCGATGTTGAGACATTTTGCTGGGCTAATCCTTTCAATAGGTGTGATTGGCTGATTTTAAAAAAATGTAGAGCGAATGATTGATAGTGAAATATAGACCTAATCATAAAATTGACTGTTTAGAAATAGTGTGCATGTACATGTGTATGTTGGTTTTGCTTAAGTTTAAGTGACATTTATCAAGGTTAAAGTTGAAAAAGTTGATGTTGTCTGAATCACTTAACGCACTTTAAGAAGGCATACGAATGGTTGCGTAATAATTTGATGGTCCAAAAAATCTGAATTAAGAGCTAACATTACCTGTGAATAGATTTCATCTTTAGGAATGATTTATTGATTATTATTGCTTAGTGTTTGTATGGGCTTGCTTGAGGTTATCTATCAGATCTTTTTTCCTAACTTGATATTTTTTTGTGTTGTAACCCTACAACACAAAAAACTGAGAAAACCCCAACAGCCATACGACCCCCTATGAGCAAGCATATTGGTGACAGTGGAAATGAAAAACTTCCTTTTAACAGGAAGAAACCTCCGGCAGAACCACGCTCAGGGAGGGGCGGGGCCATCTGCCGTGACCAGTTGGGGGGGAAAGGGGAGTTTCAGATTGATTTTTTTTGTTCACTGTGTCATTTATTTTAATGCTATAAAAATAATTCTTAATATTATACAATTGTTAGAAATATTGTTAGAAATGTATAATAGGTATATATTATATTATATAATGTATAATATGATCTGATAACACAGAAACTTTAATTATTGCTCCTGACCATATGATTCCAGAAATAGGGCAGCATATCAGCTTCTTAGACCCTTATGTAAAATCGAGCCTTAAAAACCTCGCGTCATATTTGACAGCTCGATGTTGCTTGAGTGACATTCCAAACGGCTGGTCCAGAATTGTTTTTATCATTTAAGAAATATTTCAAAACTCAGACTAATGGTGTCAAAGCCTGAACTTGAGATGATTATTCATGCTTTTATTTCTTCACATTGCGACTACTGTAATGGTCTTTTTACTTGTTTTAACAAATCAGCTTTAAATCGTCTTCAGACTGTGCAGAATGCTGCAGCACGACTCTTAACAGGAGAGGATCTCATATCACTCCAGTTTTGGCCTTCCTTCAGTGGTTGCCTGTAAATTTTAGGTTTAACTTTAAAATTTAAGTTTTAACCTTTAGGGCCCTACATGGTCAAGCTCCCCAGTACATCTCTGACCTGCTGAAACGGCATTCCTCTTCCCGAGCTCAAAGGTCATCATGTCAGAGACTGGTGGTGGCCCCACGCACTCGATTTAAAACTCGTGGTGATCGTGCCTTTCAGGCAGTGGCACCAAGGTTGTGGAATTCTCTCCCACTGGTTTTATGCTGTACAGACTCCATTGATTCTTTTAAAAAGCAGCTGAAGACATTTTTATATAGGTAAGCTTTTAATTAATTTGTTGTTTTTATGTTGTATTTTACTGTTTTACGTTGTTATTTGTTGTATTTCATTCTTTTCATTTTTCTTTTTCTTTGTTGTAAAGCACTGTGTGATTTTTATCTGCGAAAAGCGCTATATAAATAAATTTTACTTACTTACTAATATACATAGTGAGTTGCCCCTAAATATCCCTAATCTTAGCTTTATTTTGAGGGGTTTGCACTGGGTTTTCTGACCAGATTTTTTTCTGACTGCTGTTCAAATCTTTGGATTTGCACACTTCTCCTGTTTGTGACACACACATTACCAGCCTGATGCCTAGTAGTTAGTAGTGCATTCTTTTTGTTGTTTTAATGTATTCATCAGGGTGCTGGTGAAGTACTTAGGGGTGTGGCTAGTGTTAAACAGGGATAGTTCATGTCACCTTTTAAATTAAAATCTATTCTTTTGATATAGATTTTCTAGTCTATTTAGGTGAAAGTTTTATATAAAGCTAGATAGAAAAAATCCAATCAAGTTATCTACAAAGTACTGGTACAAACAAAGGAAACCCTCTACTTTAGTACAAAAATAGATGCCAGTTGTGTAAATAAACTGTCAATTTCTTGAATCATGAACTGCTGAGTCAATCTGTTGCTGTGTTGTGGATTTCTAGCTGTAGTCGCTAGTGAATGTCTTCCTTCCTTCACTGTAATTCGTTATAGTGGAAGAAATGTCAAACTGCGACGTATTACAAGCGTGATATCAGAAAATGATGGTGAAAAATACAAATCTAAGACACAAGTCGTTGTAAATTAATGGCACTAACACAACATTAGGCATTCCTCTGCACTGTAGAGGTGTCTCATACACTAAAGCTGCTGCTTTAGTGTATGCCTCATTCAAAGGAAGAAGTCCTAACAAACCAAGCCTCTCATATCTCTGACCTGATGACTGATTAAAGAGCTTTGTTGAGGTGTTCCTCTCCTGTGTCATGATCTGCCTGCCCTCTTTCTCAGAAGCTCAACCAGAGTCACTGCTGCCGCCACCGTCCACTGGCAGGACCTGTTTGTTGTAAGCTGCTTTTAATGAGCGAACTCCAAGTCGCCGGCAAGAGTTTTTCACCTGTGCTTGAACTAATTCCAGCAGCCTGGCTGTGTGGCAATAACTTGAACTTGGGGAGCAAGGGTTCAGCATTTTCACTCATGGCCATTCAAACTTGGAAGTACCTGCCTGGAGGCATGTTTTGTTGGCAGTCCACCTCTTTTCATGAGCTCATTAATTTGTTGGTTCGCTTGCAGCAGCAGAAGCGCAAGTGCAAAGAGAGATGTTATGCACATATGATGGCTCTACTAAATAGAATGTGTTAAATATGGACAGTCATAAAGAGCACAGCAAGAAGTCTTAACAATGCTTTCAAATATAATGGAAAGCAATGGATAGCAGTGAAGCTGCCCCATCATAAATATGGAGCTTCAAAAAATATAGGTAAAGAAGTGAATGGAGCATTTCACCTTGCTACCAGCTGTTTTTCAGTCTTGCAAAAAGGCATTTTGTTGCACAGATTGCTTCAAAGACAGCTGTGCAAGCAGCTCATAGCTGCAGTAAATGCATTTATGACGCACAGCGAGTCCAGGCATCAAAAGGTACAATTATACGAGAGCCGAGGCATCCATTCTGCTGACGTGTCTCCACGTGTGAACACAGGCAGTGTCTGTTGTCTGCAGTACTGTAACTTATTTCCTCGTATCACCTAATAAGATTTGCATTTACTCTCTGTGTGTTTTTAGTGTCCAAACACTGGACAGCTGTGAAATCCTCCTGGGCCCAGAAGTAACATACGGACCTCCTGGCCTGGATCTCTTCTGCCCGGTGGCCATGACCATCGCCCACTGTGCAGAGGTGGACGCCGAGAACTGGAACATCCAGCTCAAGAGGAGAACCCAGGACAGCAAATGGGAGGTGAGAGCTGCAGGGAGAATGTCCTTCAAGCACAGTGCAGCACATTGCAATGTCACCTGGGCCATAGGCAACATGCAGAGAGCCATTCCACTTCCTATTAATCGTATTTTGCTTAAAACAGTTGCAGTCTACAAAATGTAGCAGGCCTTTGAGAGACAATTTTCCAATTAGTAGATAATCTCCTTGTTTGTGTAGTACACTTCATTGATGACACCATTAATATTTGATAACCAGGTATTAAAAGGGTAGCCAAATCACAACAGAAACTTCCAGGAGTTTGTATAAGATGCATCTGGCTGTTGGTGGTTGAAGGGGATGCTATCAGGAGCTAGCTGAATGGGTCATTCTAAAGAGTATTAGAGTAGTACTGTAGGGTGCCACATGTTCCTACGTATTCAGTTTGCAATTATATTTATATTTTTCAGATCTATTCAGATCATTTCTTGAAGTATGTTTAAACATGACAAAAAAACAGAATGAATATATAAAAAATTACAGCATTATTCCATTAAAAGTAAACAGTGTCCAGAAAGTGAGCTGCCTTGGCAGAGGTTGGCTCTGAGTGCTTCTTGTTATTTAATTTTATCAGCAATAAAAGGCAGTGCAAACCCTGCTACAGTAGATCATGAATGATAGTGAAGCAGAGATGTGTTGACCTAGCAGATAAATCAAAGAAAACACACATTATGTAGTCTATCTACTGATGACCTCAAGCATTGGGGACTGAAATCAGAGTGCCCTAAATACCAGTGGCCCATTCTTTTGCGTGAATTAGTAGGAGAATAGGACCAGTTTCCACCCATTGATCACCTTTCTCACTTCTCGTAAGCTACAGCAGTAATGGCCAAGCAGATACTGGCTCCATCATGCTTGTCTGAGATGATCCATCTCACATGCATTTCACCACTCTGCTGTTTCCACTGAACAGGGGCAATTTTTTGCCAGAGCAGCTCATATCTATGGAGCATGAAAGACACTTGCAGATGGAAATAAATGCCTATATTTATTTTCTGCTAGATATGCTGGAAGAGATTCATGGTTCCACACACCTGTTTAACAAAGATAAAAGCATACAATAAGCAAAAACACAGTGTGTTCCACTTCAGACACACTGCCAATTAGAACCACACTGCAGCTGTAATCAGTATATAGGATAAAGGAATTACACAAACAGTGTGCCCACCATACTGCTCTGTTGTTTACATGGTTAAATATAATTCGTTTATCCACGCAACTTCACTTCCAACAGATGCGTGTAGACACCTGGTGAAAAAATGTCTTCAGTGCTGAGGTGACAGGAGGAAATTCCTGTTCCTTGAGTTCTGGTTCATCCCTCACAGAAGCCATCTGCTTTTTAACGAGCTAATACAACCAATGCATAAATCTCAACCGCACAACAGCCTGCGTATCCCAGAATGAAGCAAATGCAGAAATAACAAAAATTGCAGGCCACTTGAGGCTGTGAGCGAGTCATTACTGATATACTCCAGTGTTAAAATGCATAACTTTACAGCTGGATAAAAAAATATATAATTAATGCTTTATTTACCAAGATACATTCTTGGTAAATAGACTTATTTTGTAATTTTGACTATAAAAGGAAAGCACTCCAGTCCTTTCAGGAAGCGTTTGATTTTCCCTCTATAGCAAAATGGGCATAACTAAGGTAAATAAAGGGTTAAGACCTAATACAAAAATGGGTTTTGGCCTCTATTGCTGCTTTAGCACTTTTAAACAGCTATTATGAGTTAATGTTTTTTAATGGCATAACCATTTAAAATGCATTGAGGGTTTGCATTATTATTGGCATATTCCTGCTCTGTCTCATGTTTTTCGAGTTGCAAGGGTTAGAGGCGAGGTATGCCCTGGAGAGGTCGCCAGTCTGTCGCAGGGCTAACACATAGAGACAGTCACAGTCACTCACATTCACACCTATGGGCAATTTAGAGTTTCCAATTAACCTGTCCCCACTAACTGCATGTATTTGGAATGTGGGAGGAAGCTGGAGCACCCGGAGAGAACCCATGTAAAGAGAACATGCAAATTCCACACAGAAAGACCACAGCCTGATGGTGGAATTGATCTCAGGACCTTGTTGTTGTGAGGCAACAGTGCTAAGGGTCACCATGCTGCCCCTTTCAGGAGGATTTCAAAAACAATTAGTCTTTCTGTGTAGTTCATTGCAGTAATAACCGTCTTAGAAGAATGCACTCAAAGCATTTCTGCGCTATGTTATTTGTGAACATAGAAACAGGTATCTGTTGTACTCATGTAGTTTATCTGGATATGGTCACTTCTCACGCTGAAAAAAACAGTACAATGGCAGCAGCTATCAAGAACCAGCAGGCAACATTACAGTGGCTACGTCTGTTTTTTATATAAAGTCTCAACAATCTGTAAGCCTAATTTGCTTTCAACCTTAAAGCTGAAAGAAAAAGACGGTTTTAAATTAACAGTGAATTGGTTGATACACAGGTATTGCTTGTAGTGACCAGTTTTACCAACTACGTTGTTCGAGTTATCTCTGCAGAGCCTTTCTAACAGTCTATGTAAGCAGGTGTTTTCAGGGACAGGGTAAAAAAAACAGGGAATATTCTTGCCTGCTTGCTGATACAGAGCACAGTTCATCAGTTCACCAAAAATCACACCTCTCCTTCCACTACCACCATACCCAGACAATAATTGTTTTGTTGCAAGCCCCTTTTAACAACCACCTCTCCGCCAGATCGCAACTCTTTCACTTGCACTGGAACTAATTCCAGCAAGTAACCTGAGTAACCTGTGTAGCAGTAACCTGAACTGAAGGAGCAAGAGTCTCCCAACATCCAGCGCTCACAGGCAGTCAAACTTCATTCATCAGGTGGACAGAAACAAAATAGAGAAAAGAAATAAATAAAAACACCTGCTTTCAGCTTTTCTGGTGTGTAGATTGTTCTCATTTGCCTCAACATTTGCATTCTATCTTATAGTCTGAAGTCCTTAGAGCGATAAAACTATAAAAATGTCAAAAGAACGGAACGCAGCATTAACTGCATTACACTATCAGCTTAAACATAGAAGTATGGTTATACGGTGTGGTTTTAGCATGCATGCAACTTCATTGGAGTATATTGAGCAGTAAATTAAACTCACTGTTAACATCAGGATTGTTTGATAGTAAAATTTCCCCTTGGTTTATAATTTGGGACAATACCCGCAGTCAGTCTAATAAAAGGATGTTAAAGTCATGTCTCGTAACATTAGATGCCAGGGTTTGTTGACTCTCGCCCTCCTTCTGACAGCTGACCTTTACATGTGTGCTTTGTGTGGCAAAAGGTAGAGTTACCGTGACATGTGACTTGTGAATAACGTGTTAGCCATAAAAGAATGTTGGGACTTTTGTGGGGAAGCCAATTGATCCGGGCTTATGCTCTCTGTGGGTCCAGAGGGTGACATAAGGCCACACTGTGGTAACACTGCCAGTACGGCGGGAGGAAAATAAAGAAACAATTACAGCATGTAATGGGCTGGAAGAGGCATGGCTGCTGTCAGCTAGTGGGAAGACTTTGGGGGTGGGGGGTGTGTAGGTATCGATTAGTGGATCAGGAAAAGACATGGCACAGGGAATTCAGACGTGAGGCAATCAGGAGGAGAATCATGGAGATTATTTCTGTGCTGACCATCATTCTCCATTTACCCCCGCCAACACACCAGCCGCTCTGGGCACAACCAAGCATCTCAGCTCTTACAATGTGTTTTATGTTTCTCGCTAGCAGCTTTAGTCTGATGCTTTGCAACAACGAACCAAGTGCAGTGTTGCTTTCATCTGGATTTTAGCATCAGCAGAGGTAGATAAGAAAATGTGCATTTTTGACTAGGCCCCACTATGTATTTGTGACCTCAAGTCACAGACACAGTTTTGTTCCCCCATTTGCTCAACTTCAAATCGCACGATGATCATTTCACAAGCATTTAACCACCACTGCATGTTGACTCAGCTTCTGTCATTTGGTGGAATTGCTGTCATTGTCTTTATTGGGTGCATTTAGCTCCAGTGGCCTCATGGGAGCAGGAATTTGATGCACCCACACTGTTAATGTGCCATATCATAATGGATTGCATTTATATAGCGCTTTTCTAGGCACAATTCCACTATTCATTCACTCTCACATTCACACACTGGTGGAGGCAAGCTACGGTTGTAGCCACAGCTGCCCTGGGGCAGACTGACAGAAGCGAGGCTGCCATATCGCCCAATCGGCCCCTCTGGCCAACACCAGTAGGTAGTAGGGTAAAGTGTCTTGCCCAAGGACACAACGACCTGGACAGAGAGAGCAGGGGGATCGAACCGGTTACAGATGAGCTTCCCAACCCCCTGTGCCATGGTCGCCCCATAAATCCAGTTCCAGCAGTTGTAGCACACCAGTCTGTTTCTATAACTCACTGAGCACTCAACCTCCATAGAAAAACATGTCCCCTTAACAACACTGCTGCATTGTTCCAATGAAAAGTAGAGACGAGTGGTTTATGTTAGCTGAACATTTTACATCATTCCAGTGCAGCAAGCAAAATTGCTGCTCAGTTTTTACTGCTAACTGACTGTTTTTGGAAGATCACCTACCTGCCCATGCTTTCACATGACTTATATGCTGTCTATAATACGGCAGACCTGTGCACACATACATGCTTTTCAGCATCTTTATTAATTAAGTAGTGGAAAATGTGTATTTCCCAACCAGTTAGCGAGTATTTGCTAGACGTCTCTGGCTGTCACTTGGTAAAAGTGGTCTAAAAGAGGTGCTGCAAACACACAAACCAGAAAAAACAGAGGAAAAAGTAAACAATTACATTTTCATTGTATAATTTAATGGCTATGACCATCCCTAATGATCACTGTGACCTTAAGTCTAACATCAACAAGAACCCCCAGAATGACCTACAGTTCCATAATGCAGTCTTGTTACTAGCAGTGGAGTTTAAAGTCGATCAGATGAACTGTTGCAGAGACATGTGAGGAACACACACACACACACACACACACACACACACACACACACACACACACACAAAAAGACTCCTTCTTTTAACATTAAACGCTTTTTCATTCCAACAGTGTCAGCGTTTTCTTTCTTTTCTCCTTCCCCTCCAGTAAAGAAGATTGTTTTCACTGGTCTGGATGACATCCCGAGAGCTTAATCTCAAAACCCATAGGAATAAAAAGCCCCAGTTGCTGTTGTCACTTTGCATTATTTGCTAGTGTTTTTGAACAGCAAGCAACAAGATGATAACAAGACATGTGGGGAAGGAAGGGTGGCATGCAGGGGGGGTGATGTAGTCAAGAGAATATTCAGTCAGGCAGTAATGTAAATGTAAAGCTGACGTAAAGTTTTTTGTGAAACCCGAGCACGGGTCAGAATAATGAAGAGCGCAGGTTTGCCCCCCGGCTGTTGTGGTGGTTGTCGGCACTTAAAAGAGCTTGTTATTTAGGCTGGATTTGTCAGCTCTCTACACTGTCTGCTTTTGTCCTGAATAATGTTTTTCTGAGCCGCCTTGAAGAATATTCAAGCACAGCAGCCTACATACGCAAACCTCAAACTTCATCTAAACAATTTCAACAATAGCTTCTTTCTGACAGTGAAGTGTGCACATTGGGTTTTGCAAATGGAAAGGAATGGAAATGTACTCATAAATGTTTTATATATTTACATTTTGTTAAACATAAACTCAGTCTGCATCACATAAACTAAAGTAACAGCAGGACTGGAGCCTCCAAAAATGAGTCAGTCTCCGGTGTAACCATATTCTGGACAGCGATGTCTCTTTCTTACATAGAATAAAACCAAGGCTCTGCTGATAGCACTACTAAGGTTAGCCAAACTAATCTGACACTGCACGTGTGTATGCAGAGCAAAAGTGTTGTTCTTTTCATCAAGATTTAAAACGTGATTTGATTAACAGTTAATGCTGGTGAAACATAACATTGCATCCATTTTACAGTACATGTATATTACATGTTGTTAAATGTGGAAGGCTTTAGACAAATACTTTGGTCTCAGGATCATGGTTTGGTTTCCAGTATTAAACATCAGCTCTGCATTTGTAACAAAATGTTAATTCGGAGTCTGTAATAATAATCCATGGAGTCTCTGTAAGTGTGTCTGCTTGTGTGTACAGTATGTGTCACTCCTTTAGTTTTCTTGCCAACCATTTATACAGTCTACTTCAAATGTGGTTTGGGGTGTTGATGGGGACCAGAGACAGACCCCACTGAGTAACTGAGATTATCTTGTGGCTCTTCTATGGGTTAGGGTTTTGTTTGAGGTGGAGGCTAGGTTGTCTTTGTTAGTGAGCAGCATTGTCATACCAACAATAGTCAAGAAAACTGACAGATGCCCCAGTGATGTCACAGAATGAGAGTCAGGAAAATACAGGATTGCGAAAATTTTTAAATGAAATCATTGAGAAAGATAAAACCTGCCTGTATATGATTTCATTTGTGATCAAAACAAATGCTGTTAGAAAGAAGAGATTCACATGGTACTAGCAACCACGTGAATTATGAATCCCACTGAAACTCACTAATCCCACTGCTACTGGCAACCAAGAAACATGTTCGTCAAAGTATGGGATGAGTTTGACTGTTGTATGGACATGTATCGTGCATCTGGAGAGGGGGCAAATTGAGCACTTGTTTTGTATGGAAAACTTTAGCTTCAGCCATGTATTTTAAAATTTACTGCAAGCTGCTGTGTCCATTACTTAAAAAATAATCTTTTCAAATTGGGTCACTCTTATTGAGGAGAAGAGATTTAAATTAAGCGTGCAACCTGATTTGCAAACCTTTACAACATGCAATTTACCCATAATGGCTTCAGTTAAGCCAAACAAAACCATTTCTTACTTTTTTCAATTGATATTGTAAACAGTGCAACTTTTGTGAATAAGCCGTGAAACCAACCACATCTATGAAGGCTATTTGGAGATCACGCTAAAACACGTTTAGCTCTATTTAGTAAATCTGGTTCTTAGTAGAGATGGCACGATACCACTTTTTTATGTCCGATACCGATACCGATAGCATAAATTTGGATATCTGCCGATACCGATATGAATCCGATATAGTGTGTTTTTTAATCAATAACTGTTTTTTTTTATATCTTGCTGCATTTTGTATAAGTTCATACTCAAGTTTAAATAAACAACAACACTAAAGCTATTCTGTTATACCTGTATGTAAAAATACACTGCACCCAAAATATTTCATAGTTCAGCAATACTGATCAATCTAATAAACTTAAACCTACTCCATCCTTCCTATTCTGATGTTTTAAAGAGTACTTAGCAGAAATATTAAGCAACCTAACTAATAGCAAGCAAAAAAAAAAAATAGGGAACCACCCCCCCACCCTCCACCTCATGATTCTTAATCGACGTAATCAACTTTAATTTGATGCAGGTTGGAAAAAAATGCATATAATTAAATAGATTCAACATCTTTCTTCAACAGAATTGCAGACTGCACAAATGGTATCGTCCCAAAGGAAAACGTACTATAGCTTACTAGGGTATATTAGACTTAACAGTTACTATGTGGCGATCGTGGCTCAAGAGTTGGGAGTTCGCCTTGTAATCGGAAGGTTGCCGGTTCAAGCCCTGGCTGGGACAGTCTCGGTCGTTGTGTCCTTGGGCAAGACACTTCACCCGTTGCCTACTGGTGGTGGTCAGAGGGGCTGGTGGCGCCAGTGTCCGGCAGCCTCTGTCAGTGCGCCCCAGGGTGGCTGTGGCTACAATGTAGCTGGCCATCACCAGTGTGTGAATGGGTGGATGACTGAATGTGTAAAGCGCTTTGGGGTCCTTAGGGACTAGTAAAGCGCAATATAAATACAGGCCATTTACCATATATACAATAATGGACTTCTATACATTTTACATCAGATTAAAACTTTGGGTGTAAGATTCAGATAATTATTTATTAAAAGCTAGATATTTTAAATGAGAATAAGAAAGAAAAGTATGTCTTTGTGCCCCCTTTTTCCTGTTAATGCGCAGGGAAAACATTGCTAGAGCCGCCCCTGCACAATTACCTGCCGTCAGCTATGTAGAAAAGGATCCTGGTGTAGAAAGTAATATTAAATAAATTCTAACAACAGCTTTTCAAGGTTAAACGTGCTGCTGTTGTTCAGCCGCTGGTTTCCTCTTTCTGGTGCGAAGTGGGCCAAAAACAAACAAGAGAGACGGACTCGCGACAGAAAAGCCGATCAGCTGATCATTAAGCAGTTTCATGATTGAAGTAGCAGCAGGAGAGGGAGGGAGAGAGAAGAGGCAGTCGCTCCATATATTGGTTGTTAAGCTTAACGTGGGAATGCTTTACAAACATTCAGAGATGAACTTACACACTTGCTGTACTGCTCTCTGGGATCACTTCCTCAGAGATGAAATGCTGGTTTGAGGCTACAAATACACACAGCCGTTCTATCACGTGAGCACACTGCTCCGACGTGCTACGATTATGGGCCGAGATACGCCATGTTGCAAGTTTTGTGAGGTGCCTTTTTGATATTTAATGGATCAGATTTTTTATTTCTCTCCGATATCCGATCCAATAATTTACGTCAGTATCGGACCGATACGTAATATCGGATCGGTCCGTCTCTAGTTCTTAGTTGCTAAAGTTTATTTTGCCTGCTGTCACTTCAGTGACATTCTATGTGGTTTGCTGTTCTTCCTCAGCCTGTGGTGACACACATTTATATTAACAGCACAGCTAAATAAATTTTAAAAAATTAATCCCCACACACCCCATCCCCACTCCCGTCACCCTGCATCAATAAGTGAAAGAGAATGGATGGAAATTCCCAGTCTTGTAATTGGTTTTGTTTTTCCAAATCTACTAATACACTTTATCAACTCACCTGCTGATTTCCACACTCTATTTAAATCAGAATGTAACACATGTATTCTGTTACATTCTTACATAAATGAGAGAATAAAATGGCTATGAAGTGCAGGTCACTCTTATCTACTTTAAGTCACCCGAGTGATCCTCAAAGGTGCAAAGGTAGCTGCCTCACTCACTAATACAGGGTCCTTCTCTGCAGTTATCACACCAACAGAAATTGTACACAAGTCAATGCCAAATTACATAAAACAAGTGTTAGTTTCATCTCACTTCCCTCATTTGTTATATCCTTGCCCGTGTCCACCTTTATAATCTCTTTCTGAGATGCCACCAGATGCTGCTGCAGATTAGAAACCATGTCAGCTCTCCTGGGTCACTCAGTCAGAGATAAATGCCGTTCTGAAGGGCTCTTTTTGTTTGCTCACAGTTTAGTATGTTTGGGGGGTTTAAAACTCCCTTCCCTTTGAGTTCAAGTTCATGTTTACGTAACCTTGCCTTTTTAAAGTTTGCAATTGTGCAAGAAAAAAATCTTTTCAGTGTAAGAGGGCAATTTCTCAAGATGTGCAAGTGTTTTGAATGAGACGGAGGGGAAGAATAGAGGGGAAACGAATGAATACATGATTCGTGTCGCTTTGAGATTTCACTCTAATATTAAAAGGGCGCAGAGATCCTTAGAGCTTCTTGGTTGGAAATAATGATCCACCACTGAGGCCTAACCTAAAGAGAGAGAGAGAGGAGCTTGAACAATCATAATACCTGCAAATGCCCGGTGCCATTAAAATACCCTCATTTCGGCTGTCATTAAAATGCACATGACTCACAGAAGACTCCTCAACACTCCCAGCCACGCTATAATGTTATTCAATGCCATATTGCACTGTGTTAAGTTTTGCTTATGAGCATGCAGGAAGCAGAAGTGCAAAATGCATAAACATAATCACAGGAGTCCCAGGCACCTGACAGGAATGTAGCTGAAGTAGTAACATTTAAATCTGTTTGAGGAGCACGGTGCCTCAGAATATCTGAGCCTGGACTCTGACCTGGCCAAGAGAATTTATTATTCACTGATTTGGAATATGGTTTGCATGTGCACATTCTGTTGTTCCATATGAAGGACATGGATGGTGTTCTTGTTCATTTCAGTCCAAAATCAACATGTAATGCCAAATTAACCCAAAGCATATTAGATTCCCTCTTGCAGACTACACCCATGTCCTCAGGGTCATATTCTTAAGTCCTACGAGGGTAAAATATATTAAGTCTTTTAAGCAGGAAGTTATGCCAGGGCTTAGGACGACATGCAGCGTTCTTCTATAAGGGTACCGAATACCACGAAGCCAGCCTGATATTTGGTAAACATACCTTCAACAGGAGAAACTCCAAAGATTGCATGGAAAGAGCACGGGATTAGGGAAATGCCAAAGACTTCAGAGAATATGTCAAAGGAAGATATCGAAAAAGATTTAAGCTTTGGTCAAGAGAAAAATCGGTGTCTGTTTTTTTGGATAGAGAACGAGCAACTGATGTAGGAATCATCTTCAACTGGAGACTATTTTTAATCTGAATACAGACCTGGCACTGAACGCGTTGTCTGCAAAAAATTCTGAACTGTTTGGATGCAAAGCGTTTTAGTGAGAAATTCATCCTCATCCTGGAAAAAGTTGACATTAAGCGATGATGAGCTGATCCATACGTTTCTAAACGGGAAAAGGAAGAAATTCTAAGGTTGATCCAACTGTCATTAGAAGGCAGGAGCAGGGAGAAGTTAATGGTTTAAGCCAAGAGCTGAATTATCACAATGGCTTTAGTACATAATTCAGGATGTCAGTGCAGTATTTCCATATCATTCTATATTCAGTACCGCTGTATGTTTCGAGTTACAAGAGCAGTTGCTGTCAAATGCAGTGGTCTGATTGGTCAGATCTGTTTATATACACAGGAAAAATAAAGCTTGATTCAAAAAAATAAATGCTTCAAATTTGTCCTGTGAAACTGTGAACCACTTCATTAAGAATTGTGGAAAAGTGGAAAATATTCACACAAATTTGGTGTGTAAAGAGTTTAAAAGTAACTCACTGTATGGACACAAATGGACACAAAGTCATTTTAGAACCAATTCCTGCCACTTGGCAGCCAGGCAGTTATTCTGTTCAATCTCCTAAAGGAGTTCTTAAGCAATCTGAAAAGATCCACAACTTTAATTTCAATGCTCACATTGTCCATAGGAGCCAGTGATACGATGGATAACACTCTAAAAGTTTGGTAAATTTGCACCAAAACATTTAAAAACCTCCCTCAAACCAATGAAGCTCACACAATTGAAACTGTCATTGAACTCAGCTGTGCAGAACAGTCATTTAACAGAATTACTTATGCATTTTCCATTTTGGTTGTTGATTAGCTTTGGGTGGTAGAGGTGGGACAACTACCAAGTTGAGAATCCTATTGGAGAATTTTATGAAGCGTATTTTGGGATTGGATGAGCACCATCTGGTGAAAGCAGAGTGTCTCTCTACCAGCATTCATCCAGCTTGAGCCTCAATTCCCATTTATCTTTTAACAAGAAAAGAGAAGGTCCTTAAGATCAAATCCTCAAGATAAACTGAGATTTCACATTTTTGTTCACTTACAAAACGTTCTGCATATCAACTCAGGATACTGTATAATAGAGGCTCCCAAACAGTGGAGAGCCTCCTCAGCAGGATGAAGGAGAGTTGAAGAAACGAGTACAGAGGGAATGTTCTAAAAAATAACTGGAACTCAGATATTATATTCCAGCCTGCTGAACTGCCCTGGTCACAACATGGTCAGCAGTAACAGTGACAGCAGGGGCTGTGACTCACAGCTCATGGAGGCTAGGTGCATTTTAAAATCAGATAAACCAGTTTGCTTTTAGAACATGTACGGTTTCTCTGAGTCATAACTCAACAGAGATATTTATAATAAGCAGGTCTGCCCCGACAGTAGATTTTTTCTTTAAATTTTAAATCAAACTTTGATCAAACTAATTTTAAAATAGTATTTGGTCATTCTAAGGGGTTTCTGGTCAGATGTGAGGTCCCCTACTAAAGTTTCAAGAACAACAACCAGCCTCAGCTGGTCACAGCCTCCAACAGGAGTTAAAGGCATTAAGAGATTGGCTCATTGGCAGGCAGGCTAAGAGACAGTTGTTGGTCGTCTTTATTGAGGTTCATTCTACAGAAATCTTGTTAAGACTTTATAATGATAGATCTTTTAGACCAAAGTGTTTCTTTGGTTCATCTTGGCTCAGGGTAAACGAGTTGATCACATTTTCCCCATATCTGTGATATCTATGTTTATGTTTAGTGTCTGTTCTCTTTGTTGTTTGTTGTTTTATGTTTTCATTTCTTCTTCACGTTTTGTTTTTACTTCCTTTGTGTGCAGTACTTCCTGTCTTTGTCTTTTTACGCCACTTTTACGCTTTAATTTCATTTACATAAATTAGTTCCTGTCTTTGATTTTTGTCTCCTCATTCCTTGCTGCTTTGTTTCATTTTCACTCACGTTTTACTTTTGCACATGGTTAGATTAAAGCTCTAAATGAGAAATTTTAAGCAGAAAAAACTATTTAGTTAGGTTTCAGCATCATTACTAAATGGAAGGTCCATTGGTTAGTTTATCTTGATTTCCTTTGCTTTTTCTTTTAATTTTAGCTAAAAAAAAACAAAAACAAACTCTACCCTAAAAAAATGTCTTTCTAAATTCACCGTGGCTTACACTTCCTGGGGATGTCATTACTTAATCTCCATTTTGAACTCACCAGAGATTCATGACTTTAAGTTCCCTTGTGTATCAAAGAGATCCTCTGATCTTTATAGTACATTAATGGATACATTGCAAATATTTTATGCTCATCATCGGGCCCATTTCAGAAGAACTCTCATTAAGCAGCTCCACAGAGCAGCTGCTGTGCTGTTGTGAAACTACTTTGTGTTGAGACACACTCCCGTTTCCACGGTGAAAAAGAGACAGAAGTTTATTTCCAAATTGCTCCAAGACCATCATACACAGTAGGTCAAAACATGTATATTGACCAATAGGTTGTACACTGATGTAGTTAGGGTTAATGCTGGTGTTTAAATAAACGCGTGGAGGTTTGCTGTTTTGTAAGACATGTTTGCTGGTAACATGGCTTCTAATTGGCATGTTTCCAGTTAACTTGATTATTTGAGAAGGAATAAGTTGTGCTCCTCAGGCTGTGTTTTGGTACACTGTTTGGTCTCACAGCTCCTCATTAAACTGTCTAATCACACGGATTTCATGGATTCTGTCTGCTGCAGCTTACTGCGTGACAATAATTGTGAGATGGTTTGGATAAATAATCAAAAGACGATATCTGAAGGTGAATTTTGAGGCTCTTGGCCTTCTCCTGCCTGGATTATTCTGATTCCTTTTGTCTGGGGAGTAGGTTTACACAAATCTTTGCTAATCATATACCATTCACAGTTTGTCTTCAAGTATGTTCCCTTTGAGTGAGGTTTGGAGAAAATAGAACTGCTTTCCAGTTGCTGTTGCTGCCTCATAAATAAAACACTCAGCATTGTTTATGATGACTATTTTGCGTCCCGCTATGTACTAACATCATCTGTTATGTCAGAAATACTTTTGTACACTCTCCCGAGACTGGTTACAACCTGTGTGGGTTTTTGCTTTGTGATTTAAACCTGCATTATGTTACCTACGTACATCATTATTCAGCAGCAGTGGACTAGAATCCATAATACATTCTACTGTATACAGAAGTTCATTTGCAGAGTTTTCTTACTGAGATGTCTCTCGCCAGCTCTCGGCATGAATATTTACCTCAGCGACTCACTCTGTTGCAATAA
The DNA here is from genome assembly GCF_965226115.1 of Aulonocara stuartgranti. Taxonomy (NCBI): domain Eukaryota; kingdom Metazoa; phylum Chordata; class Actinopteri; order Cichliformes; family Cichlidae; genus Aulonocara; species Aulonocara stuartgranti. The sequence continues at coordinate 31,463,475 of NC_138948.1, forward strand.
GTATCGCAGTGGAACAGCCTCGAAAAGCGTGTAAGATAAATTCTGCCTAACCCTAATCCTTTATTGGAAGCTGTTCTAAAGTTTTGTAACTTTTAATCAGGTGATTGAATCACGTGACAACCAAACCAAAACAGGTGCTGTGTGAAGAAATGAGCAAATAATTATTTATTGCTCCCAGAAAGCTGTAACTTTCTGGGAGCAATAAATAAGTGAAAATTGGAGCCCTGCAGTCTGCGAGCTGTTTATTTTCTTGTTTCTTCTTTTTTTGTGTCTGTTAACTAAATTGACTTGAAATATGCAATAAACACTTCCCGGGGGGAAAAAGGCCGTAATAGTATAGAAACTGCAAATTGTGTTGTATGTAATGACTTGTAATACAAATTGCAAATGGAAGTATGTGTATGATGTGCATAGAGGACATACTGCACAGTACTGAGTTTGAAAATGTGTCAAAATAATGAATATGAACCTGTTTATGAGACTTTATGAAAAGATTGTGGCAACGGGCAACATGAAAAGGTGACAGTAGATGTTTTTAAAAGAGAAATATAACCTCATGGTTCCCTGCATTTCTTGCCGCATATAGAATTGAGTTTAAGGTGTGTTTATTTATTTTTAAAGCCATACAAAATTGACCTTGGTTTACAACCACAGGACCTGCGCAAGTATTCTTGAGTCATGTCATCTTGTGATGACGACATTGGCTACATGGTCATTTTGAACCAAATTTATTGTTACACTTCTAATCAACAGAAAATAGCTCAGTGTGTAAAGCATGAATTTTGAACTTAGGTAATCTCATATGCATGTTTTCAATTTTTTAGATAATTCCTTCTTTTATTTTTGTTTTTTTATGTTTATTTTTCTGGCTTTTAACCTGTTTTCTGTCTGCTTTTTTATTGTTTACTGTCCTATAATGTGTACTGCACTTTCTTGGATTTGATTTTTGTGTTTTAATAAGAGGTACAGCCTTTCTCCCAGTGCAGGGACCTCTGTGGTGGAGCAGCTCAACACAGAAATGATGAAATATTTACATTAGATTTTTAGCTAAATGAGTTTACAGGTTAGGCCTAAAGAGATTCCCTAAATCCAACTTGTTTTTTCAAGTATATGCTTACTCTTAGAGTTTATGTATGGTAGTTTAAGAAGATCTGTGTGTAAAAAGCAATGTGTCAAAGGCTTGTAATAATTTTGACTATGGATCACAGTGGTATCACAGATTTTGCTCTCAGTTATTGATGAGTGCAGTTCTGTTCAGAAATGCAGTATTTCCTAAAACATTTTAAAACAGCATAATAAAAACTGACTGACAGTTTGCGATTAACTGGCTTTTTCCTACATGATCACATCTATTGTTTCTTGTGTTATATCTCACTCTCAGGAGCGACATTAGACATTAAGATTAAGACATTAAAGACATTTATCAGATGAGTAACAACAAAAATCTGTTAAAGACTATACTATTATTCCTATTATCCCTCTGAAAGGAGGGAGTATCTGTCTGTCTGTTTATTAGCAGTGTAGTGTCCACAGTGTACAACATATCATTTTCAAATTTTGTGTGATGGTAAATACCAGTGTTTGGTGAAAATCAGGTCAATGTCAAAATCAAGGTCACACCAAATATGAAAATCAGTAAAAACATACCTACATTACCCCCAATTGTTTATGGATGGTCTTCAAACTTGAAAACTAGGCTAGGCTTGGGTGACATGAGTACCTAGGTTGGCTAATAATTTGACCTTGACCTTCATTGTTAGTGCCCAAGGTCGAGGCCTAGGAGGCCAATCATTTCAGCCAATTCTGCTCCAATCATATGAGTAAAGATGATAAAATACACCATTTTAGTATCTAATGCAGGGGTGGCTAACTCCAGGCCTCGAGAGCCGGTGTCCTGTAGGTTTTAGATATCACACTGGGTCAACACACCTGAATCAAATGATTAGTTTATTAGGCCTCTGGAGAACTTCAAGAAATGTTGCAGAGGTAATTTAGCCATTTAAATCAGCTGTGATGGATCAAGGACATCTAAAACCTGCAGGACACCGACTCTCGAGGCCTGGAGTTGGACACCCATGATCTAATGCTTTGAGGTCAGGGTTACATGAATTAGGCGAAGTCGAGCACAAAAGTCAAGCTCATGAGCCACATCAACCGATGGCTCACCTAACACTCCTCTACACATCCAACAGGCAAACACATGAGGATTTTAAGCTGCTTTAGTCTGCAAGCCTCTTTGCAATCTACCACCACACCATTTCGTCCTTAAGTTCCACATCTAATTGAATCAGTCATTAGTCTTTGTTTTTTCTACTGGAAGTGTAAAAAGCTATCCTCTCATCACCTTTATTCTATAGAATAAACGCTGGACAGTGGTATGCTGACAAATATAAATTAATGCTGATGGGCTAAAGCTTCTCCTGACTGAATTACATTTGTTAACATATATACGTGAATTGATTAAAGATAATGTCTTCATGTGTTTCACCTCTTTTTCTGTGACAGGAAGTGATGTCAGTGGAGGAGGAATCCACCTCATGTTATTGCCTGATGGACTCGACAAGCTGCCACTTGCTGCTGGACCAGCCAGGTTCTTACGCCCTCGTGGGTGAGCCCCTGACGCAGGCTGCCATCAAGAGGCTGAAGCTGGCTGTGTTCGGAACCATGGAGGTTGGCTCCATGAGCTACACCTTGCGGGTGTACTGTGTGGACGACACGCCACATGCCTTTCAGGTGCGCCCTTTTTGTTCATGGTTGAGCTATGATTGTGCTTTCCATGTGCTGTCCAGGGTCTAATTTATCTGCAAGAGGCCAGTAATAAAGGCCTGACTAGGGTTTAGCTTCCTTGCACTAAACCTGACATTATAAACTGCTAATTCCCAGGGCAAAACTAATTTAGTGCTGGACTGGTGTATTTAAAAACAGCTGCTAAAGTGGAACCTTTGGATGTATGGCTGCACTCCCCTATGCTTTGAGGTAGTTCCCGGTTTTATTTGATCTCTCATTTATTGGAGGTTATTTTATTTTTTAATGTACAAAAAGAATGTGTCAGGTAAAATGTTTATATATGGAACATTTGAAATGGGTCGTAGCTGTAATGCCAGCATCTTACGGAAATACATTTACAAGACATACTTACAACTCCACCAATGAAGGGTTTATTACACATATTGCTCATTTCTATATGTAAACCCAGTACATTCATGCAGGTTTGTTTCTTAGTAGCATTTCCCTTTACATGTTTTTGCCCTTCTTTTTTTTTAAAAAAAATTTGGGTACATGATCCACAACTTTACTGTTTCTGTTTACTCTCAAAAGGCAGGCAGCTACTTATAGTAATCTAAAGGCAAGCACTCTGAGTTAGCAAGTGATGGATTTAGTCGTCTAACAGTCACATTACCTTTATGTGCTTGTAGAGACTTTAAAAAGTGAAAATTGCCACCTTACAAAAAACTTTTAGTAGTGTCAACTTTGAAAGGCGTTATGACATCAGTCATATGTTACGCCCTGCCCATAGGTGGCCAGAAATTTTCAGGTTAGTGCAGATTTAAAGGATCACTGATGTTTTTTGGTCTGACACTTGCCTTGATGAAATAAATGGACTTCCATGCAATCAATCTTACTCTGAGAAAGTGCCCCCCTCACTCCAACAAAGACACACACACACACACACACATATACACATAGATACAAACCTTTTTTTCAGGTCTTGTAGTATATGCTGTTTCCACTGGTGTGTTTAGTGAAGCATAATCTTTGAGCTGCGCAAACCTCCTGCTAGTTCTCTGTCCTGATGTTCGTCAGCAGTTGTCATTTGGGTTTTCTACTTTCACTTCCAAATCAATAAAAACAAATCCGTACATAACAGACTTGGCTGATTTCTATCTGCTGGATCTACATAAACTGTTTTTTCAGCTAAATGCTCTAGTCATACCTTGCACCCTCTATTGTGGTACAGTACAGAGTTTGACTTTGAACTATTAGCACACCTTTTCTGGCCATGATCAACAAAAGAAGACATTATTTGTCATGTTTTACACCTATGGTAGGATTTTATTGTGTTGTATTCCCAGCTTTTAAAAAGGAAATTTCACAAATTCAGTTCCAGCTATTGACAGTATAAAAGATGGATGTAGCTGCTGTGATGTCACCTGTTGGCTTCTAAACTCACGTTTTGAAACCTCAAGGTGAACATGTCCGCCATCGTTATTTTGGTTGAAAGAGACTGCATAAGAGAAAACCTGCAGTAAAACAACTCTATTGAAAAACCATCCAACACTGGACATTAACAGCAAGACATCTTGATCAAGCTAACACCTAATTCAGAGCAAGGTAATCATTCAGTCACATGGGTAAAAATAAGACAGCGGCCTCCTCTATACATCTTGAAAAAAGATGGGTGGCTTCTGGTGATTATATTAATTTTTTTTCCAAAATTCTGCAACTAATTGCAACTTGTGGTGACTAAATGGTTGCACAGCTTGAGAGTATTGCACAGTCCACGACTGCTTTTGACCACAAGGTGATTGCACAGGTAGCCTGTTAGGACGCAACCTTTCTGCACACAGTTGCAGTTTGACTTTAAAAAACTGCAATCACTCTCAGAGAGATTGTGCAATGTTTTCAAATAATTGTTGTCTAATTTACAAATCCAGTCTGAATGAGTCTTTGTCTATGAACACAACTCCAAGGGACTCGAGTCAGCTGGCTGCCAGCTGGTTGCATTCAAGCTATAGAACATGAAGGTTGCTGAGTGCAAATGTAACAGTAACTGTTAAATGTAAATTTCTGTCTATGTAGACAACAACAAAACAAACAAAGTTAAGCTCTGCAAATGGCTTAATTTTTTTTTTTCTCGCCTCGTGCCATTGTTAAGTGATTTTCATGTTGTGTTGTATTTGCTGACTTAATTTCCAGGACTCTCAAATTGAAAGTTCAGTCTTTTTGCAAATGTCCACCAACACTTTAGCTATGTATTTATACCGTTAAACACAAAGATGAATATTTTCCACTCTGCAAGGAGAGTGCAGATTGCACTGTAGGCCGTGGCCCACATTCACAATGAGCATCTTGTGTGTGGTTGTTGCCTGCGCTCTCTGAGGCAGCAGGGACCGCAACGTGTGCACTTTCAGATACGAGTGATTGCACATTCATTACCACAGAGAAACAATACAGCAGTGTTTTAAACACTCTGTAGCAACTTGATGGATGCTCTTCTTGTTCTTTTAATAGAGTCAGACATAGTGTGCCGTACTGTAATCGCTCCCATTCAAACGTTCACCAATCATTCTTTTCTAAAAATCTCATTTGATTTGATTATCCTTCAGCAACCTATAGGGTTTTAATCATTGAAATTTCATCAGTGAACATGAGGGAAATCAAGTTCTCCATCCTCCTGAGAGAGCTTGAGTAAAGGAAGACAGAGCTGAACAGAGCATAGCGAGCTTCGTGACTGACTACCTCCTGACCAACCTTCTGCCATGCTGCCAACATCAGCGGCAGCTGGCTTTAAAATGCATTCTGGATTTGGTTTATGAATTCCCAGCCTGCCGAGCAGATGCCAGACTTTAGCATGTCCCCTGGGCTCCTGTTTGTTAGCGCCACATCTCTGCTGTGTGTTTCCCATGCTCCAGCACAAAGTCAATCACAGACCGGGATTCTGGATCAACAGGAAGCCTCATGCAACACAAACACTTGTGTGACAGCGCTATTTTTCTTTTCTTTTTTCTAGTTGAAAACAAAAAACAGAAAAAGAAAAATTGCAGGATTCTGTTTTCTTTGACGCAGCACAACGTATGAAAAGAAATATGAAAAAAACAAATGGAAAAAACAAACATGCAATGTCATTCTTTATGTTTTGCATCTCTTCTAAGACCTTTGTTACATACAGTGGTTTACACATGAAGATGCCCACATTCACACTTGGTGCTAAATAAATACAAAAACTACATCACGGCACCAGTAAATTGGTAGATGATGACAGCTCTAAAAGATACTTGGAATCTTTTGGAGCTGTGTCCCGGACATTTCTCAGCATTCAGTGGGTGCATGATGTATGGGAAGTTGCCTTGGGGTCTTCTTCATGTTTCTCTCTTCCTAAGCAGATTTTGCAGTGTGGCATGCACATTATCCGGCTATCGGGCAGCGCTGTTGCAGCTCTAGGGTGTGATTGGTCTCCATCAGTGTTTAGGGTGTGTGGTGTATTTTAAAGCAACCTCCACATGAATGCCATGACCCAAGATTCCCAAGCAGATGATGTTCATTTTACCACCATGGTTTTATTTTTGTGGTCCATCAGTGCATAACTCTATTAGCTCTTATACACAGAAAATAAGTATTTGGAAGACATGTTACTTTTTTTGTTTTCTCAATCTTCAGCATCACTGACCCTTTAAAAACCACCTAATTTTGAATTTAGCCATTAACAAGTCTTATATCACCAACTTGTAACAACAAAGGCAAAAAGAGAGTGTCTTGTTCCTTAGGAATGAGCAACCCCCTCCACCAAAAGTAAGTCCATGTCCAAGGCCACAGCATTTAGTCATGTTGGAGAGAAGGTGGATAAAACTTGCTACCAGAAAATACCACCTACATTAGTATTCTGCTGGCAGACCTTTCCTAGCAATGAAAATGCTCCTAGAAAATACTTTTCACCTCAACCTTTAGTCTTTAGCCTTGGCAGAGAATCACTCCTGAATTTTAACATCAGATAGAAATAACTTCTAAAAATTAATCCAATGCTTTTTATCACAATAGATCCTTGTGACCTTCCATCACTTCATTCAGAAGCATAATGTGAGTGTTTTAACAGCACATCAGGAAAGGTAACAAAACGTGACGTGTCTTAAGCACATACCCAGAGCCTATTTCACCCACATTGCAAACAAGATTATTTGCCATCTGCCATGAGGAGGAGGAGTTACAGTTGACAAATTGATGTGTTTCAAATTGCACTAAGCATGTTTGAAATGTTATTTTGCCGGCTAAAGGAAAACAGACCAAGTCCAAAAAATAGAGAGACTAAATCCTATTTGTTTATTGTTTTTGAGCAGTAAAAACATGATTATACATTCACAAAGTATAATGAATAGGCCATTAATTAATCCCCTAATTAGACCGCGGTGCAAAGCACCAGATTTTCACCCTTGAATTAAATTTTCATCCACAGTTTATGTGGGTAAGATTTTTAAAAAAATGCATACCTCTGAAAGGTGATGAGTTTGCAGCTGGGGTTTAGTTGCTATACAACACTCTAACCTCCAAACAGTGAAGGTAAGTAAAATGGCCCTACAGTTAAGACTCTCACACTGAGCTGATATAAATGTGTTAATGTGAACGCATGACAGACAGACAAAGAAAAGATAATCTTGGTTTACGAAACTCTCATAAGAAGTCTAACTTCTCTCATTACTCCACTTTATGTTGAAAATAGTTGCTCCTATCTTAAAAAAATGTTGTATAGTCTTAGAAATTTCACATCATTAAAATTATTCACATTTTATATTTCCTGATTGTTGCAGCCGTACTTGAGAAAATTATGCAGCTGGAAGACTAGTCTGCTATCAGACAGGATCATGGCATTGACCCTGTAGAATTTTAAGTTCTGTAATTTTTTTTTTTTTTTTACCTTAAATGAAGCTTGGAAGTCTTAGTCAAGTCTCTTTCCTTCTCTTTCCGCTGTCATCTGTAAAGGCTTGTTGCACTTATACATACTCATCTTTTGTGTTATTGGTTTAATCAATCTGTCATTCAACAATGTCCTTGGAGAAATTCACTCTAATGCTCATCATACCACTACATTTATATGGACTATATATAAATGGACTAATGACAGGGGATCCTGGGGACCCCAAGCATTATTTACTGTAAGATGCAATCATAGTAGCAAAATAATCCTAGCAAAACTCACTTGTACTTCTAGAATTATTAGTTATGTAATTATTGACAATGACAATTTTATTTATATAGCACATTTCATTACATGAAAACTCAAAAAGCTTAAAACAGAAAATTTAGACATTAAAAAACAGTGAGGGTTTACAGTAAAACAAAAAACAACTACTGAGTGTAAGTGTGTGACCAGAACGATTTTTAGTCTGTTTTTAAATGTACACACAGATGTAATTGATCTATGGTCAGCAGGCAGCTTGTTCCAAAGAACAAGACCACAATAACTGAAAGTGCCTTAAATACACGTAGATCTGATTCTGGGAACAGTTAAAAGATCTGTACCTGATGACCTGAGAGGTCTGACAGTGAGCAAGTCAGAGACGTACTGGGGGGGGGGAGCAAACCATAACTATTAAAATCATTTTAAAGGTAATTCTGCATTGTAGTGGGAGTCAGTGAAGTAATTTAAATACTGGGGTAATGTGGTTGAATTTCCACTTTTTACTGATGATTTAGGGAGTCTTGCAAATAGAGTGATGCAATAATCTAACCTGCTTGTTTCACGATCTGTTTGACGCTGATTACGTTTTGGAGAGAGGACCCAAATGCAGACGCTTGGAGACTAGACTAATTTTAAGTGAGCTGCTTACTAAGGCTCAATGAATTCATACAAAAACAGAAAACAAAAGGCAAAAGGAGACTAAGACTTTTGCTAACAGAAAACTAAACTGTAATATGAAACATGAGCAAAACACATGGTGGAAGAACTGACTTTCCGGCACAGGATAAGGGGAGATTGGGACAATACATACAGTGGCTTGCAAAAGTATTCAGCCCCCTTGAACTTTTCCACATTTTGTCACATTACTACGGAGCCCCGCAGGGGACATGGGCGGAAAAAAAATTAAGACAGACTTGCGAGATTTCGCAAAACTAACTCGGGATCTCGCAAAACAAATTCGGGATCTCGCAAAAGTCTCCCAACAATGGCAGCAGCTACTTAGTTGTAATATTACTCTTTCTGGGTCACAAAATACACTTTTAAGATATTTTGAGGTGTGAATGTAGTTGTGTAAACGTCAGATATCTGCTCGGTTTACAAGACATCACATATTTGTAAAAGTGCTCCGACGTTTTCGGAGATGTATGAAACTCGCAAAACTTTTGCAAGTTTGTTTTGCGAGATCTCGCAAAAGTCTGTCTTAATTTTTTTTCTCCCATGTCCCCTGCGGGGCTCCGTACATTACAGCCACGAACATGAATTGATTTTAGTGGAATTCCACGTGAAAGACCAATACAAAGTGGTGCACAGGTGAGAAGTGGAACGAAAATCATACATGATTCCAAACATTTTTTACAAATAAATAACTGCAAAGTGGGGTGTGCGTAATTATTGAGCCCCCTTTGGTCTGAGTGCAGTCAGTTGCCCATAGACATTGCCTGATGAGTGCTAATGACTGAATAGAGTGCACCTGTGTTTAATCTAATGTCAGTACACATACAGCTGCTCTGTGACGGCCTCAGAGGTTGTCTAAGAGAATATTGGGAGCCTTGAACATCCCATGGAGCGCTTTTCAAGTGATCATTCAGAAATGGAAGGAGTATGGCACAAAACTGTAAACCTACCAAGACAAGGCCGTCCACCTAAACTCACAGGCCGAACAAGGAGAGCACTGATCAGAAATGCAGCCAAGAGGCCCATGGTGACTCTGGACGAGCTGCAGATCTACAGCTCAGGTGGGGGAATCTGTCCATAGGACAATTATTAGTCGTGCACTGCTCAAGGTTGGCCTTTATGGAAGAGTGGCAAGAAGAAAGACATTGTTAACAGAAAACCATAAGAAGTCCCATTTGCAGTTTGCCACAAGCCATGTGGGGGACACAGCAAACATGTGGAAGAAGGTGCTCTGGTCAGATGAGACCAAAATGGAACTTTTTGGCCAAAATGCAAAACGCTATGTGTGGTGGAAAACTAACACTGCACATCACTCTGAACACACCATCCCCACTGTCAAATATGGTGGTGGCAGCATCATGCTCTGGGGGTGCTTCTCTTCAGCAGGGACAGGGAAGCTGGTCAGAGTTGATGAGAAGATGGATGGAGCCAAATACAGGGCAATCCTGGAAGAAAACTTCTTGGAGTCTGCAAAAGACTTGAGACTGGGGCGGAGGTTCACCTTCCAGCAGGACAACGACCCTAAACATAAAGCCAGGGCAACAATGGAATGGTTTAAAACAAAACATATCCATGTGTTGGAATGGCCCAGTCAAAGTCCAGATCTAAATCCAATCGAGAATCTGTGGCAAGATCTGAAAACTGCTGTTCACAAACGCTGCAACCAGACAACTGACTACACACAGGGGATGCTGGGGAGGACACACAGACACAAAGGGGCAAGACCCAGATTAAGACAAGTGAAGTAGACACTGGTAATGGGGATAAACAGACATGGAGACATGACAGGCTGGGGAGAACACAGACCAGACAGGGACATGACTGAGCTGAAAGAGTGAGACAGACAGAGACAGACTGGACATAAAAAAGGGGAACAGACATAAAAGCAAGACTGACTCACAGAAGGTTAGACATGAAGGGAGGAAAAACTAAAGATAACTAAAAACTGGGGGCTCACCTAAACATCACCTAAACAAACATTCACCTTAAGGTAAATGAATCCAAGAATCAACAGAATTTTTCAAACACTATAAAGTCCAGAAATCTAGATGCACTGGGTCGACCCAGAACCGTGACAACTTAATGAATTAATTTTTCATTTGAGAATTTTCTGTTGGGGTCATTTTGACCCAGATAAAAAATAATTGAAATAAACACAACCAGCCAGACCAGTGATAAAAAACCTCACCTAGGAGGTGCCCAGGATAAATTCTGGTCCGTTGCCCAGACAATCTTAATTGGTTACTTTTGTGGAGGAGTAGCAGCTCTAGTCTGAGCTCCTCCCAAATGACTGAGCTTACCCTACCGTTCAGAGGAAGCTCATTTGGATCACTTTCCAGTTTCCAGATTTGCTTCAGAGCCCAGAGTGAGCCCTTTTCTGGCTTAGGACCATGGCTTCAGACTTGGAGGTGCTAATTACTCCAATTCACATGACATCTGACTGCAAAATGCCCCAGGTGAATATAAGTACATTATTGGCAAAAAGCAGACAACATCCTGAGAGCACCAAACTTAACACCCTCCACACCTTCGTTGCTGCTAGAAATTCTGCCCATAGAGATTTTGAACAGAATTGATGACAAAAGGCAGCTGTGGTAGAGAGAAACACCAACCAAGACAGAGCCTAACTTATGCTTGGCAGTGCAAAATGAGATCTCTTATGATTGTACGGGGTCTAGAAACTGAAAACAACTAGTTAAACACACATTGCAGTCAGTTAATGCACACAGATTCTCGCATCGTTTCATCCTTTCTCATCCACATCAGCATATGGGAGACCAAACAGTTGCTAGGTTCTTGTATATCTGTTTCAGGAGCAAAGGTAACACCTTTTTGGAGTAGATTTTTCAGCTAAGCATTGGACAGTCATATGAGCAGGTGGAGCTTTTCTCACTCCCAGGAGGGTCATTGTTACTTGGATTAAGGCTTGCAATGTGTCTGTAATGGCTCTGATTTTTATGCCCTCTCAAGTAGATCAGACAATTCTGATAGCTTTCAGCCTGGGAAGTTGCCCACCCAGAGGATAAATGCACCAACAGCATCTGAGTTTGCTTAATTGGATGCTTTTGACAGGGGTCTCCCTGGGACTCCAAAGCATTTGTATTTTTGCAAAGCAGTAATTAAAACATAACTAGAAAACAGTGATGTGGCATCATTCGAAATGAATTGATTGACAAAACCATTAAAAAAGTTGAAATAATAAAAAAGACGTCTAAGAGATACTGCAAAACATATACCTCTGGGGTCTCCGTGGACCTCAGTCAGTAGGATGAGGGCTAAATGTCTTTGAATGTTTTGAATTCCTCCTTCCACTTTGATACTTTATTCTTCTGGAAGGCTTTAATATTCTTGACTGGTATTGCGACATTTCCTTAGGTGCAAGACATGATCTGAGACACATCAATGGTGTGTGATGTGTCAAACAGCAGATCAGGAAGCGTCTACAGACGGCTTCAATCACAGCATCTTGACAGCTTCACATCAGTTCAAAAGTGGGGATGTTACCACAGATCATAGCTAGCCCGCTGCGACAGGGGAAAACCAACTAAAATCCAGCGTGATCGGGTTAGTCTCAGGCCAACAGAGTAAGAACAAAGACAGATGGCAAAGGAGTGGCACCATATTTTATCCTATCTGCATTTTGCCAACAGCTGATTTGTTTTCACACCAACAGCATTCACAGTGTGCCACGTGCCCCGAGCATGCTTTTCTGCAAGCACACATGCAAACACACACACACACACATATATGCACAGATAACTCCTTTCACATAAGGACACTCAGTCAGAATCAATCAGTGAAACCTGACATTAGTCACAGCTCTGTTCTCGTCCTTTTTACTTTTGTGATTGAGGTGGCCGAGGACAGACGTGCCAGACGCCAAACCATCCCACTGCCACACTGAACGATGATGACAGATGAATACCTGCAAGTGACAATCAAAGTGCTCCCTCATCATCACAAATCCAATTTGGGCGATAGACCTTTGCACCCCTCCTCCCGCCAAACACGTACCCATCCTCTGCCGAGTTCATACAAGTCCCCCCCCCAGCATTAAATTCAAGCTTCAAGCTGTCACATCGAGCCTGCAAACGTGATGCTAATGTGAGAGTGTGACTTGTAAGATTTGTTCAGTTGAGACTTGACGTCAGTCGCTGGCAGCCTGCCTCTGTGCTAATATTTGAGATGAGTCAATTAGCGGATGTGACAGAGGAAAGGATTAGCAACAGGTGTTTCTGCTGATATGCAAAGGTAGTGTACATTCAAAAAGGAAGGAGGACACTGTGTTCTTGATTTTTCTCTAGCAGTAATCTCATTTCTGATTCTTTTTCTTCTCATCTTTTTCTTGTTTTTCTGACTCTCACTTTCCTCCCTCCATGCTCTCGTCTTCCTTTTCTCATTCGTTTCCATATATTTCTTTTCTTCTCTTGTGCTTTCTTTTTTCATTTCCTTTCCTTTTCTTTTTACCTCTCATCTTTACCTTTGCTTTCCTTTCTGCCTTTGTCATTTTCTATCCTTTCTTTTAATCTTTGCTTTACCTTCCTTTACTTTCATCCCTTGACCGCCCTTTCCCTTTTTCTGGGTTATGACCTTTCCAACCTGCTTTTTTCTCTCATCTTCTGCCTGTCCTGCTGTTCTTCCCTTTCCTTTCCACCTCAGGGAGTGGTGGCTGCAGAGAAGACCAGAGGCGGTCAGCTCCTCGAGGAGCCAAAGATGTTGCCTTTCCGAGCGAACACCTTCAGCCTGCAGGTGTCCATCCAGGATGTTCCCCAGTTTCTATGGAGCATCAAACCCTTTACCACATGTCAGGTAACCACAGCAGGAAGTGACAAAACATGAACTGAAAACATATACTGTATGTAAGTGGTAATTTGCAAGTTTGTTCCCTCGAGCTAATTAGTGCGGTGTTTCTGCAAATTCTGCTCCTCCCAGGGTTGATTTATTAAGCAGCAGTCTGAGGAGTGTTTATACCTGTTTTTCCTGTTAATGAATTTTAGGGATTATCTAGTTGGCTTTAATTACTGTACTGTTGGATCTGGTAACCACGTTGTAAGATGCTTATTGAGGGAACTTTATTGTCGTTCACTTTTCATTAACATTAGTAACATTAGCACTTAACATTTAATTAAGATCAACAGTATATACGAGGTCCATATTATGGCCTCGTTTAAATTTTTTAAGCTGACGTTATGAAAAAGAATTTTTATGTAGATGACATTATGACATTTTGTGTGTGTAAATTTAAATCGCCTTTTGAGATTACTTAAATATTATCTGTGAATATTATTTCAATTTTGTTGTTTCTTTTTAAAAAATGTTTTAACACAAGCAGCATTTCTCACTACTTGACATTACTTCAGGCAGCAGCAAGTAATTGTTACTTAGCTGTCAGAATTAGCTTATCTTTTCTTTTTGTATAGAATATTTCTTTATACTTATTGGTTACCCACTTTTACTCACAAAGACAGTATCAGTTTGCACACTCCAGTTTTTGGTACCATCAGCTGATTCACTGTTGGTGTCACAGCTTTGCTGTTATAACTTGAAGGTAATTAAAAAAATAAAATGGTTATTTTCTACATTATAGAAAAAACAACTGAACAAAACAATAAAACAGATTTTTGAAACAAAAAATGGTCTGCTAGAATGAAAATAAAGAGGACCCTACATAGGTGTTAGGTGTAGTAGACAACAGTCAATGAGCTGACAAATCATCTATAATCGGCTCATGGCCATCCAGGATTAGACTGATATTTGGTCCAAATAAAAATTAAAACTAATAAAAATGAACATTTGTAAACACATTTTGATATGACTGTCATGTAAAAATACATCTACATTTAAATATAAGGGAACAAAGAAATTCATATTGACTGTTACTTTCGCCACAAAATAGTTCAAATTAATCAAAATAAACTTTTTTATGCTTAAAAAAGGGAATCTTTCTTTTTTTGTTATAAACAAAATGACATTTAATACCTAAGCAGACAACTGACTCATTACTCCAGTAATATTTATACACAATAATACATTGCACAATTTTAGTGAAATAAGGTTTATTATTTTCTTACCTCCCCATAAGTTGTCAAGGCTACATTTTTAAATGTTATTAAATGATTGTGATGTTCTGCTTTTTATTGGTTGCCATTTGGGTTTCAGTGTGAGCTCATTTATTTTAGAGAGATATTGTTATAGGGGAAATAATTCTACTGTATAATCAATCATTTTCATCTATTTCTCTGAGTATGGAATCCATTAGACATAATGGATTTGTATAATTTTCCTATTTTGTAAGTAAGAAACATCTGAATATAAAATGCTTTCATTTATAAATCATAGGGAACTGAAGACATCCTGCAGTCCTTTTGACATTTTGCCAGTCAGGTCCAAACAAACCTTTCAGATTTTGGTTTATGTGAACAGCCTGTTAAGTTTTCTTTGTGTTCAGCCTGGCTTAGGCTGCAGCTCAGCTAATCTCTTTCTTGTCTAATCAGTTTAGGTGTTCTGATCTATAATACATACATCAGTCCTAGGTAAAGCATATTTTTACATCTTTGTGACCTTAGAGAGAAATTCAGACAATTAAAATTTTTTCAAGTGATGTCATGCTTTAAAACTAGCTGCACAACCTCTTTGTAGTTCCTGGATTTGACCTGCATGGCCAATGTGAAGTAAATGGTAAATGGACTGATTCTTTACTCAAAGCATTTTACACAACATGTCTCATTCCCCCATTCATGCCCATTCATACAAGCACGTTTCCCTACATCCAGGGATCGAACGACCAACCTTTCAATTAGTAGATGACCTGCTCTCTGCAGTCATTGTGTGAAATGTACATCACCATCAGCTGCTGAGCCCTGGTGGGGTCGGTGTCCTTAGTTCCATTGTTTTGGTGCAGATGCACTAAGCTGTCACTGCCTGAATAATAAGCTTGGTTGTTACTACTGAGAAGTGTTGCTAATGTGTGTTAAAGGCTTTCACCTAGTTGTAAAAGGATGTCGGTAAAATTCAGCTGAGGAGCCACAGCTGCCTTTTATTATGTCCCTGGACCCTTAAGGTCCACCCACAGTGCTGACAGTCCAAATGGAAGTGCCTGAAATCTGTATTCTTTTTGATGGCGAACAAAGGGAATAAAAAAGAAAAGTCCATGGGAAAAACAATCTTGATCTTGATAATGTCATATTAAAAGTAAGGTTCATGTTGCTATTTTTTAATTAGTCATTATTAGATTCATAAAGGAAGGTAAACCATGATATGCTCATGTATTAACAACAAAAATAATTAATGGGAGGATAGGGTCAGGACTGAAAACTTGGTATAAAAATCAGTGCCATATCAAACATGTGGGTCTATGTGTTGTGGGGAACCCTTGGAAAATGGGGAAGCTACTGACAGTACTGTGATATGGTTGCATTGACATGACAGCACAATTTTGATGGGCCCTCAGAGGGTTGGTGCAAACCCAAGGCCCTCTTTAAGCTATGCCCCCATATATAATAAGACACTCACAGCAGAAAATTATTAATTTAGGCTCTATAACGTTCCAATTACGTTTGTTTTTGGTCTTTCTGCACCATTTTGTCTTTTAAACTGCTCTTTTAGTGTGACTTCTGCTGTAAAGTGGCTTACAGGCACCCACTCTCTCTCTTTCACACATGGACCATGAAGAAGGATGTGAGCAGTGATTAATAGCTCTGTGTTTGCTTTGCTTTCAGGGCCATTAAGAGCAAACTGTATTAGATCAGTGGCCTCTGTTTGTGTACCTGTTGTCCTCACTGTAACACCGCTGTGACTTAAAGATGTAAATACAGGGTGAAAGCGCTTCAAAGACACCTACCCTCTGCACCGCCTTATTTATGAAGGCCTCAGGACGGCAGGCAGCGCCAACCTGCTTCGCCCGAGCAGGTGCAGAATAATAGCAGAGCATCGAGCCATACATCAAGTCAGCTAAAGAGCATCCCAGCTTTTCTACGTCCATCACCCCCCCCCCATCCTGTTCGCCTATGCTTCCAGATTCCATTATCTTCTGTCGTGAGCCTCACTGGGCAGCCCAGATCAAAGCCACATGTGCTAAGTCTGCCACACAGACAGGTCACTTTGCAAGATGCAGATATGGCCGAGATGGAGTTGAACAGAGGTCAAGGACATTTCCTCAAAGATGTGCCTCCTCCACTGAAATTAATTATACATCAAAGGCAAACTTCTTCGTCTGCACCTAATTCGTCCGTACAGTAGACTGCTTACAGCACAGCTGCTTCTGTTATCAGAGTAACTCTGCTGGGATTCAGGCTCTATTTGCAAATCTTATCATGACTACTTCTTTGTCTCTTTAACAGTTGTTATTTCCATGCATAAATACATCAAACCCTGGAATCACTGAAACTTCAAAGCCCACTCTTACCTTTTATCCTGCCTCATGTAAGTGGCTGTGTATGTGATGGTGTGGCCACGTGTAGAACAGTGCCCCAAATCATCTCATTTCGATGTGGCACTGAAAGTGTTTTACAGATCTCTCCGACCAGAGTCAAGGTTTGTGAGAGCAAATGAGAAGTGGAAGAATGCATTCCAATCGTGCATGCAAATCCCTAAAAACAGTTTAAAGAATGAAAAGATAAAGTACAACTTTTCAAGTTAGTAAGTAGTGGTTTAATTATAACCCAGGTTTTTGTAGCTGTCGTTCCAGCTTTCAGAGTCTATTCAGTTCTAGTATCTTGTTTTTTAAAGTGCAGTTCAGACTTTCATCTCCGTGACCTTTGACACAGACAATTCAGGAATTTCACAAATACTTCATCTGCATTTGATTCAACAGAAAAGAAAATTTAATTCAGTCAGTACTCAAATCAGTTTAGCACATATCAAGAAATCAGCAACAGTTAATTTTCACAGTTCAGCGTGTAATCACAACTTTGAGATACAATCTAGTTCCTCTGGAAAACACAAAAATAATGGTTTATTCCTACCACACAAAGTCTGAATCAACATGCTTAATTCTGGAGTGTCATACCAACCCTCTACATGGCTGTGAATCCTCTCTGTGCTCCTTGTCTTTCCCTGGAAGCTCCATATTCAACATCCTTCTTCTGTACATGTGCAAACTATCTCAACCTTGCCTCTCTAACTTTGTCTCTAAACCACGGAAAACAAAAATCTTAACGCCTTCAGCGCTTGGCTTTTTGCTTGTGTCACAGTCTCCAAACCCTGCATTATAGTAGCACTCACTACCACCTTATGACTCAATTAGAGTTCTGTGTTGAATCTTTGTCGACTCTTCAACATAGCCCACAAAAGTGACCAGCATCATTGCCAACAGTCACACTTGTGGGTGGTGCATTATGTGTTAATTACCATGTGGTAGTGTCCGGGTGCTTTATACACAGTGTCAGCCACGATAAAAACAAATAAAATGCTGGGACACTCTTTATTGTGATCTTCTTCTTGGGGAGTTTTTTGGATGCAAACACTCTCTTCACTCTTCCACCTGCTCCCTACTTTCACTACAGATCACAATGTCATCTGCAAACATCATAGTTCAAAAAGACTCCTGCCTGACCTCATCAGCCTGTCCAACACCACTGAAAACAAGAAGGGGGTCAAGAAGAGCCAATCCCTGATGTAATCCTATGTGTTGCTTATGCAAGTTGTGCAAAAATATAAATGCAAATACAAATGGCTGTAGAGCTCCCAGCCCAACCTCACTGGCCACATTATGCTTGACAGGAGGTGAATGACAAGCCAACACAACACCAAAGCAAACCACACATGAGCGGGCATGACAACACTTTTGGTGCATGGTAACCTGCTAAACAGTGAGCTCAGCAAGCAAAAGCTTTCAATTCGAGCTGCACTCTGCAGTGGTGGTGGAATCACCTTGTTTACTACAACATTCATGTCGCCTGTTCATGCATGTAGTTCAACAACTCTTTTTTTAAAATTAAAAAAAAAAAACAGCTGCAGAGACAAAAGTTGAACACAAGTCATATCAGAGAATCAAATATAAAATTGATTATAATCCATTGTCCCCAAAAACTGGCCTTTCTGTTGCTCGTACAAATCTCCTATTCATTCTCACCTTTACCAGCAAGTGGCGCTGTGGTTACTGTGATTTCCTGTTGCTGATACACTTAAACAAAAGGTAAAATGGCAAAAATCTTTTATAACACGAAACACTCCAAAAGCACAAATCCCCGTCAAGGCCACTCACTCTCTGGGAAGTATTTACTTTTAAGGGAATAACATTGGTTTTTATGCACTTTAAGACATTTCTAGTGCAGTAAAAACAAGTGC
Organism: Aulonocara stuartgranti; assembly: GCF_965226115.1. Taxonomy (NCBI): domain Eukaryota; kingdom Metazoa; phylum Chordata; class Actinopteri; order Cichliformes; family Cichlidae; genus Aulonocara; species Aulonocara stuartgranti. The sequence continues at coordinate 31,482,328 of NC_138948.1, forward strand.
AAAGGCTTTTCCTATTTACCCTGTTGAAGCCAATTTTAATATACTTTATTTTTTTATGAATATGCTTTATGTATTGCATCCATTTTATTGTTTAGTAAATCATTTAAATCTTTAGCAATAAATAATTTTTTTTACACAGTTCATTTAATTTTTTCAAAAACATGTACTTATGCATTGATGTGTATTCTAACTGTTATAACCTGTTATTGTAATGTACATAACAAAGCCATAATAAAGTAATATGATATTTAGAGTCCCCATATATCATTCCCTTTATGTCTATATGTTCTCAGTACAAACAATGGCAGTGAGAAACAGAGTTTTAAATAGCTCTATATAGCAGCATTATTACTTTGACCTTTAGATTAATCCAGAGGTTCCCAAAGTGTGGGAACCTCTTCCCAAACCTGCTAACATTATGGACAGGTTTTTGATGGGGCGCCCACACAAACGCAAAGCAGGAGATGAAGCACCGCTAAATATGTTTCCAAACCAACTTCCTTCCAAGCCAAATATGGTGAAGCATATCTTCACCTGCACAAGTGCCAAGGCAGGATTGGTTTTCCCTGCGTCGGGAGCACACGCTGGGCTCTCCAAATCACGGACAAACAATATCCCACATTCTAGATTTTTAGTTAACAAACACTTCTTGTAATGACTAACTACTCCTGACATTTTGGAGATGTTAGCTCTTTATACAGTAAAGTTACAGTGGGATACAAATAACATCAGGCTGATCCTGCCACGATTTGGTCCCCCTGTCCAAATCACGGACAAACAGTATCCCACAGTTGTTTATGTTTTTGAACCCATTTTGCACAGAGAGGCATTTTTTGAAAAATGTATTGATAGCAATGTTGAATATTATTACCCAGGAAAAAAACAACTACACGTAAAATAATCACACCGTGACGCCGCTGCCTTTCTAAATGGAAGGATAGTAACTGTGTTTGTATATGTAAGCCTGTAAAACCTGCAGATAGTCAGATTAACAGTATTTTGCCTCTGACATTCTGCAATTAATCTCATGTAAACAATAACGTGGCGCACAGCGTGATGTGAAAAAAGGCACATACCTTGACATTGTTTGACGAACTGTATTCCTCGTCCACACGTAAACGCAAAAAAGGAGTTTTACAAAATCTCCATATTCGTTGATTTGAAACGCTGTTTACGTGTGGACGAAAGGCCCAAACGCATTGAAACAGCTGCATTTTCAAAAATACCCGTGTAGGTTTGGACGTAGCTTAAAGAGTTAGTAGTTTATTTTATTACTACCTGATTTTATTGCAGTTTACTTGTATTTGCTTAATTGTTTACTAAATGTTTGAGGTGGGAAATGAACCGCATTGAAGTTTGAAAACAAAATATGGGTGTGTGTGGTGGGAGGATGTGTTTGCGTGGTAGAGGGGCGAGAAAAATTTTCTTGTAAAACAAAGGGGGCCTAGCAAAAAAAGTTTGGGAACCACTGGATTAATCTATTGACTTTACAGGAGAGGTTAAATCTGACATGTTGTATTACAATCTTATACAGTATGTTCTACGCGTTGACAATACACAGCACACTTAACATAAGAATCATAGTTTCTAAGTTACAAGGCTTCTTGTCAATTTTAGACCAATGAATCATTGAGTTGACCTTGATGACCTTGGTGGATGTAAGCCATATTTTAATGAATTGTTAACATGCCTCCACTCTATACTCCTACAAAGTTTAATGAGAATTCATTCAAAACTTTTTGAGCTGTTGTGTTTATAGACTGAATGATAACACACACACACATACAGGTACTCCTACAGTCCAAAGGTTAGGTTAACTGGTGATTTTAAATTACCCATAGGTGTGAATGGTTGTCTGTCTCTATGTGTTAGCCCTGCAATAGAGTAGTGAGGGTGTATCCTACCTCTCGCCCTATGGTAGCTGGAATAGGCTCCAGCTCCTTTGTGACCCTGAATTGGATAAACAGGAGAGATAAATTACAACTGTTTATATTTGTACACTTCATCAACTATACAATATCACTTGGTTTTATATTAACATAATGTATAATTTGGGTTAGGTCATATTGACCATTGAGTGTGATGTCGCTGATCTATTCTCTCTCTTTTCCCTCCTCAGGAATTCTCCTTCCCCCAAGTGTGGTGCAGCAACCAGCAGCCCCTGTACTGTGCCTTCTCTCTGGAGAGATACAGCCCTGTCACCGCCCAGCTCTCCTGCAAAATCAGCGTGCGCCAGGTCAAAGGCCATGAGCAGATTCTGCAGGTCTATACGGCTGTGGCCGAGGTGAGGCTCTGAAGCTGTGGGGAGGGTGTTTCACTTTTTTCACTCAACCTTTTTGTAACCTTCCTGGAGTGTGTACACCAGAGCAGGACCAGCTCTCCTGAGCTTGAGCTGTGTATTAATAGAGCGAGGAGAGCACTCTTCCTTCCCTTCTTTCCAAAAACAAGATCCAGCTGTTTGGTGCATTTGCTCTGTGTTTTTTAACCTCTGTTTGTCCAAGAGGACGCATGTTCCGGCAAATAGCCGCCTTCACGTTCACATACACCAACACCTGGGAGCTGCCTGCTGTAACAACAGCTTTCTATCAGCTGCTGAACAGCTCCACCGGAGCAGCTAGGAGTCAGGAATACTCACTCAAGAGCACCTTGGCAGTTGCTGTTAAGGCAGAAGAGAGTGCTGCTCATTGATTTCACCCAACTGCTTTTTCCACAACCAGTCACAAATGCGCTTGTCCTACCTCAAGGCCACCAGTACTAATAAAAGTCACAGTCAGACGTGAAATATTATTTACAATGACTTTTTATGGTTTGATTAAATTTTGCCTTGATGATTAGTGGAGTTTGTCAGACAGGAAGAAGAAAAAAAAGCTTTTATAGGTGTGATGTGTTGAATTCAAAACATCAGCGGTTTCAGTTTGGTAAATATAGCAAACAGGCGTTTCCAGAGGTCTGCAGCATGTTTTACAATGCGGGGCCACCATGTTGAACGGATATCATTGAAAACAGCTTTACCACTTCTTTGCACCAGAGCGAACCATACTCAATCCATCCAAATCTTGCTACATTATCTCAGGATTGCCGAAAGTCTGTAAAAAGACATAGATGTTATAATGTTACTCCAACTATATGCTGTTAGACCTAAATGGAAGGAGAGGACTCAATGATATTATATTAGTAACAGAGCTCAAACAGCACACTGCTTTCCTTTTAAATCGCTTGCCTATATTAGGTTAATGAGTAAACTGGTTTTGTGAAAGATCCAGTTAAAAAGAATACCAACTGAACATTGCTTATGAGCTCTCTCTCACAGGGCAATCAATCCTGCTTTTCCCCCAAAGGTTTCATAACTGCTGCCACAAGTAATTTCATGGTTAAGGCTTGTCTACTGCACTTTTAACATCCATCCATTCGCTTCCGCTTATCCTTTTCAGGGTCGCGGGGGGGCGCTGGGGCCTATCCCAGCTGTCATAGGGCGAGAGGGTCCACCCTGGACAGGTCGCCAGTCTGTCGCAGGGCCAACACACAGGGACAGACAACCATTCGCACTCACATTCACTCCTAGTGACAATTTGGATTATCCAATTAACCTATCCCCACAAGCTGCATGTCTTTGGACGGTGGGAGGAAGCCGGAGTACCCGGAGGGAACCCACGCAGACACGGGGAGAACATGCAAATTCCACACAGAAAGACCCCGGCCTGATGGTGGAATTGAACTCAGGACCTTCTTGCTGTGCGGCAACAGTGCTAACCACCGTGCTGCCCACGTTTAACATATTTAAAAAAATTTCAGGACTTCCACATTAAATTTGACTTGATTTAAATTAGTTTTAATTACTTTAAACGCAGCAGTGACACCTATCCTCAGATTCTTAGAAACTGACCAATAAAATAAAAATTACAGAATCCTCGTTTTTCTTCCTGTTGGCTTCCAAGTGTTTTAAAGCCATTTTACTATTCTCTAAGCTTTAGTATTGTGATAAAAAAAAAAACATATTAACTGTCCATGATCATGATTAATCACATGCTGTTTTATGTTACGGTGCTCGTATCTTGACTCGACTTTGTGATAACTAACTTTGTGTGCTATGTTAGTAATGCTGGCTTGCATCCACATTTGAACCAGTGCAGGCAACTCTTCCACTGGGCATGTGCAGAAGACACACAAAGAAGAAAACAGCGCACAGCAAGATTTTAACGTGTTTTATTTATAGATCACAATCCAGCAATATGTTTCAAGTTATGACCTCAGCACTCACTGAGCAGAAACCAGACTGTGAACTCAGTAAGGCATTCTTGTGTCAGTGTGCTGTCTTCTTCCTCTTCGTCTTCTTCTCCAAGTTTAGTTCACAGAGGCAGTCAAATGCAGCACTACTGCCCCCTGTGTTATGACAGCATTTTTTTCACACCTCCATCCATTTTATTTGGATGGACGCAACTTTTATTCTGTTTTGGTAAAAAAAAAAAAATTTTATTAAATCTGAAATCTTGGTATGGTCAAATGAAAATGAGAATGAGGCCACAGAAAACTGATACTCCTTAAACTGTCCACATGTAGGCTTAAAAGATGGTTTTCATGGTTTGATCCACAGGCCACAGGAATCCACAGATTGAGAAGTACCCCCATACACCAATCACTTTTGTCTCATTGGCTTACAGTCTGTTTACTGATCTTTTAATGTGTAAAAATATTGTCCGAAGGGTCCTGACCCAGTAAACCTCAACTATTTGCAGAGTTGCAAATCCTCTCTGGCCCTGGTCTGATTAGTCTGCTTCTGTTCTGTTCCTCCAGACCGAAAAGGAGTCAGTTCCATTTTTTATGCAGACAGACTGCACCATCACGTCCCAGACGGGGCCCAAGGCCTTCAAAATCCCCCTGTCCATCCGCCAGAGGATCTGTGCCACCTTCGACACTGCCAACGCCAAGGGCAAGGACTGGCAACTCTTAGCCCAAAAGCTCCACTTAGATCGGTGAGTGTATGATGTGCATCCTCTTTGAGGCCGCATGATCTGTGTGTGTGTGTGTGTGTGTGTGTGTGTGTGTGTGTGTGTGTGTGTGTGCCCTCTGTAATGAACACAGGCTGATGACCAGAGATGGGTAATCCGATTAGTTTTCAAGTAAAGCGTGGAAGTACTGACCTTACTTTGAGTTTGATTCCGTAAAAAGTGACAAAAACATTAGCGTCCACTGTTCACTGCGTGGGAAGAAAACTTATTTTTACAGTGAAAAAAACCCTAAACTTCCGAGCAAGCACCGAGTACGCTGCCTTGGAATGGGCAATTCACAGAGAAACTTGCGGATTCTTCCACCCACCGATGCGGCACACCTGCACCAGGGCAAACATCCGCCCGCCCCCACTCCTGCTAAACAGGTGAAAATAGAGCAACACGACTGCTGAGTCTTTGATTTCATTTATTTTCTGCTGTGTTTTACTTGCATCTATTTGAAAGACTGAGTGTAAACACAAAAACCTATTTTATTTTATGTGCTGGAATGTGCAGAAAATAATTTAAATGTTAAACAAATTTCTTCCAGTCAGAGAATGTTGCATATAATTTAATGTTTGCTTGATGCATAAAGTTAAAAGATTAAAACTGATAAAAAAAAATTTAAAAAGAGAATTTTTCCATTTGATTACATTTTGTATGATGGATTATGCAGAAAAAGTAGAATTGGGCTGAAAGATCTATCGCTTTATCACCTATTCAGGTTGTAAATCATGTTTTTAAAAAGTAACTAAGTAACTAATAACTAATTACTTTTGAAAATAAGTAATCAGTAAAGTAATGGGATTACTTTTGGGGGGAAGTAATCAGTAATTAGTTACTGATTACTTTTTTCAAGTAACTTGACCAACACTGCTGATGACAGTGATAAGACTCCTGTGGGTGTTGATAAGCTGCTGAATGTAGCTTCAGGTTGCTCATGCTCCCTGAGCATCAAGAGAGACGGCTGATTGTTTAACTGTATGGCACGTGGTGTAACTGACTGTGGGATGCTGTGGAACATCATACACACTCTGACACCTACATCCACTCTACTTTTGAAACATAAACAGTGCGAAATCCAGTGAGCCTCCAACATTTCTGTCACTCTGACCACTTACTTCTTAGCTGATTTTTTTCTTCTCCCAAACACAAATATGCATTTTTGATGAGACGCTGCACTCTTATTTCCCTGGCCCAGTTGTTGTCTTTGCTTGGCCTTAGCTGGTGTCAGCTATGATCTCCTGTTAAGTGCATGATTCATGAGATGCTGCTATCTAAGAGTCTTTTGGGATTTCTAAATTATCCAGATAAGCTTTCCTCTCCAAGTTGGGCAGCTTTGAACTGAGCCTGATGTGACCAATCGTTGCAGTTTTTTTGTGCTGCTTGCTGTTGTGTCTCTTGTGAAGAACCACACAGCGGCAGTGAAACACTGCCCCCAGCTGGACTCCCTGCTCAGTGAGACACAAAGGCATTGTACTGTATTGGCATGGCAACAAGCTTTAGTTTTCCTTTCCTTTGGCAGAAGCTGAGAATGAAATATAAAGCAAACTCTGTTCAGTGGTAATCACTTGCGGTGGTAATTTATTCTTAAAGGGTCGAACTTTTCATTCTAGGTACATGGAAAAGCAGATGGTTGTGTTTACTGCAGCGAGACACTCTTTAGTTCTATTAATTTACAGTTAGCACTCAGTATTCTGATTTTCTAAGAGTCAAATAAAGGGGATTCAATGACCCAAATGGGTTTAATATTAGGATTTTAAACGATCAATTTTGGGGCCATTATAGGTAACTATTGTTTTTTAGTGGATTCCATAACCAGGGTCCTAAAACAGTGGTTTCAGAACCACAAGATGAAACTAAGTTGAATTAACCTGATATACAGGGAAAATAAACAAAAAGAATTTACTGAGGTTATTGGCCAAGGTTTAACTGTTTTATTATATGCAATTGATTGGTTTGATTCTGCATGTGCCAGAAGTCCCTCAGAAGTGTGTGATCAAGCTCGTGACCAGGGTTCTTCTGAACTCTGCTGAGGCTCCTTTTTGGTAAATTATTAAATTAATAAATGATTAAACTGCCAATATGTCTTGTGTCTTCGGACTTCAATCATCCAATCCAATAAACAGCACCGAACAGGAGCCAATAGCAGAATAAGCTGTTTAGCAGTGGCAGAGATAATGTTGCAAGTTTTTCATTGATGCAACCCACATACTCAGGTCTGCTGCTCAACCCACAAATACATCCTCCTTACAAGTCTGGCACTATTTGAGGGAAATAAGCTGGCTTTCCAACAGTATCAGATTTCTTGGCAAGAAGCATTGTTACAACAAAGAAATAATCAACCAAACACAAATGTTCTTATTTTTTGTCCCAAGTTTACTTGGCAGCTTCTGGTGGCTAGGGAAAATTCAGTGTTTTCCACTCAGGTGTGAGCAGTTGCTGGCAGTCACTGTGAAATTAATCACCGTAGCCCCAGTCATGCAGGCCTAAATTGGTGTTTTTGTATTAAAACACAACTATAAAGTGTAAGAGCAGTTGGAATGACCATGTAAAATTTTTGTCTTGGTCATTTTCATCAACATATTACGTGCACTGTATTTGCATTCAGATTTTGAAACATTTAAATAAAAGATGATGTCATCTGCAAAGGAAAACATCACTTAAATGTAAACCTGGGAGCCAAAAGGAGAACAAACAGGCAACCTGGGGGAGAGGGAGGGGGAATAATTGGGAACAGATGGAGCTAATTAACAGAGGTGAAAACAATCAAGGCGGGGTAGTCATTACTGCAGTGGAGGGAAAACAGACAAGGACAGGAAGTAAAAACAGCAAAAGGTCTACAGTTATCAAAATAAGAGAAGAAGTCACAACAAAGACAAATAAAAGTAGACACAGCCCGACAGGACAAAATGCAAAGAAACTAACAAAAGATGAAAAACATTGATGGTAAATCACAGGTTTGAACTCAGCATTTTATGACAGGCCACGATGGATTTCTCAGAGTACTCTGTAGAGTAGCACGGATACGGGTTCTTCTTGCCATTTCTTAAAAATTCACCTTAAATAATGTGTAAATGCACAGTCAGCTAACAATAAACAAATCAAAGATTTGCAGCAATGACCGTTATGAAATACCTTGTAATGGTCTGCTGTCCCTTGAACAGGGGTGGGCAACATGAGAAACTGGGACGAATTAGCTGAACACAGGTCTGTTCATTAGTACCTATATTTATTTACAAACTACTAATAGAGTGGATGTTGGGAAACAGGGAGAGTATAAATCCTCCCTTTTCTGACATTTGAAAAATTTAACCCACACTGTGCTACTTCCTGCCTTTTTCAATTACTGTATATAATGATATTAAGATTTATGCTTATGTTTCATACTTTTGTTCTTATCGCTTTTCAGTAGCTGTTTAGTGGTTGAGCTTTTTTTTATTTCCATTAAGTTTTTGCTCTCTGTAACTCTACACACAGTGTTTCTGTTTCTACTTCCATTTGTTTTTTGCACTTCTTAGTGCACCGTGGAAAAGGCACAAGAATTTCTGTCAAGATAAGAACTCTATTAATCCTATCTCTACCTAAAAATGTCAACATTTTACCAATATTTAATCAGCAGTGCCAGAAACAACTGTGCATGTTTTTGCCAAAGTTAAAGACTTCAAACTTTGTACAAAGCAAATAGACTGCTTCTAGTATACTGCTGCACTTTTCTACTCTACTTGAGCACTCAAAGCATTTTATACAACACGCCTCATTTACTCTTACACACCCATTCATACAAGTACAAACAAGTGAGAACATTCACACTCTAATAAACACATCGGAGAGTGTGAAGGTTAGTATCTTAATACTTTGCTTAAGATCACAGCATCTTGCCCAAGGATACTTTGGCATGCAGACTGAAGAACAATGGAAGAAATCTATTTGGGTTGGAACACCGGGGCTCAAGTCAGATTTGATGCCTGAGGTGGAAATACATGTGGCCATCACTGAGACAGGCCCTTAATGTGGGTTTGTTAAACTTCATCACTGAGAATGCTTGTTCACATATGAAAGTAGATCCGAGAGAACCAACATCTTCTGGATCATGTCTCCTTATGTGTGGATGTGAGTTCTCCTTTTTGAGAGAAGAATACAGGTACAGCAGTTATACTGACTTAAACAACACCTCCTGGTGTTTAAAACAATGCAAAAGTACCAATTTTCAGTTCCAGGTTTACTTTATCTTGCATCATTTCAAAAGTTCAACATTTTGCCTGACTTGGACAACCATCGGCTGAAATGGGCTATATCACGGACATCACAGAGCCAAGGAGAAAAAGTCAAAATTGTCCGCTTTAGTATTCAACTGAAGCTCCAACTTTCCCAAACTGTCCTTGATCCATCTTATTATGGTTCACCTGGAGAGGGGCATATTCCAAATGTTTTTTTTTCTCAGGGCGTATTAGTGCAGCAGAGTCCATCAAACACTCTTTGACAATCTCCCCATCAGAGAACGAGTTATAGTTGTTTTTGTGAATTTGTGAAATCACAAAGCTACTCTTGGCAGCTTCATCTTTCGATGTGTATAACGTGGTCAAAGGTCCTTGTTGCTTTTTCTGCTTTGCCAGCAAAGGTTCAGATGTCCGTTCCAGCTCTGGATCAGTCAAGTTTTTGTATTCCTCAATTCAAACTGTAAACCTTAAACACAGCTTTAAAGTGGACAGCTTTACCTCTGACGTCAGTAAATAAATACTCAGACGTCCACATGAGTTACTCTTTTTTTAATGTGATCTCACGTCTTTTGAGGCTGTACTCTCACATCTGTCATAAACGTGGGTTCCAGTGCATTTGCAGTGAAGCTCCATTCACAGGCATACGTAATGTAGAAAAATAGCAGTCACTTTAAAATTAATAGCAGCCAGCTGACTTGTGATTTCCCACAAAATTGCAAAAAACAGTAAGCGGAGTTTAGTTGAAGACTGTTTAAGACCCCACTGAAGTCACGCGCACAATGCCCAGGTGTGCCCTTCTAGGAACAGATTTCATTGTGAAATAAAATATGATTTGAAATACATGTCACATTGCTTTGAAATTTCCAGTTTCATGTTCTCAATAGCTGGTAAACGACATGAAGCCGGAACAGTAGATACAGAAGATCTTTCTTACAGAGTTCATTTCTAACTTTTTTAAGGCTCTTTAAAAGTTCAAAATGCTGCTGTGCCTTCACTCTAGTCTCGCTCGTTAGCTGCTAACCTTTACTGTCCAAAACAAGCCTGCAGTGATGAGGGGCAGACAGAGACACAGTTCTAAACGTTGCTTGAAACAGACGTCTTTCTTCTCATTCTTTAAGGGCAGCAAACACTTTACACAAAAACGGATCACTTTAATGTCAGTGGCACTGCTATAGCCCTGCCAGTCTGGACTAAACTCTTCAAGAAGCTAGTTATTTTAGGTGTATGATAGGGAACAGGGAAAAAGCCTCAGCATTAATTTTTATGGTCACAAGACCAAAAGACTGCATTTAAAGGCTCACCAATCAAGTCTGATAAATTAGAAACTGCTTCGAAAGATCAAAAATGTTTTTCCATGCAAGTTAGGCATCCTCTGCGCATGTTGGTGAGTGGTTTTTGGAGCTTGCTGGTTAAAGTTATTCCTCACTGCTGAAACCAGATCATTTGCTTTGAAGGCAAATGGTCTCAGTTTGTTATTTGCATCACACTATTCACAGTTTCACAACCACAAGTAGTTGCTGAATGTTAACAGACAATTGGGATGTTCTGTACCAACTTTTGCTGCAGCACCATATGCCTCTTCTTTATTCCTCTTACATATACTGCTTCCATATACTGAAAGCACCCTGTATTTCCCAATTGGTTGCCAGCCAGTTAAAGAACACAAATTTTTCCCTAGCTGGTTACTAGGGGGACACTAACTTGTCTTTATTCCTGCATGATTCCTGCACAGCAGCTACTTGCAGCTTTTAAGGAAATACATTTCCCCCCCTAGCAACCAGGTTGCCAGGCAGTCACCAATCAGTCACTAGGTCTATGTGACTGGGGTCTTGGCAAGATTATAGCCTCAGTAACAGTCCAGTCCATCATCGCGACATGATTAGCATCTCTGCTGATTCCATCACAGCATTCAAGAAATGTTGTGCTAATTCATGTGTGTGGATACAGTAGGCTTAAAAAAAGAGCTGACGTGAACCTCTACTGTGGGCATGCATCAGCTAGCTGAACCTGAGTAAGTGCTTCTGCAGAACATAATGATCATTTTCCATGATTTTAAAGTTAGGCGGGGTGTGCACAAAAAGGAGAGCAGCAATGATGTAACGACAGAGGAATGTCAGTGAAATTCAAGGATTTGTTGCGCAATCAGGCAAAATACTTGTTAGTAACATGAAGTGGGTGTCTCCCAAGTGAAACCTTTCTCACCATTTGATTGACAGTTGATGGGGCCTTAAATATCTTAGTGTTATGTAGGTGACTGTTACTAGCGACTAACCAATAGGCACACAGTGACAAGCATACAGTTTTATATGTAGATTCTGGTTAACTGGTTGTGCAATGAAAAGTCATATTGTGTAAGGACTCCTGTAGCATGTGTGCACATAGGAAGCAGGCGAACTACCACGAGTGATGGACTAGCAGATTTACACATTTACATTTAAACTTTAAGACCACCTGATAAAGTCATTAAAACATTTGTTTTCTTTTGCAAGTTCCTTGTATGTGGCATCTGTAATTAAACAGTTACTTTCATGTTCCTGTATGTGCTCCTCTACAGAAACCTGGGGTATTTTGCAAAGCAGCGGAGTCCGTCTGCAGTCATACTAAGCCTGTGGGAGGCTCGTCACCAGGACACTTCTGACCTTGACTCTCTAGCCAGTGCCCTGGAGGAGATTGGAAAGATCCACTCCAAAAGTTCCCCCAAGGACCAGGACGAGTGCGAATCTGACTCCATTCACATAGAAGCAAGCAGTCTGTACGGAACAGGCAGACTAACCAGTCAGAATACAGAGGACTGCGCTTCTGAATACACGGGCTGAGAGAGGAGAGAGAGCCAGTAAAAACTGACAGACTGACGTATATATCTGTGTACGCACACAGTCAGTGATGGACAACACACTGCGGCGGTGCAGTAGAAGGTCACGAGGTGAGTAGACGGTGCCAGTGTTCAACACGGCGACCGATCACAACAGGTCGAGGTGAGCTGGCACCTGCTGTGGATCTGCCCCTCTCTTTTAAGAACCCGTCTGAGGCTGGACTGTAAATCTTTGTCTGCCTTTCCACTCAGTCCTTTCTGTTTGTTTCTAACTTCTTTTAATTTAGGTTGATGTGAATTTATTCCCCTTTGTGTCTGCTATTGTCTGAACCCGCGTTAGAGGAGAAGGGAGCTCCTTTTCCAGCAGTCCACACGCTTGCATATAAGTCTGAATATGCAAATAAGATGATACAACTGTGGCGTAATGTTAGTCACCTATGTTTGATCTGACACTCCCCTTCCCGTGTCAACAAATGAAAAAGGACTTAAAAGCTAGTTTTTCTTTTCTTTTAATGTCCACTGTTATATTTTAATGGGAAGCTCCTGATTGCTTAAATGTTGTGATAGTGAACTTTCAAGGCAGGTATCTTCAAAATCACCTGGTTTTATTTAAAAAAAAAAAAATCCCAAAACTGAAATTTTAGCACTTATGTGATCATTTATGCAAAAAATAATCATAAATATATCATCCCCAGTTGTACTCGGAAAAAAAGTAAGAAAGAAAACGAGCCGTTGGTTGTGGCGTAATGTGGCAGAGTGAGATTTCTAACCGTGGCATTACAATTCATTACAGTTGCCTCCTGCGGCAGATAGAGAGGGAGGAAGCTGTAAAACATCATTTCCTGGCACCGCGGAGAGGTCATCGCTACGTCTTATCATCCACTTCCCACCATTAACACCCGTCACACAGACCTCATATCAGGCCCTGACACACCCAGCTGCCCCCATGTCTACCACCCACCCACACAAGTACACAACTCACACACCACACTGACATTTCGCGGCTGTAGAGGTCACATATTTTCATATTATTCAAAAAACAACAAAGGAATACAGACAGTGTCAGACATATATAACATACAGTAACAGTATATAAGGTATATAAATCCTACGCCATGCTGAGGGAATAAGGGAAAATGTCATAGTCATGTGAGGTAATGGTAAGTGAAACTTTTGATGACCTCCAGGTCAGAATAGATTGAAATGTTAACCCCTCATCTTTATATTTGAACACACACTAAGGTTGAAGCTGTCAGAGCTTTAGCTGGTGTTTGTAGAAAAGTGTTTTTGTAATTATTTAAGACTCTTAATTCAAGGTTCAATTAAGTACTTTTTATCTCCAAAAGTTGATTCTGTTCATCTGGACGTAGCGTTTTGTGGGAGAAACGTTTCTGATGAATATATCTGATGTATTTTTTACATCAGATATATTCAAAAACAACACCCAGTGTTCTTGCAGCGGAGAGATTTGTATGAGTGAAATCACAGCGGGTCTCATAACAACCTTCACCTTGCCAGAGAGGTGCATGCTGGGTGAATAAGGCCAAATTATGCAAAATTATATTTTCGCACGTACTCCTGGCAGTCTCTAGCCGTGAACTTTCAGGTTAGAATTTTCTGATATGTGCCACTGAGATTTCTGTCTGCAACCCTGGTGAACGGAATGTCCTTTGCTCTACGCCTAGCAATGAAAAATTCCACCGAGAGTCTCACTAATTTATACTGAAACAGAAGAGTGCCAGCAAGTGACAAGAGTGGAGCTGTAGTGGAAGGTTAGAATAGTTGAATGATGGCAGGAGGGGAAAACAGACCTGAATTTTAACCAAACTAAACACTTATCACACATATCTAAAAGGTTGTTTAAGGTCTTAAGTGACTTTAAGTTATAATATATTACCTAGACTTGTTGGTGAGACTTGTGGGAGCTGTTTTTGTACAACTTTTATAAATCAGACATAAATCTACCCAAAAAACATTTGGCTGATATAAAAACAAAATACAATGAGGTAACACAGAGAGCAGGCGAATGGAACAGCCCAACCGGCACCTATATTGAATTTTTCTGAAAACATCCTGTTGTCAACATTAGCTTATGATTTTACAGTTTTACAGGCCTCACGCTAACTGTATGGAAATCTAACTTTAATTTAACTTTGATAAAAAGTTGGCAAAAGAAAATGTACTTTATTTTGAAAAAACTAATTGCCAGGTTTTGTGTGCTTTTAGACTGTTTGCAGAGGCAGCATTAAAAAGTCAGAGTGGGTGATACATTTTTATTGTTTTATGTAAAATAAAACGTAATGTGGACATGTAGACCAGAAGGTTGGTAATATTGCTATTATCAATATTATACTTAAACAAAACTAAACCTAAAAATAAAACGAGATAAACATTTTTGTTAACCAAAATCAAAATATAAATCTGGACTTGTGAGGGTAAAAATCAAACTAACTGAAATGATTATCTGAAATTTGAAACTAAAAAAGAATCCAGATAAATGCAATATTCTTAGTTTTTATTTGTCAGCTTGATAAAATTTATTATCATAACTTGAAACATTGATAGATTTGGTTTTGGATTTGGATGTCTGTACGAGTCATCTGCTTTCCAAAAACTCTGTGTTTTTATTAGAAAAACTTCTCTTTTTCTTGCTTATCAGCACTGATTTTTCTAAATCATGCCTTTCGCATATACCATACATACAATAATAATTAAAAAGACTGAAACTAATAAAAAATAAACTGGAAAGAACAATGACACAAGTCAGAAATGAAAAAAAAGAAAAAAAGAAAGAAAATACAAAACTACAATATAATCTGGCGATTTTAAGCTAACCTGAATAGCTAATATACAAAAATGTGTGTTTGGTATACTTACAGGTAAGTAGAGTGGAGTTAAGTATGGGTATAATTCAGATGTTTAGCATTTGGTCCCTTAAAACATGTCAGATTTGACCTGTTTCAACTCTTAAATCATTATCAGGACAAAGACACACAGTGTGCAATTTTGAGTGTGCTATAGCTAGGTTTCTATCCAAAAGCAAATTTGAACACAATTTAGAGCGAAGGTAGATTTACTGGGAAGAACACTGTAGCTGAATATTTTAGATGAAAGGTTTTTTGTTTGTTTGTGTTTTTTCCTGTAACATCTTTGAACGCTAATGTGACAATAACCATTAAATGTACTGTAACTGTGTGTTGGTTTTATTTGAAAATAAGCATGCCACTTTCCAGTAAGGCTACATTTCAGCATTCAATCAAATACCAACTCTTCAAATTTTCATTTTCAAGACAGAGAAACAGAAAATGGGTCATTTTTAACCTCTACATTATAATGCATAGTGAAATTTAGTAACAGTAACAGATTTGGATAAAAATGAACAAAATAGAATCTCAGACCAATCCCCAGCATTGACATTCATTGGTATTACTAAAACATACAGAGTTATAGATGTTAGCCTACTCAGAATAATAAAATGTTGGCTATAGATAAACTAAATGACTGAGGCACTATAAATGCTGTTTTTTGTTGTTTATTTATTCAGCCTTTTGTATCAGGAAAAGGAAAACAACGAATTCTTCATTATAACAACTGAACCATTTTCAGCTCTTTATCGCCCTGTCTTTAGCAAGTACAAAATGGGTCTGATGCAACAAGTGAAGATCAACCACTGCCACTGTTATACAACAACACAACAGGCAATACTATATTGCTTACATTACTGTAACTAAATAATAACCAAATCAATTATTATTTGACAAAGTTACAGATATACTAACTGGGGAAACACTGGGATTCAGCCCCTAAAAATCAAAAACTAGCTGATCTCCTGTTCATGCTGGGTACAACTAATAGCAGTTCCACACAGCAGTCTAAGAATAGCAGAAGAGAAGACTAACCAAATGATTTTTATGGTCCAGGTGCTGATACTTTTTGATCAAGGTACATAGACAGTTCCCTACCTGTGAATCTAGTCCGTCAGCATTTTTCATCTAAGTTCAATTTTCTTGACTATTTTTGCAACAAAGAGAGGGAAACAAACTCTTGCTCGGTGGTTCATCACAACTTATATGGTCACCTGGAATACACCGCTGGCACTGTACATG
This sequence comes from Aulonocara stuartgranti, assembly GCF_965226115.1. Taxonomy (NCBI): domain Eukaryota; kingdom Metazoa; phylum Chordata; class Actinopteri; order Cichliformes; family Cichlidae; genus Aulonocara; species Aulonocara stuartgranti. The sequence goes on from NC_138948.1 coordinate 31,498,451, forward strand.
TGAAAGGTTACATCCATCTGCTTTTATTTCCCTGCATCATTTCTATGCATTTGTAATCAGTTTCAATTCATTTATTCTGTAATTGAAGCTTGTGAAGTGAAGAATATGAAAGGTAATCTTTTGTTTGTCTTTTTTTTATCTTTTAATTGTGACTAACTGGAGTTTGCTTTTCATTCCTACAAGTGGAGTGTCAGAAAAGGAAACGTGTGCTTTTGTAATGCTTAGCGGTGGCTTATGTCGCATCAAGAGCATCTTGTCTGTGTGGTACACACAAGCAAACTCAACGTGCACCTTCATCCTGGATGTGTATCAGCTGTGTCTACTGTATCCCATTGACACGTTGAAATTCAGTTCTTTGATAAGTGAGCTCATACACACTCTTACACAAACATATTTTCACTGTGTATAATGCTTTGGTGTAAGACTAACCCTGTTTCATGAGACAAAACCTTCACTGTTGCATCCATGACTTCCCGTCACCTGAGTTGGTTGGTCCGATGCTCTTTCCTGCTTCACGCATGGCCTTCGGCTTCATATCACTATTCTTGTGCCTTGTTTAACTACTGTAAATGGTGAATGTTTGTAAAGTACAGATGGGGATAAAAAAAAAAAAGAACAATTAATCATACTGACTTACATTAAAGATATAAGTTGAAAAAAGTATTTAAGATTATAATAATGAATAGGCTGCAGAGCTTTTCTAGTGCTGAACAGCTATGTTTGGTAATGCCAGGGCAGCTTTGCGGTATACTGTATCTATAATTATGGACATTTTGGATGTTTTCTGTACAGTAGAATTTGCAAATGTATATGCAGCCTTTTGGAAATAAATGTACAGTTGAAAGATCAACTTGTCTCAAGTTATTTTTCATTTTCCGTTGGCTAATGCACATGGGATGATTCAACACGCTGGGGGGTTGGTGGGTGACAGTAATACCCTCCTCTCTAGGGGACTGTAGTTGTGATGAAAATGAAGGGGTTGTGCTTGCAGGCATTGCTTTATTTTTTGTTGATGTAACCAAACTGAAACAAGCAGTCTACGAGGTGCCGGGGGGAAAATGTCAGATTTGTATTCTCTAAAGTGTTCAGTTTGAGTGTACATGTTTATTCAGGAGAATATAGTTTGGCTTTCGTATTTACTTATTTATTTATTTATTTTATCCCCAGCGACATCGCGGGTCAGAGTCTGTAACATGTAGTATTTGCTGAGTTGTGGGCTCTGCACCAAATGTGTCATCTGCACTGTTTTAGGTTTGTGGAGCTGAAAAGGCTGACAAATGACAATCACGATGTAGCCATGTCCAAAGGCTTTTCACCTGTTGAACTCTCAAAATGGCTCTAAATAGCATGAATATTGTTCAGAACTGAAGAAGGCTTTTAACAAATGATTGAGATGATAATTTCATTTCACTTAAAGTGTTTATGAGGTAATAAATTAAGTGAGAAGTGAAATGACTTTTATGCAGTCTTTGTGAATCAGTGAAGTTTTCTCTTCGCTTTAGAGGAAATTGAGGTTTAAGGCATCCCCAAAAGTTGATTCTGATGAACAGACATTTGGGGACCAATTGGTCATGAGAATTTGCATATCAATGATCTAGGAACTGACCTCCCAGCCTATTGTTCCTTCAGTGGTGCTAGTTTCAGTCATTATGCAAGTGTACTGTTTATAGGATTGGGGAAACCTGCAGTCAGCTGAGACTGAAGAAGTCACGATGAGTGGTGAAACGTTACAACATTATGTTAACACTATGAGTCTATGAGTTAAAAAGAATCATGCACTCACATTGGGTGGATCTAATTGTAATTTCATAATTTCTACTAGCATCAGCATTTCCCGTGAAATGCTGGTTCGCAGCCACAGGCCATGGTATTTCATGCTTGTTGTGGCAAATGCAGCCTGGCGCTGCTAGCCTCAAGCGGAGATGAAGATTGTTCTGCTAAGATCACTAATCCAGCATTACATTGAGATTTTATGAATAGCATTACAAGAGACCTTTCTAGAAACAGCTTCTATGGAGTTCTGCTTTAATGTGCCTTGCATACTCTGAATGTGGGGGTTTTCTGTCCAAAAAATGTTTGTTTTTATACATACCTGAGTTCAGTAGGCAAACTCACTAATCCGTGTGGCTGACTGACTCACGTGGGGGAATGTACGACAGGGTGTGTCTTAGACTGCCAGTACTGTAGTGATCTGAATTTTGTAAAGATGAAATTCTGCCATACCTGTTAGCTGATCTGTGTTTGGATTAAAACAATTAATGAACAAATACAGAAAGAACAAAGCGATTCAGTTCTATATCTGGTATTTGTGTGGCACATCGCATGGCATTTATTGTCTATGAAGAAATAGGGAAATATTTGAATATATGTGAGAACTGACAAAAAGTGAGATTTAAACAACTATCAAGAGAACACTTTCTTGCACACGGCTGTAAGTCACTAGCGACTAGCTTTAGTTTCTAATATTTGCAGTGTCTGTTAGTTTTGATGGACTTTGGAATACGAATGGGGTGAATGAGTTTTAAATGTTACTTGTACATGTGCCATTATACTGGCAGCAACAATGGAGTCAGTAAAAACTCTGTCCTAGTTTGGGTTTGCAGTGTGTACAATCTACTGGTAACATCAGAAAACGCTTCAGTTAGTGTAGCTGACGGTTACTAACCTGGCGTGATTTTAATTGTTATTGTTTTTGGAAGCATCATTAGCTGTATATGTGTATAAGCTGATAAGAGTAACGCTAGCATGTGAATCAAAAATGTATTAATGTATAAACAAATATCAATTTATAATTGTCTCTGAATAATGGGGAAGGCTGAAGATAACACAAGAGTGGACAGACTCCTGTTGCTTTCATATAATGTGCAGGCCAGTTACACATAAGCCACATTTCCAGTTCTTTAACTGAATTTAATCAGTGTAACCGTGTCATATAATTGTTCAGTCATTAAACACTCTGATGTTTCGGACTGCATGTTTAAAGTATTGCTGTTATTGCTGTGCATTTTGTTTTTAAAGCATATTTCCAATCACTGCATGTAATGTTTAAGAAGGTTCAGGTTGACACAATGGTTGCATTTAATGAATTGCTTCTTATCCACTTCTATTTGTTAGTCTTTAATCCCATGGAGTTGCTGTAGCATATATTCTAGCAGCTGTTTCACGGTTAAAAACCCTGCTAATGATTTCTGACCACTGAAAATAAAGGGATAAAGGGATTGGATAAGTGGAAGAGAAGGGATGGATGGAAATAAAGGGATTTTATTCTGATGTGGGTTAGGAAATACTGACTTTGTATTAACATAATGCAGCTCTTAGTAGAATATGACCATCCATCCATCCCATCCATCCATTTTCATCCGCTTTGTCCGGGGCCGGGTCGCGGGGGCAGCAGCCTAAGCAAAGAGGCCCAGACCTCCCTCTCCCCAGCCACCTCCTCCAGCTTATCCGGGGGAATACCAAGGCGTTCCCAGGCCAGCCGAGAGATATAATCTCTCCAGCGTGTCCTGGGTCTGCCCCGGGGCCTCCTCCCGGTGGGACATGCCTGGAACACCTCACCCAGGAGGCGCCCAGGGGGCATCCTTGTCAGCAGCAGCAGCTGCTCTACTCTGAGCCCCTCCCGGATGGCCGAACTTCTCACCCTATCTCTAAGGGAGAGGCCAGCCACCCTTCGGAGGAAGCTCATTTCTGCCGCTTGTATCCGCGATCTCGTTCTTTCGGTCACTACCCACAGCTCGTGGCCATAGGTGAGGGTAGGGACGTAGATCGACCGGTAAATTGAGAGCTTCGCTTTTACACTCAGCTCCCTCTTCACCACGACGGACCGGTGCAGCGTCCGCATTACTGCAGCTGCAGCCCCAATCCGTCTGTCGATCTCCGGCTCCCTTCTCCCATCACTCGCGAACAAGACCCCGAGATACTTGAACTCCTCCACTTGGGGCAGGAACTCATCCCTTTTCCGGCTGAGAACCATGGCCTCAGATTTGGAGGTGCTGATCCTCATTCCCGCTGCTTCACACTCGGCTGCGAACCGCTCCAGTGCGAGCTGGAGGCCCCCACCCGATGAAGCCAACAGAACCACATCATCTGCAAAAATCAGAGATGAGATTCTGAGGCCACCAAAGCGAAAGCCCTCCGCCACTTGGCTGCGCCTAGAAATCCTGTCCATAAAAATTATGAACAGAACCGGAGACAAAGGGCAGCCCTGGCGGAGCCCATCACCCACCGGGAACGAGTCCGACTTATTGCCGGCAATGCGAACCAAGCTCTTGCAACGGTTGTATAGGGATCGAATGGCCCGTAGCAATGGGCCAGACACCCCATATTCCCGCAACACCTCCCACAGGACACCCCGAGGGACACGGTCGAATGCCTTCTCCAAGTCCACAAAACAAAACTCCCATGCACCCTCAAGTATCCTGGAGAGGATAAAGAGCTGGTCCAGTGTTCCGCGACCAGGACGAAAACCGCATTGTTCCTCCTGTATCCGAGGTTCGACTAACGGACGAACTCTCCGTTCCAGCACCCTGGCATAGACTTTCCCAGGGAGGCTGAGGAGTGTGATCCCCCTGTAGTTGGAACACACCCTCCGGTCCCCTTTCTTGAAGATGGGGACCACCACCCCGGTCTGCCAGTCCACAGGTACTGCCCCTGATCTCCACGCAACATTGCAGAGGCGTGTCAACCAGGACAGCCCTACAACGTCCAGAGCCTTCAGGAACTCGGGGCGGACCTCATCAACACCAGGGGCTCTGCCACCAAGGAGTTGTTTAACTGCCTCAGTGACCTCGCCCCCGGAAATTGGCGGGTCATTCCCCTCATCCCCAGACTCTGCTTCCTCCTCAGAAGACGTGTCAGTGGGATTAAGGAGGTCCTCGAAGTATTCCTTCCACCGCCTGACAATTTTCTCAGTCGACGTCAGCAGCGCTCCGCCAGCACTATACACAGTGCAGGTAGAGCACCGCTTTCCCCTCCTGAGACGTCTGACGGTTTGCCAGAATCTCTTCGAGGCAGCCCGAAAGTCTTTTTCCATGGCCTCTCCGAACTCCTCCCACACCCGAGTTTTTGCTTCAGCCACTGCCCGAGCTGCATTCCGCTTGGCCTGTCGATACCTGTCGGCTGCCTCCGGAGTCCCACAGGCTAACCAAGCCCGATAGGACTCCTTCTTCAGCCTGGTGGCTCCCTTCACCTCTGGTGTCCACCATTTGGTTCGGGGACTACCACCACGGCAGGCACCAACCACCTTGCGGCCGCAGCTCAATGCAGCAGCTTCGGCAATGGAGACGCTGAACATGGTCCATTCGGACTCAATGTCCCCAGTCTCCCTCGGAATGCTGTTGAAGCTCTGCCGGAGGTGTGCGTTGAAGATCCCGCGGACTGGGGCCTCTGCTAGACGTTCCCAGCACACCCTCACTACGCGTTTAGGTGCACCAGGTCTGTCCAGCGTCTTCCCCCGCCACCTGATCCAACTCACCACCAGAATATGACCAGTTATACTGAATAGGCTTAAAGTATCAGAAATAAAACCTGCTGCATGTAAAAGTTGATTTGAGGCACAGTTGCCAGTACATTCAAGTAATCCGCCAGCATGTAAACTGAGTTGTATGGACTTTTCCAACTATACTGTCTATAAATTATTTAGCTAGATTTTACATTTTTAGAGCAATCATAGCTTCTTCAATTCCCCAGAGGTTAGAGGAGATTGTGGTTTAAAGTATGATAGTTCCCATTCATAAAGCTCAGGAAGTAAAGGTATGAGTAATAGGCAAAAGATTGTTGTACTGCTAGTCTGATTAAGTGAGGCATGATGAAACACCCTTTCATGCAAACTGTGTAAAATGTGGCGGAACAGATAAGTAAGTTCAAATGTCTCTAAGTGAATCAGTAAGACTAACAAAACATTCATAAGAGCATTGATTGCTTCTCCTGCTCTTGGCTGTGAGGCAATTGGCCCACTGAATTGTGCAATCCTGCTCTAACTGCTAACATTAGCATTGTGGCCAGCTAGGTTATTGTCATTTATGTCAATAGACAAACCCACTGGTGAGCTCAGCATAGAGATGAATGGGCCCAGTCCTAGGCAGCCATCAGCATAGCTTATTATGAAATACTGCCTGTGGAAATATAGCACATGTGTTACCACTTTGAGGCCATCTTAGCCCTGCCTCAAACTGTAACTCTAATTTAGAGTAAATATTTATTGGAAGGTAAATGGACTGATTCTTATATAGCGCTTTTCTACTCTCCCACTCAAAGCAACAACAACATGCCTCATTCACCCATTCACTTCTAAACTCAAGTGCAACTAATAAACATTCACACTCTGATGAACACATCGGAGGGCAATTTGGGGTTAGTATCTTGCTCAAGGATATTTGGCATGCAGACTGGGGGAATTGAACCACCAACCTCCTGATCAGTAGCTGATCTGCTCTACGACCTGAGCCACAGCCACCAGTAATGGCAAACAGTTTTGGTGTGTCTCATTTAGAATGATCAATTTCTTTGTCACCTGATTGCCAAGACCGTGAAACACAGTCTTAAAAAACAAATAAATATTCAGATATCATGGGTTATGATTAGCATCTGCATCAGCGATGACTTGGACCTCACAGGGATTCACTTTTGTGTTTGCTTTTTAAAAATGCTATATCTGTATACTAGTTCAAGATTGCAACTTATTTAGGCTATAGTGTCTACCATGAAGCATCCTGAGGCTTTTAGATTATTATGAATGTTAACCTCTTAACTTAGGGTTAGAGTTGGGGTTAGGTTGGATTTTAGTCACATGTTGAACATGGATAGTTTCTGCAACTATCGAATCAAGTCTCTTACTTGCAACACCATGAATATGTTCCAGCAATGGTATCCCTGAAGGTGTTTGGTTTTTTTAGATTGAAACACCATATGTGTCTTACCCCACATTAATACAGCACACATGCATGTGATGCCGTCAATAGAGGGGAACTTGTGCGCTGACAGAAGTTCCAGATGGAGACCTTGAGCCATGCGGGAACAAAGCCATGAATAGACTTCTCCTAGTATCTGGCTGAATCATAGTGCAAACTAAATAAAATACGCTTTTAGGCCATGTACACCAGCGGCTCTGACCAAAGTCCATCTGGAAGTAAGTCTTGCCACCAAGTAACAATTTGGGCAGTCATTTTGAAGTATAATCTAAAGTCACATAAGAACTGCATGTATGGAATTACCTGTCAAATCTAATGAGAACAGTTGCTCATTTAGAGGGTCGCCACAGTGGATCATCTCCCTCCATCACACTCTGTTCCTCTGATACACTCAACATGTTCAACTTTTCCACCTCCAGCTTCACCTCCTGTCTTTTTGTCAGTGTAACCATATGCAAACCATACACCATGGCATGTCTCAGTGCCATCTACCTTTCTTTCCATTCCTGCTGCTATCCTTCTGTCACAAATCATCCTTGATACTCGTCTCCCCCCACTCCACCCTGCTTGCACTCTCCTTCACCTCTCTTGTGCACTGTCTGTTGCTTTGGACGGTTGACCCCGGGTATTAAAACTCATCTACCTTCACTATCTTTACTCCACCTGTCTTTCTCTCATTCACACACATACTCTGTCTTGCTTCTGTTGAATGTCATTAATCTTCGCTCCAGTGCATACCTCCACCTGTCCAGATTCTCTTTCACCTGCTCCCTACTCTCACTACAGATCACAATGTCAGCAGCATCGTAGTCCATAGAGACTCATGTCTGATCCCATCTGTCAATCTGTCCATCACTACTGTGAACAAGAAGGGGCTCAGAGTCAGTTCCTGATGTAACTTTGATTTCCCCTTAGTGAGTGTCATGTCTCCCTTTATTAGGTAATGTCACTGGTCAACCTTCTGCTGCTGCCATTCACATCTGACCCAGTCTGGGTACTCTACAATCACACTAGAGTGGATATTGTTAGTGCTCTCGTGAAGCTCATGGCCCTCTAAATCTGGCCACCTTTCCAATGTTGTTCTTATACCCACACTATGGCCATGGCCATTTACCTCTATATGAACACCTTTACCTCCCTTCCATTGTGGCGAAAATAAAGAGCAGTGCTTTCCCATCTTTCCTAACCACCACTTTGGTGCCCCCAAGTTAGACCCTTAACTCTGAGCTGCTCCAGTGGAGCTGCTCCAGTGGAGCTGCTCAGTGCCAATAGATCTATTGTACTGGACAGCATGTAACTGTGCAAGCATCGACGGGGCATAACTGAAAGGGAAGACTTGCTTTCCTCTGAACTTCCATCGCAGAATAAATTTGTGAACTAAACATCCACACAAGCTGCTAGAGATTAGAAACAAATTAAAATGCAACATTTTTCAGGAATATATGTACCCATTATCTGTATCCATTATTTGCATAAAAGATCATCCTTTATTCAATCAATTTCTTGTCAGTCTTCAAACCTAATGTTGGAATTTTAACATTTAAAAACTTCTAGTTGCACTTCTTTTGCTTATTCACCAGTGTGCAGGTTCACTCTGTCTTTGGATAAGCTTTGTCTAATTCCTCTATGAATAAGCAAGTTCATGTAGGTCTTCAGTTCACTATCTCCTCTTGCACTGTGTGTCAGAAAGATCCCCCTAATCCCTACAGCAAAACCTCCCTCTCAGTATACACATAGGCTCTGTAACAGAAGAAAAGTATATATATATTTTTTCCATATCATTAGAATTGATCTCGACCTCGGCCCGGCCGATGAGCAGAACCCTGTACGGTCTGTCTGAATGCAAAATTCATGTCTTATCTCGGAAAATGTGGCTCAGAGATTCCAGCCACCTCCCGGGCCTTATCATCAAAAAACACAAGTTTGCAGCAGCGTGAGGGGAAACGGTGCAGAAATTCAGAAATGGAACAGACTCTGAATGATTGGGCAAATAAAATAGGTAAAACCAGAAATGTAGTGTTGTACTACAAAGGTGGAGGAATAAGATGTTGATGAGCTGCAATGCGCAGGAAACTTGTTGAGTGACTGGTCTCTATTTCTCAGTGTGCCTGGCAGCCTGTGAAGCCATCAGTCACCCAATCTCTGAGCCTAGAAACAGCCCCGACTGCCTAAAACTGTGAGACCATTTCAGCTCCATCTCAGAGCATCGCAATCAACAGACTGAAACGGAGGTTTTATTCCTCTCCGCATCCACAGCCCACTGCTTCCTGTCGGCCTGCATATCTGCGCGCTGCAGACAACTGCTCATTAGATAATGCTAAACTGGCACTCCCAAGCATGAGGTTTGCTAAACACTGTGGTGATGGCTGACTTCATGCAGTTTGTGATGAAAGCGTTTGTACAATAGTCTGTTTTCCCCCATTATCCCGTGAGGGGCTATTCACTTTGCAATACAGCAGCAATTTGAATGTTTGAATGCTGAGCTCATTCAGAGTGAAAGCGATCATACACCAGGTCAGATCCAACATATCTGATTTTATTTGCATAAATTTTATGTTTAAAATAGGGAAAAGCTCGGTTTGGTATAAGAGAAGCAAATGTTTCTGTTTAGAGCTTCACACACTCAGATCTTTCAGATAAAAGCACTGCATCCCACTGTAGGCTTAGACATTATCTTACATTTTACATTCTACAAACTGTTCATCACCTATACCTCTAATATTACTGTAAAAAAAAAATTACATATCGTTTTCAGGATTCAGGCAGCTCATTTTATCTCATTTCTCTGTAGCTTTGGCACCACGTATGTTACCAATGTGATAAGGTGTAGCCACAAAACTACACTTGTGTTTCCTCATGTGAATCATGTGCAGTATTTGTGAGTTTAGTCATGATTTACTCAGCGTGCAACTGTTTTTGTTTGTTCGTTTTCTCACCTTAACTTTAAAACTGTTTTCAGTATAAATGTTCACACCCAGAGATGGCAAACTATGTTTGCTTAACCCCTGAGCAAAAGTACAGCATTTTTGAAGTTGTACTGATAATAATTTGCCATTGCGTGTTATTTTATACTACTGAATTCAAAAAATATTCCTTAACAGAGGCTGAGATTAAAAGCACTCTTTAATAGTTTCCCCAGGAATTATTTCCCCCAGGGATCAATAAAGTATTCTGATTCTGATTCTGATTCTAATAGAATAATTTCACCATATATTAAATCAGTATTCTCAGTAATCAGTCATAAGGCCTCTTACATGAAAGCAGTGTCTGCTTGCAACCACGTTACATTTTAATAATTTCATTTAAATGAATTATAGCTTAAAAAGAAGAAAAAGAAGACCAAGAAAAGAGGAGGGGCGGGGTTAATATCCCAAATATGCGAAATTGAAATAACCGTAATAGCTTGAGGAAAAAGTCCAGTGTTATGTCTTGGGTTTTTGTGTTTTTTGTTTTTCCATCCCCGGGGCCTAATGAGACTGAATTGTGTTTTTTAATTTAAATAGACGCCTTATCGTCTGTGAAACACTCTGGTCAATATTTGTTCTGAGCAGCCGACGGGGAGACGTTTGTCCACAGGGCGTTTTAACGCCACCGTTTTAAACCCAGCCTTACTCTGAACCTAAACAGCCAGCGGCTCTTCCAGAAACTTAGCACTAAGATGGCACAGGTGACGTCAGCTGGGGGTCAGTACAAAATCTTCTACATCATCTACAATGCTCGCTAATAATTATTGATAATCATTGATAACGTTGCAGCTGAAGATGATTTAAATTATACTAATAAAAAATACACATATTTTATTATCATTACTTCTTGTGCCATATAGGCCGCTTGGAGTAAAGACTGACTTTATCAGTGGGGCTGTTTTTGTCGCCTCCTGTTTGTGAGCTGAGACTGGGCTGCTTTGTACTTTGGCCCCGCCTGTCAGCTACGTCATTAATTCAGAGCCGTCTCACACCTGAGTTAAACTTTTGAGACAGTAGCCTACAGGACGCTACGGTGGTAAATCTAAATCGATTTGCTCTGAGTTACCGTGGAATAATTGGAAGTCTGTGGAGGCCGACATTTTTAGTAGAAGATGAAGCACGTTCCTATGTTTGTGGTAAGTCATGTTGTCTTTTTAAACATCTACAAAGCTTGCTGTGGTTTCACGGACCGGTGTTGTACCGGCGTCAGTCAGTCAGCGTGAAGTTTCTGTAAACAGCTTCCTTGTGACTCATTTTTAAAAATGGAGATCCTTCAAAGTAATAACAGTGCTTTTAATGTTTCGCGACAACCGCGGGGCAATTCTAATATTTATGTTAAGCTATTAACTTAATAAAAAGTTAATTATGTAAACTTTTAAGGGTTTTTTTGTTGTTTTGATTTGTTTATTGAGGACCGAAGTGACTAGAATTGTCAGGGGTTGTCGAACCAAAGTTTAGCCTCCCGTTGACTGTAAATAAAAATGAGAGACCTCTGGCAATTTTCCGGTTTACTGGTTTGCGCAAGATGTCGCATTTATGTGTCGAAAGTGTCACAAGGCGCTGTGTGAACTCGTGTGAAATTCCTCGTGGGCTCACCAAAAAGTCACTTTATTTCTGTTTTCCCCACCTGAGACGCTGCACTGAAACTAGTCGACAGTTTGTGGTTGACTGTCATCGGCGACTGATCACTGAATAAAAAGAATACACGTTACTCCACAGCGCGTGTTTTCCTGTGTACCGGGCGCTATGTTGCGCCTAACTTTAAGAGCGTGTACATTTTAAATGTCTTTAATTTTCGCAAAGATCCTATTGGTAAACTCCGGATAAAAATGGCCTGGCCTTATTGTTTGAGCCTTTTGTATAGCTTTCGGCTTGATTTTGAGCTGCCTAAAAGTTTTATTTTGATTCAATATTTTCTAATATGTTTGATTATGTGCATAAAGCGAGGGAAATGATGGTTTGCATTACGTCAGAGATCACTTCCATCGACATAAAGTGCTACTTTATAGAGTCGGACACCCAGTAGAAACAGGTATTGGAAATATAAACTTTTTCTTAAAAAAAAAAAAATTAAACTCTTCTGTATGTCTTTGTGTATAAACAAGGTCTCTTTAGGGTTTTTTTTTCCTTTCCAAAGTACTATTAAATATGCTTAAGCACGCCATTTCTACTTTCCAGTGAAGGCAGGGGATTAAAATTCTTATAACTGGTACTTTCACACACAGGTGAGTGTTTGTCTGTCTCTCCATGCCTCCTGGGAGATGCCCTCACAGTAACTAGGGCACCTGATGGTGTTACGAAATCATGGGTGTGATTTCCTTATTTGGTTATTCCTGCAAAGTGTTGGCCATATTAGGACACACTGTTTGTGGATCACGTTTCCTGTTATTTAAAACCTGTTGCTCAATATTAAGAAAGAATAAATCAGCTCGGATACTTTGGTACACTTTCTTAATACTGAATCCACCAGGCTTAGTTCAAGGAGTGTTGGAAGGAAATCCCCTTCTCCCCCACCCACCTGTGCAGCACTGACTTGTTTATTTGCTTTCAGAGTGAAGTGGCGTGTTCTTAAATGTGACCTAATCTGACTCACATCATCATACAAGAAAGCTTCCAAAGAATAATGGCTTATATACTTATGTTTGTAGTGAAAATGTTTTCAGTTAGCCAAAACATATAATCAGAGATTATGTTTCTGTAAAACCCATAAAATGAGTTCTTTAATATAATCAATTTGGAATCTCTTAAGTCAAAACATGGAAAAAAAAGATGAAAGCGGTGCACTTCATATTTTTACTTAAGGTAGTTTCATGACTATAACGAAGCAGGTTTTTGCTCATAAGTCACCATGTTTTATCCCAGTTTCCCATTCTTGTCTGATCATAACTAGTTTTGGCACCTTAATGTAACCAAACATCACCCCACCTGCCTGTTTAGGGACTCTTTTTAAAAAAAACCTGTTTATTCACCACTCTGACTTCCATTTATTTGTTGTTATTTTTTTTTAAACCCCACATCCAAATCCAAAGGTTTTTGTGCCTGTCCTGGTCGTTCTCCTCAAATCCACCACAGCATACCCACAGGCTGGTCTTAAAGTGGGAAACGGCAGAGCACGGCGGCAGGCCAACTGCCCGGCAGATCAGTACGAACACGGCAACCTCTGTTGTTTGAATTGTAAAGCTGGTAAGTCTCATGAAACTGAACTTCTGTAATAATTTCAAACCAGTAAGCCATCAAAAGCCACATGAAATGGCCTTATTTAGGTAGAGTCACATGTTCAGTTGACGGAGACTTATAAAGTGTGTGTGTGTGTGTGTGTGTGTGTGTGTGTGCTCTAGGCACATATGTGAAATCACCCTGCAGTGTAGATGGAGAGAGGGGACAGTGTGAGGAGTGTGACTACGATACATACATGAAGCATGACAACCGACTGAAGTTCTGCTTGAAGTGCACACGGTGTCGCCCAGGTAATTCTGCTTGACGGCTTTATACCATCGATCAGAATGAAAAGGTTCACTATTGATTGTTCTTGTAGTCGGCGTGCTCAGAGCATAAACTCTGACTAAACAAGGTCTCTTTCATGTTACTCTCTCAGATGAGGAAATTGTAAGCTCATGCACTCACACTGAAGACACTAAATGTCAGTGCAAACCAGGGAGATTTTGTGATCCTAACCAAGCATGTGAGGTGTGCTTGAAGTGTTCACGGTAAGTGTCTGCAAATTATTCAAAATCAGTAAAGACACAAGTATAAGGAGGGAGTGGATATAGTGGGTGTTGAATGTGAAGCTGCCAGGCAGGAGGAAAAGAGGAAGAGGGTTGGTGTGACAGAAGACGATGCTAGATGCAGATTGTCCACTCTGGTGACTCCTAAAGGGAGCAGCGGGAAGAAGACTGACATTTAGGTCTTTAAACCTTTCGATTTATTTTGCTTCTCTCCTAACTAGGTGTGCAGAGGATGAAGAGAAAGTGAGGAACTGCACATCAACCTCCAACACGGAGTGCAAGAAGATCCAGAACAAATCTGGCTCTGATCCAGGTACACTACTCTGGCAGATGCATGCAAGACTTTTTGTTACACTGGGATAAATGTATATTTACAAAGTCAGATTTTCCAGGCCAGAAACAAATGATATCAGAGATTCACTCGCACTGTACATTGATTCAAGCCATGAATCTCTTTGGGGGGGGGGGGTGTCTGTAAATGGCCAATGACTGTCTCTTATGTTTTTTTGTTTTGTTTTTCTTAAACAGGTATCACTGTGGTGGTGGTTGTGGTGGTGCTGTGTGTCCTCGCTGCCATAACATTTGCTGGGATATTTTTCTACAAGAGGAGATGTAAAATGGGTACGTTGTTCTTATACAGATGTTGGATCCTAATATTAAAATCACCTTGATGCAAAAGTTTGTTAGTGCTCTGATAGGCTGTCGACCTGTTCATTGAGTCCTTCACATTTTGTCTGTGTTAGCTGGGGAGGATGGATAGTTTTCGCATTATAATGGGGTAAACAAACCTAAACGATAAAGATACACATGCCATAGTTTGTATCTTTTGTAGTAGGGTTAGTACTTCTGTGACTGGAGCTAATGCTTCTGCTGCTCGTCTGAACGTGTGGCAACTACACAGTTGTGTGATGTTCTGGTGGCCACTGCAGCTGGCCGTGTCCACTCAAGAAAATGCTTTTGACCAGCTGTATCAGAAGTATTATCTGCTCAGCATTGCCGAAGTGAAGGCCTGATGATTTTTAAGCTGTCCAGAACAGTATAGACATCAATTTTACAAATGCCCCAATGTAAACTAAATGCTCCACCTCCACATTCCTGGTGTCACAGAAGTCACCAACCTGGCCAGGTGTGGTCTTGGGGCATGACATAGAGCAGCAAATCATCAAAATGTAGGGGTGGGTTGTTGTGTTTTGGGTTTTTTTTGTTGTTGTTGTGTGTGTGTGTGGTTTTTTTGTTTTTGTTTTTTGTTTTTTTTGTTTGTTTTTTTTTGCTTGAAAAATATTCATTTCAACCCATTGTCTAGATGGTTCCTGATCACTCTTAAACAAATTCACTTGTTATTTCAGCTCTGATCGCTGTCAGCAGGAGCAGTGTTGTAGGGTCCAAGCACTTAAAGCAGATGCTCGAACTGTTTAAAATTTTGGTCTTGTGTGTGTGTAGTGATACAGCTTTGCAGTGTTATTGCTCTGACAGGTGTCAATGCTGTGGGAAGGACTTGTACTTTGTTTTTCTTCACACCACAAACAGATGAACTGCTGATATTAAATTGATGCTGCCACAATATTTTCATGCACTTGTTGAGGCCTGGCTCTCATTAACACAGATCTTGAGCCCGCTGGCCTCTGCAGTCAGTCTGACACATAAGCATACGCTAATAAATGCTGAGACACACCTGCTGCAACCGAATGACTGAAAATAAAGTTCCACTCAACATTTCTGGATTCCCTCTCTGACCTTCACAGCATTGTTTTGGGAACCCTGTTAGTAAAGTCTTATCAATGACGCATTTTCCCACAATGCTGTCCGTATGCCATCTTTGAGAGCAAGATAAGAGCTTCTCACAGGATGGGATATTTTGACTGCACAAGGCCAAACTCTCCTGTAATCAGACTGTTTAGAGCAGATGAGATTTTCAAATGGCACATGAAATGAGCAAAACATGGTAAGAAAATTAACAGTTCTGGATAATTGTGGGACTGTTCATCACATGTGGAACAGTGTTGAAAGACTGAAAAGCTATTAAGTATAAGTTGAGACACCAGACGGCGTGATAGAGGATATACATGTGTGCAGAAACCTGTTACAATGGACGTGCAGTTTCAGGTGTGATGATCTAAGAGCAGCAGATGAGCTGCTAACACAACATGCTGACTATGTTGGGATCAGGTGTAACTGATTGAAGCCTAATTATCAAGTACGCCCTCTCAGCAAACATGTTAACCGCAGTCTGTTGGGGTGTATATCATTACCATGCAGGCCTCGCATAGAGGTGGGCTGCTGTTGGCGAGTTCACTAAAGTACTTTTCCAATTGGACTGAGCCACGTGAAGATGCTTTTCCCAGTTTGTGCTGTTGACCATGCTGCTGGTAAACTGGGCCGGGTCCAACACAAACTGGAACTGCTGGGCAGGCTTTCCGGCCGACTGATGAAAATCCTCAGTGACACACAGTGTCCAGGAGAGGCTGCACACTGCTAGAACTGATGCAGAGCAGCAGCAGCAGGTTCTGCTCAGTTGATGAAATTTGAGTTCAGACAAAAATTAAATAACTTTGTGTTGGAAAGTTGTGAATTCTTGGAAGTTGCATAATTCTCTTCACATTCTTTCCTCAGGCTCTCAGAGAAATCGGTCTGACAGGAGCAAAGCAGAACAGGTGAGTGACTCATGTTTTCCATTAATGTACAAAAATAGCCAAACATGGCGATGAGCTGAATGGAAATGGCTTTCCCAAGGTAACTTAAATGACAGAGACTCTCTTAACATGTTCTTCAGCAATACACTGCCATCCAGACTCCTGAGGATAAGGACACTCAAAGACCAACCAGCACAAATCTAATCCTGTCCCAGCATCTGGTGAGAGTTAAATCCCCCAACATTGCTGAGGATGAGCGTCAAATTCTCAGTCCAAGCCTCAACAGCTCAGCCAGTAACTCCCAGCACAGCCTAACAGACGCGCTCACACCTGCCCCTCAAGCCAGCCCTGTGGTTTCAGCGCAGCTTCACAGGAGGGTGAGAGTTGCAGCTCATCTCATCGCCTGCTTCATCCTTGCTTCTTGTCTTGTTTGCTGCTATTAACTAATGCTCTGCTGCTCTAACAGCCTCCGCTGTCTTACTGTCTGTCCTCATGTTCCAGTTTACCCACTTTGATTTTCATGCTACACACGACTCCTTACATGACAGAAAGAGCCTCAGAATCCTACCTGCTCCCAGTTGCAGAGGGACAGGTCTGCAGTCATGGATAAACCTCAGTGACTTGCTTCTTCCGTACTGCACTCCAGTATGTTGGAGCAAATTCTCTCAACAATCAGGAGCCGTATAAGAATCCTGTGACTCTCGGTTTAAGAATTACCTTTAACATTTGATCTTCAGTGTCTCAGGCTGCTGTTATTGTGTTAGTGGAAACTTAATGAGTCACCTGGTCCTTAAAACACCTGAAGATTAACAGGGAATGCTCCTTATCAGTCTCGCTATCTCGTGTCTCCTTTCATTTTCCATCCGCACTGACAGGAAAATGCATCACTGTATTGTGTAAGATCTTTTAGATAAATGCTTTTCCTTTCATTTCATTCACCTGCTTATAAATAAGACATGCTTTTGATTTAGCAGGTCTTACAATTTCTGACTTTTTATATGTTAATGCCTGTTTGCTTTTGTTTCATTTAGGAAGAGGTGCCACTTCCCAAGCTTGTTCCTGTGAATGGTAAAGTATTTTGACTTTTATTCCTGATCTCACCCACTGCATAACACACAAGCACCTGCTGTTAAACACAACATTAGATAAAGCTTCCAAGCTTTCATGCCACCACGCTGCTTTTAATTGCAGTCCAGTTGGCTGTCAAAATGTTTATCAGTGTTATCAGCACAAGTCGTTAATGTGATGGAGTGAAGGTTGTTGTTTGTTTTTTGCAGGTGAAGAGTCTCTCAGGAAGTGCTTTGAATATTTTGAAGAACTAGATGTGAACTATCACAAGAGGTTTTTCCGTCAGCTTGAAATTAGTGACAATGTCATCAAAAGCAAAGAGAACCTTCCCTATGAAGACAGGATCCATGAACTGCTGCATATTTGGGTGGAGAAAGAAGGTAAAGGAGCGAGCTTAAATGACCTGCTGCAGGCTTTGAATATCCTGAACCAAAGGCGAACTGCTGAGACGATCCACCAGAAGGCTGTGGACGGCGGTCACTTCCTGCTTTTGTAGGGGGAGACTATGTAATTGTCTCAAACTAGTAGTGGTCAGAATAGGAACAAAACAAACTTGGACACCTCAAAGTGTGTATGTTGTTGAAGCTGCTGCTGTTTCAGTAAGCACATCTTACTAGACTGTAGCGTGAGCTCTTGAGGTAAATATGCCTGCTTGAACTAACTTATTCCAAACTGACAGAATTCAGTCGTTTTTCTTATCTGACTGTGAGCCATGTATTCCTGTCAGCTCCATAGTGTTAAGTATTTCATTAATGCCTGTAATAAAAAAAAATTATATCTATATATATATATATATATATATATATATATATATATATATATATATATATATATATATATATATATATATATATATATATATATATATATATATATATATATAATTTTATTTTTTTTTTGGCGCTGATCCCAAACCTCATTAAAGCTTGTTTCAGCGAAAGTTATGTTCAGACATTTATTGTAATCTAACAGTGTCCTGAAGAGTCGATGTATGTTTCATTTTGGTTCTGTAACTACTCCTTAGCAATTCAACAGACTGTCAAATGACCAATGGAGTTAATGAATGTATGTAAGTTATTACAGTGGAGGGTATTTTATTAAATTCAAAGAGTGCTTCCTTGACTGTATTATTTACCTGTTGATCCAGTGTTGTCGTGATTGTGGTTAACAGAAGCACAAATTTTAATATATTAAGATCTTGTTTCTGTTGTACTTCTGTTTTGTTACATTTCCTTCTATAATCTTGATCATCATCATGGATGTTTACAAAACCTAGTTTTCTACAATGCTCTGTTTATGTGCTGCACTGAAACATTGAGTCTTGCCAGAGCTGTGTTGAAGCCTGAAAGTGAAGTGAGAATTGTGTACTTTTCTACCTTGTTATAGATGTGCTCTACAGTGTTTGTTACTACTTCCAAACTTGCTTGTTTTTTTCTTTTCTTTTTTTTAAAATTTTGTTTCTAATTTATAAATCTCGGTGAATTAAACTCATTCATTCATATTTCTACTTTTGTTGTATTTCTCCTTATGATTGACTTCAAGATCACTTGATTATATTTTTTGTCTTAGTCATACCGGACATGTCCTGTATTATATGCCTGGGCTCTGCATATTTGCATATCTAGATTCACTTGCAGTCATCCTAATTGCTAGGGTAACATTGGTTATCAGTGATAACCCAGGGTTTTCAATACATGTAAAGGGGTGGTATTGGCAGCGTTCGCCAATGACAAATACAGATGAATGTACTTCACAAAGGATGGTAAAACTATAATACAAACATAAGAGGTTACACATGATTGCAGAATGACAGCAACACAGTTGCTACAGACAAGACGTCACTCTGTGTGAGGAAAATCCCTGAATAAATGTGGTCTTGCTTTAATTCTTTGGCCTGAAGTTGTCAGTGGAACTCGAGTCTTTTCTTCATTTCCTCATTGGCTTTGGCTACAGACTGGTCAGCAAGCACAGCTCACTGAGGCGAGGTGCATTCTCTGACTGGTTTGTGAGTGGTTGGTAGTTGCCCAGCACAGAAAATGTCCATTACATGGAAGACATGGAAGTCTGCTGCTTCGAGAGCAGTAGGGAAACTGAAAAGTATGATGAAACTTGGAAAACGAGACCATTCATCTTCAAAGTAAAGGTTGAAAGGTGTTTGGTGCTGTAGCAAGGCACAAGTTTTACTTTGAAGGCATACATTCACGACGACTACCAGCAACTATTCAGAAAACATCAGTGTGTCTAGGCCTGTATGACATTGCTGTTTGTCTAAAAGCACCTCTGTTCACTACTGTGCACTTGTGGCAACCTACAATATGTAAACGTGATGTATTAGCTACACACGCAGCATCCTGCTACATGTGTAGTGGCTGAGACGTTAGCACTTACTGAAAATAATTGTCGAAGGTGGAAGCTTCTTTACAGAAAGTACTGAAGCTAAATTGGCCAACATAAGCTCTACATCCAGGCATTAATCTGCTCTCTGGAGCTACTCAGACTTGTCTTCGCTTGCCAGTCTTGTCAGCAGTGTACTGCCTCATTTTTCCTTCATTCTCTATTCAGCAAGTTGAGCAGCATGCTGTGCTGCTGCTCATTTACTCTCCAGACAAGTGTCTTTTTCTTACATTGCCATTATGAATGTTGACTCTGTCCGTCAGTTCTGATACAAGGCCTGTGGTGTGTCCTGCGTACTCAAAGCTGGAGCTTTAATAGAGTTGTCACAGAAACATTGAGCTGAATGATACTTCTGCTGTAACTAATCAGCTCTGTGACTCACATGCATCAAACTAATGCCTGCTGAGAACATTATTAAGCATTCTGTTGTAGTTATCTGGTGTACCAGTCAGACTAGGTGATTTCGAGGCATGTATAAAGATCTGACAGCTCAGTGGCCATATTCTACTTGGTTACATCAACTAGAAATGAGTTTGACTTTGAAAAATCAGTCTGTTGCTGGAGCACAACTCTGCAGCTCCAGTACAAAGTATTTTTCAAGCTGTAAAAGAATCTCTTTATATGCATATCCTTCAAGCTTTGCATTGTAGCAATCTTTGGAAACAGTTTCATTCCAGTGCCACAGTGAAGCAAAACACAGCCTTCTGTTCCCTGTAGGCATGGAATCAGAACCTAAAAGTCCAGCCAGTGAACCGCAATCTAAGAAATCTCTAAACATTTCACACCAGCTTCAAACAGATATGCCATCCAGGCAAAAGCAATAAGAAATTCAAAAAACAAAATTTGGCACACACAACACTGAGACAAGAAAATCCCCAAAGGCGACATAATGGGATTCATGATATCAGAAAATGGTGCAACAAGTAGAACAGCTCATCTGCTCAAGTGTAACCACCTCTCAGTTTCATTCACGTCTATGAGGAGATCCATTTTAGCCAGTTGTTTGATATTTAAACGCTGGAGTCCTACCAGACAGCTCTCTAACAGTAACAAATGTTAAAAACCAAGAGGTTTGAATCAGGCCTCCACTGCTACACACTGTCCACATTTCTTGAGGGCAAGAAATGAAGTGGTGTGAAGGCAGGACATTTCAGTACCCACTCTTTCACCACAGAGCCTCTGCTGCTGTCATAGATGCAGTATATGGTTTAGCATTTTGGACTGAGTGCTGATAACAAGCTGGATGCTCTTTATTCTGAAGGATGTGGTGTCCATGTTTTCTAAAAAGAATTTAAAATGTCACATTTTTCACTTTGCCTCAGTCTGTTTTAAATGATCCTTACCCCAGAGAAGGCGACTTGAAGACAAAGCTTTAACTTGCATTTGTGGATGGCACAGTGACCTGTTTTCACTGACAGTAATTTCTGGAAGTGTTCGTGAGGCCATGCAGCGACTTCCATGAAAGAATCACACCCTTTTTAAGAAGGTGTCGTCTGAGGACCTGAAAGTCACAAGCATCCAATGTGGACTTTCATCCTTTTCTCTTACGCCCCGAGATTTCTCCAGATTCTCAGAATGCATTGATGATATGCTGCATTGTAGAAGATTAGATAAGTTTTCACAATTTTACATTTAGAAACGTTATTTTGAAATTGCTGAGAAGCTGCCTCTCTGAGATGTGCTTTTTATATGAAATAATATTACTGAGTTGTTTCCAAATAACAGAATTACTACACCATGCCATATTAGTTGCGAGATGTTTCTTTTTAGGACCACTTGGTCCTTACTTTTTTGAGTTGCTTCCATCATATTCAAAATGTGTGATGTCAGGTCCATCTGTGGTGTGAAATCCATACACGGTTGTCAAGATATTTGGTGGAATAGCTTACCAGTACATATATTCAGCTGAGCCATGACACATTGTCTGCTACTCACTGTCTTCACTTTATGAAATAAAAGCAGCTGATAGTGTTCAGCCTGAGGCTTTAATGAGAAGCCTGGTGCTTGCTGGGGATAATTTCACAGAGCTGTCTTGTTCCACGTCAGAGATCCTTTAAATTGTTTGGTGTATCCTTGAAAACCTGCAGCTCTGGCACTCACCAGTATTGTGACCAAAATAAAATGCCGTTGTTTCATCTCCGAAAGACATTTCAAAAGCACTACCAGAGACTTTCTGGTATTATAAACTAATAGATTTGCACAAATGACCAATTTAAGTGTTTGCCCAGAAACTAAAGCAGAGTCTGCAAATGCACTGGTTCCTATTTAGAGCTTTTCTGCTATATCAGAGCACTCTACACAACTTGTACATTCACACAAGTACTATAAGCGCTTCCTATCTAACATTTGATGGCTGTATCAGAGAGCATCCATCGGATAGCATCTTGCCCAAGGATATTTGGCATGCAGACTGGCGTAGGTGACCTCCTCTACCACCTGAGCTACAGCCACTCCACTGGATCACTACACACTGCAATGAAATAAATGCAATTTAAAATGCTTTCTTTAAAAGCTGACTGTGAGAAACCGTCTGTACATTTTAACAGAAGTGCTTAAAACACTTTCTTTAAAGGAATATTCAGATTCCTGTGACATTTGTTGTGCATTTGTCCATTAAATTAAAGCAAGTGTACATATTTATTATGTGTACAAGTTCCCCAGTATCATATTTTGTTGTTATGGTGCCCATTTTAAAGGAACAAGTCATGAAAATGTGAAAAAAAAGTCCTCATTATGTTTTTTCCACATTCATGGTTCTGACAATTTTGATCTCAGAGAAGCTTTTGCCTCCACCACAGTACAGCTGAGATAAATGGGATTCATTTTGGCATTTACATTAATACCCAAGCTTAAGACCAGGACATGCAACTCTGAGAACTCAGAGTAGGAACATCTGTGTAGAACTTGAGTGTAGGAGAGTTAGAATCTGAGAATGTGTTGAGAATACTGACTGCTGTCATTTTTAACAAAATCCCTTTCTAGCAATGAAAACTGAAATCTGTAGCACTTTGAGCAGCAAACTTAATAGTTAAAACCAAGTAAGCAGCTTTTGTTTCCTCCAGAACAGATCAAATGACTATGAGTAATGTAAAGGGAGCACCCAGCAGCTTTCTGAGAATAACTTTTGAACAGATTTGACCGTGTTTTATGGTTTGACAGCTCTTTCAGTTAACACCTTTCTGTTCACATTGGCATTGTGGTAGCTTGTTTTCTGAAAAATCAAATAATCAAATCTCTATTGCACTGAGATCCTGGAAAACTCATGTTGCTAGGGAAAATGTGCATTCACTAACTGGCTGGCAAAAACCATTCCAACCACTACAGAATTCTTAGCATCAAGTATTTCTGTAGGTGGTAAGACCTGGAGTCGGATTGAAAGTCAGAGGTGTAAAAGGTGAACAGGTATTTGGACAGCATAGTCCTATTGGAGCTCCAGAACTGCAGATGACCAAGTCAGCACTGTTGAGTCTCACATCCTGCAACCTGTAAGCTAGTCAGTAGTCCTTGAGTTGTGTTTACTGATATTTCCTGTAGCTTCTTTCTCTGTGTTAATGGCCGAATAATGGGAAATGCTTTCGAGAAATAAAAAAAAGTGGTTATGACCGTGGAGACATGACTGTCTAGATAGAAGTAAGCTCTTTATTCTTTTGGTCCATCATACACTCCGAGATTTGGTTTATATGCAAACTGCAGAGGGTCGTGATACCTGGAATCAGGTTATAGTAACATATTTTCACAACTTTCCATAAATTCCTACAATTTATCTCATCCTCAAAGCGCTTTCCTTTATTTCCATTATTCCAGTCTGTATAAAAGCAAAGTTGAATCACTCTGCTCCAGCTCCCCTGAAAAGGCATCAATAAGCTTTTCTTTCTTTTCTGATTGTTGGCAGAGTCTGATTTCCAATGCAATGCGTTGCAAAATTGTTATTTTTAAATTTTAATATTTTAACTTGCAAAGGCCTAGTTTAGCATTTGGTGTGAATGTATCATTATGGATAATAAAAATTAGGAGGTGAGATATATAATTCTAATACTAAAGTTATGTTCAGAACTGAAACAATACATACAGAAAATGCCAATCTGCTTGAAGACCCTTTGTTGCAAATGCAACTTGAAAGTGAACCGTCTTGCAAAAGTGTGATATTTATATTTTAGAAGCAGGAGGCGCAGGACAAAGCCGCATTGTAGAACATGTTGGGACGTTGTTACTCTGCTGCTGCTCTGTTGCATGCCTGGTGTGAAGAAATTATATATTGGACATTTTTAGTCTACAGCTCGTCGAGCACCTCTATAAACCTCGAAGTATGGACAGTGCAGATCTTGAGTGTGTAGAAGTTCTATGGTATTATTATATGTATTGTTTGCTATGGTTCCCCAGAGGACCAAAACTTTTAAATGGCTTTAAAACCAGGTTTCTTCAAGCCTTCATCATGAATCTGATTCTCATTGACTCCTTTATCATCTTTCCCCCTGTTTAAGCAATTTGAGTGCAGTTTCCTGCCATTTACTGGTGAGACCCTAAGAAACCCAGCTGCCACTCCACAGATTTCATTCCCATTCTATGATAACAGTTCCACTTCTGCCCAGGACTTCATGGGGCTGAAGGCACAGACCCAAAACCTCCAGTATTGGAAGTGAACCACAAGTCCCTTGGGATCACATTGACATCTAGTGGCAATATTACAATTGGTTTGAGTTGTTTCCCATTGCTCCAACAGGAAACCTGTAATACAGCAGAGATCAGTTAGCATTCAATTTCAAATCACATTTCGCACATCCAAGAAGAATAAATTAGATTTGCCACAAAATCATCCTTCACTATTCCCTTCACACAACTGTAAGTGCTGTTTCCAGTGAGTGCTGGGTACTTCTTATGTGCAATTCTGGGTGAATAGGGCCTGATTTTGATGAAAGCTATGATGATCACTCTATTCAGGCCAAGTGTGAAGAAAATAAAGCTGCTTGCCAATCTTTATACCAAGAGCTCTGTTAATCAGTGACGAGGAGGGAATAAAAAGGCATTCAGTCTTGCTTTTCTTGGCCCTCGGGGCTCTGCCAGGGAACTTAAAGGACAACAGAAGTGAAATGGAGCTCTAAAATATGAAACTATAGGAGAGAAGGTAAAATATACTACCTGCTTTGCAGAAACAAGGAGTGATTTGCCCTCTTCCTTAATATGAATTTGTTATGTGGATGTAAAACTCTGCAGAGAATAAATTGTAAAATGTAGAAAGGTCACTGTGACAAGATTCAGGATGACTTTCTTAGACTGGGAGGAGGTAATTTGCGATTCACCAAGTCAGCTTTCTATTCACTGCCAACAGAGTGGTTCCACGCTGTAGATCAGTATGACATCGCAGATTTGAATCTCGACTCCTCGGGACAGAATCGTTCACTCCACTTATTCTGCAGGATAATAACCCAAATGACAGTTTTGGTGCGAGTACCAGTGGGGACTGTATTTCCAGCACTATGTGTGTGAGGATGGTGAGATTTCTGTCCCGAGCTGGTGCAGAATGTTCTGCTGTGTAAGTCAGCAAATGAGACTGCCGGAGCAAACAGCCCAATTTCAATATGTTAAACAAAAATGAACAAACCCTTTTGCAGCATTAGCATTAACCTTTACTGAACCTTTACTGTTCACATAAAGGTGTAAAGGTTCATGTGGAAGGAGAGGACCCAAAGGATAAGCACAAAATAATGGACACTATGTACTGTACAAAGTGTCATTAATGGCTTAGTGAGCCAGCTTGAGCTGAGTTTTCTGTGTCATGAAAGTGGCTCTCTTTTTACTAAAAGATTTTCTAAATCACCGTGGCAACTGATGGTGACAACATAGCCTGATCGGCAGCAGGTTAAGTTCAGAGTTTTAGTATAAAGTCATTAATTCACAGATTCTTTTATTTACAGCATGCTATATAGATTCTCTTCCAGGAGTATACATTTTAGATGTGCAAGTTTATAAGCCGTGGGTGGCTGTAGCTCAGGTGGCAGAGCAGGTCAGCCCCTAATCAGAAGGTCGGTGGTTCGATCCCAGGCTGCATCCTGGCTGCATGCCAAATATCCTTGGGCAAGATACTAACCCCGTGTTTGCCTACTGGTGGTGGTCAGAGGGCCCGGTGGCGCCTGTGTCCAGCAGCCTCGCCTCTATCAGTGCGCCCCAGGGCAGCTGTGGCTACAATGTAGGATAAGCTATCACCAGTGTGTGAATGTGTGTGTGAATGACTGAATGTAGTGTAAAGCGCTTTGGGGTCCTATGGACTAGAAAAGCGCTATACAAATGCAGGCCATTTACCATCTTACTAATACCACTGAATGAAACACAAACTATGCATCGTGTTGTCACATGAATGCGTCAGAAAATGTATAAATGTTTTCACTGTTGATTCAAATCTGCAGCTTAGTCTCCTTTGCACTGGTGAAATATGCTGTTACTAGAACACAGGACACACATCTAGAATCCCTGTGACAGTGACAGGGTGGTAATCTTTACTGTTTACATGTGTCCAGTTTAAGTTCCAAAACCTGCAGCCATTGCCTTAGAAATACACAACAGCAGTGAGAGTGCACACAGCAACCAATTAATTGAACTGAATTAAAATCTGTATTTTACTGCTCTGTGCACTAAATGACAAGATTAATAATTTTAATAATCTCTCCAACAATGTTGCATACTGTCATATTTTTATATACTTTTGATAGATTTTTAATCAGAATTTTTTTCTTCATCTGATAGTGTTTCTGCCTGGATTGAGTGACCTTCATGGGGTGTAGAAGAAGAGTCATATGACCCACGAAATGCCCCTTTTATCAGTACGCAGAATTACTGATTAAACAGAAAAGAAAGTTTATAACCCCTGCTGTGATACCCGTCATCTCCAGCTGGGGTTTTAGGTTCTGTCTAGTCAAAGAAGCAGAAAAAAGCCCGACTGTATTGAACTTGATTCACAGTAGGAGAGACTTAGACCTTAATCTTTAACCTAAAACAGGCAATAGTCAAGCTCAATTAATCAGTCAGGAGAGTGAAGAATGCAACAAAGGGCCCAGCAAAAAGGCAGGGTCTAAAAAAACAAGTAAAACACTATACAAGAGGAAATCATTTCAAACACAAGGAAACACAAAAAATACACAAGAAAACTACAAGAAGGACGAGAAAGCTCGACTTGAGTGATTCATCACACATGACACTAACGGCAGTTACAAACAGAGAAGAACCAAATGTATAAAAAGCTAAATACCAAATCAAATATCTTGAAGCATAAACCCAACAAAATACCAAGCTATTACAAAAGGTTTACATTATGTCCCTTCACAGTAATGAACTGTAAATCGTCTGTCATTTTTAACCACAAATTACTTTTTCATTTAGTAATAGCCTTTAATAAATAAACATTTAAGCTCTAATTAATGTGTCACCAAACAGACTGAGTGTATTGTTCAGTTTTGGCATCATAATTATAAATAAAATGAATAAAACATTTATGAACACACAGTTTGAGTCATATGTGAACACTGTCCATTAATGACCTACGCAATGTGACAGTAGGACTCCTACACCTGCAGCAGTGAGTCACTCCCTCGCTGTGCATGCTTTCTTAAATGTCTGCAGGTAGGTGTGTTTAGCAACCCTGCTCCCAACCTGTACCACAAGATGACCGAGTTATGTTTTTAGGGAAAAACGCTTTAGAAAATGAATTAAGAATTCAGTAAATAAACATGACCTGAGCAAAACCGTAGCATTCTTGAGTGAGTTGATATTCCTCTCAGAATCCACATAACAGGAGTGACTCTTTCACTAAAGCTAGGTCGTAGACTGTGTCCTCTCACCAAACTGTGCAACTTCCTCAAAGACTTATGTGAACACCCATGTCTCATCCCCACTCTCTCCCTCTCTCTCTGGTTCTCTTTCTCTTGGGCACACAACATTTACCTGCTTCTGTACACATAATGTTAAACAAGCTGCCGCAAGATGGATGGTCAAATTAAAAAAAAAGGCGACAAGGACAGAATAAAAAAGAGAGAGCCACACAGATGAAGTGAAACGCTAAAAATATCAGTCCCAGTCTGGGACCAAATGAACAGTCCATCCGTATACTTTCACTGCTCATGTTCAGTTTGAGTGGAAGTGTAACACTTTTACACATTTGACTGATATAATCACGCTTTTTGGAAAGTAAAATAGTAATTTAGCTGATTTTCCATAACACTAAACAGAATTTTTCTGTTACTTTTAAATATATGAAATAGGGCTGTCAACGCCATCATCACGATTAACGCGATTAAGAGTTTTAACGGAATTAACCCATCTGGAGCACAGAATGACTCAGAATCCCTGAAATGCCTCTGTCAGCGCATTTCGGGCAGTTTGTCCAAAGTTTGTGCATTCTGCTCTCCAGATGGGTTGGTTGAATTAAAAACTAAAAAAACATCTATTCTACATAGAGCTATACTTATTCACAAATCATTTTGTCACCTTTATTGGTAATATATAAAATTACATTTCAATTCAATTTTAGTTTTATCACCAAATCACAACAACAGCTGCTTTATACTGTAAGGTAACAACCCTACATTACAGTGGCCCATGTTTAGTTACTGCCTTCTCAGGATGCGCAGCTGATGTCATTCATTCACAGATAGCAAAAATTGTGTGAACCTTCTCTTGTTTGTTAAGATAGTCATTTAGCATGTAGATTTATTATATAAACAAGATTTTTAAGTAAAGATAAACATAACACAATCAACATTGAAAATATTGTAATTAGAAATCCAGTTAATGGTTTTATGACAGTATTTCGATCATTTTTATGGGCAGTTAACCAATTTATTATATTTAATAATTAAATAAATAAATAAATAATTTTCACATAAAATCCCACATTAAACCCAAGTAATAACAGTGGTTTGCTGCAGATTTAAGCTAATTAATTGTATTCTAGTATTTGATCATTTTAGGGTAAATGCCCTTTATTTAACATGAAAAAGCACAAGATTGCATCTAAAGCTAGAGGAATGTATTTTGATTTACTGTGTAGTAAAAATAGAGATGTTTTCCATTTTTAAATTATGGAAAATGACT
Source organism: Aulonocara stuartgranti (assembly GCF_965226115.1). Lineage (NCBI taxonomy): Eukaryota > Metazoa > Chordata > Actinopteri > Cichliformes > Cichlidae > Aulonocara > Aulonocara stuartgranti. The sequence continues at coordinate 31,527,223 of NC_138948.1, forward strand.
GAATTTAAAATGACAGTAAATTTCTGTTATTTTATGCTGTTTTACTGGCATCCTCACTGCTGGAATATTACTTTTTTTGTTTTTTTGTTTTTTTATCCATCCTTTCTACTGTCTATGATTAGCCTGAAGATACCTTAAGATTAGTTAAAAAAACAACAACAACAACAACAACAACAACAACAACAGCTTTGGCATTGTAATGTGGATAACTTTCATCTTAGATTGCCTGCAGGTTCAAAATCACTGAATCTCCAACCCACATCCACTGCCACTGTACTTAAGAGAAGGAAAGTTAAAGACTTTCTTCTGCACTTACATTTGGATCAGTTAAATCCATGACAGTTATTCAGGCAGTAATGCATGGAAACAAGCCACCCTTAAAATATTAGAAGATACCAAGCTTCTGTGTTTGAATGCAAAACAATAGATACTGTGCTTGTGGCTAAACAATAAATACATTTTATTTTGATTATCCAGTATGTTGGCTGATATACTTTTTTGCATTTGAAAATAAAAGTTGAGATGATTTTAACACCATTACAGGAAGCGTTGTTAATTATTCTTTTTGAATCATACTTGCATACAGTGTTATATTAACGTAAGTGTTGTACTAGAAATTTCATGGATGATAAAACATAATGTGTTTTTTTTTTTTTTAAGTTACAACATGTTTATTTTTTAATTTTGTAGAACTTGAAATGTTTGTCAGTGGATAAACAATTATTATTGCACAGTCAGAAACATAAAGTTATTCTTAGTACTGTATACTTGCGATTAATAAGTTGTCCAAACAGTCATCTTAAGAAAGCTTTACTTAATTTTTTGAGGCAACGAGTTTGCATAGTTTTTTTGAGTTCTGGGAACTTATAAGATTTTACAGTGTATTGGACAAATTTCAGAGTTTTGGTGTTGCTAAATCCTTTCTTTTATCTTTACATATTTTCAATCTTTGTTTAATTATTCCTTCTTTGTATCTTTTGTACAGTTATAGTTTCCACCATCTCTCCACTTTCTTTTATTTTGTTTGTCAAGAAAGCAGAGAACTCATTGATAACACTGCTGTTTTTTAATTACAATTTTATGTTAAATATCAAAATAACACCATTAAAGCTAATTCCTTGGGCCAGTATTACAACACAAATCAACACGTTGACTTAGTCTACAAAACTAGCAGTCTGTTGGGTTGTTGGCTGGGGATAACTGAAGCAAAACAAACAAACAAAAAAAAAAAAAACAGGAGCAGTGGAAATGTAACATTAACAAATGTCTGGATAAAAAATCCAGCAGTTTCCCACCACCCAGCCAACTGCCCAATATACCAATCACCCAGAGAGAAGACATGACGGAGTTTGTCAGTGGATGTAAGGCACTTTGATATTTTAAGGCAAGCCCTGTTCTTGGGAAATACTCTAGGCTTTAAAATGACTGACCTATCACTGCCCTCATGAACCCCTCAACAAATACAAATGGAAAACTGCAGCTAGGAGTACACCGGAGAAATGGTGCAGGATTCAACCCAGTCATGTGTTTCAGGCATAAACCAAACTGCTTTTGACAGAAGCAACACATTGGTTTTTCGCACACTCCTTTGCTGAAAACTGCTGCTTAATTTGCAGCAAACTTGTTTTTTTAATGGAGAGTATGTCATCATCTCTTTTTGCCCTGAAACTCATACCATCTGCTGCATCACAAATGTGAAAGAGAAGCACAGGCAAAACAGACCTGGGAGGATGTTTGGGGTTTTGTGTGTTTGTGTGTGTGTGTGTGTGTGTGTGTGTGTGTGTGTGTGTGTGTGTGTGTGTGTGCACATTATTTTGTCTTTGTGAAGTGTTTTGAAGTAAGCAGATGTTCCACAGACAACAGAAATTATGCCCCAGTATAAATACTTGGTACCTTTGACTATGGTGATTAATGATGTCTAAAGTTATGCAGGAATGAATCTGCAAATTGTGACCTGGCAGCCTGATGATAAGAAAAGGGCGATCGTGGCTCAAAGAGTTGGCAGTTCGTCTTGTAATCGGAAGATTGCCGGTTCGAGCCCCGGCTCGGACAGTCTCAGTCATTGTGTCCTTGGGCAAGATACTTGACCTGCTGGTGTTGGCCAGAGGGGCCGATGGCGCGATATGGCAGCCTCGGTTCTGTCAGTTTGCTCCAGGGCAGCTGTGGCTACAACTGTAGCTTGCCTCCACCAGTGTGTGAATGAATAGTGGTATTGTAAAGCGCTATATAAATGCAATCCATTATTATTAAAATAAATCCCATCAAAGCTTTGTCTTTTACAAAGAGCAAACAAACAAACAAAAACAACTGTTGAATAATGAAAACTAAAATACATTATTACCATGGACCGTATATAAAAGATGAATATAGCCACTGTGACATCACCTGTTAAATTTCAAGCTGAGCATTGTCTTGGTGTTTTGAAACTAGGCAAAGGGTAACTATAAGTGAGAACCTGAGACATACTGTACTGTTATAGGGTAATGACTTGTCAGTTACAAGTTACTGAAAGTTCTATCATATCCTGCTTGTCCTCCTTTGTGATTCCATTGCAATGCACTGGAATCAATGTACAAAATGGGGAAAAAATATTTTAAATAAGATTTTAACTAACAACTGAGAACAAAGACCTATCAGAGAAGTGTTTTCTGAAGTAGTGTTTGTGACTTTTTCCCATAGACCTCTTTTCCACCAGATTCTTTTGTAACCAGGCATATCACCCTCTTCTGACCATTAGAAGAAATACAGGTTTAAGGGATTAACTTTTCTAAAGTCTTTTTAGACTGTCTGCAGATGGAAGTTTCATCTATCTATAGACAGCGTGTAATTATTACATGGGAATTTGTAATGTATGTATAGCTAAACTACCTTGATCAGTGTTATTACATGGATAGTTACTTAGATTACCAAATGATCTTTTTGTACATTCTGTCGCAGAAGGCCTCTCAGTTGTATAGAAGAGACTGTTGCATAGGAGAACAAATAAAATACTGACTAACATTGCCTCCAGGTGGAGCTGGCAGGCAGCAGATCTCTGAAGCAGCTGCTGACCTCCTTCAACAGGGACCATTTTTTCTTTCACATTTTCACACATCCTGCAAGGCAAGTGAAAACTCCATCAGCCACAACTTTATACAACCACAGACCAAGTTACTGGCTATTTGTTATTGTAGTATTTTGGTCTTTAATTGTTTTACTAATGTGCATGTGCGTGTGTGTGTGTGTGTGTGTGTGTGTGTGTGTGTGTGTGTGTGTGTGTGTACGGGTTACTATCTTGGTGAGGACCAAATTCTGAAACTGATTTATACTGGTGGGAACCAACAGCCCTAGTGGGGACCAAACTCCAGGTCCCCACGGGTTTAAAAGCATTTTCCATACTGAAAATGTGGTTTTAGGGTTACAGTTGGGTTATGGTTAGGGTAAGGGTTGGGATTAGGCAATCATTTTCGATGGTTAGGGTTAGGGTAAGTGGCTAGGGAAAGCATTATGTCAATGGGATGTCCCCATGAGGATAGCAAAAGAGACACGTGAGTGTTCACATTTGTTTTTGGTTTTTTTTATCTCATGGGTTTCACCAAGATCAATAAACATTTTTGTAAATATTATTTTAACACTGGTGTGTTAAAATAATAGAAGAAGAAAATAAGAAGAAGGTCAATGTAATACTTCGCAGTCCTTGGAATTATTTTTGGAATTATTTTTGTGTAGGGTAGGAGTGACGGGGGTGGTAGCCAAGAAACCACATTTCCCACAAGGCCATGCGCTAGAAATACGGAAATGGATCAGGTAAGTATCTCTTCCTGAAGTGAAAGCCATTCACCTGTAATAAACGTTGCGTTTACTGGTGACGTAATCGCCTACGTCCGAATTGTCTTCTTAGGCACGAGTTATTTGCTAACTGAACTACACAACTAAATGTTTCTTCAACGCGTCAAGTTTCGAACTCTCTGCGCATGCTAATGGAGATACGTAACTTCTTACACAAGACTTCATTTGGAAAATATGCTATTTAATGTCGCCTCGCTTAAAGAGAACAGACAAGACGTACTGTCGCATAAATACGACTTTTCACGAATGTGGTAAAGATACTCGTTAATTCGGGATACACAAAAACGTGTTGGCGGACAAGCAGGAATCTATTTATTGTACGAGGTAAATAAGGAACTGAAAGGTGAAAATTTGAAGGAAAAACTAGGCCTTTGAACTGTACATTTACAAGGCTTCCGGTGGCCTTTTTTTAGCGTCCACTTGTCGTACTCAGGGGCAAGGGTCTCTACATAATAATACAGAGCTACTCCTATGATGAAACATTTGTACCTGAGCATATAGCAGGGCTCCCACGCACAGGGCAGGAGGGGTCGCTGAATGCCTGAAGAAAATTAAGACTTGCAGTAAGTTGTAGAACCAACCACAATCCTAAGGTCCTTCGATACTGCTTTATGTTGTTTTTTTCCTCTTAATTTGTCACCTGCTTATCCTCTTTTCATTTTGTGTCCCCAGAAAACGGCTACCTGTCTCCATTGGCATTTTATGACACTTAATACCTCCAAAAAATTACTTTTACTCCATAAATTCACCATTATCTTCTTTCTTTATGACAGGACACTGACTTTTTTGTGCGTGTCACACTCGTCTCTATCTGATCTGTCTCTAACCGCCTTGTTCAAACAGGTGGCAGATGCAGCAGTGTGGCCCTTCATCTCCCAGCTGCTCCACCTCTGACTGCTTCCCCCTCGGTACCCTCAATACAGCTGCATGTGGAAGTGAGACTTCGGCTGAACCGCAGAAACGCGAAGTGAGTGACATTCAGAAATTGACAGGGGGAAGTCATGAGACAGTTAAATAACTCCTACATGATGTTCACGGCTGTAGAGTAGGAAGTGTTGTCAGTGTCACTGCAGCTGTGGATCAGGTAAGGCTTGCCGCACTGAAGCGTGTTTCTGAAGACTACTAGGTAGCCGACTTAGAGCTTTGTGTTTCTGAAATCAAAGTCGTTTAGCAGTCGTGTAAATGGTGATTACTCAAAAGTAGCCCAGGTTTAATATTGTCTTTTTGATCTTTAAATAATCAAGAAAGATCAAAAAGTCAAGTCAAAGCTCAAAAGAAGATCAAAAAGACAAATTTATGTCTTCAAATAACCAAATTAGAGCTAACTGGGCAGTACCTGAATGCAGAAACAGTTCTCTGCCCTTCCATCTCTCGTCTTCTCATTGAGTTCTTTTTGTAATTTAGCCTGCAGGTCTCTTCAGGATGAGACCCATCGTGATCTTCTATGGATTCTACCTGCTGTGCTTTGGCCTGGGTGTGGCCTGCGTGGTGTGTGTGTGCCTGTGGAACAGCAAGTGGCGCGGCGGTTTTGCTTGGGATGGCTCGTCGCTTCAGTTCAACTGGCACCCCGTCCTGATGGTGACGGGTCTGGTGGTGGTGTATGGCAACGGTGGGTGGCCTTCCAAATAAAGCTCATGAGTTTCATTTCTGTTTCTCAGTTCTCTTCCTCCTCCAAGCAGTCAGGCTGTATCAGGGTAATTACACATCCTAGGCTTGGTATAGATGTAGTGTATAATTTTAGGCATGATTTCAGTAGCGAGGTAACATGAGGTAACGTCTGCAGTGACTGTTTGGCCACAGCTCCATTACACTGCTGCAGTAAACAGTAGTACTTTTTTTTTTGTCAGTTGTTACTTGGATGTAATACGCTATATTATAATGGCTTTGGGTAAGAAGCAATTTCAATATTTTTTTTTCTTTTGATAACCTGAAAAAAATATTTAATTATATTAACATTATCAACAACAACAAAAAAACTTCTCACCCATTACAAATGGGAATTTCCCAAACAGCACTGAAATAATGAAGCCACTGTGGAAGTTCCTGAAATTTCACTTCTTTTGTGGGTACCTTTGTGTTTTCTTTGCGTTTTTTTTTTTTTTTCTTTATTCACAAGGTATTGCCACATCACATTTGATTTGGCACTAATTTCACACTGAATGTCTTTCCTGATGCAACCCTACCAAGGATTTGAATCTCTTCCCTGATATTTTAGGCAAATGTGTTAACCAGTAAACTATGGAGCCTGTGGGATTTAAGCACACCCAGCCATTTTAAGTATAAGGACTTTCTTGTTTTTCCTGTTGTAGTCTGTGGCCATTTGTCTTATAGCTGTTTCACTTATCACATGTCTGTTTAACAAAAATAAAAAACTGTTACAGGACAGGTTTGTCAAGTTCTGAGGGCCATAAAAGTCACCAAAGCTCTGCTTAGTAACTGAGGAGTTCCAAACCTCCTCTGGCAGGTTCCTGCCTTTTTTTAAATGTAAAGAACAAAATTCAGAGAGACTTATTAGCTTCTGGGAACCTGGCAAGAAGGTCATCAAATCAAAGTTGTGACAATGAAATTAAAAAAGAGGTTTAACAGTGTAGGGAAAGCAGAAGTGACAAAAACAATAGTCATGAATCCTCGGTTAAGAGCTGTGGTAATGTGGTTGGCATCACTTTCACCTCGTGAGCGTAAGTTGCACTCATGACACGTGGCGTGCTTAACTATCACTTAATGCAGGTAAGCTTGGTTGCTATATCCACAGCATGTACAGGTGAATCACACAGGACACCTGCTAATTAGTGACCGAGCAATAATAATGTAGAATTTATAAAATGTAGAATTTTACTGTCCACATCAGAGAAATTCTACTGGAGTCAACTGGAGCCTGTGGGGATTGACTCACTTTTGGAGGCAGCCTTAAGTGGGTTTTTTTCGTTTTGTGACCAGGTCTTTAAAGCTTTGGTATAAGGAACCCAAGTTTTGCACCAAGACAGAATATGACACCGATCACTTCCTGAACCTCCCCTGTGTTGATGCATCTGGTGCACTAGCTGTTATTAAACAACAGCACAGTTTAATCTGGCCACCACATTTAATTAAGCAGACCATCTTCAGTTGTTTTGCCTCTTCACTGCAGGAGCTGTGTTGTACCGCATCCCTCTGACCTGGGGTCAGAATAAACTCCCGTGGAAGCTCCTTCATGCGGCACTGATGCTCCTCGCCCTGGTGCTGTCGATCGTGGGGCTCTGTGCTGTGTTTGACTTCCACAACGCCCAAAAGACACCCAACCTCTACTCCATACACAGCTGGATCGGAATCGCAGCAACAGCTCTTTTCGCAATGCAGGTACCCAACTTGACATGAGTTGTTTTATGTTTTTGGCAAATGCCATACATTTGTACAGCAATTTGTTTCCTGCTGTGCCTGTGTGTCTGTGATTTATCTGTCTGTGTGGATGCAGTGGGTGGCGGGTATGGCGGGTTTCCTCCTTCCCTGCTCCCCCGTATCTTTACGTAAACGCCTGAAACCCATGCATGTGTGGTTGGGAGGTAGCATACTGACGCTCAGCATTGCTGCCTGCATCTCTGGCATCAACGAGAAACTCTTCTTTGTTCTGTGAGTGCAACTTTTCTGCATTTCTTTTGATTAATTCTGTTAAGGGGAAAAAAATGTAATCTTTTCCCCTTTTAAATGTCTTTCCGCAGGAAAGGAATCAATATGACTCAGCCATACTCTGCCCTTCCACCTGAGGCTTTGTTGGGAAATTCATTAGGGGTTTTGATCGTAGCCTTTGGCCTGGTTGTCCTCAAGATTCTGTCCACCCGAGAATGGCAGAGACCAGACTCCAGGCCTGAGGATATGGCCTACACGGTGAGAATATCAGTGTGGCTGACACGTAGTGGCGGAGATAAGGGAATTTAATTTAATAAAGCATTCTCATTAAAAAAATCTATATCTGCTTCATTTCACAGCCTTTGCTTCAAGAAGAAAATGAATGAAGGGGAACTTCAGAGCTGGTCCCTGAATTACTGCAAAATCAGTTCAGCTGTCACAAGTGGCCAAAACATCTCTGTCCTGAGTGTTGAAGCAGCTGCCTGTAGTGTGTGAGCACTATCTGTTGGTTTTTAGTTGTAAATATTTATTCGAAATTATATTTAAGATTGCCTTTCTGCCCAAAGAATAAAAAATATTTGTCATCAAAGCTGTGACACCTTCCACTTTTACACTGCTTTTGTAGTTCACCACTGCTTTTCCATCCTGTAGTAAAGCGGTCACTAGTTCAGGGTATTGAAGGCTGTGGTAATGTAGTGTAACTGGTGACTGGATTCAGTTGCTGTTGTGCACTGATGGGGATCCTGAATCCACCATTGACCTGTTTTATTTAATATTAAGTTGGTTGTAATTAATGTACTATATACCTACTATACACGTGTGAAGCATCAAGGTTATGCAAAACAATATTGGCACTAAAAATGTAATTTAAAAAAATTGAATTTGATTCTTCTTCTAGTTTGTTCTATGAATCTGGAGGTCATGTATTTTTTTGAGTTACCTTGATTCAGACTAAAATATTTCTACAACTATTGAATGGATTTACATGAAATATCACATATATTCATAGTTCCTGGACGATGTTGATAACAACCTTGATGATCTCCATGTGTCCTCTAGCAACAATTTTAGTGACAGCCATAGTGTCATGCTAATGCAGCCACATGAGGGTAGGGCATACCCTATGTGAGATTTTCCAGTGGCTCTATGGCTTTTTTCATGTTTTTGTGATAGTTGTGTATGTTTTGTAGGGAAAAGATACCAGAGAAATTTTTTGTTTGCTGATGAATACGTGGAGATTAGAAGTGAATCTTCCCTCAATGGTGCTTTACTAATGTCAACAACAGAATCGCCCATTTAAATGTTTTATTTTCTCCCATGCCAATGGTAGCGACATGCTTTTGTTCTAGATTAGATTTTCATTTGTGCTGTGAGGTGCAAAACCTCTCAGCAATTTTGAAGATCATGTTTTCATTCCTCATCGTTCTATTTTATATATGTGGAACAAACAGCTGCAGAGAAATATCTAAATGATTTAAAGTCCACACGAATGGATCTGACAAAATGCCTCCCTTCAGATTTGGGGCCATCTGCTTAATGGATTTCAATAGAAACCATGGAAACTGCTACAGTCTTCCCCAAAACCATAATGAAGGTAAACAATCTGTCTGTCTCTCATACCCTGTGGTTTCTACAGAAACTGTTTTTGATTTAGTTCACACTTTTGGTTTAACATTAAGGTTCCACAAGGTTTATCGTGTGTGTGTGTGTGTTTACTCCCATGCAAACACTAAAGCAGAGATAGAGCTTATATAGTTTTTCAGACTCGCTGTATGCTATTGTTCCCATAAATTATAGAGTACAATGCAATGTGGTCCAAAGCCAACATATAAGTTAACAGAGCGTAAACACAAACGAGGGCCAGAGTTTGCTTTCCCAGTTCTTCTTTGCTCATCAAAGGTATTCTGTATTTACAGAAGTAGAGAGAAACCCAAAGGAAGTTGCTTTAACTGCCTACATAACAGAAGGATTTAGGTGAGGTGGCACAATCATAAGATTAGCAACCAGAAGAGAACAGAGACTCTCACGCCCTTCCACGAAGTCACGTTACAAGGCAAATGTCTTCATTTTGTCACAGTCTCCCACCATTTGTTTGATACTTTGATTTTGCATCCAGCCACAGAGACCAGCATGTTTACCCACAGTCTCATGGTAAAATTTCAGACATTGACATTACTGAAGTCTACCCTGGATGTTAAAAACAATGCTAAAGGGCTAGAAATGTGGCGATCGTGGCTCAAGAGTTAGGAGTTCACCTTGTAATCGGAGCCCCGGCTCGGACAGTCTCGGTCGTTGTGTCCTTGGGCAAGACACTTCACCTACCGCCTCCTGTTGTTGGCCAGAAGGGCCGATGGCACGATATGGCAGCCTCGCTTCTGTCAGTCTGCCCCAGGGCAGCTGTGGCTACAACTTTAGCTTGCCTCCACCAGTGTGTGAATGTGTGTGTGAATGGGTGGATGACTGGGTGTGTAAAGCGCTTTGGGGTCCCTAGGGGGGACTAGTAAAAGCGCTATACAAATACAGGCCATTTACCAAATGTAATGCCTGTGTGTCCTGACCTAGCATTGTATGTGACAAGTTGAAAACATTTTAACAAATAACTTTTTAGGCGTTTAAAAAAAAACCCTCCAGTCTACACACCTAACACTTGCCTTGGGTCATTAGGTCACACCCCACATGACATTAGCAAGTCACACTTAATGCTATCACTATGTGGAGAAGGGCCAGACAGCAGGAAGGTGACAGGCCAGAGAAGCCTGAGCAGGGGCAAAATGACACCAAAGTCCATTATGGATAAGAAGTATTGTGTAATCTAATGCTCTCAAGATGTGGAATTTGGTTTCTCAACTGCCAGAAAGGCTGTTGAAGGGACTCCCATGCTCTCGGCAGCCTGAGGTAGCCTGGTTGTATTCTGTTTACGACAGTACTCACTTTTCCAGAGGGCTTCATCCTTTTCCTCCTTATCAGCGACATCAAGATGATTTGTTACCTTGATAGAATGCCTAATCTTCAAGAATCTGTCTCCACTTATTAAATTTTCTATACCTAGCAAACAATAGATTTGGAGCCTAGGTTATTAGAGTCATGCTGAGAGCAAAGATGTTCACAGCATGAATTCAGAAATGAAACCCTGCCCTCTGGTTCGTGCAGTCTAAATCTGGTTGCCTGTTTTCTGTGTGATGTAATCAGACGACCCCCTGTTTAGTGGCTGTGGGGATGACTCTCCTATTCTCATGTTTGATACAACGTAAATGAAATATTTCAGCTCAATTTCAGTTTGGTTAAAACTGAGTTGATAAAGACAGTTCTAGCAATAGAATCAAAACAGCTGCAAAAAAGTATCACTTAACTGCTCTTGTGGTCATAAAATGTAGAAGCTGCAATCAAAAAGAAAGGTTGTGTGCTCTGCTTGCCCATCCCTAACAATTGTTGAATCAATAGAAAGGCCAGGATGTTACCCTTGGACACATATAGATTGCATAAATGCTGTGTGATGTCAAGGTCTCAGGCTCATGTCCCCGACAGAGAGCAAAAATTAATTGCTGGTCATCAGATATCATATGTTCACCTTGACAAAATTTGTGAAAGGCAAGGATTATCACGAGCTCCATGACAACTCACAAACGCAAAAACGAAAGAAGAGGAAATGCAGTTCATGTCACACTGATCAGGATCAGTTACTGCCTGATGTGCCAGTCTACTCTAATGCATCAGTGGCTGAGAGTGAAAGCAGTGGAACACATGATCATCAAGTGACACATCTTACACTGAAAGCTACAAATGGCAGGAAACCTGAATTATCAAAGGCATGGCAAGTGCTAGACATGTCACATGAGTAAGACAAAGCTTAGAGTCCCTTGTCTTTCATCTGAAAGAAGTCTTATGAGTTAAGAGACTTCAGGACATTTCACATAGAGGTTTTTTCCCTCTGTTTGCTGTCAAAGCAGCACTGCAGAGTCACTAATGAGCACTCTGGTTTATGTTGTGTGAAAAGAATCCTGGAAACAGACGGTGATCAGGTTCTTCTTTAGGACTAATACTTTCATGTCTACCAATGTTATGCTCAGCAGAACAGAACAAGAGGGAGTACCAGGGAGAGGAGCACAGTACAGTGTGATTGGTTGGCTGTAGCACACAAGCTCTAATCTGTGGTCTACTTGCAAGCCCACTGTGTGACAAAAAGGAAGAAACATAATGTTTCATTTATTTTGTGTGTTCTACATGTGACAAAGTATATTCGTGTGAAAATGAATGTGTTGCCTTTGATGACATATTTGGACAAACAAACTCTTTGAAAAAGTAAATGGTCTTATTCTTATAGAGTGCTTTTCTACTATCCCAGAGTACTCAAAGCACTCTATACAACATTCACTTTCTCTATACTTGGTCCTTTCTAACTACATTCACACCCTGATGGATGTATCAGAGAGCAACTTGGGGTTAGTATCTTGCCCAAGGATACTTGACATGCAGACTGGAGGAGCCAGGGATCGAACCACCAACCTTCCGATAAGTAGGTGACCTGCTCTACCTCCTGAGCTGCAGCCACCCCATAAAAGGTAGCTACAGACAAAACGTGATCTGTGCTAATGTAGACTGGGTAATGTGTTAGGAATGAAACAAACATTTTTAATTGGATTTAAAATGATCAATTCACAGAGGACTGAATTCAAAGAAAATCAGAAAATGATGTAGCAGGATAGTCCATTTTACCAAACTTTCATTTTACCAAACTTTCAGCAACTCAAAATGCTACTCAGTAGTGTGTTTGTGTGCACGCCTGACACCTGACAGCGGCGTTCTACTGTATTAGGTCAGGTGCGTGTGGCCTACGTTCAGTGGTATCAGTTCATTCATCCTCCAGGAAATCGGAAATCTTGCATCCTCTTACTCTTTGCAAGAAGAATCAAATTCTTGTCATCCTGATGGGTTAAAGGCCTCTCCAGCTGTCCCAGAGTAACTGGTATAATATCTATTTTTCTTTCAGTTTGGTGATTATGGCTTGTAGCTCATGGAAATCAGACATCCAGCATCCAACTTATTATAAAACATCCCAGGAGCAATCAGAAAGTATTCACAATATAGAAGTGTGTTCTGAGAAGTATGTTCATTTATACTCTGAGGCCTCATCCTCCAGTCTTGCCCACCAGGTGGACTGACTGCCGGCAGTGGATTGGGAAGCAGCCAGAAGCAGAAGGTCCTGGAGGTCCTAACCTCCTGAGTATAGAATACTTTAAACTGGAAAAATATGATTCAAATAAAATACAGTAGATTTGTCCTTTGCTTGATTGATGTCAAACATGAAAGCTGTTTCTTTTTTTATATATATTTTTAAATTTCAGTTATTGTGATGTGTTGTCCCATACAAGCAACGCCTACCCCCACACAGACACACTGGTTGGGATCACACGTCTCTACACTGTACACTGAGCTGTGCAGCCACTTTATGCTTTCTTTCATGCTCCCCCCCCTCCACCATAATTGAAAACAGTTTTCCACACGCTCTCATCCACTGTGAGCTCTCTGTCAGTGCTAGTCGGATGTGCAGTTTTTCACGTCCCGGTCCATCTTTGCTGATCTCATGGTAAAGGTGGGCGTCAGTGGGCGGTACCGCTGTTGAGGCCGGCTCATTTTTGCATTGGAGGGAGTGAAAGTTAGAGAGCTGCAGCAGCAGCGGCAGAAGAAGAAAAACAGCTGACTTCAGACTTTGTTTTTACGCACCGTGCTGTTGCTGCAACTTCAGGAGGGACGGTCTTCAACGGAGAGAAGAAAAGTAAGTTCAGCCAGAGCTTGAAGCTCACTTCAAGAATGTAACTAGCCATCTTTACGCCCTAAATTCAGCGAATTAAGAGTCGTTTTCGAGGTCTCAAAGTGCTGAAATATTATTACTGAAGCCATTACTATTGTGTGACTTTGAGCATCACATTGGAACTTTATGTAATATAGGTAAAAAAGTGAGTTAGTTTTCCGGAATTCAAGTTGTCACCACAGCCTCTAAAAACTTTACAAGACTCCTTCCTGGTGATGAAGATGCATCTGAAATTGGAGTGAACATATGTGTCGTACATGTTACTTTGAAGAAAAATTCATGCTAAAAATCCACTGCTGAGTTCCAGAGTGTCTACTTGCAGGGAAGCACTCTCCTCAGCGGTTTAGCAAAGAGCATGAGAAGACTGGCTGACATTCTTATAAACTGACATTTTGACCTTTGCAGCCAATGCACAGCTCTCCTCTAACAGCAGACTAGACTCATACACCTATCTGCAGAAGAGGATAAAAAAAAAAGGTTTCAGATATCAGGGTGTCCACTTCACTGAAGTTCTTGACATTTTGTTTTAACAAAAGCGAGCAAGAAAATTTCGGATCTATTGGTCCGTTTGATTAGAAGCCGCAGAGTGCCTGCAGCTTCACTCAGAAATAAACAAATGATCAGCTGGGGGGGGGAGCCTGCTGTGTTCTTATGTGTCTCGCCTTACCTGAACTTTACCGTGTCCGTGCACACTGACCACGATTTTTTTTGTCATCACAGCGGTTTAGACTCACACATTGAAAGCAGACGCCAAGTCTGTGGGCTTCATTCCATCTGTTCATGTGTGATGTGTGTTGATTCTAGCTTGTGTAACTGCTGCCACGTTACAGTGAGGAGAGTTGAAGGCCTGCACAGTTGATGGATCATATGTTTTCTAACAGATGTTTTTTCCAACAAAAGGACAGGATTTTCCCTGGAGGCCAGCTTTTCTTCACTCACAGAAAACTAGTGGGCGATCACGAGAAATGTTTTACTCAATATAAGTCCAGTAAGTCAGATAGAAATAAAATAAGTCAGTTTTAGTCACTTATTTTTTTTAAACATTTTAATGCAGATGTCATTATGATTGAGAAAAAATAAAGTCAACATACAGTACCATGAGCTTATAACGTGCGGACATGCACTTTTTTTCCTTTTCCTTTTTTCCTTTTCTTAAACTGCCAACAGAGCTGAACCAACACTAGATTGTATTTTGAGATAAGTCCGGTATTTGCGCACCTTTTAGCTCTGTATTTAGTCTCCACCGCCTCGTGAACTAAATATTTTACTTCTGCTAACGGGCCTGATGAAATCTATGAGAGTATAACCAAACAGTAAATCTCTTAACAGAAACAAGTGTGGAAATCTGTTTAAAGGCTTCACGGTACTGAAGAGAAGTGCAGAGTTTTGTGATTATTCTTTTTGGGGTTGTCATAATGAGAGACCCCTTTAACGTCACACAGCTATTTAATCTACTTTCAGCATAAAAATATTGAAGTGCGGGTTTAGGGAGGCTGTTTGAAGAGGCAGGTCTGTGATTAACAGCCTGACATTTAGTCCCTAGTAGTCCCTAATTCCCATAATGCAGTGCAGCATCATTGTTTGTTAGTTGGTTCACAAAAGGTTTCTCTGTGGACCTTTGTGGTTCTCAGACTGTAAAAGGACTACAAATATCATTGCAATTTTTTCTTCTCTTTTTGGCTTTTCATTAGCTCCAACCAAAATGCGGGTCATCCAGAACCTATATGCTCGCACTGCTGTTCTATTGGTGCTATTAAAGCTGTCAGTTGCACAGTATGAGCACCTCGGCTACCCCCCAGGCTACCCATACCCAGAACAGGAAGAGTACACGGCCCCGCAGCTGGATCCAGACACGCCCAGGATTCAGCTCCGACTTGCAGGGCAAAAGAGGAAACACAATGAGGGCCGAGTAGAGGTTTTCTACAACAACCAGTGGGGCACCGTCTGTGATGATGACTTCAACATCCATGCTGCCCAGGTGGTGTGCAGGGAGCTGGGCTACGTGGAAGCTGTCTCATGGTTGCCATCTTCTAAATATGGGAAAGGAGAAGGTACTGCAGGACTTTTCTTCTCATCAGCGTGGAAACATATTTAACATATATTCAACATATATAACATATATAACATATTTAACATATATTCACAATATAGATGGCATGTCTGGATGAACATGTTATTGATATAACCTTGTTGGCATTATTTTTTCAGTTATGTACTACTATAGTACTTAAAGACAAATAATAAAAAATATTTGTTATTTGAAAATAAAATTCCTTCCCACAGAAGCAAGGATTAATATCTATTTTGTCTCATCAGGACCCATCTGGTTCGACAATGTCCACTGTACTGGCAAAGAAAAGACTTTGGCACAGTGTCAGTCCAACGGGATCGGCATTTCAGACTGCAAGCACAGCGAAGATGTAGGAGTGGTGTGCAGCGACAAGAGGATCCCGGGATTTAAATTTCTCAACACTCTGCCCAACCATGTGGAGGTAAACTTACAAGGCCCAATAGTTCTATCCAACTTTTGTATTTCATGTGTTTGTTAGCTAGGATCTGCTGTGTTTGTTGTTATCTTGTGATGAACACCATTTAAGCCTTAGAAGCCTTTTTAAAGTGTACAAAAAATACTGGATCCAACATTTGTTCTTGTCCAAACAAATAGGTCAACCTCAATCTGAGATCCTGTGTTATTTCACAGCTTTACCAATTAATAAAGCTCTTCCATAATAGAATAGCACTAGCAGTATAACATATGGAGCTGCTGTACGTCAAACTCACCTCTAAAAAAATTAATTTGGTTGAAAAACAGCTGCTGTGGACTAAAAGCCAGCAGCTCTCAACCACTATCTGTCCTATTAATAGTCCTTTCTGAATAGCCTGCATTGAAAGCGCGTTGGGGAAAGTTCACTGGTATTTGTTAGGTGTCAGACTTAAAACTTTCATAGCAGTTTGACTGGAACCTTTAAAAGCCCAGCTGAGCATTGCTTTTGGGCCTGCTAATGGGCTTAGAGCTAATTGCCTCCACAAGCAGAATGTTATCTTTCTGCTCACCGTGCAGGCCTCATAACAGTGCATTCCACTGTTATGAGCAAACTGCAAACCAGAACTAACTCTGCTTCTGTCTTACTGACCTGTTCAGTCGAGTTTTCCTTGTTTCTTTCCAAAAACAAATAGAAGGATTTAGTGTTGTTGATAAAAAAAAAAACTTTCTGAGTCTGTGATCTTGTCCTTCTGACTACAGACTTTGTTAAAGTTACTATGACTGTTGTTATGTCAAACAGAGGTGTGGCAATGTTTTTTGGCAAATTACACTCACCAGCCCCTTTATTACATTATTAGATACACCTGTTAAATTGTTGTTAATGCTGATGTCTAATAGGCCAATCACATGGCAGCAACTCAATGTATTTAGGCATGTAGACATGGTCAGGGCAAACTTCTGAAGTTCAAACTGAGCAGCAAAGTAAGGAAAAAAGGTGATTTAATGGACTCTGAACGTGGCATGTCTAAGTATTCCAGAAGTTGCTGATCTACTGGGAATTTTCCACACGACCAGAGAGCCCCAAAATATCCAGAGAAAATATCCAGTGAATGGCAGTGAAAATGCCTTGTTAATGTAAGGTTAGACGCCTGACTGCTTCAAGCTGATAAGAAGTCAACACTGACTCCAATAACTAGTCATTACAATCGTGGTATGCAGAAGAGCATCTCTGAATGCACATGTGCTATAGCAACGGAAATCACTGGCACACTTTGGATTCCTTAGTACCAACAAAGCATCATTTAAACACCACAGCCTACCTGAGTATTGTTGGTGACCACGTCCATTCCTTTATGACTACAGTGTACCCTCTTCTGAAGGCTACTTCCACCATGATAATGCACCATGTCGTGAACCTCAAATCCTCTCAAGCATGCTTCTTGAAAATGACAATGGGTCCATTGTTCTCAAATGGCCACAGGCACCAAATACCAAATGTCAATCCAGTAGAGCACCTTTGGGATTTGGTAGAACTCAAGATTTATATCATGGATGTGTGGCCGTTAAATCTGCAACTGTGTGATAGTATCATGTTAATATGGGCCAAAAAGTCTCTTTTATCTAGTGGTATTTGTGGAACGAGCTTTCAATACTGTGAACGACCACTGGAAAAAAAAATAAGCAACAAAGCTTTAGGCAGAAGAATATTCAGCTTTCTTCAGGCTTCAGAGATCTGCTGAGCTTACTTGAACTCCACAACACATTTTTTTCAGACCTCAAATAACTTTGTGTCTTTTCAAATTCTGCTCCAGCGGATTCTGACTTAATTGCAATAGCTTTAGAACTTTTATCAGACTTTACATAGCTCCCTCTAGAGGCAGAAAATGTTTTTTTAATCACATATGTGATCATGCTCACTGTAAAAACACTTTAATTTGTAAAGTTGCATTACAGGATCAGATCCATCTAAACGACTGCCTTAAGTTTACAAGACTAAATATCAAGGTTGTGATTGTTCAGAGAGCCCAGCTGTAGAGCTCTACATGTCTCAAGTCACATTTAAAAAAAAAATAAAAAATCAGACTCAGCTTTTCCACTCACTAAGAGGAATCACATGGGCCTCAGCGTGTAAAACACAGCCAGCTGGGAGCCCCACTCTGCCACACAGCCAGGGCCCAGCTTTATATCTGGTGACGCACCAGTGTAGGGGCATTCTAGTGTTGAATGGCAGCTATGACGGCATGTCGCTGGGGATGTGGGGATGTGGGCTGGATGTAGGAGCACAGCTGCCTTTTCGAGTGATAGTAAGTTTATTGCAATGTCTTTAACCGTGTATACCAAGATAGCAAGCTACGTCAGTGGCATTACGTCAGGGCAAGCAAAGCAAGCAGTACTTGTCTAGTGAAATCTAAAAATAGATATCAATTAAAACATACTAAAGTAAAGTGTTCTTTCTTGTTTTATCTCAAACAGAGCTCTCTCATAAAGCTTTCCTGCTTGCATCCATCCTTTACATCACTGCCATCTTGTGGCTGCAGTTGCCTATTGTCTCTGGAAGCAGAATTAATTTATCCATTTCCAATTAACAATGTCTGAAGTTTGTCAAGCAGAGCAATCGGTTGTTTGGGGAAGCACACTGCAGATAAACCTCTGATCTTTGATGGGAGACTAGCGTGCTAGACAAGCTGCTGCTGGCCCCACTTTTACTCTACTGATATCAGTTATGAGCTGCACCTAGTATGAAAACAGAGCTAGCTTTATTTAGAAAGTAAACAAGCTGTCTCATTTATCACTATAAGAGTGCTTTCTCTTGCTTTTAATAACTGTTAATAACTTGTTTAGCATGCTAGCAATGAAAGCTTTAATGATGGGGAGATGGAACCCTGCCGTGTCTTTTTTTATTTTAATAAAACAGATCATTTGACTAAGTACAGGCTCCACTAACACTTTCAGATTAACGTCTTGGTTAATCAGTTCGGTTGACCAATGTACAAAGTTTAAGGAGCTGCTTTGCTAATACAAGCTTAAAAATATGTTTATTAAGCATTTTAAATAAAGATATAGGACTTCTGGAGCAGATTAAAAGCTGGTCTGGTCCTCAGCCACTAGAAACCCATAATTTTATAGAATATGATACTTTATTGTAGATTAAACAGAATATAAAGTGTTTAAAACCAGTTCAAACTGAAACATCCTCAATCGATATAAGGGTGACAGGGCGGGACATTTTAATCTGGTCCATTTTGTGTTATTTAAAACTAAAGGAAAATTTATTTACATTTAATTTAATTTTACTTAATTTTTATTTGTTTATTTGTTTATTTTATGGAGCTCTGGGAGGGCCATAGACTCTGCCTACCTTTCTGTAAAAGTTACCACATGCCATTAAGCAAACGTGGAGATGAAATGTGAATCCTTGCATGCACATTTTGGTGAACTTTGCAATCCCTGTGCAGATTGTTGTGTGTGTGTCTGTTTTTTTTTCTTTCTTTTTTATCTTCTCATAGAAAAAAAAGTGTTGTTTTCACTGTGACTTTTTTAAGAATAGCGGAAAAACGCATCTCATTCCACAAATTTGTTCTCTGAGGTATAGATGGATTACAGCAAACATATATTTAGCATTGTGTTTCAGACAGCTGGACAGTAAACAACACAGAGGCACAGCCTGTGCTCAGTCTGCATCTCCAGAAATATTTACAGTGGCATCTCCCTCGTGTTTATGTATTCCTCTCTGGCTTTGAGGAAGCCTGCTGCACTTCAGTTTATGCAGATGTGACTGCAGAGGCTTTTTGAGGCCTGACCTGCGAATGCATTTCATTCCATTTAAAACCAGTTTCAACATCAGTGAGTTTCAGGGTTTATGAAATGTGATTCTTGGCGTTGACCATTGAGGGCTGCTTCATTTATTCAAGTTAGAATAACAGTGATGCAGTCAGATTTGTCAGCCTATTTTTTTCATGTCAGCATTCAGAGAGGGATGGAAAACAGCAGGTAAAAAAAATGAGAAGATCAGCCACTGAAACAGGAATATTCTGAGTTGTTTGATTTTATGGAGAAGTGATAAGTGATCTGCTGCACAAAGGGGCAGGAGGCACTCAGAAATCTCTCAGGAATCTCTGCCGTCCTGTGAAAAACCAAGCACACCTTTACTGCGTCCGCAGGGATTAGTATTGTAAGTAACAGCCAGGTCCTGCTAATCAAATACATTTGATGAATTGATCATTAACAAGTGTGAGCACCTCTATAAAAGAAGCAGGTTTAGCAGTTTTCTGGTGTGTAGCATGCCATAATCCCAGCAACGTCACCCAAGGTCAGCGTGTACAATGACGAGACAAATTGCAAACGACTCTAGAGCTACATCTCAGACTCTACAGTCCCCAGTCAGCATTTTTAATGTTGAAGGTAATGTAAGTATGATTAGAAAAAAACACTGAACAAGTATGGTTTGCTTGGAAGGGTACTCTGAGCAAACGAGAAGACTTCGAGAGCAAAGTTCCCAAGGAGCAAAGTTGGAAGTTTGACCACAATGCACAGCAGTACGTGTGGAGAAACATAGCATATCGACACAAATACTTCATGCCAACTGTCAAGCATGGTGGTGACTTCTTCTACAGCTGCATCCACTGATCACCTGGCAGTCATAGAGTCGACCATGAACTCCTCTGTATACCAAAATATTTAAGAGGCAAATACAAGGTCCTCCCCCGTGACGCTGATAAAGATAAGTAGAAGAGAATTGATGGATGGACAACTAAGTGGACTTCTTGTGCAGATACAAGTATAGTTAGTTCTAGGGGACATAATTAGTTAAACTGTCCATGTAGGGACATAAATAGACCTTTACTATACCCCTTATTTTAGAAGTTTAATATCATTACTATAGGTAACATAGAAAATGCTAACAATCTTTTTTTAATTTTCTGACCTATGATTCCTGACTTGAGATGTCAATAAATAAAATAGAATCCATACATCTAAATCCGATAAGTGAAAGATTCCCTTCTGCTTATTGAATTCAAGGTTGTCCGGGAGTTGGAGCCAATCCCATCTGCCTTTTATGGAACAGCTAGTCTATTGCAGTCTGCAGTCTATTGACAAGCATTTGCACTCACATTTACAGCTATGGACAATCTAGAATCACCAGGACTGCGAGAGGAAAGAGTACCCAGAGAGAGCCCAGGACTTTCTGGACCTTCAAATCTAGAAGGTACTAGAGTCAAACCCAGGACTTTCATGCTGTGTGGACAACATTGCTAATCACCACACCACTGTGTATTGTGATTTTCTCCACTTTTCAGTTTTGACAGTGAGGCATTAATGATGAATGAGTACAGTTCATATATAGTGGAGTTTTCTGTGACGACTGTGATGGAAACAGATTTTGATGATAAGATGCCTCTAAGGCAAATGCTACCTTGCTCAGATAGTCTCTGTTCTTCTGACATATCTTCTCGGGCTCATGCTAGAACAAGCAGGGATGAATTCAGAATTTGGAGATTAATACAAAGCTCTTTTCTGTATTTCTATTTTTTCTTTCACACCAGTTTTAGCCCTCTCACACTCTTTCCCTGCTGCTGTCTTTCTACTAAGAAGATTACAAGCACCCATGAAATCACCACAAGCAGAGTTCTGAGCTCCCATTTTCCTCTCTTTAGTCATTTTTTCCTCCTCTGAGCCCTTGAAGTCAAATCTCCCACTTTCCTTCCCTGTAAACCTCCATCCATGTCGTGGTTCAGCGCCATAAATTGCTTCCTTGTTACCCCTTTGGCATGTTTGTGCTATGGATTAATTCGTGGCTGCCCTTTGTGTCACAGCCTCAAAATGATTTGGACCGTTTCATTATTTTGCTCACACAGCTGGTAGATGTTTCTGCAGTGACGTAAAGGTTTTCGCCCTGAGGCATCACATTCTCACAGAGGATCTCAGGAGGATGTTTAGCCTCTGTAGAGTTATAAATTAGGCGCTCTCTCTGAGATCGGTGTAAACAGGGCCTCTCACGTGCAGGGGAGTTTGCTTTCACAAAAAAAAAGTGATTTCACGTGTAAGGACATTTGTCTTTTTGCTGTGTTCAGACAGTACAAAGCTAATTTACCAGGCACTTGTTGATGGCAATGGAAGGCATGTGTTTGATTGCTCTCTGTTTTCCTCGTCATATGCAGAACAGATTTCTCACATTTAATGCGCTGCAGATTTAGTCTGCCTGTTTTAACACTGCTCTTTTTCTTCCTCTCTATCATAATGTGCAAAATGTGTCACATCAGAAAAATACATTTGCTGTCAGACTAGAAGGCAGACTGTTAGATAGTCAGATATACACATATTCTTATGAGTTTCCAGCTGTGTCACTTGAGCATTGCAGTGGCTTTATTGTCTCTTTGTTGAGAGTGGCTGTGGAGCATGCCATCCTCTAATTGGAGGGTTGGTGGTTCGAACCCTGGCTGCTTCAGTCTGCGTGCCAAAGTATCCTTGAGCTAGATACTGAATCCCAAATTGCTTTAATGCTTTACTTGGAGTGTGATTGTTGGATAGAAAGCACTTAGATGTCACCTTGTGACTTTGGCAGTCCTCTGCATCTATTTTATAGCAGGGTAATGAACTGGATGAGTTTACAGGTTTTTATTTTTTTTATGTTTTATTTTTATGTGTTTGTGTGTTCTTGACACAAACACAATAAACAGAAAATGATGAAACTACTTACGAAGTGACCTTCTACAGCTGGGTATATTGTCTCAAAGTTTTCCAAAATCTTTCACAGAAATGTGAAATTATGTTACAGTGACATTAATTCTATTTATTTGTCTTCATCAAGTAGTGTCAAAACCTTACATATTTACATAATTTTCTCATTATGTACGCAGCAGTTGCAAGCTCGTTTATATGAGTCCCAACAATATTGCTGCATTTTGTCATCCTGAGTATGGATATAGCCATATAACCTCAGTTCACGACAACAGTCACTTTACCTTATACTGTAAAGGTAAAGACCTTACATTATTAGGAGAAAAGCTCAAAATCAGACCATGCTGTATGAGGAAGCACCTTGCAACATTATGAAGGAATAACTCTCTTTTTGTAGGTAGTATTTTGTGCACACAAAAGAGCAGAGAAAAGTTTAGGTGATGAACCAAAATCTCTGTTCTGTGTCTGTGCCACGTGGCAATCACCAGGGACTCAGTGTGGAAGTGCCAAGAGCTGCAGTTCCTCAAGGGGCTTGTTGAGATTGGGTCCAAAAGCAAGTGAATCTGCATACTCTTGTGCTAAAGCACCAAATTCCTCAAAAGACAACAACAAAAAATACTTTGCTGCTGACATATGAGGCTGTAGGATATAATTGCCTGATGGCCCCTTCACTTAGAAAGACGTTTGTACTGCACTGACTGCTGCGTTCAGTAAAAATGGCTGAAAATCTGTGTTGTGCTGGCTGCTGCACTCGGTCTGAACTAAGTCCTGGTCATAGCTCATGGTCTTTACGTGTAGAGTATGTGCCTACTCCCTGTGATTCTTCATTTCTATTGGTCGTTTGAAGCAAAAAAAATATAAAGATGGAAGTACCTATCAAGATGCCATCCACTGGTTTCTAAAGTCCTGTTTTGAAGCCTCAAGATTAATGTTTCTGACATCTTGGTTTCAAAAAGTCATAAAAGTCATACCTTCCACAAATCTTTAGCCAGTGAGCAAACAATGGATAATCCCTCATTTTGAAACGTAGTATGGCCAAAATTTTAAATAGAAGTTTAAATAGACTTGTCCTCTGAGCTGTATTTGAGTTATAATACTATAAGTGTAGTTGTCTTGCAGAGTGAAATCCTAGATTTTTGTTTGTATATTAGAAGCACAAACTAGGAGGTGTCTGTCTATGACACACACATACAGATGTATGGATGAAGCTTGCTCACCTGGTTTGCTAGTTTAGGTCATTAGCTAATAACTTATTCTTGATAACTTATCCCTCCATCCTAGCATCACTCTGGACTGTTACAAAAGTAGATGGTAACAACAGTGAAGCTTTTTCCACAGACTGGCGGCCGATGCTGTGGTTGTCTTTCTTTCATATGCTAACTATAATTCGCATGTCAGCATGTAGCTTTTTTTGTACAGGCTTTGGTAAATATTGTTCTGGTGTAAAAAGGCTACCTGCGAGAGCAAGTTCAAGAAATAATCTTAAATTTATGAAAGAAAAGGAAATTTAAAATTGAGCTACAAAACAACAACAAAAAAACCCCCAAACTGGTTATTCTAGCTAAATGCCTGTCTTTTGGCTAACTCTAGTAGCCAAAGAATTAAAAATACTATTTAGATATGCTATTATTTGACAGGAATTACATTAAAATGGATAACTCCGACTATATGCTTGCTCTTGAAGTTCCACAGTGGCTAGGCTATTTTTAGCAGGTTGTGCTTTGTTTGTTTCAGTGGCAGCTGTGTGTGTAAATGGCTGTTTTTAGGCTGGGTTCATTTAATGTGCTGCACCTGCATCAACAGGGAAATGATCAAAAAACACAAATTTAAAATGGTAGTACTGATACAAGACCAAAGAGGTGTTGGCGAATTGGTCTAAATGGCAGTTTCCATTAGGAATGTCAGACTCAAATATTTTTTACCATCTGCTTTCCTGTAAACAGAAACCAGTGCTGAGAACTTTCACACAAGATGAGACAATAGATTCCTCCGAGCCAACTCCTTGTACCCAGCAATCATTCCCAAACGTGCCTTCATTTTCCACATTTTAATGTCACTTCATTTTAGAGCTATATAAAAGGGCTTAATTTCCATTCAATCATTGTCTTTGTAATTTACGCCCCAGTCTAGCTCAGTTGTCATGACTGTGAAACATCTGTTTCCAGTTTGGTTACAAAGGTTCTCTTTTAATGGAGGAATTGCAGACTGCAATGCAACATTCTCTGGATTCTGTAAAACACCAACTTCTAATGTTCCTATTAACATTCCAGCTGGTGGAATTCTGATTTTGAATAAAAGCTGGCTATCAATTAAACATGTTTCCATGTCATCACACAGATAGTGACTTGTAAAAATAATTCTGAAAACAAAGTAATGCCTAAAATTAAAGGTTGTTTTCTACAACTCTCAGAAAGTGACGTTACAACTAAATCCTACCCTGCCAATGAACCCAGAGCCTCGGTATTTCATGGTGGAAGTGAAGTGATTTCTGTGAGCAGAGTTGCTAAAGGCCTTTATTGGAGCCATATGTTTCTACTCTCTATGCACCTTATTGTTCCTTTCAAAAACAATCTGTACTTCACTTTGGGCTGAAGTGAAACTATGTAGTAACAAAAATTGTGTTGTATTTTGTACTCACACATGACTCTGTATAAAATAATGTAACTAAATAAATGGTGGTTATATTTCTTATGAGCCAAACCACGACTAAACCCTGTTGGTTGAAAGACCACAAGCATGTTAGGTATGGTATGTGGCAGCACATCCACAAGCACGCTTCTTCTAGTTTTCACCTCGTCTGTACTCACTACTGCTTACCAGAACTATCTCACAAAGCCATTTTACCCTTTTGAATGTCTTTCAGTCCAGTCATCTGGCCGGTACAATTTTTGTCCTTGTTAAAGTGGCTCAAGTCTTATACCTCACAATAAAGACAAGAAGTGACTGTATAGCAGATGTCGATTTGTTGGAACTGATGAGAATTAACAGAATAAACCAAAAAAGTGTAACTATATGGAGCCTGCACTCCAAGGTTTCCATTTCAGAAACTGTTTGCAAAAAAACTGGAACAATGTCACAAATTCTCAATTTTGAAATGTTATGCTACTGGGAGGAAGGAGATTGGAAAGAATTTATTCAGTTTGATAGGCTATTTGTTATTTTAACAGTTGATAGATCATCTCCTTCTTACCTTTCAGATGTCATATGTGAGAATTATAGCCTAATACTTATCCAAAACACAGCATTTGTAATATTAAAAGAAAAACAACACTGACAATCCTCTAGGTGGTTGCCAGTGAGCCATCTAGGGTTGTCAGGGTTAGTCGTTAGACACATAGAAGGCTTAACTTTTAAATCAATAGTGTCAAATACATTTAGGCTTACAGTTCTCCATTTGGGGATGCCAAATGAGGGAAAATTCCACTTGAAGGGGTAGAAGTAAAGCTAACCCTATCCCTAAACAGGTCACGGGTGACCTGGAGGATTATTAAAGGTTGACAGTGTTTCTTGAATTGGTTAATTTGTTTTAATTAAACCTGTAACAGGGAGTAGTGGAGGCTCATCTGATTTGATTCATGTCTTTCTCTCCAACTGTCATCCCTAGACAGACTGGCAATGAACCACTTCAGTACCCATAATTCATGGCAGCTTGTTTTAGTCTATGTCTGAAAGCTGACTCGTGTGCAATTTCATCAGTGCAAAATATTTTCATCTGGTTCCCATAATTTTCTGAGGCATAAACATGTTGGTGTATACTCTTACCAGTCTTGGCTGTGCTTTTAGATTAGTCTAATGAGAATTAGATTGATGTAACTTTATTTAGGACCTAACTGTGATCTGTGACCTACCATATATTTCCAAGGAAAACAGAAAATCTGCGTATTTACTGGTGCAAATACTCCAGTACAAACATGCACTAAGGTGTCCTTGAGAGTTAAAAGCAATTCAGATTGTTCAAATGCCAATAAAGTGATCAGTTAAGCTGTTGTCTCAGGTGTCAAATTCAGTGGTAGCATCCAGAAACCATGGAAACGTACGCGGTTCCATGGAATTTGAAGTTAGGAGCTAGCTGTGTCCCCAAGTGCAGTCGCAAAAACCATCAAGTGCTACGGCGAAACTGGCTCACATGAGGACCGCCCCAGGAAAGGAAGACCAAGAGTCACCTCTGCTGCTGAGGATAAATTTCTAAGTTGCTGACCCCTGCGCTAGCGTAATATTAGGCATTAGGCAATGTATTTTACAGAGTTGAATGTGAGGGGTAATTGTAAGAATAAATTTGCATTCACCAACTCAACTGATTCAAAATGTAAAATTTCATCGTTTTAGTTTTTGACAGAATCGCTTTAATGTGATGCCAGTGCTTTATTATAAGACTCCACCAAACCCTTGTTGCCTGTATCATTCCTTTGCTATGTCACATGAAAGCTGCTAAGGGAATAGCAAATGGTAAGAAAAATGACTTCCTTCTTAAGATTACAAGCCCAGAGAATAGCAATGTTATTAGCATTTTTAGTCAAGAAATGTTATAGTAATAAATACAAAAAAATGCAGTGGAAAACCTCAAAGTAGCCTCTGTGAATCATGTTTCCTGTACAGCTTATCCAACTAATGACAGTTCCATCTGTGTGCTTTTTCTCTTGCACAAGCAAAACGTCATGAAAGGTCTTTTTCCCCTGAGAGGAACAACACAAGACACACATGTTAAAAATCTCCTCTTGTGTTCATAGTGATCTTTCTCAGTGCCTCCGTGTCTTGTCTAAAAGTTTAGTTTAGCCTCTATTTACTCGCTCATATGAATCCCAATTAGTTTTTTTGCATAACCACAAACCAGTCATGTACTGTGTATCCACTACACCCAGACAAGGTCACCATCGCCACATTTCCAGTCATTATCTTGTTTCATGATTTCAGGCTTTATGCAGTTTTATGTCCTCTGAAGCTGAGACATCAGTGCCTCGGAGCAGAGTGATTAATGTGGTTATCTTTAGGAGTAAATGGAGTATAGGCAGAACAGTGATTTGTAGCTTTCACTCTGGCGGCATCTGCCCTTCCTTGGAGGCAAGTACTAATTGAGGAAACCGTCCTTTATCATTATTTGATGTCTAGGTTATTCTTGGCCGTGTATAAGAGCAGTCTGTTGAGTTAAGCAACATGCTCTCCTTCCAGCCAGACTGAACTCCCTCCCCTTAGCTCGAACTGTCACGTAGCACAAGAATGTTGGTTTGGTTTATGGGATAGTAAGATGTTTATTTAATCTCTAAAGAAAAAAGAAGAGATGATTTTTGACAGTCTTTCACTGCCTGCGGGGTTTCAGGGCACTGTGTATTCTGCTTAGACGTTCAGGGGATCCTTGAATGCATACAAATCAATCATTCGTCACAGATCTGTTGAAGTTACAAACGATGGTGGAAAGCAATTAAATTGGTCATGGAAACTTTGGACGTTTCTTCAGGTGCAGTCGCAAATGTAAACAGTATGGAGTTCCATTTGAACCAAAATAATTTCCACATCTTCACCTTCTATGAATGTTGCTTGTCTCTGTCAGCACAACCGTCCATGAGGGCATACGGTGAAACAAGTTCAGCATAGCCGGGCTCTCTTTGTATTATCCCGATCGGAAATAATGTGTATCATGACATTTGACTTTCTCTTTCATGCTTTTAGCTTCAGTCTCTAGTAAAATAAATGTATTAACCTAATATCATTTATTTCAGATTCATTTTATAGTACCAAATCACAAGGTCCATTTGTTTTGTATTTGTTTTGATTTTCATTTTCATGATGCAGCATTCACTTTTGCAGATTTCAGTAAAATCTTTACTGTGCAGAATGGTTTGTTTTCTGTTTTACAAAGCAAAAAAATGCAGGCTGTACTCATTCAGTCCCTGTTTATCCTTAAGTCACCTCTCTAGCCTTGGCACTGTTTTATCAAGGCACAGCTGTTGCCTGGGAGGAAGTTCTGCCTTTGAAATAAATAAATGTGGGGAACTAATGTTTCTATGTTGAATGACTTTGACATGGCAGATAAATCTACTTCAATTTTGGCCATTGGTGGAGATGTGGAATAGGAAAAAGGTATCAGACATACATATTTTCCTGCTGAAATAGAATAGTGAAGATTATAATTTTATATGGTCATCCCTAAGGTAATAAATTGAAATCCTCATCTAAAATGAACAACTTATTTATTTCCATGATAGAACTTTTTGTTATAGTCAGGAGAATAAAGGCAAATGTAGAACAATGCACTGTTGAGATAAGATATAAGGAAGGGTTCCTGTCACATAAACAAAAGCTATAGTGTGGAATATTTGAAGTATAATTAAAAAATGAAATAAAGATCTGTGTGTGCAAAGCTATGTTTGGGAACGTTAACATTAGCTCACAGATTTAGTGCCACAAATCTATGAGAGGTTTGTTACTTTATCCTACATCCTGACTACATCCTTATTCTATGTGAGATTTTTCAACCATCTCCCAAGACACAACCTAGTTGTGTACCAGAGTATAGTCAGAGTGTATACACCTCTGATTTGGTAGTTTGAGGGACCAATATTCACTCTATTTTCCTGATAAAAAAAAAAAAATCTCCTTAGCAACTAGAAACACTATGTTTGCCAGCTAATTGCTAACTCTGCCTGTTGGCCATTTGGTGAAAAGCAAGTAGAGTATAGTAATAAGAGCTTTTGGAAACAGATGGAAACAGCAGCCTTTCCCTGTAGGGAGCAGAAATAATGACAGTGAAGGTAAAAGTAGGCTGTAAAATGAAAACTGAAAGCTTCTAAAAAGCCCAGTAGCTGCAGAGATGGAGCTACTTTTTAAAACATACAGTCAAAAAAAAAAAAAAGATTCACAATTTTGGATAACAATCATATTTCCAAATGTTAAAGATACGTACATATCCCCCAACATACGTACACACATTCAAGCATACATTCTTTCCTATGGTCATTGATACATTTGTGCACGCGATCCAAGCATGGCACGATCCAAACCCAAAGTTAAAGCACACATTTAATTTCCAATTGACATTACTCTGCAATTCAAGTACTTTTCACCAAATGAAAACAAGAAGCTTGCTTTTTCTCATGCACCTGACAAGACTGGCCTTCTTTAGTCTCAGAAACTATGCTCCTCTAAAGCAGCACTGCTTTTGGACTGGGTCATAGCCTTTAAAACGATCTCATATCAACAGTTACATGTGCATGACTATGCTGCTCTCTATTTATGCATGACAGAAAAAGCCTCCTTAAATAAAATACTTAAGGAAACCAACATTAAATGACATGATGTTTTGTCTAAGCTAGTGTGGTACTGCCCGAGTCTTGAACTAAACTGCTAGGGCCTGTGGCTGATGATCATGTAGACATGAGGCATCTGGAAAGAAGTAGCAGTTTGTTAATTGCTTCCTCCTGCATGTGTACAGTATGGTGTTTGTGGATTTAACTGGGACAGGCTAAAACATGTTGCACATTTTGCCATAGAAACCCTTTGATGCCTTTGGCTTCTAAAGCCAGAAAAACCTGTAAGAAGGCAGTCGGCCACGGTGATTAGGCTTAATAAGATAATTCACTGTAAAAATGTTTGTGCAGTTTGGGGAAGATTTATAACCAGTGCAGACAGAGCACTGCTGAGCAGCTGTACAGGGGGTAAGAGTCTTTGATTATGCATAATGTAACACAGGAATAGCTATTTCAAGACAGATGTGGTATATAGCTTGGGTTACACTATTGAAGTCTTTTTTGGCAAAAAAAAAAAAAAGTTGGGTTTTTTTCTGTGCAATGACATTTTTCTGACTATTCTAACCTTGTAGTAACACTCACCAACCTTGTGGTCCTCTATATGATACATCTGGCTTCTCTCTCATTTCCTGTCAAGTTGCCACAGCAGATGGATCATGTGGTGCATGGATGAAGCGTATTTGGCAAAGATTTTACAATGGAAGCCCTTTGTGATAAAGGCTTTCCATTTTTGGGGGCTTGGGACCAGTACTAGGAGTAAACTAGCTTGTGAACCCATAGGCTGTGTTTGTGTCACTTTCCAGTCTCAAACCTTGGTGTCCACTAAACAGGGTAATTTCCATTGACCAAAATTATTAAGAACCAACATTTAAGGAACTGTGAAAAATAAGAGCAGAAGTTAGCATCTGAAATCTGTTTGGTATCTCAGTTCCTCAGTTGCCTGTGATACTGTAATCTGCAAATAAGTGTTATCGTTCACAAGTATTGTTTATGATCTAGTGTTTGAAGTATCCCCAACTGGTCACGGCAGATGGCTGCCTCTTCTTGGGCCTGGTTTTGCTAGACTTCTGCTTCTTCCTGTTAAAAAGACGTTTTTCCTTCCCACAGATGGTTGTTTGATTATTGGGGTTTTCTTTCTATTATTGTAAGGGTCTTTAACTTACGACAAAATGAAACTTGAGGCAAATGTTGTGGTGATTTGGTGCTTTTTAAATAAATTGAATTGAATGTGTTGCATATCTCATTCTGGTGGCTGATATATTGAAAAGGTCTGCTTCCAGTATTCTGAATATTCATTGCGAATGTATAACATTATGACTTTGATGGCAAAATAAAGACCCAGCTTTACATTGCTGGCGCTTAACTGAGCTATGTAAAGACAGGCAAACAGATCGTCAGTTAGCAGTGAGCTTTAGCTAACCTGTGGCTAACTTTATTTGTATTCAGCAAGCTGTATGCTCACTGCACCATCTTCATTTTCATTCTGAAATAGAGACTGCACTCTCATGGGAAATCGTTACCATGTGATTTGATTACATAGCAAATTCTATTTGGTTGCAAACCCCCCTACTAACAGGAAGCTAAATTAACGAATTAGCTTACACAGTGTATAGGCTATCATTATATATTGCTGAGATCTGGAAGTTAGTTTTTGGGCAGAGATGTGTCTCTGTGGGTCTATGCATGGTGATTTAGTCAATAATGTAAGCTTTTGCTGGGAGTGCTGATAATTCCATGAAAGAAAAGTTACAATACATTTGGGAAAAAGCTTTCGAATGTGTGTTTACTGTGGCTGTTGCATCTTTCCACTTCAAAAATCAACAACATATGTTACATGCCCACAAGGCCCAAACTTTAGCATAAAGAAAAGTGCAAGTTGCTGTTTAAAAAGAAAGATTGTTTTTGCTTTTTTTGTGCTTTTATTTATTTATTTTTTGTTTGTTTGCTTTTTAAATGTTGTTTCTCAATATATTGTCTACAGAATCTTGACATTCATGTAGAGGATGTGCAGATTCGAGCCATTCTGTCATCCTACCGTAAGCGGATCCCTGTGATGGAAGGCTACGTGGAGGTCAAAGATGGTGGCAAATGGAAGCAGATCTGTAACAAAGACTGGACCCAGTTTAACAGCAGAGTGATCTGTGGCATGTTTGGCTTCCCCGGGGAGAGGAAGTACAATCCCAGAGTCTACAAGTGAGTATGTGTGGTCCTGGGTGGTTCAAAGAGCAGAGCAGAGTTTAAACTTTAAATGACTAAAGGGCACTTATATAGAAATTCAGGATATTAAAAGGTATGTCAGAATAATGTGGCTACTGTTTCAATGCTGTGACTCAGTGGGTGTTTTGTTGGGTACAGAAAAAAAATGCATCTGCAGGAGACTGGATGACAGATGGCAAATCCTAATTTTTTTTCCCTCTTTTTTTCTGTGCCACAAATTGGTAATTACATCTTTAGCAAACTCCCCTCGGTGCCTCACATGGATGAAAAATATATATAATTACATATATATAGATTTGGTAGATTTCTCAACCAGCACGTGCAGATCACTGCTGCGAAATTCATCTAAGTCTCAAACTGTAGAGTACAGCAACGTGGAAGGGGGGCTGAAAAAATTCAAATGAATACATCATCATTACAGTGTTTGACCAAATCCAACATGAGTGACTAACCTCAATCACTTCATTACTCTGGCAGCTCAGTACACCGACTGGGTTAGACTTCTGCGGAGGCTTGATAAATTTCAGGTTCTTACTGAAATCTTTGTGGATTGTGTATCTTTATCTTCTTCTTTCTGCTGCTCCCCTTACGGGTCAACACAACAGATCATCTGCCTTCATGTCACTCTATCCTTAGCATCCTGCTCTGTCACACCATCCTCTGTATATCGTCCCTCACTACATTCATGGATTTTTTGTGTTCACTCCCTTTTTTCTCCTGCCTGACATCTCCATATTCAACATCCTTGGTCCAATACATTAAATATACCTCCTCTGCCAATGTATCATCTCAGCCTTTTCTCTTTAACTTTGTCTCCAAACTTTTTGACCTGAGCTATCCCTCTGGTGGTCCTGGTGCTCTCAAAGAAAATCTTAGCATCTTCACCTTTGACATCTCCAGCTCGAACTCCTGTCTTACTGCTGTCCTTCTGTCACAAATCAACCCTGACACCCATCTCCATCCACTCCACCCTACCTGCAATGTCTTCCTCACCTCTCTTGTACTCTGCTGGTTGCTTTGGATGGTTGACCCCAGGTATTTTAACTCATCTACCATCACTACCTCTGCTCCTTGCAGCTTTATTGTGCATCTCTATCACAACACCTAAAATTTTCCAGTAATTATCAAGAAAGAAAGCAAAACGCCCAAAGCCAAACCCAGGAAATGATTTGCAGTTCATTCAGCGTTGTGTTTCAACCACATATACTCCAAATGCAAAAAGTACAGATGCAACAATTGAGTCAGCTGGTTTATTATCAGCCATGGCACATACAAATAATCTGGCCCATACTTTTTAGTAATTTTGATTAAAACTAATAATATATATGATAATAAAGAAAATCATATATATTATTTTCCTGGGTTCTCATTTGCATGAAATAGAGATAAAGAAAACTTGCCAGTTATCTGGCTGTTCAGATTATATATATCTGCTCTCCTCTCTCTAACCTTCCTCAATCCACACACCACCCCCTACAGTCAGCCTATGTAGTAATCAGCCTATACTACTATGTGACTGGCTGGCTTTTGGAAACCTTGAAAGGCTACAAACACAAACAGAGGCTGGATGTCAACTGCTTGTGCACTTCCATCATCCAAACTATACCAATGGTCAGTCCAACAACCCACTAAACAACCCTAACCCATCCTTAACAGCAAAGGCTAAAATGTGGACAGCTGCTTCTGGGAACTCTCTGCTCTGCTCCGAACTCATTAGCAATGTTAAAATTCACAAATGTGAACTGCAGCATTGTTAATGAGTTCAGAACAGGCTGAGATCTTGTGAAATCTTTCCATAACACCTTCCTTAAAAACTGTATATAGTAAATGAAATTCAGAAAAGCACGACATGTCCCTGTTAAATATTCTGTTTTCACACCTATAATAGATATATCAAAGCTTAATGTTCAGTATTGCAGTTTAGGCATTGTATTGCAATGTGCCAGGACCAAGCATTGTAAACAATGGAATAATCTTTAATCCTCTAATGTGTGTCCCATTACATTCCTGACATTACAGGCCTTTTACAGCAAAATTCGTGCCTGACTCCTGTATTTTCAGTATAGGTGCATTACAAAAAAGTTTTGCAGTGTGCGAGGAACTGCTGAGAAATCTAAATCTTGCTGACATTAGGCCAAATGGCCACAAGTTAATCATGGTGTACCACAAAACTTCAGGCACTCAAGTTAACCTTAAATTTACTGTCTGGCTGAGTTGGAAGTCTCCCCTCTGCTTTAGGTAACCAAAGCAGAGTGCAGCAGCTTCCTAACTTTCCATCTACGTGTCAGCCTGCTTTGGCCACAGTGTACTTTCACAGGCTGACATTATAAAATAAATGTGACAGTTTCATAATCCTGAATTTGTCTTTTGGTTTCTGGTTATTGTGACTTAGCAGAACAGCTTGGCATTAGTATTATAGATCAAAAGATTATAAAATGCACACCTTATTAAAAAGCTATAAGGGGAGTACCCCCACTAGGGACTTGAGACAGCAGTTAAAACTGACTTGAGGCTATAACGTTGTTGCACACAAAAATGATTGAGTAACTGCTAGATCTGTAAGTTAACTTATATTCTAAATTATTTGACAATGAACATGGAAATTGAAAGAACAAAGGGCTGCATGCTTAATCTCTTGAAAAGTTCTTAGACATTAGATCTTACAATGTCTTGATGCATGTTCAATCATCCAAGTAAGTAAATTCCAGAAAGTTGATTCTTGATGGTGCGTTTTCAGTGGTAGAACTGTTTAGTCACTCATCCTGTTGACTTCTTCATAGAGTGAATAAATGAATTAATAAATGATGAAAATAATCAACTTTCTGCGACGTACTTACCTGGATGATTCATCAAGACATTGTAAGAACTAATGTCTAGAAACTTTTCTCTTGCGTTTAGTATGTCTAAAGATGACACTAAGGAAGATTGTTTAGTCTTCGGGGTTGTCACCAATGACAACTTAGGTCTCCCATGGTTAATATTAGGGCAGGAGATAAGAACATGCAACATTTTAAACATTTATCCTAATCTTAAGAGAGAGAACAGGATGAAATGAATCAATAGTCTGACTTTACTCCTAGTTTGGTTCATGTTCAGTGTCCACTTTGTATATAGATAGTGACTTTATAAAACTGTTTTACAACACAGAAGTCTGCTATTTGCACAAGCTGAGTTATTAATCATTGTAATTAAATCACGAGACATAAAAAAACCATTTGTTTATTCACTGCAAACATAATAATTAATTTGGGGTTGAAAAGTTGTAGTGAAGGATGACATTAACCTTAACGTTAATTAAGTCTTGAAAATCGTAACTTGACAATGACCCTTTTTAATGAGATTTTATGAAAGTAAACTTTCACAGCTTTAGGACAACTACTTTATTAAATCGTTAGTCCTTTAAGGCAGCACTGATATTCATCGCATATGTGTTCAAATTGCTTTAGAGGCAAAGCTCATCTTTGGGCTGCTCCTTTGGACTTTCCTTCTCGCCAGCAGCAAATGAAAACTAAACGCTGTCTGTCCTGTTGTAATCTGGTCTTTCACATAGGCTGCATAGACTGTATTTAACCTGATTCAGTTGCCGCTGCTGCTGCTGAGAGAAGCTACAAGAAATGTCAGTAAACACCTCAACCATCTCAGATTAGTGACTAGCTACAGTAGCAAACTGTGCTGTCTCCATTCCTGTTTGCTTTGTACACCTCAGACTTTCAACTTTACAACTTCAGGTCATACCACCTACAGAAACTGTCTTGACGATTCTTCAGTGGTTGGATGTATACGGTGGGCAGTCATGGCCTTGCACCTGGCAGTAGTATGTAGATATGTCATGTTTTAATAAGCAGATAGTGACACGAACATGTACAGTGGAACTTCAGTGAACTGTGGAGATGGCTGTTAATTCTTTGTGACTGTAACACCTCCCTTATCACAGATTGTTATTGCACCTGTTGTTTATATAAAAATCTTGAGTAGTGCAGCTCAATGCTCTCAAATAAGACAGAAGTAGTAACATTGTGTTATACCTAGTTGAAAATTCTTCTCATCTCCTTTATCTGTGCAGGATGTTTGCTCGCAGGAGAAAGCCCACATACTGGGACTACTCTGTCAACTGCACTGGCAATGAAGCACACTTGTCCAGCTGTAAACTGGGCCAGGCTGTACTGGAGAAGTCCAATGGGACCTGCCCTAGAGGATTGCCTGTGGTGGTGAGCTGCGTGCCTGGTAAAGACTTTGCCCCAACACTCATGACGGGATTTAGGAAGGCCTTCCGACAAGAGGTAAAAAACCCCACATTGTGTCAGTACAACAAGTGATGTAACGATAAGTGGGTGCTGCATGAATGGTGTGAACAAACTGAAATGGTAAACAAAGCTGACATAGGAAATAGCTGCTTGAGTTCAGCTCGGTTCACTGGCTCTGATATAGAGGGTGAATGCATGAAATGTTTTGGTTCGATGTTAAGCAAGGATGGCTCCATGTCGCTTGGTGAACTGCAGCTGGAGCTGCTTTGGAAATGCCTTTGTCAAAATTAGTTACTGTCATCTCAGAGTTTAAAAAATGGCCCAGTCTTGTAAAACTCTCAGGGCAGGGAAAGAACAGCAGCACCAGTGTCAACTATTATTCTTTCTTTAAGTATAAGACCCAGAATTAGTAAGGCTGTATCTTTGGGGTAGTTTTCATACTTTATTTCAATTTTATTCTCTAAGAAATTCAGGACGATAAGGATATGACTCAAACAAGCCCTCCCCAAAAGCACTGTGTAGTAGCATAAGTGAGTGCTCAGGCTGACTTCATGAATTCTAAATGTAATTCACAAAGGCTAATCACTGTTTCCTGAAGGCGTGATTCATTCTCTGCTCAGATGTAAGAATCTAAAATGGAAAATGTAATCTTTTTCTTTCTGATGCTTTGGCTACAAATCTTTTGTCTTGCAGCAGGGACAGCTGAGCAGATGCACTCTTTACTCGCAGGGTTAGAGCTGCCCTGTGGAGTTCTCTCGAAAACACGCAAAAATTAGATTTATATTTACTGCTATTTGACAACATTCATAGAAAGCAAGCAGATAAAGTCAAAATGTGTTTCCATCCTCATAAATGATTTTTTTAAACCTTAATGTTCATTCCTACTCCATCACTGCCATCTGTAGTAAAAGTCTGTTGAAGCTCCAAACTCCTCTGCTTGCAGATAAGATTATATTTGAAAATATCTCAAATCTGCCACAGTTGGAGATTTCGGCCACAACATTTCAGCTACGAGCTGTTGTTAGAGAGGATTTCACCTCACACCTTACGTTTTAGACATAATACTGCTGTCTTTAACTTTATGGCCTCACGACAGTGTTAATTTTGATGTTCACTATAGCCGTTTGCTGTTCTTTTCTTTTTGTCTCTGTCAGCAAGATTAAGGAAAGTCGAATTTCAACTAAGTTAGTGAATAGGTGTATCATGGGAAATCACCGACACATCCCATTTTTATGATGAAGACATAGGGCACTTTCTTAAAAATAATATATATCGTTATCACAAATTTTCAAATGTATATCGTGATAAATATTTTTGGTCATGTCGCCCTGCTCTACTGTGGGGTAGGAAGGCCTCTGCCATTGCTGGTTCTTGACTTGCAGAATAGTTTTGGTTGTTGTGCCATCATCGCTTACTAAAACAGTTACTCCTGCATTCAAACCATCATTTTACAGTTGTTGGTGTTTCGGGTCAGTGTATGAGTTTTTCAGCTGTGTCCTCAGTACTAGTGATTCATACACACACAGGAAAGTGCAGGAAAGCCCTTCTATGTGGCTATATGATTCTTCCACATTTGAAGTGACATATAAAAGTGACATATAAAAGTGACATATAAAAAAAATACTAAACTTGCAGTGGTTTTTTAGCTAACGTTATAGTGAAAGATTTATCGTTTGGGGTTATAAGTACCCCCAGTAACAACTCTGTTAGGGGCACATGAGCCAAAATCATATTCTGAGAGTATGGACTCAGTGTTAGAGTTTAGGGCTGAGAATACTAATTCTACCCCAAGGGAAAGGCAAATATGAGTTTTTGGGGAAAAATGTAAATGGTTTTTGATGTGTGTTGAGTTAAAATGAGTGTGTTCCCTGATTGCCAAGCCTCGGGAGAACAATTTAATTAAAACACAAATTTGATATTCTGATTGCCTAGACAGAATTAGGGCTAGGGTTAGGTTTGTGGTCCTCTGATGATCCAACCATCCGACATCTTTGCGGCAGCGGAGGCTGCTTTAAATATTCAGTTAGGTCAGGGTGTAAACTTGGGCATTTACACTTTCGACCATGTGTAGAAAATCAATGCATTTAAATTAGAAAATAATCCACAGCAAGACTGTTTCGACCACGTGGCTTTCAGTTTGTTCATCCTCCACAGCTTTTCATTTTGAACACTTGAATCCCTGCCAGCTCTGCAGAGGTCGTTCTTGTCCTCACTCTGACATCTGACCTCAACAGTAGGTAAAGAAGCCCATTTTCTCACTCGCACCCTCTTAAGATGTCAGGGGTCATGAATTCTTCTTAGCTTAGTTTGACAGTAAGCCAAGAAGAATTTATCTCTGCGTGGCTTCATTCATGGTCTAATGTGAGGTCGGAGCTTGCAGGCATCCTGTCACGTTCCACAGATGGTGGATGGATGGG
This sequence comes from Aulonocara stuartgranti, assembly GCF_965226115.1. Classification (NCBI taxonomy): domain Eukaryota; kingdom Metazoa; phylum Chordata; class Actinopteri; order Cichliformes; family Cichlidae; genus Aulonocara; species Aulonocara stuartgranti. Next base: position 31,565,745 of record NC_138948.1, read on the forward strand.
AGTGGTGTCCCTGACATCATGATCCAAATGGTCCAACACACTCTGCAGATCTGACTCAAAAGAATTATATCCTTAAACCCAAGTTTAAAAATTTGAAAAACAAAACAAAAATAAACAAAAGCACTCCACAAGCGCAAACTTCCACCAAGGCAGCTCATTTTCTATGTACTATTTACTTTTAAGAGAATAGTTTTGTATTTTCTGTATATTTATTTGGTTTTCTTTGTTCTTTCAAAACCTCTTTTAAGTTTTTAGTGCAGGAAACCCATTTTAATATAACTGTCTTACTTTTGAAGGTAATCCTTTTATTATTATTATTCATTTATGTGGCTATGAAATATAAAAATCTTACATTAATTTACATGCTTAGTAATATAAAAGATGCAATCAATCACAAATTACATTGAAATTGTTATGTACTTAGAGATCTATCGCTGCCAGCATGTTAGACTTTCTGGTAAGAGAAAGTTTTTGTTATGTTATTGTATTCTACTGTCTACTTACCAATTTGAAAAAATAAAAACAAAATAAACCAAACTTTGTATAGCGCTTTTCTAGTCCCTAAGGACCCCAAAGCACTTCACACTACATTCAGTCATTCACCCATTCAGACACAGGCGATGGCAAGCTACATTGTAGCCACAGCTGCCCTGGGGCGCACTGACAGAGGCGAGGCTGCCGGACACTGGCGCCACCGGGCCCTCTGACCACCACCAGTGGGCAAACATGGGGTTAGTATCTTGCCCAAGGATATTTGGCAGCCAGGAGGCAGCCTGGGATCGAACCACCGACCTTCTGATTAGTGGCTGACCTGCTCTGCCGCCTGAGCTACAGCCACCCCCAATATCCACATTCCTCTGGCTATGATTAGTTTTTTTGCATTGTGCCACCACAGGGATGACATCAGGGTCTCGGTCTCATCTTGGAACTCCAACACATTCTAAACATTCTCACTGCAGGTTGAGAGTTCGTGACCCTAGAGCATAGGTGTCAAACTCTGGCCCGCGGGCCAAATTTGGCCCGCAGCCTAATTACATTTGGCCCGCAAAGCCATACCAAATTACTATTAGAGCTGGCCTACTGGTATTATACAACTAATATATATATTGTTTATTATTAAGCTTTGCTTGTTCCATATTCAGTTTTTCAGCAAAACTTGTTTGAGTCCATAAGAAAAGATTCATTCTTATATCTGGAGGAAGATTTTTTTTTTTTTCAATAAATATTAATAAATGTTCCAGTTTTGAATTTTGGCCCACTGTGTATTTGAGTTTGACACCCCTGCCCTAGAGGATGGGGACAGCATTTTGAAGTATTTGGCATGGTCGTTCAATCCTTACCAATGGCTTTATGCACAGTGGCAATGTTGCCAATGAAAAGGAAGTCACTTTCATTGGGTGAACATCGCTGGCATGAAGGGGAATATCTCTTCATTACCAATATGTTGGAAGTTGTTTTGAGTCAAACATACACATGAAGGCCTGTGTCTAGAAAACTCATATTTACCCAAGCAGCTTGTCTCCTTCCAAAAATATCTGTAACATACCTGTCTGCTTTAATGGTGTAAATGATATTGAACAAATTGGACGACTTTCTTTTTTTTACCCCAAGCATTAGAAGTTGGGCTGGTGTTAGTGTTATTTTGACAAGATGGCTGCTATGTAACAACATACATAAAAGAGTGTGACTTCCTGCATTGTGACACTCATTAAAATTTACTGTCCTAAGCCACTGAAGCCCTTCTGTCGGTTTTGACGATGTGGTGTCCAACAGCCTGCCACCATCATGGTCACAGTTTGTGTGTCCTTGTACCACTGCTGATACTTGCTGGTCAGGAGTGTCTCTAAGGTTTTATACCTGCCCGTGTCCTACATTCACATACGCCATGAGGGTTAGAGTAAACCGGTGCCTCACTTACCCTGATCCTGACATTTATCTATGTGTCACATTTTTAGACTAATGATTGTTTTATGGTTCTAATGTTAATGTTAATAGTGCTGAGGAAATCTGAGTGAAAACTTATTCCAGAGCCCACACATAAAGATGTCTGGGTTTTCTCCTTGTGAATACAAAGCTCAGTAAACCAGATTTCCAAACCGTGCTTTACTTGTAAAATTAAACACTTTCAGTTTATGCAAACAGTTAATGGGAGAATCACATTAATAGCTTGTTCTATAAACATAAAACCACCCAGTCTGCTGCCTCTGCTCTCTCATCACAGAGAAGGAAAAGTTCAGCTTTTAGGGTTTTGAAAGTACTAGAATAACTCAAATATGTGGTTTTTGTTTTTTGGATAGTTCAGTTTTTACAGTGACCTCTTTTTGCGGTGTTTGTGTTTGTCGTCTTCAGCAACCATTGGTTCGTCTCCGTGGTGGGGCCATCGTAGGCGAGGGGCGAGTGGAGGTGTTGAAAAATGGAGAGTGGGGCACCATATGTGATGACAAGTGGAGCCTGCTGTCTGCCACAGTGGTGTGTCGAGAGCTGGGCTTTGGTACAGCAAAGGAGGCTCTGTCTGGAGGTCGCCTTGGACAAGGTATACTGGTTTTATATCATTTATTTTTATTAAAAAAATACTGACAGATTGTTTTCATGCCTGCTCATTGATTGGGACTTCACAGTAGTGAAAGGTCTGAGAAAAGGAAACAAATGCATAAAATTATACCAGTAATGCAACCAATGAGGGAAGCAGAAGGACATGAAATGTGAGCTGCACGAACCAAGGAAAAAAAACAAAAAACGATGGGCTGATTACAAAGTAGACCTGAAAATAACCCATGACACCGAGCTCCAAACGACTTTACTCCTGGAACAAATGTCTGTGTATATTTCCTACATGGCACAGAATGGAAGGGCTTGACTGTGGAGCAAAACCACATATCCCAAACATTTCAGAGAAGTAATTCTAGCCTTTAAACTTTTCTGCTTATATCACCCTTTTGCAGCCAGAGGAACATGAACTCATAGACAAGGTTATAAAATCTGCCCTTAGTTTGCATGTTTGCATGTTTTCATGTCACAGTGGCATTTTGTCAGCTGTTTAGTGGTAATGCAAGAAACTAACCACAACACTGAAAAATGTAGTGCAATTACAACTGTACATGTTTATGTTGGGGATTCATCTCTTAAACAGGCCCACTAAATGTTGGCCCATTGCTCATTGTAGCTCCATTTATCTGCTTCACCAACACTTCACTAGCACAGCTAAAACAACAGTTCTGCTGTTTTAGCTGTTAAATTGGCCACTGGATAGTCACGATCTTTGCTGGGTAGAAGGTTTGAATATGAAAAGAATACCATCACAATTTAAAGACCTGTGTGACATGATAATGATGCAGCCATAGCTGCTCAAACATACTGTTCAAACATAACTTTGAAATGTTTACAGAAGATACCTGAAAGGTTAAGCCACTCTATACTACGCCCCACACCCCAAAAAGTACAGAGTGCTTGTAAGATGAGGAAATATTATTTTTCCAGTAAATTACCAAGACATTAGGCTGTACTTAAAATTACTTATGAGTACATAGAATTACCTAAAATATAATTAGTCTCTTTTCCTGTAAAATCCATGAATTTAAGCAATACTTGAAATTGCTTATGCACGACCTAAAATTACTGATTCGCTTCTTAAAATTATTTACAGAATGCTTAAATTTAGCTACAGCAAAATTATTTCTTTGTTTCCGGTAAAAATCAGACTTGTTACCCCCTTATTCTAGTGTCCCTACCTTTTAAGTATTGGTAGGTAAATATAATTACAGCACATTGTAATTTCAATCAAAATAAATAAACAGATTAAAAGTGTTTTAACTAAAATGCATAGAAATGACATTTATTTACAGTGGAATGACACCCTTAGTTGCAGGCCATATTATGTCATATTATATTAAGTGTTACCAGTACATTTAATCAATCTTTGACAAAAAATATTGATTAGAAGTGCGTAACATTTTAAAATAGTATTGCAGCTATTGCATAATATGAGCTTTTAAAGAGTAAGTTCAATCAGATCTTTACTGCCTAAGTATTGATACAGTTTACTTGAACCAGATTGATCGCGCTACTGTACGGTGCAACATTGAGCTCCACTTTCTTTGGTAGCCAAGAGGTTAAACATTTTTGTGGCAGAAACCCTTCATACAGATATTAGATTAATATGAGTGCACTATGTTAATTGTTGATGTACACTTTACTTTTCTTATCCTGTTTAAAAATGGTGAAATAATGATTTTTTCATGTCGTACTTCTTGGAGTGGGCAAATATATTGAAATGTACACAGCAAAGTTTGTGATTCTTGTCTTTTGTTTTGTTTGGGGTTTTTTTCCACTGACTGCTCATTTTCAGTGGAGGCTTTTATTGTGAGCAGCTTCACTTTAAGGTTTTCATAACCTGCACGAGCTGCGTTATGCCACTGGCAGGTTTGGAAGTCAGCAGCACACACCTAACAAAAATGTGGCACAAACACACTTCTAACTTAAACACGCAGCAGATATCTCACCAATGTTCAAGTGTATTAAACGCACAGCTTACTTGTTTTTCAGCATATAAGGTGGAAAAATCACATTTTCTCTAGTAGTGTGTGGATACCTGGCAACAAGAAGAACATTTCTTCAGAAAAGGCAGGGACATGCTGTACACTGCTGCACATTCCAGTCACGTTAGACGTGGAAAAATTTGAAACGAAGAGAAAGTAGCTTTTTCCATCAGGGTTTCTCATCACTGCCTTTAATGTTTCATGGAAAATAGAAGTCAGCCCAGATAGTAATTCTACACCATAAGACAAAGGGAAAATTGGAAATAAATATGTTATAGTTATAAAGACATAACATACAAGTCAGACTTGAACAATTAATACTTTGTGTCTGTGGAGCAGACTGAGCTGATCTGCAGGTTAAGTGGCTTTACATTTGTGCTTACAGGGCCTCAGAAATCATCAGGCAATGTGATGTGTAGTTGCTGTTGTGGAACTGTTCTAGTTGTTGAGTTGTTTGATTTATTGATCCTCTTGTATGTATGACCTTCTGTTTCCATGCTTAGCTGACTTAGTCTTTCCTATTTAGCTCCGTGGTCTGCTTCTTTGTATGATTAGTTTGTAAAGGAACCCTGGGCATATGTGGGGTTTTTGCTTTTTTTTAACTTACTATTAGACTACACTCTCTAAACAAAAGTGACTGAAATAGAATTAAAACAAAAAGATTTGCAGATTTATTTTGGTTTTGGACCATTAGACCAGGTCTTGACAAGAATCTCTGTATATTTAAATTCATGCTTTCCTTAGTTCTGTCCAGTCTGAGCTGCTAAAAGCAGCAAATTCTTTGCTCTGCAAATTCTTTTAAAGGACTTCTGACACTTTTAGATGGACTGCTGCTGCTCCTGATGGGTTTTAGTGGTTCTAAAACTTCTTCCATACTTCATGGAAGAAAGAGGACAAACAGAAACTCTCTAACCCTCAGTGGTTTAAGTCATCATCAGTGAATATCTATTTTTTTGTTTCTTTAAAACGTTGTTCTTCCACGTCTTGCCTATCAGGAGATATTCTAACAGATGCTATTAACTGACTGTTTTTTACAAAAAGCCTTTTTTGCTTTTCTTCAAAACACGGGTTAAGGGTTTGACCAACACAGCATGTTGTGGAAGCTGTAGGGTTGTTGTCTTCACCGATGAAGCATTAGACCTCACAGTGTTACAATATCACTGTTTGGTAGAACATGATTATGTCCATCCATCCATTTTCTTCATTTTATTGTGTTATGTCACAGTAACAGCAGGGTCACAGAGAGGTCCAGTGTTTTTTTTGTTGTTGTTTTTTTTTTTTTATTCCTCTTCTTGGATCGTGATGTGCTACCACGTTAAATTTGATCTATAATCACCCCAACGAGTTTTGGGCATACTCTGGGTCTCCTACTGCAATGCTTCAGCTTTCTCCTTTCTACAGCAAGGAGCAGCAGCTCTCCTCAAGATGTCTAAGCTCTTACACATACGTAAGGCCGAGCCCTGCCACCTATGTGTGTAACAATGTAATAAGTTTGCAGAAAAACTGGTGCCAATCCATGGAGAGATCACTGGTGCATCTCAGAGCCAACATAGACAGGCAACAGTTCAAACTCTTATACGATCCAATCAATCAAAACTGATCATTATGGATTTCAAAATCGTATTTGTTTTTCATATGTACCTATTTTCAGTGATTAATAGCAGGAAATTAACTCGGCATATCATTCTTTTCTTTCCCTTTTTTTGCCATAATTTTCAACTAACCTATATTTGACGACAGCATAATAAAACTGGAAATTCTGGTTTTAGTGTGCCACCACAATATTTTCAGTAACCCCCATATAGCCACCTCTACGAAATAATTCTAGAGGTGCCCCTGTAACCAGAGATAATGAGGGTTGGGACACAGAACAAGATCCTCAGATATTTAACCTTGCTGAGCTCTGAACCCCGACCCTATCTTTCCATGGCCAATTGTTCCATTGGAGAACAATGGACAATAATTAAACTAAACAACAATTAAAAATGTTTAATTCATTCAGTTTACAACAGGTGGACATAAAGTTCAGGACACACCTAGAAGACTGTAAAAAGCAAACAGGAAACATGATGGGTTACTAAGCTTATATTTTAAAATGCAATTTATTACACTATAAATTGCAATAGACTGAAAACCTTCTGCACCAGCTTCCTGATAGATGCTAATTCCTACTTCCTGTTTTTCCTGTTTTCTCCTAGTTTCTTGCCATAATGCTAAACTAATTAACTTTTGACTCTGACCTCATATTTAGCATGTAGGTGCCTCACTCTAGGAAAGAAAACATGTTTTTCTTTGAAGCTTTGAATTTTAGATTTTTTTTTTATTACACCAGAATTGTGTTTTTTAATGATATGTAACAAGACCCAACATACAGATTTGTGTTCCCTCAGTCACCTTCAGTGGAATTCAAACTGAATCTGCTTCTTTGTGTGCATTTTTCAGGTATGGGCCCAGTGCATATGAATGAGGTGGAGTGTTCAGGATTTGAGAAGTCCATAACTGAGTGTTCGTTCAATAAGGAGGCTCTGGGTTGTAGCCATGAGGAGGATGCAGCCGTCAGATGTAATGTCCCAAAAATGGGCTTCCAGGAAAGGGTTGGTTTCCATTTCACTATAGCCAAATACTGGTTAACACAGCTGCTCTAGGAAATGAGTTCACAGTGCAACTCAGCAGTTCGTCCAGTAGACTAGAACTGGAGTTCCTTCTACTGTATAACATAATAACATGAATACTTTAAGTGTTCTTTAGTTTGTGCTAACATGTGTTGCAATGCAATGCTTGACACACTGCAATTTTTACAATATGAAAACGTCATTTCTGAAAGTACGTAGATGTTTACCTGATACAACGCAGAGCTGATTAATCTCATTGTACAGAAATTGCCTCAAATTCAGCCAGAAAGTGTTTACAGGATGAACAGGAGTGAACCCAGGTTAAGTCATGACTTAGACCTCTGAGAGGAACATTACTACATACAAAAGTATGTATGAAGTGTACATGGTGCAGTAGAGGTGTACCAGTGAAATCTTGATTAAATCTGTATTCATTTTGCATTTAATGGCAACAAGCACTGTAAATGTGTCCCTTCCAAGAGCACTGATGATCATCAACAGTCCTGTGTTGTTTTTTTCCACACCCACAGCTGCGTCTGAGTGGAGGTCGTAACCCGTATGAAGGCCGTGTGGAGGTGCTGGTGGAGAGAAATGGCTCTCTGGTGTGGGGGACGGTGTGCAGCGAGGGCTGGAGAACCATGGAAGCCATGGTTGTCTGTAGACAGCTGGGTCTGGGCTTTGCCAGCAATGCTTTCCAGGTATGAGTCACAGCAGCCAGGGGGTGGGAATCAGTTTGCCTGGGTGTGTGAAAATCTTTAGATGTCTAAAATGTAAACCAACAAATTTTGTGTTCTTATAGCCAGACTGTACGAATCTGAGCACAACCTCTCCACAGATCTCCGTGGACTCTTCATCTTTAGCTTATAGTTTATAGAAAATGACCCAATAGACATTTTCCACAAAAAGCTAGTTAAAAGAGACAAAGCTATGTGAGTTTAGTTTGTTGGGCTGATTTCCTCAAAGTGGATGATTTCTTTGAAAGTGCTGCTTCATTTAAAGTCATGAATAGGTGCTGCATTTGTAATTCATTATTGAAAGTCCACTGTTATTCTCTTTAGAACTCTTCCTTTTTTAAACATGTTCAGTTGACCTGCTGTGCAGCAACTCAAAGCCTCTTGGTTATTCTAGTAGTTAATTGGATAGCATAAATCAGGCTGGTACAAATTTAACACAGTCTCTGCATTTCTGTTAATTAACACCACCAATAAATTCACAGATGTGTTTTACTTTCTTTTGAGTAAATGATAAGAAATTGCTGTATGTATAGGGCCTGTGAAATAAAGTGTATATATATACCCACATCCAAGGAACAAAGCTAACTCAGCAATAATGTATCGACAGAGCACTGAAAGCAGCTTCCAGCAAATAGCTTGTGCTGCCAGTGGAAAATGGGATACAAAATGTACTATGACACAAAGAAGAAACTTTCCACTTGTTTTAGGAGTCTTTCTTTTTCCTTTTTTTTTTTTTTTTTTTTTTAAGAAGTTTGCTCTCTAGACAGCAGAGAGAACTAGAATACCTACAGCCAAATCATGAGTGTTTGGGCTTCCACAATCCAACAGCACAGAAAAACTAAAAATTCTGCTTTTATTTTGTATGGACTGAAAGGTCCAGTACAGAAAAGGAACTGTCAGTTGTTAAATCACTGTTTGCATCAGTTGGCTGTCAGTGAACTTTGTTTGGTGTATATTATGATCAGAATTAGCTGTCGAGTCTGGAAACTCAGCTGTTAGGGTTATGTGACATAAATTCCTGAGACTTTTTAGTCATGTAGTAATTACATTTCATCTACATATATAATATTAAAGAGACTGTAGGTTCATTGTTTTGTACATTCACAGTTCAATTCAATTCAATTTTATTTATATAGTGCCAAATCACAACAGCAGTCACCTCAAGGCGCTTTATATTCTACAGTAGATCGTACAATAATACATACAGAGAAAAACCCAACAATCATATGACCCCCTATGAGCAAGCACTTTGGCGACAGTGGGAAGGAAAAACTCGCTTTTAACAGGAAGAAACCTCCAGCAGAACCAGGCTCAGGGAGGGGCGGGGCCATCAGCTGCTATTGGTTGGGGTGAGAGAAGGAAGACAGGATAAAGACATGCTGTGGAAGAGAGACAGGGATTAATAACAGATATGATTCAATGCAGAGAGGTCTATTAACACAAAGTGAGTGAGAAAGGTGACTGGAAAGGAAAAACTCAATGCATCATGGGAATCCCCGGCAGCCTACATCTATTGCAGCATAACTAAGGGAGGATTCAGGGTCACCTGGTCCAGCCCTAACTATATGCTTTAACAAAAAGGAAAGTTTTAAGCCTAGTCTTGAAGGTAGAGATAGTGTCTGTCTCCCAAATCCAAACTGGAAGCTGGTTCCACAGAAGAGGGGCCTGAAAACTGACCTCAGTTTTATCTGAATTAAGAAGCAGAAAGTTAGCGGCCATCCAGGTCTTTGTGTCTTTAAGACATTCCTGCAGTTTAACTAATTGATGTGTGTTATCTGGCTTCATAGATAGATAGAGCTGGGTGTCATCTGCATAGCAGTGAAAATGTATGCTATGTCTTCTAATGATGCTGCCTAGGGGAAGCATGTATAGTGTAAACCGAATTGGTCCTAGCACTGAACCCTGTGGAACTCCATAATTAACCTCAGTGTGTGAAGAGGACTCTCCATTTACATGCACAAATTGGATTCTATTAGATAGATATGATACAAACCAGTGCAGTGCAGTACCTGTAATACCTACAGCATGTTCTAATTGCTCTAATAGAATATTATGGTCAACAGTATCGAATGCTGCACTAAGGTCTAGCAGGACAAGCACAGAGATGAGTCGACTGTCAGAGGCCATAAGAAGATCATTTGTAACCTTCACTAAAGCTGTTTCTGTGCTGTGATGAACTCTGAAACCTGACTGAAACTCTTCAAATAAGCCATTCCTCTGCAGATGATCAGTTAGCTGTTTGACAACTACCCTTTCAAGGATTTTTGATATGAAAGGAAGGTTGGAGATTGGCCTATAATTAGCTAAGACTGCTGGGTCTAGAGATGCTTTTTGAGTAAAGGTTTAACTACAGCCAGCTTGAAGGCCTGTGGTACATAGCCGATCATTAGAGATAGGTTGATCATATTTAAGATCGAAGGATGAATTAACGGCAGGACTTCTTTGAGCAGTTTTGTAGGAATGGGGTCTAAAAGACATGTTGATGGTTTGGAGGAAGTACACTCAACAAAAATATAAACGCAACACCTTTGTTACTGCTCCCATTCCCCATGGGATGGACGTAGAGACCTGAAATTCATTCCAGATACACAATATAACCATCCCTCCCAAACAGTGGTCACAAATTAGTCCAAATGTGTGGTAGTGGGCACATCTGCTATATTGAGATAATCCATCCCACCTCACAGGTGTGCCACATCAGGATGCTGATCTGACATCATGAGTAGTGCACAGGTGTACCTCAGACTGCCCACAACAAAAGGCCACCCTGGAATGTGCAGTTTTTTGCGCTATTGGGGGTCTGGGGACCCAGAACCGGTCAGTATCTGGTGTGACCACCATTTGCCTCATGCAGTGCAACACATCGTCGCATGGAGTCTATCAGATTGTCAATTGTGGCCTGTGGAATGTTGGTCCACTCCACTTCAATGGCTGTGCGAGGTTGTTGGATATTCGTGGGAACTGGTACACGCTGTCGTATACGCCGGTCAAGCACATCCCGAACATGCTCAATGGGTGACATGTCCGGTGAGTATGCTGGCCATGCAAGAACTGGGACATTCTCAGCTGCCATCTGCCCTGAACAATGTGAACCATGATTCATCTGTGAAGCGTACACCTCTCCAACGTGCCAGACGCCATCGAATGTGAGCATTTGCCCACACAAGTCTGTTACGGCGACGAGCTGGAGTCAGGTCAAGACCCCGATGAGGACGACGGGCATGCAGTTGAGCATCCCTGAGACGGTTTCTGACAGTTTGTGCAGAAATTGTTGTTGTTGTTCCAGCAGCTGTCTGGGTGGCTGGTCTCAGACGATCTTGGAGGTGAACCTGCTGGATGTGGTTACACGAGGTCTGCGGTTGTGAGGCCGGTTGGATGTGCTGCCATATTCTCTGAAACGCCTGTGGAGACGGCTTATGGTTGAGAAATGAACATTCAATGCACGGGCGACAGATCTGGTTGACATTCCTGCTGTCAGCATGCCAATTGCACGCTCCCTCGTTGCTTGTGGCATCTGTGGCATTTTGCTGTGAGACAAAACTGCACATTCCAGGGTGGCCTTTTGTTGTGGGCAGTCTGAGGTACACCTGTGCACTACTCATGATGTCAGATCAGCATCCTGATGTGGCACACCTGTGAGGTGGGATGGATTATCTCAATATAGCAGATGTGCCCACTACCACACATTTGGACTGATTTGTGACCACTGTTTGGGAGGGATGGTTATATTGTGTATCTGGAATGAATTTCAGGTCTCTACGTCCATCCCATGGGGAATGGGAGCAGTAACAAAGGTGTTGCGTTTATATTTTTGTTGAGTGTAATTATTGAAGTTAACTCAGAAAGATCAATTGGAGAAAAAGAGTCTAACTTAACATCAATGGTACTTTTAGTACAATTGATGGGATGGTTATTGGTAATTTTTTCTCTAATGATTAAAAAAAATTTTGTGAAGAAGTTCATGAAGTCATTACTAGTTAACGTTAAAGGGATGGTTGGCTCAAAAGAGCTCTGACTTTTTGTCAGCCTGGCTACAGTGCTGAAGAGAAACCTGGGGTTGTTCTTATTTTGTTCTCAGGAAATGATCAGACAGGAGAGGGTTTTCAGGAAACACTGTTAAATGTTCAGTTTCTATGCCATGTCTCATGTTTCATTCTAAATACACATGTGACAAATCAGCTAGCTGATAGCTTCTGCACAAATGTTAAGGCTAACTGTTTACCGGCTTTTACTAGCATGTATCTATCCTTCCAGGGTGGGAGTTATAGGAAGAGTAGTCTATATGTAGACAATACAAAATAAGTTTATAAAATTAAAATTTGGGCTATGAGTAGGTTTGAATGTTGTGCTGTTCATTTTAAATTGTAGTTGTATTTTTATTTTTATGGTTCAACAATCCAAATGACTGTAATTACAAGTAATTTTCACTCCAAGCAGAAGACTGGAACAACACTAATTAATAAATAAATTTGTTTGCTTCCAATCGAAACTTTAAGCTTCATTATCATTTCAACTGTTGAAAAAATATGAATATTTCTTGTTTTTTATCTGGTCAACTTCAGGGCTGCACATTGTCTGCTAATTTGAAAATGGAAAATCTTTTTAACAATTTGAGGCTATTGCATTTCTTTTTTAAATTTTAGGTATTTATGCATTTTAAATTTGTATTTTTTTTATTTGACTGTGCAAAAATATTTGACTTAATTAATTTTTTCATTTTGATAAAAAAAAAAATAGATTAAATATATCAGCTACATACTTCCATGCATGCCACTGTCCGGTGGCTCTGTGTATATGCACAGCCTTCTATTTTTTTTAATAAACACAGACACATGTAAGACGTTAGGAGTGAGAGGCCTGGGTGTGAACTGGGGGGCGGCCCAAAACACTGTTTACAGTGCAGCAGGGTAATAGTAGGAGCAGATAAGGAGGCTGAGGGGCTTTGTGCTAACAGCTTTATGAAAGTGTTTGCACAGCCATGAAATGAAGAGCGTATGATTATAAGGTGTTTGCCTTCCGGCAGGAGTTTGAAGGACTCTCAGCTGTAACAGGAATCCATTTACTGTATTACATGCTGTGCAGCTTTTTTCATCATCTGTCAGTGTAACGATACATTAGAGATACATAAGAGCTCATAAGACAGAGCTTTAACTTTTAAGTTGCGCTTTTTGACAAAAAACAGACAAACAGGTAATAAAACGCTACAATATGGAAAATCATCACAAACTAAACCAAGAGCAAGCAATTATTTTGGCTGCAGAAAAAGCCAAATCCATAACTGGCTGAAGACATTGAGGTTAACAGAGACTGACACAAGGGACTGAGGGGAAGTCAACACTATATAGACACAGAAGGGCAGTCAGGGGAAGTGGACACAGCTAGTGAAAACAAGACACAGCAGTGGACACTTTATTCAATGAGACAGGAGGGGAAGTAAAACCAAATGTGAGACACTAAAAATAAGTAAGTACTAAAGTAAAACAGAACTTGAAAAATAATAACTAAATGAGAAACGTAAAGACATTATTAAACATTTTCTGATGTGTATCAGTCCCCTAGGATTAGTTCATTCATAACCAGAACCTGAAAGTCCACAAGCACAAGCAACTAAACCTGCAGTGTTGTTTTCTGTGATAATTGAAGTATAACCCCTCCCAGGCTAGGGTAAGGGTTTTCTTTTTCAGAATGACTTGGATTAACTAAATTTGATTACTTAAAAGTACATTTTTGCTTTTGAAAACTGTTGGGCAAATGTCACATTTTCTCATTGTTCTGAGTATTGGTCAATTTAGTGAGTGCTGTCAAATAAATCATTTTTATGCTGCCAAAGAAAAACTACTAGTTGTAGTCAATCATGATCAATAACAAGAGGCCCTGGCCTTATATACTCCAAAATCAACTCAAATGTGTGCGTTGTTTCTTCTTTTTCAGAGTCAGTACAGATGTACACTATAAATCATTCCAACCTGGGAAGGGGAAAAAAATAAATAAAAGAAATCATTAAAAGCCCCAAATTATCATGATAATTATGCCCATGAAAACTTCTGCTCCAGGTTACATTTAAGATCTTTAGCCTGCACTTACCCGCTCGAACTCTCTGGTCCTCCCATCGGATGCTTTTACTGGTCCCACGCTCCCAATTAAAATCTAAAGGATACAGGGATACTTTCTCTGTCATTGCTCCGAGTCTTTTATAAAGTCCTCCTTCTCTTTGGAAATCTTCAAATCGAACTTCAAGACCTTCCTATTTTCACAGGCTTTCAGATCACTTTGAAACCTGGTCTGTTCTGTCTTAGTTATCTTGTTTGTTTTTTGTAAATATATGTATGTATGTGTACATGTATGCTTGTATAGGTATTTGTATATAAGTGTATGGATGTTTATATAGATTTCTTTCATCTTCATTTATTTTTGATATTTTAACTACATCGTACCTCTGTTCAACACTTTGGATGACACTTAATGTCTTTTAAACGTTCTATACAAAAAAGCTGACTTGACTTGAAAGCTGACGAGGAGTTAAATGCATTCCTGCTGCAGGGGATTCAGCAGCATTAACATGTCATAGGGACAGCCCACCAAGTTAGGAGGGTTTTTATAAAATACAATGCACTATATACATACATACTATATACTGTACTATATATGGAGAGGTTGTGGCTGCTACATCTGATCTGTAAACTGTGCTTTTTCCACAGGAGACCTGGTACTGGTCGGGTGAGGTGAGCGCTGATGCTGTGGTGATGAGTGGCGTTCGGTGCTCTGGAACTGAGATGTCTCTGTCCCACTGCCTGCACCATGGAGCCCACCTCAGCTGCCCCAAAGGAGGCGGCCGCTACGCTGCCGGGGTCTCCTGCTCTGAGAGTAAGACAGTGAAATGAGCAGTGTGCTGAAAAGTCATATTATGTTATCTGTGTAAAATTTGCCTCAACAAAGCCTGATCATGAAGGAATAAATAAATTGGCCTTTCCACTTTTAAACCTACTTTGACTGGAGCCTTGAAAATCTTTTACTCCTTCAATCTGCACATTCAGTTTTAATTCAACAAATGTAAATAAGTTTGACGTAGAGCTGCTAGAACAATTTCTGTATGTCCCTAAAAATGTTTCAGCAGCATGTATTTTTCACTTCTATCTATAGCGGCACCAGACCTGGTGCTGAACCCTCAGGTGGTGGAGCAGACCACCTACATGGAGGATCGGCCCATGTTCATGCTGCAGTGTGCATATGAGGAAAACTGCCTGTCCTCCACATCCAGCGAGGTTCCTGCCAACACCTACCGCCGCCTGCTGCGCTTCTCCTCCCAGATACACAACAATGGCCAGTCCGACTTCCGACCCAAAGCTGACAAGCACTCGTGGGTGTGGCATGACTGTCACAGGTCAGTGAAAGTACAAGCACTGTTTTGGAGGTTTGATACTAGATTTTATCAAGTGATCGCATTCTTGATCACTAACCCCGGGCAATCGGAATATGTTTTTTTTTTTTTGTTTTGATCAAATTGTTCTTCCATGTCTTGAAAGAACAATTCATTTCAACATCTGTTTTCCCAAAAGGTGCATTTTTGCTTTCTCCAAGATGCAGGGTTAGTGTCAGGAATTACCACCTGTGATGACTAAGACCTCAGAGGGTTCATGCTGATGGCTGTCAGACCTTTTCTCGTTACAAGCACTGGATTTATACACCTACTAAATCCCCTTTAGAAACATAAATTACACCTTCATTAAAAACTACAAGCAAAAAGTCAGTGGACTGTTGGCAGCCTTCAGCTTTCAGTATATCAGGACGGTCAGAATCACTGAAAGAAATGACTCTTTCTAAGGGACATGCTGTTTTTACAGGTGCTATTTAGTTGAGATGCTTTTTTAAAAATGTATTTATTTATTATTTAAAGAACGCCGGTGCCCTTGAGACTAGAGCTAAAATGACAACAAGTGTCTTCTTTTAAAGGCTAAAGTATGTTCCCGTCTTTGTGTGTAGGCATTATCATAGCATGGAGGTGTTCACCATCTATGACCTATTCAGCCTGAATGGAACCAAAGTGGCTGAAGGACACAAAGCAAGTTTCTGCCTGGAGGACTCAGAGTGTGATGAAGGTAAGATCTGAAAAAGGAATTCAGTTATGGAAGGAAATAAATTTTTCACTTTTGAAACATGTGGCAGAAAACTAATTCTTATATGTTCAGTAATGGACTTTTAAAGCTCCTTTAAACAATATGGTTACTGAAAAGGGTGACTTAACACTGTCTAAGGTGAAAAGGTTGACTTTTAATTTCAGAATTATTAAGCAGCTCCACAGTTCTCCAAGATGTAAGGAGCTTTTCCAGGATCTTTCAGTTTTTCAGCAGGAATTTTAAAATTGAACCCATATATTTGAGGTTGCCTGATTTAGTTCAATTCAATTAAATAAAATCCAGTACACTTTTATTTATATTACGCCAATTCAGATTAACAGTCATCTCGAGACCCTTTATAACTTACAATAGTAGAATGAAACTCCAACAATCTCACAGCCCCCTGCAAGCACGTGGTGACAATGGGGAGGAAAAACTCCCTTTTAACAGGAAGAAACCTCTGGGAATATGAAAGAGAAGAGAGCAGAGCAAAACAGGATAAAAGGCAAGGAGAGAAAGCCAGAGTTTAATAATAGATAATGATTAAAGAGGGGTGCATAGTAATAGTGTGTAAAGACAGAGGGAAACTAGATGAGTTTCAGTTTGTCAATGCCCGATAAGCAATGACAAATATTATTATATTTTGTTATTGCAGGTATTGAAAAGAGGTATGAATGTGCCAACTTTGGAGACCAGGGTATTACTGTGGGTTGCTGGGATACCTACAGGCATGACATCGACTGCCAGTGGGTCGACATTACTGATCTGAAACCCGGGGATTACATTTTCCAGGTGATGTTTCTCGCCTTTAGCTCTTTTGCTAGAGAACCAACAGTTCAGCAAGATTCAGCTGTTCATACAATGGCTTCAAACTGCAGCTATAGCGTCTCATTCATGACCTCCCTCTTGCAGATTATAATTAATCCAAACTACGAAGTGCCAGAGTCGGACTACACCAATAACTTCACGAAATGCAGATGTCGATATGATGGCCATCGTGTGTGGATGTACAGCTGCCATAATGGTAAGATGATAAGGCTATATCTGCTCTTTGTCGTTTGGTAAAGTGTTTACTACACTTACTTTTTAACCAACTAACTAAACTTGTTAAACAGTTTCAGATTTTAATCTTTCATTAATGAGTTGCCCTGCTATTTCACATGAATGCTAATGAGTACCCTGTGAGCTTCTTTTTATTTATTTTTTCAATTTCCTATGCTTGACAATTAGAGTGAGTGATTCTACAAGTGTAAAACAAGGACAAAATGTGTAGGTGGTAACTGTCTGTCTCTGCTGCTGAACTTCTAGGTGGCTCATTAAGCAGTGAAACGGAACAGACATTCCCGGGCCTCCACAGCAACCAGGTGACCCACAGGTAAAGACAGAGCAGAGGAGTGGAGTTAACTGGCCTATGCTTTCAGCAGAAAGACCAGCTGAAGCCAACCAACCACTACACATCTCATCTACGTGGATTCCTCTGACCAGCCATGCCCTGGTCAAAGCATCTGTTTTTACGCTCGCCTCATCCATGAGGCAGTCGCTTTCTTTGACCCTCTCCCCTCCTGTTTCCCTCCGGCAGACAGAATATTTGATTCCCCCTTCTGTCCGTGCAGCGGCAGCTACTTTAACAACACTTCCAACCTCTCTGGTTAAGAGCAAGAGAACGGTGAAACTCTCTGTACGCCCTGTGACAGAGAGAACTTGTTTTTACAGACCTGCAGGTTAGTGGCAGGTGTATTACACAAGGCGAAGTATCAAGGAATGTCATTACGAGTCTGCCTACTTTGAAATGCAGCTTTTTAAAAGAACCCTGCTGCACTTCTTTTGTGTGTATGTCTGTGTGTGTTTTTCCCTGAAACTCTCCCTGAAGAGTTTGGTTTGTCTGTGCCAGGTCGCCTGAAGATTGACAGGAATCATCAATAGCAAACACAGCAGCCTGTGTGTGGAAATGCAGGCTATTTTTCATTCCATTCATTTTTTTTAGCAGTTTCAGAAATGTTTTTTACATGCTGAAGCCCAGATAACTAAGCTTCCTATTGCAAATGTTATTTAAGCGTCACATCTTCAGTGAGGAATTTTTTTCAAATTAAGCTGTGGCAGAAGCAATTTCTGCAAAGCAAAACAGCCCGTTCATCACCAATTACAAGTGCTAATTGCCTGGTTCGGCTGGAAAACTAATCTACCATGGCTGAAACGTGACGTATTAAAGTGCCTTAAAGTGCCCAAAGCCATTTTAGCTCTGCACACTGCACTGACAAGATTGTGGTCACATTTCATAGAAGAGTAGCACTAAAAGTCTCTGAAGAAGCTGATCATATAAAAGTATGTTGAAAGAAATATAGAAAGGAATATTATATTTCCTATTTACAGCAAGCAATAATTACTTCTAATAGGGGCTTTTGATTTAGTATGCCTGCCAACATTACCTTATGCTGGGCTAAAGCTGGGCAGACACTGTACGATTTTGTCAGTCGCGCGATTCAGCTCCTGCTCAAACTGTGCGATTGACTCGCAGGGGTTAGAAGTTCATAGGTCACGATGCAGGGTCTAACACTATACGGCCTGATGCTCTGATGCGACCTGAGTGCTTACACTGTGCATCCATAAAAATGAAGGTTAACAGAAAATCTGTCGCTCAGTCTCCCTCTCTGTCTTTCATTCACACAGACACACACACCACCACCATCAACTTTGCTAAATTGCTAATGAAAAACACTGATCGGGCAGCTGTGATTGAGCAGCAATGTCCATCCAACTATTTTCACGGTTGTTGTGTTGTGATCGTGATAATTTTGTGAGGCCACATCGAAAAGGCTCGGATGAGCTTTCCAAAGTTCTACAAGTGCCTCCATCGCTTGTGTCCAGATCACACGCTGCACTCACTGCTGCGCTGCTCCGTCTTTTTCACCGAAATCTGTGTTTGCGCGTGCGCAGTGTGAGAAGCTGCGGTGTTTGAAATCCTCACGACCAAGCGATTGATGATCGGGAGCTGGTCGTGAGGTGTTAATCGCTTGTCGTTACCCCACGTATACTACACGATGCACGACGCACGATGAAGGCCAAAATCAGTCGCACGACTGAAAAATCGGCTCAAAATGGGCCAAAAATCGCACAGTGTCTTAAAGATCCTCTGATCAGCTTGTTATGCTGCCCTCTAGTGGTTGACAATTTCCAGGTTGCTGAAGTGTTGCAAACGTGTACTGCAGTCAGTACACATTTATATTACTATGAGGTGCAGGTTATACAGTAAGTTAAAACATAAGAACCCACAAACTGTCGAAAAAAATGTTCTAAAGTGAAACAAACACAGTTAAAAAAAACTCTTTAAAATCTAATCCTTTTAATTATTTTTATTGTAAACCTTCAGTGTTACTATTATTATGTGCCTCAGTCACACAGGTCTAGAGACCCCCTGGCAACCTCAAGGAGTAAGGAAAAATATGCATTCATCAACCAGTAGGCAAGTGGTTACTGGAGGTTGCTAGCTGTCACTGAATGTTATTGGCTGCAAATATTGGCTACAGTAAACCTACTTTTGATTTGGCTGAGATGCCGATTTAGTGCAAACACTGGTGACCTAACCACTCTGCATTAGTGAAACTTCAAAAAGTCCATTGCAGAACCACAGGGAGGCTGTTGGTCAGCAAAAAAGTTCCACCTTACAACTGAAACCAACATGTTTCAACTTCTACGTTTACTTTAAAGGTAAACAGTCTCCATTTCTTGTTGGTGTCACGGTTTTCACAGCTTCACTACAACTTATAGAGTAATTTGTAAATTTTTCCAAACAAGTCGCTGATTTCCATGCTAACTACTGCTGACTGTGACAACCTGCTAGTGAGCAAAGCAATAGCAAGGAAGTTTTCAGTGTAGCACTGTATACTTTTTTTGCAACCAATTTCACGCTAGCAACATCCAGTAACCATACACCAACTGGCTGTGGAATACACACTTTTTGCTAGCATGTATGCTAGCAAAAAGTCACTGATTGGTCTCTAGGTCTGCATAAATTGGTCTTAAGCATTCAATTTCACAGCAACTACCAGCAAATACTTGCAACCATTTGGGGAGTAAATACAAACAGGTGTCTACACCTGTGGGATTGGGGTCTTATGTAACCAGTGAAATCATTTTAACTGCATCACGTTCTAGCTGCATCAGCTAAATCAAACACATACCATTTTCAAGCTATTATGATGATGCATTGACTGAGCAGTGAAGAACTGCTTGTCAAACATACAGGAAGCTCCCAATTGGTTTAGCTAATAAGCTTTTAATATATAGACCTTTGTTGACGCTTCACATGATAGTTTGCAAATATTTAAGAGACAGGCATTATGTGGTATAAATGTGTCTTGTTTGACTTTATAATCCTGTTAGCAACAGAGATGTGCTAAATGTTGGTTTAAAAGTACAAGTTTCTTTCCAAGTTACACCTATAAGTTGTTGTTGTTGTTTTTTTTTTTTTCAGAAAAACATGATATAGTAGAAACACAAATCCATGTCATTGGTCCTGTTATCAGTGTTCTGTTGTAAGCTAGTGTAAATGGATTGCTTCCTGTCGTTAGCTTGTATCTGCAGGTACCATGCATCGGATGTTTTCCCTTCAATTCAAAAACTATCAGCTGCAAATTCAAATATCACAATAAAAAGTACTTTAAGACATTTGATTTTATATTTAACTCCAGTGTGGCTTTTAGGCTTCCAGTCAGTGGGACTCTTTTAACATGAGGATCACAGGACTGCTCTACAGTAACATGCTGTCAAATTTTGTCTTGCTGCTTTACATGCTGGCTTCATAAGGCAACAGAAGACCTGATCTCCATCCTGTGGCACCACAGATCCTCTAACAACAAATAGAGAATGCATTCCTCCCTGTTTGTCTGTTCCAGATATGTTTTTTTCTCTTTTATTCTTTTGTACAACAATGTGTGAATCCAGTGTTATTTTAATGGTGCTATCAAACTGGTCCTCTGTTTTCTGAGGACACTTTACATGTTGAACAGCCACATGTATATATGTATACTAATAGTATACTTGAACTGAGCATACACAACCATTTGTAATTGTGTTTTCTTATTAATGACCTTGTTACCCCCTTGCTAATGTAATCCTCTTGGTTTTTAAACTGCTGATATCTGGTGTTTTTAGACCAATGTCTGATTGTGGAATACTCTTCCTGTCACGGTGGGATATCGAGTTTTTAGTGCTGTCTTGCTGTTCAGTTCCAAAGCCAAGTATCAGGAAAGTTTGAGACTTTGAACCACAGACTGGACTGTCTGCTAAAATCAGCTGTCTTTGGCAGCATTCACCCTGCATAAGATGGACTTTTTTCCTGTTCTGTGTCATTTCGCTCAGACGTGATTCACATTTCAGCTTTGATTTTTAGTACATTTGCAATAACCTTATATTTTTTCCTTTATTGTTGTGAGTTGTTGGGTGTAGAGTCAATTAAATTTACAACACAATAAACTGTAAAAGTGTGTGGATAATTTGTGGACAGACTGCACATTTTGGCTTAAATATTTCCATTTATAAGACGTTAGTGAGCCTCGCTTGGATAATGGCTATAAGCTACACTTGCAAGACTAACTCCTGATTTTGTAGTCGTAGACAGCATAAAAGATCGGTGTAGCTTCTGGGTATGAAAAATAAAACTGCATTCTATCTGAAGGCTCCCAGATGGCAATAGCTGTGGTAGCAAAACCACTTAGAGTAATTTTAGACGTATATGGGAAAACATCTTGATGCATTCTCAATCATCCAGGTAAAGTAAATCTCCAAAGGTTGATTCTGTTCATCTGGACGTAGCGTTTTGTGGGAGAAACGTTTCGTCACTCATCCAAGTGACTTCTTCAGTCTCAGCTGACTGCAGGTTTCCCCAATACTATAAACAGTACATTTGCATAATGACTGAAACCAGCCCACTGAAGGAACAATGGGCTGGGAGGTCAGTTCCTTCATCATGATTATGCAAATTCTTTTTTTTTTTTTTTTTTTTTCTAAATGACATCAGAAACAGCAGTATGCGACATTACGTGATGGCAGAGCTTCAGTTCATCCTTTGTCTTTTTTTTTTTTTTTTTTTTTTTTTTTTTTAATAAATAGGACAGGGGGAATGAATGAGAGAGAGAGGGGGAGAGAAAGAAAGAAAACCAAAGGGGAGAAGAGACGGTGAGAAGGGGGGGGGAAGAGAGACAAAAAAAAAAAAAAAAAAACTCCTGGGTCACCTGTATGGAGAAAAAAAAAAACAAACAAACAAACAAAAACAAACAGAGGAGACAGCAAACAACAAAGAGCAACATAATAATAGAGAAAACAAAGCACCATCACAATAAACTAGCTAGTCATAGATATCAGTATTTACTAAGTAATAAACGATATTGTGCAGCACGCAAGATAGACAGCGCACAGTGTGCTTTGAGGCAGCAGCCAAGAAAGCTTTAGTCCACGTCTGTGAATACCCATGTGTGCATACCTGTGTGGATCAGCATGCTTGCATTCCAAAGGTTTCTCCATGTAATGATCTGCTAGGGAGTGTGGGGGGGCCACAGCCCCGTCCTCCAGGGTGTGAAGCGGGTATGGAGGAGATCAAAACTCCAGACATCCAGAGGCCCCCAGAACACAAGAGACCATGGAAGACCAACAGAGGGGCAGCCGCGCCACTGTCCCAGTAAGAGCTGAGGAGAGTCCCAGATGAGGGCTCGCCCAGCAGCCGCAGAGCAGAAGTCAGGGGGAGTTGCAGTGACGCGCCCGTGAGCTCCGCCGGCCCCCAGCTGCGCCTGAGTGACCGAGCCCTAGGCCGAGAGGCCGGGGGCACCCCACCTCCAAAGGGGCCCGAGCGAGCCCCAGGCCCCAGGCCCCGCCAAGGAGTGAGCCGGTGTGTACCCGGACGCCCACCCCCAGACACAAAGAACCACCAACACACCGACACCTGAGGGAGTCCGCCACCGGCAGGGGAAGTGGTGGTGGGTGGAGATAGGCCTCCAAACCTTGGAGGGCCTGAGGTGTCCCCAGAGAGGTGGCGTCTGATACCCAACCTGACATATAGACACAGACATACAGGCACACACAGACACAAACATCCATTCCCACCCTCATGCTCTCATATGCACTCACTCCACACTCAACCAACATGGAGACAGACATAAAGAGACGCTGTACACACAATCACACTCCCCAAGCGTACTCTACAAACCGGGTCTAGGTACTGATTATGCAAATTCTAATGACCATTGATCAACGACCACTGACTCTTTATAAGATTGGAGAAACCTGCAGTCAACTGAGACTGAAGAAGTCACTTGGATGAGTGACGAAACGTTTCTTCCACTGAAAACGCTACGTCCAGATGAACAGAATCAACCTTTGGAGATATCTGGGAAAACAACTTTCTGATTTGACCCAGATCTGTTAACTCTTTCTGAGTTTATGGGCTCAATTAAAACGTTATCTATTTTGTAGATCTTCGTCATATTATCTTGCAAAATGGAGACTTATTAGCTAACGACCTGTCAATCACAAGTTGTTAGCTAATGCACCTTTGCTTTGAGAGTCGGACCAAACCTTCTTTGTCGCATCTGCTTTTTCTAACCATGATGGCAATGGCAGAAACGTTAGTTCCCAGAATTTAAAAGAGGCCTTCAGAGACCAGTGGGTGACATAAAGGTAGCTAGGGTAGGTATAGTAAGATTACTTATTGTAAGATAACTTTAGATTAGTTGCTAAAGGGTTAAATAACTAAACATTTGTAAGTGTTGTGAAGGTACCTTCAAATTTTTAATTTTCCCAATTTAGTTATAGTTTAAAAAGTTAAAAATAAAAATATATAGTTTAGGACTAGACTTAACCCATGTCTGGGGAATCAACCTGTGGGTTTCAAGGAAAAGACAGCACAACCACAAGAGCTTCCTGGTTCTTGGTATTGATTCTCGTGAACTATTGGAGAGATTAACATGATTTTTCCAAAGACATTACCTCATTTGATGTTTTGATTATTGCAGTGCAGAGAGCTGCTTGACATATACTAAACTGCTACTTTATGAGCTCTACTTCTTTAACTGTGTGCTATTGCAAATATATAATCAGCCAATAAAATGGCAGCAATTTATGCATAACATGATCAAGAAAACCTGCTGAAGTTCAAACCAAGCGACAGAATGGGAAACAAGGTGATATAAGGCACACTGAACGGGGCATTGTTGTTTGTTCCACTCTCAGCCAAAAACAAGAAAAGTGAGGCAGCAATTTACACTGGCTCACCAAAATTGGACGGCAGAAGATTGAAAATATGTTTCCTGCTCTGATGAGCCTCTATTTCTGCTGCAACACTGAGATGGCAGGGTCCAAATCTGGTGTAAACAGCATGGATACATCCTGCCTTGTATCAGTGGTCCAGTCTGCTAGTAGAGGTGTAATGGTTGGAGGATATTTTCTGGGAATCCTTTGTGTGTTCTTAACGGAACACTTATGGGAGAAGTGTTGTTGCCCACCAATTTCAAAGGTAGGCTGGCATGAGTAGAGTCAAAATGTTTGTTGGCAAGCTACTTAAAGCCACATTGTCCTTGATGCACCATCATTACTGTGTTTAACAGATATTAGAATATAAGGCTGGGTTGAGATATGGTGACTGTGAGGTCAATTCAATTCGATTCAAATTAATTTTATTTATATAGCACCAAACAACAGGCGATAGAAAGACTGTTTTATATTGTAACATAAAGACCCTACAATAACAGAGAAAATAAACCCAACAGCAATCAGATGACCCCCTTTAAGTAAACTCTTGGTGACTGTGAGAAGGAAAAACTCTTTTCCAATGAAGAAATCTGCTGCATAACTAAGGAGGGGCTTACTTAGGGGCAGCCATTTGTTGCCACAGGTTGGAGATGAGGAGAGGGAGAAAGTCATAACATATGATTCATGTTAATTCACAGTCGCCAACTCATTCAGTCAGTCATTGTGTCCTGTGGATAGGGACAGAATACTTGTTTAAGGACTGCCAGCATGATTGAAAAGTTTAATTACAGGATAAAGGTGATCAGTCAGAATGCATTTATATCAGAAACCATGCAAAATAACCCTGTAGCACTGAAGACTCACTGGATCCCTGTAGTGTAGGGGTCAGTTTAAATACTGCAGCAGGCACTGTTTAACCAAAGCCTGTGCAGTAGTACAACACTGACCTCATGTGGAGTAAAGCCCACATTACAGCATTTATCTGCAGAAGAAGCGGTAGAAATGATTTACAGTCAGTGTCTGTGTCCAGGTGTGTTTTTGTCTGCTGAAGGAGTACTGGCAGGAAGCCTAGGACAGAGTGACAAGCCCTGCCCATATGAGATACCTACAGGTCATTTTCTGTGTCCACTTCTGCTAACCAACACGTTTTAATGCAGAGGTGTGGACTCGAGTCACATGACTTGGACTCGAGTCAGACTCGAGTCATTAATTTTATGACTTTAGACTTGACTTGAAAAAATGTTCTAAGACTTGTGACTTGACTTGGACTTTTACACCAATGACTTGGGACTTGAATTGGACTTGAACCGGTTTACTTGAAAAGACTTGATATTTTACCCCAAATATAAAATTTAACATGCATATTATATAGAGATTGAAAATGTGACGTCATTCACGGGTAGAACCGCAAAGGATTCTGGGAACTCGTGGCAAGCGGTACTAGCGCACGCAGGCTTTCAATTAAAATCAGTTAAACAGCGATAAAAAGAAACACAAAAATGTCAAGAAGCTGTTGTATTATTAACTGCAATAGCCGGTCGCATGACAGCCACGGGAAGCCGACGGGTAAAGAGATCGGTTGTTATCGGATTACGTCGTTGAAGAGAAATTGTTCGAGCCATGTTTCCGAAGTAACAAAGACGCGACGGATGGCCTGGATTGCAGCCATTCAAAGATAAAATATAACGTCCCAGAACACTCCAGCTCACAGGTTAGTCTGCTCCAAGCATTTACACAAAGGTCAGTCTGCTGTTGTAGTTAACATAATTGGTGATATAGGTTACAAGCAAGTCTGGCACTGAACAGAAATTGTCGCGCTATGCTCCTTTATTTATTGTGCATAAATAGTGAATTGTCCTGACACAATATTGCGTTTCGCTTCTGTTATTATGGTACATTGACAAAAACATATACTTTTATTCACAGGATAAAACAGGTTTTTTGTATCACTAATTGCCCAGTGCGATTACAGACTGCGGTAAAGTGAGCCGTCATTTGTGAGCCGCGGTCAAGCCAGCCGCCTCCTATCCGCGCGGTGATTACAGCATACAATATTGTTGTCACTGCTACATTTCTGTGATGCTACCAGAAATTATTTCCACTACTAATTAATTACCGTTGAGCTCAAAGGTCCTATTAATAAACGGTTAACGAATGTGTATTTATGACGACAATTTGTGAGACTGGTAAACTTATGATACGTACGATGGTCTTTCGTTCTACACGGTGCATTTCAAGGTCCTGTACCCATCCGTCGGTAAACTGTACCTGGGCTTGTTGCAGTGACCTGAAGTTACTAAACTTCATGAGTGTATGCACTCACTCCAAGAACCGTATGATTATAAATATGCATATAAATATGCTAAGATGAGATAGCTGACTTCATCTAACTAGCAAATGTTGTCCAGGCTACGTTGGTGATACAGTTTTTTTTAATGTGTATGATATTTTTGTCATGCGATTTTAAAGCCGGTCCTACAACCGCATCCAAGAATAACATGCAGCTTATCTCAGAACTGTCGGTGAAAATTATTCTTGGAGCTAGGTTTAATTGAGCTGCATTTTAAAGAGGTGCAATTTCACAATTTGTGTATATTTTCTAAGTTCACTATTTTGTCATGTGTTGAGAAAAACACAGATTTTAAAATTACATGGTCTAATATTTACATTTAGCATAACTGCAACATTATTTTTTCTTTTTTTTTTTAAAGACTCGAAAGGACTTGAAATTCAAAGTTTCAGACTTGTGACTTGACTCGGACTTTTACACCAGTGACTTGAGACTCGACTCTGACTTGCCTGACATTACTTGAGACTTGACTTGAGACTTGAGGATAAAGACTTGAGACTTACTTGAGACTTGCAAAACAATGACTTGGTCCCACCTCTGTTTTAATGTTTCTGCACTGTGGGAAGAAGTAGCCAAAGCTTGTTTCAATAAATCAAATCAGGATGGTGCATCGACATACCAAACAATCCTGTTTCCCCATCTGCCACAGACAGATCTTAGCCCATCACCCACAGGCAGAAAGGGGGTGGAGATGTTTACAGTAAAGCCCAATTATGAAGTTTCTGCCAGAAAACATCCAATAAACCACAAACCCAATGAATTACATCTGTCATAGGCACAGTTATTTAGAAGCAAGGCAGTATAAGCTGCCCCAACTCTTTATGCAGTCTTAATATTTGGACGTCTTTCTCTGTTGTAGGACATTAGCTATAGATCCTAGAGTGAAGCCAGACATTTCTCTGTTTGGGTAGTCTATTATGCTGGACCTTAAAGTGAGGAGCAGTTCAATCACACAGAAAGAGGACCAGACACCACCCAGCTTCCTGAAGGGAAGCCAATCAGGTTTTATTCTCCTGGCACACACACACACACACACACACACACACACACACACACACACACACACACACACACGGGATTTTTAAACACGGAGATGCACTGTAAAGGCAACAAAGTGACATCCCTTGTATAAACCAGTATTCATTTGGATATTTACGCAACAACAAACAACCTCCATCCCTTCTCTTCCACTTATACAATTCAGGGTCGCCAGAGCCTATCCCAGCTGTCTTTAGGGCAAGAGGCAGGGTACACCCTGGACAGGTCACCGGTCTGTCGCTAACACATAGATACAGACAGCCAATTGTCCAAAATGTTTTTGGATGCTGTAACGTTAAGAGTTCCTTTCACTGGAACTAAGGCCCTGAGCCTAACTCCTGAAAAACAAGCCAAAACCATAATCCTCCCTCCACCATTCTTTACAATTGTCACAAGTACTGGCCTTCTGGTTACAAACATAGTCTGTGAAGGTTCTCATAGACTCATTCAAATTGCCAGACTCCAGAGAACACACCTCAGTGCTCTAGAGTCCGGTGGTGGCATTGTTTAAACCACTGCATGCAACACTTTGCTTGGTGATGTGAGGCTTGGATGTAGCCGTTCAGCTATGGAAACCGTGGCCATGTTTTGTTTTTTTTTATTATTAATGAGCCGAGCCTTAGTCTTCTTTTGGCCAACAGTAGCTTTCACCTTGGAACTCTCCCATGGATGGAATTTCTGCTCACTCTCTTTCTAATTCATTTAAAAAAAACTCTGACCTTCATTGAGGTAATTCTTTACATCTTGTTCTGGGTTCTTTTGTGACCTCTTGGATGAGTTGTTGTGTCTCTGGAGTATTTTCGTTCACTTGTGAAAGATTAATCACCATGGTTCACTGGAGTCCTTCGAGATGGCTTCATAACCCTTTCCAGGCTGAGATATTGAAAGATTTTGTTTCTGAATTTCTTTAGATCGTAGCAAAATGTGTTGCTTTTTGAGATGTTTTTGTCAGACGGGTCCAATTTAAGTGTGTTCTTGATACCACAGGTCTGGGTGGGCTAGTGAAATTGAGCTAAACTTTCCAAAAAATGGTTTGACTCACTTCTGGAGACACCTTCATGTGGTCAATAGAGAAAGGGCCATTTTTGTCCTGGATTCATTTTTCAGCCCTTTGTTGCTTTTTTTTTTTTTTAAACTCTTAAGTGACCTAAATACTCCTCTTATAAATTCAAATCAAATAAGCTAAAGCACTTCCCAAATAACGGGAGGTGCTTTAGCTCAGTGTGTTGAGCAGGCCACATGCTATATGGGTAAGAGAAAAAAAATACCCAAAATAAGCCAAATAACCACAGAAGAAAGCATGGTGTAAAATATTTACAGGATTTATTTGTAAGCGTACAATTTCAAGGTTAATATAGGATCTTGATTTCAACTGAGAAAAGTTAAATTAGTTGAGTTGAGTTTTAATTATGTATACGATAAATAAATGACTAACTAAAAAAAATTAAAGAAACATTTATTTACAAAAATTAAAAATCTTTGTTACTGATGGCATTCAAAGGTCATTACTTGTACATACACTTTTTTTACAAGATGCTTCTGTCAGACTACATTCACAAGAGAAACACAACCAACTGTACATGCTGTTCAACCTTTGGTAAGGTTTGTTAACAGAAACAGCACTGAGGTTCTCCTCAGAGTAAGAATCGTAGTGTTAGATTTCAGTGTGTAAGCAGAAAGTGAACAAAACAAGTCACACGGTCTTCACGATGAGGCCCGGTCACACCAGAAACTGGCACAGCGACATTAAGGTCTCTGAAGAACTTTACAGATTAGCAGGACTGAGATGTAGTTACTGTCTAATACCTGGAGATTCTCACAGAAAACATTCAAGGTCAACTAACAAGAGCACTTTTAATACTTCAGTCAAAGGCAAGCTCACAAGATATGATTAAAGTATACACTTATTGAATGTGAGTCAAAAAATAAAAAGTAGTCACCAAACATTATGTATAGTCTTCAAAGAAAATGAACCATGATTCGAGGAGGTGCATTTACAGTATGACATGCTTAAATACCGAGCAGGCACAAGTTTTGTTTCACACACAAAAGAATCTCTTAAATCAACCATGAGACATACAGTAAAATTTTAATCTGGGACTGACTAGAATGTCAAGAGCTGGAAATTATAACCTGAAAACTGATGGGGAAACATGCTGATTAAAATACCATGCACCCAAAAAACTGCACCAGCAAAAATAAAGCAAGCAAAGAGGGAGCTCAAGGATGCGGCACTGATAACAACTGCCTTCCTTACAGCGTGGCTGTTCCATAGAGCGTCATAAAAATGAGTTACCCTGTTTGTCAGCTTTATTGTTTAAAAAGGACCTTCTAAAAAGGACAGGCATATATAAAAGGTCAGAGTCCCCACAAATATCATTAAAAATATTTATCGTCCAAAATATAATGGCTTAAAGAATGTTAATAAATTCTGAATCTCTCCAAGATATAAATCCTTTTAGTCCAGCTAAACGCATGTACTCCTAAAAATGTTCTTTCCATACAACTAAACTGCATTCTACTGTGGTTCAAGGGAAACAAACACTCATGTTCACATATATGTGGGTACTAGTCTTGCTTTCCATCTTAGGTGACCAGATGGGCCAAAACTGGTTAAAGATGGAAAACAGTGGCCACTGTACTGTCCAGTTTGAGGGCCCATGAATTTTTACTGACAGGAAACTGAGCTCACTCCACGCTCTCATGGTAACAAACACAAGGTAGCTGCAGCATAAAGAATAACGTCATCTTCTTTGACCCAAAATGGGACTAAAATTCAATTACAAAATAAAAATCAGATTGCATTATTTAATATTTGGCGTGATTCGTCAAGAAAGTGTTTAAAACAAGTGAGCAGCAGGCTCGTCTCTCCTTTGTATTCCTTACAGTCAGGTTTATTTTTGCAGCCAGAGGAGTCGCCCCCTGCAGGCCGTTAGAGTGCAGATTTAAGGCACATCTGAATTTGCTTCATATTTCAGATCCTGAGCTACTTCTTCAGTAGACATAGTAGTTTAGCGCCTAAACAAGGACAAAAGTAAAAAACAAAACAAAACAAAAAACAACACTTCCCATGAAACCAGATTAATAATGCATTTTAGCTGAATGGGAAGGTAATTTTCTTTTAGGAGGACACGGGTGTCAGCTGAATACAAGCATATAACACTTTGATACCGGCCTCATCAATGGTGACAGAAAGGCAAGAAATAATGCTAAAACCTGTGAGGCACAACATCTCAAACCTAGTCATGTGAATGGAACATGCATATGACAGTGATGACAGATTGTAGAGACGCAGTATTAAGGTTCCAGGCCTCGGAATTCCTCGGGGGAGGTGTGCTCCGCTGACGGAATGCTGTAGACCCTGCAGCTCCGCGCAGCCCAACAGCTGCTGCAGAAACAGTGACATCAGTTAATCACATGACACACTGACTGAGCATTATGTCAATTCTTCTGGGTTATGTTTAAAAAATAGATACAGTGTATGGGTGTGGTGTAGCTCCAGGCCAGATTCACTGCTGCGGTGTGAGCAGCGAATAACTTAGCCTCATGTCATTTGGGAACATGAGTGGATGGATATTAACGTAAAAACTGAAAGTCAAAGGTTGAAGTCAAGTTAGTCTGGCTCTTTTTCACTTCTGTAGTCACAGAAGGTCTTCCAGGCTGCTTTCATAAGGTTAAAAAGCATCACATTGTTGCTGTGGTGAATATGTATGTCATATAAACAAAAATGTCTTTGGTTATATAAAAGTATATGGTGTCAGACACAGGTGCGGTTCTGTTAGTGACGTATAAAGCAGGTATAAACATAATGTAGCGTGCTGCTGTTCAGGAAATGTTCTCAGGATGATTCACATGAGCTGCAGAAACTCAGGAAGTGACACGCGAGTCAAAATGATATTTTCCTTCAGCTTGTAAATAAATTTCTTGGCAGGAGAGAAAAAAAGCCTCCAATTTCAGACAATGAGGAGATCTAATGATGGATACCATTCTTGTTCTCACCTTGTCCAAAATGTTCTCCGCTGACATTAAATACTCTCATGTGTGCAGACTAATTTACAGGTTTGCTGACGTGCTGTGCTGTTCGTACACAGAGCCAAGCGAAACCTTATCAGGAGCAGAACGTCTCCTGGATGAGTTGCCAGGACACCGACTTGGCACCACCTGCCTCTGAATGGATACTCAGGAGTCAGCAGCTGTGCACGCCAAGCCTGTTTTTCTACAGTGAACTCATCCCACTGGAGGCCGATCCATCATGCTGCTCAGACCTTCACCGGGAGGCTCACAGCAGCTAAAAATCCACTACAATTAGGATAGAAAATAGGGCCGGGAAAAGAAGGGTCTGGTGTTCTTGATACATTTTTCATTTTTAAGTTTTGAATAATAAGTTTAAAAATGTGTAAGACTATAATTGTTTACTTATACTTTCATTTCTAGCAAAATCCAGCACTTAAATCTGTTTTAATCTGTAATTTTTCCAGTGTTACAATAAATCAAAGGATTATGTGTAACAAACAGAGGCATCATTTATGAGTTTCAGCCATCTTCTACCTTTATCACCTGTGCCTGTCTCATAAGTCTGGCGTACATTACTTGCCTAACATGAAGTGTCAGAGTTAGCAACTCAAGTTATGGAAACCTAGGTAGCTATAAAGCCAGACATTAGCAGTTTAGTTTAGTTTTTTTAAACGATGGATGTTCAGACTGGCGACCTGTGCAGGGTGTATCCTGCCTCTCGCCCAATGGTAGCTGGGATAGGTTCTAGCCTCCCCGCAACCTTACTAATCAGCAGAAGAGGATGGATGGATAGATGGACGGATATTCACATAGTAAAGGTGAGGAAGTTTCATGCAGTAGATGAAGATAAATACTGTGAAAATTCACTGGCCAATATGACTAAATGAGACCGATATAAGCCTGGAGGACACAGTAGAAGGAAACTGCAGAATGAAGAGGCTTAAAACCTCTGAGAACACACAGAGAAAATCCATCCGCTAGTCTGCTTGCTGCCTGTGGTTTCCGTCTTTGACACTGGCAAAGCTCCAATGCACTTTTCTATCAACAGCTACTTATAAAAATCCTGGGTTTACATTCCTTAACAGGACATGTATATGTATGGAGGCACTCACTGGAATTTCAGATGAGAAGATTAATCCCTGTATGCATCACTGCTGTATTAGTGCAATAGTTTATCCATCCAGAGGGGTCTATGGTATCTCAAATACTGCCAAGTGCAACATTTTCCTGGTAAAACATTTACTTTG
Source organism: Aulonocara stuartgranti (assembly GCF_965226115.1). Classification (NCBI taxonomy): domain Eukaryota; kingdom Metazoa; phylum Chordata; class Actinopteri; order Cichliformes; family Cichlidae; genus Aulonocara; species Aulonocara stuartgranti. Next base: position 31,598,627 of record NC_138948.1, read on the forward strand.
TATGTCATACTCATCCTCATGGTAATGTCTATGCATCAGTGCAGGACTGGGTCCAGTCCAAACTCTATACAAAGTACTTTTCAGTATGATTTGAACCCAACATATCCCTCAATGAGCTTCCCTGTCTTATTCATCTCTCCACACATGAGGGAAAAAAAAGAAAGGATTTACTGTAAGAAAGAAAGAAACTATTTATGGGATGAGCTCTTAGGGCGTCTGCCAGTGGGGAAGACCGGCAGATATCCAAAAGCCATCTGTGGTTGATGATCATAGTGCACTGTGTCAAAGGGTCTTAGCATTAAGAATATAAGGTGAGCTGTTGGGTAGAAAAATCAGTGCAGTGGAATGATTGCTGCTGAGAGTGCTCTTAATGAAACTAATTTTACAACTGGATAAATGAGGAGAAAATTTCATTTGCTGGAACAGATTTCCTTGAAAAATATCTTGCAAATCACTGACACGCCATCATATTTTAAGCAGTGGATTATTAGTAGCTTCCTCTAACACTTGGTTCTCATTAGGTTTCATTTCCAGTGTAATAAAATCAAAGGACAAGCTTAAAGATGTAATGCAGGACATTGTGTGTCGTGTATGAGTAATCTGAGCTTGGTTTTTAAACACTGCACCATTTGATTGTTGCCAACAAACAAGAAAACCTGCTGATGATGTCTATCCATGTCTATTTGAGCTGGCCATTTTCAGGTGTAAACTCAGAAAATCTACAACAGAAGCAGCAAAGTGCTCATTCTGTTGACTGTCTCAACATTACTAAAACAAAGTGAATGAGTAGTTGTCATACTAAGCCATAAATTTACAGTCAGTGTGGAGTGCCGCTGACTGAAAACAACAGCAATGCTTTAAAGTGCAGCTAAACATAACAGTGATTTACTCCCAGTGAAGTAAAGGACCAGGAAAGGTTTCCATACCTACTTATTATGAGGTACACACAAAAAATAAATAAATCAATTACATGAAAATAAATTAAAGGCAAGCTAGAAAAACCTTTTAGGAACTCTAGTTATTGATTTTAATTAAATAAATGCCCAAGTCTGTCTTTAACATCTGATAGCTTTCATTATATTCTTATAGTAACACGATCCATTAAAGAGGTCCTGTTTCTCAAAATACACAGAATCGGTGGATTTTAACTACTGCCTACTTTGCCATGCGGCAAAATTTTAATTTTATTTATGTAGCAAAAACCTATGAGCAAACACTTGGCAACAGTGGGAAGGAAAAACTGCCTTTTAACAGGAAGAAACCTCCAGCAGAAGCAGATGGGGGTGGACAGTTAATTTCTTAAAACATATAATCCTTACATCAAGGATCCACTTCTGATCTTGTCATGTCACCTTGTTCCATACAGTGACACAATGTTTGGTGTCGGCATTTAATTGTCTGCTAAGCTTCTTACTTTATTACATTTAAGTATTGGACTGATTTATTGAGCTCTTCACTTTTCTATATTTTACTGAGCTCCCCTACCAGTTAAAAGTTTTATGTAGAAAACCCCAATTTTTCCACTTTTTTATTGAATATTATGCAGTTTAATATCTTGTTGGACTCTGAAATGAAAGCATAGTACAAATAAGCAGTTGGAGTTAAAAAAAAGAAATCATGGAATCCATTTATAGAACAAAATATATTCCAAATCTTTTAAAGTCCAAATCCTCAAAGTAGCACCAACTTTCAAGGCTTGATCAACCTGCACTGCTGCAGAACAGCTTTAAAATAAACCCATTTTGTGTTCCCTGAAAAAGGCCTTTTTGAACGGGTTTATTTGGCATAGATGACAACATCAAGAATAGCAGCAAAGGTCATTTTTGACTTTGAGTCAATAAATAAAGTGAGTTTATGACAATATAGCACTCCATATTAGTCTGTTTTGTTTTAGGGGTTTTTCCCATCATATTACAGCTGTAAGTTTTGCTTTCTAATTAGTTTTCAAGCTTATTTTCAGCAGATCAAAAGTCTGCTCTCGAACTGAAGCCTAACAGCCCTCGCCCACTTTCTCCAGACACAAATGTGGTAGGAACCCATTGGCCAGAAAAGTAAACAAGGAAATTGGCCATTTTAAGTAGAATGTGATAATTGTTTGATTACACTGAGTTAAGGAAATGTAACAGCAAGGAGATTGCTTTGGTGCTGAAAGGGCACGTTTTCTCTTTTCTGGTTCAGTGGCGGGGTTTGGCTCATGCATGTGCTCTGGACAGTGAGCACATAAATCCCTCAGTAAATATATGACAAAACCTGAAGTCATAAAATAAGCAGAATTCTCCATTAGAAGCTTTATGAAACTGCTCTCATGGCGCTGATATTACTCACATTACACTTTGATGTGGGATTTTTTTTTTTTAACAGCACAAGCATTCTGCATGAGAACTATAGCACATATGGGGAGAGAAGTCCCTTTCATTACTGCTCTTTGACTCCAACCCTTTGGGTTTCATAGCTGGGAAATGTATCAGCATGCTGTAAACCCAGAGCATCATTAAATCTGTAACAGGACCAAAGTCCTCTTTATGTGTGAAATTTCTAATTATGAGACTCACCATGTTAGCTTTTATCTCGTCAGGCTTCTGTCTTCAAAGATGGTGATTTCAACCTTGATGGGACTCTGTCAAGGAAATGCAGCTGAAGCAAGTGTGGATACATCGAATTCAAATTTTAATTCTCTCTCTCTCTCTCTCTCACACACACACACACACACACACACACACACACACACACACAAAATAAAAACTGTTTATCAATGCTCTTGTTTTTTTCCGTCTTTCCATGTTTTTGTGTCAACTAAAAGGTACAAGTTTTGACTGTAGCTACCTCTATCACACTGGCAAGTTCATCAGTGAGATTTTCCATCTCAACTTCTTACCCAGCATTTTGGACTGTTTAATAATGTCAGGGTCAAAGGCTATGGAATGGAAAACATTACTTATGCCAGCCAGCAGGAAAAGAGGAGCGGCACAGAGATGTTTCAAGGACACAGACATTTCTTTTCTTCTTTTTTTAAATTAAGTTGTCTTTTCCTATCTTTAGGAAAATCTCATGAATCTTTCATGTTCTTTTGTCTTATGCAGAAACAGAAAATATCAAAGGGTTTACTAACCATTTCGTTTAATTATCCATCCTAACTCCAGTTTAATAAAGACTGTTAAATCTTTCATAACAAATGTAGTCAAAGCCCTTGGACACAGTTTCTTTCTTGTGTTGTTTTTCCTTGTTGAATGAAAGCCAATTTTAAATGAGTGCTCAAAACCAAAGCATTTAAGTAAGTAATAATTACAAACTCACTCTAAAAACTTTCAGTAGACAGCGTAGTATTTTTACTATGTCAGTTTCATCAGTGTCAGATTAGCACTGAAAATGTCAGTACAGCATGGCCTTGCTAAAGGAGTCAAACACCCTGCTAGTTGAGATTTAAACAAAAATGTATTTGTAGGCATCTTCTGAGATTTTTTGCTTTATTCTGTTAATGGGCACTTCTCATTAACGTAGTACCGACCACTGACTGTCGTCAGTGATTTTAACAACCGATCCTCTGAGCCTGAAGTGTTAATGTGTGACCTCAGTGGATCGTGCTTAGTAAGGCACATCACTGTAATGCTTCCTCAGATTGGGATGTGGGAAGTTTGGAGACTCTTGTATGTGAATGTAGCGCTGTCCTGCTGAGGAAAGCTGTCATTAAAGAGTTTGCTTGGTCTGGAACAATGCTAATGTGGGTGGTACTTGTCAAAGCAACACCCACATAAATGCTGTGACCCAAGGGTTCAAAAGCGCAACACTGCATATCAGAACAAATGTTATTTATTTACTTCAACTGTTTAAATGTTGTGGCTGAAGCGTATACGTGAAGGGTGGAACAGATAAACTGTCGGAAAAGCAGAATTCAAGACAATTGATAAATTGACATCATGGCTAATTACAGCCATCCCAGTAGCACATAGTAGCCTGACATCAATCCCCATCGGACGACACTTTAACTTCATGTTATTTTAACACCAGCAGTTCTCATAGTGTTGTGTTCCTGTGTTATAAAAAAGTAGGGGGTCTGGATAGCAGTAGCTTTTGATTTTTCAAGGGTGCAGTTGTGGTGGCAGCAAACCACTGTCAACAGTCACAGCAACTCTCAACCCCTTGCTACTAGAGGAAAACGGTACATTTTCAGAGTCCAGATGGTAAAATGAAGCAGACGTACTAGACAGTTACAAATACGATCAGGTTTCAACGGCTCAAATGTTAAAGGTGAGGCATTCCTGTCAATCTCCCAGTGTTCGCGTGCCAAAGTCAGCGCAGCTCTTGACAGTGCTGGCGAAAAAATCCAGATCACTGTCAAAACTACAAAATCATAAGCAGGACTGGGAACAAAGCTCAGCTGGTAACGATTTTGGTCATATTTTGTTATCCCTAATCTCCTATTGCTGCCCAGTTGCAATTAATTGGGATGTTGAGTCACCCCACACATGCATACGCTAAGACAGGCAGGATGTTGGTGCACAGATGCTATAGATTACATACTAACTTTTATCTGGTGTTTTTACAGGTTATCCCTACACAGTGCTGGATTTCCTGTAAGTTGCCTGTGACTGCTGCTTTCCATTTTCATCCAGCAGTTAGTGGGGGTGGAAGGCCTGTAAATCACTACATCTATTAGGTCATTGTGAAAGCTCCTTGTTCTGCTTAAGATGTGGTCCGATTACATTCACATTTCATGATCTCAGTGTATGTTTAACAAGTTAAAGTTTGCCAAACTATTCACTGCAATTCCCCTTTCCCGTACATCCTCATTCTTGCACAAGACTACTTTTCTTGTAAAAACATAGTGCCATTTAGCCTTAACTGTGTTTTGATTTTGTTTGTTAGCAATCTGAGTATAAGGTTCCTCTTTTTCATCTACTGTGTGCTCTAATTAGAAAGAAAAGAACTGAAAAATGCTCGATTTGTTCTGTTTGTATTGACACAAAATTATAGGATACGACCCGCAGGCCTCTCTCGATGGGGTCAGTGAGCAGTAGGCCTCGCGGTGCATAGATCTTGTCATTCTGTTCCTGAATGTACTTAGCAATTTTCTTCAAAACCTAAAAAAAAAAGAGAAAAGAGAAAGCACTTTAATACTCAAAGCAACTACAGACTGAAAATCGGTAGCCAAATAAGAGATCCTGTCAAGGTCTGCATGTAATACCAAGCGTACTGGGTGCTAAGTAAGTAGAATGTTAGTATGCAGCTACTTGCATTAAACATAAGTGCCTTGAGGCAACTATTATTGTGACTACAAGTGCTAGAATAAACTGAGAGGAACACTTGGAGGCCAAGGTAAAGCCTCAAAGTTTGGCTTTAGTCTTACTGCGTTCAGGCCTGAACTGGACTGAATATCCAACCTTACTTTTGGACCAAAACATGTCTATGAGCACCTAATACAGTACACAGTTGTTGATGTCTGTAAGTCTGGACTGAATAACACAATATGTGCTCTCCTCTTTATTCACTCTTAAATTTCAAATAGTGATAGAAACCTTTAAACAAACTCCATTCTATGTGCATCAAACAAATGCAAGAAAATATAATGTTCTGTGTCTAGCATTCAGTGTAGTGGTCACTCTTGTTTTACAGTAGTACACATTGGCTTTGCACCTGAACTGGCCATTCTACTTTGGTTTGATGAGTTTAAAGAAAAACTCTCTGGGCAGCTCTACTGCTTTCTTTCATGCTGGGCTGAGAGCTGATGCTACACTGAGTCAGTACTCCATCATCAGGTAAAATTTACACAAGGTTGTGGTTAGGCCTCAGTTACAGGGGCCTGAGACAAGTTGGCGACTACCTGGCAACCACCATTCACGAGGGGAAAATGACTATTCATCAGCTGGTTGAAAGTGGTCGCGGGATGTTTCTCACAGTTGCTGTGAAACTGACTAAGCCTTAGTCATGCAGGTCCAAAGATTGTAAGTGACCCCACAGTGATAACCTGTTGCCAGGGAAAAATGTGACTTGTTGGCAAGTAGTTGCAGAGAGCTGATTGATGTCAATAGCTTGAAATTGGTAGCAAATGAGTTTATACTTGGCTGCACTGAAAACCTTTTCACAAATCCTGTGGTCACTAGTAGATTAGTGTGGTGGCAGGAAACATGGCGGCTCAAACGCTCAAAAGTTTGGTTATACTTTACAAGAACGAATGACGACAGGAAAATTTGCAATACTTGGAAAGTGGATATTTCATTTAAGGGAGGAAACACTACGAATATGCAAAAGCATTTGCTCACAAAACACGCGATAACCTTAAAATGAATGTCGTGTTTTTAATTCCGCTCCGGACTCGTGAATCTCAACCCAGCAGCAGCGGTAACGTTTGCACGTCCTCTCCCGTTAATGCGGCAGGTAAATAATCAACTAACAGTGCATATTATGTTAGCGCGATCTGCCTTATTACAAAACCTGCCATTACTGTGCATTTAGGTGACCATGATGAGACAGACAGACAGAGTCTGGCTGGCTCAGATGCTGGCAGTTCTCGCTGCAGTCTACCGGTAGCGTCTCCTTTCAGGCCAGGATAGACGAATGTCTCCGAGCAGTGACTAAGTTTGTGGTCAAAGGCTTGCACCCATTTGCCACAGCAGATGCCCCGATTTTCGGAAAGTGAATGTGTTTAATTGTAGGCAGGGACATTACTGGATATTCTTGTGTAATTGCTACAGAACAGTTTATGTTATACTTTGTTATTGCTACAGAAGAATATTTATTTTATTATTTTACATTTACAATTTTTTTCCCTGGGGACCCTGTGACACCCCCATTGAAGGGGCTGTGGATCTCTTAAGATCTCACTGTTGGGTTTGTAAGGCCATGTTACTCCTAAATTTCTATCTTGTTCAAAGAGATATAAAACAAAGTTCTAAGCTAATCGACCTTAGTGTTCTCCTTTAAAAAAAATAAAATAAAATAAAAAACATAGACTCGATAAAGAATCGAATTGTTAAACAGAATCGAAAATGGAATCGGAATCGTGAAAATCTTATCAATACCCATCCCTACTTTCTGTATCCAAAAGTTTCGAACTGTTTTGAAGTTATTCGATATGTTTAAATCTGATACTGTTCTATTTCTCAGAAGTTTTCCTCTAAGCTGGCATCAAAAAAATCTTTGATAGCTGGCTTTCATTTTTACATGATCAATGAAAACTTTGAAGAAACGTATCTGTTTTATAAGAGCCTGAACAAAACCTGAATGCACTTTTGAATATGACAAATTGTATCTTCATATATTCCCAATGATTTTAGAGGATGAGAGGTTTTTGATTCAAACAATTCAGGCATACTTCATCTTTCCAGCAGCGTTGGAGGTGGAACCTCACTCTGCTGTCACAGGAGCTTGGAAGAGGAGAAGGTGTCGACAACAACATGACAAGACAAATTACACACACAGCAGGGCTTTGCAGAAACATCTGTGTGGATATGTGGGCTCATACTGGCCTATAGAGTACGCAGCAGTGCTTACCAGAATCACTGAAGAAAAGAACTTCTAAATACTCAGAAACTCTCAGTTTCTTGACTTCTGCTTCCATAGGGGTGCTTACAAAGGAGTCCACTTTAGATCTACAGCTGCTAAGTGTTGTGAAGCCAATCATTTTTTGAGTCAGACTTTTTTTCCCTTTATGTCTTTATTCTTTTTTTAAAAACAAGTTTTGATTATAGTAAAATACCTTTCTGTAAATACTCAACTTTACTCACCCACTTCACTGAGACCCATCACTGATCAACCCTCTGAGCAGTTTAATTCCAAATAAAAAGGCCCTGCAGTCCATTACTGCAAACCAATGAAGATGCTCCCAACACAAGAGGAAATCTTCCACAAGTTTTTACTGGAAAACAGGCGGGTCAAATTCCACATTTAAATTAGCTGAAGACAACTTTTTAATGAGAAAATTCAAAAAGCTTCATGTTGATAGAATAATCCTTCCAGATTATGAATTTTCTGTGGCTGCATCACTTTTTCCATTCCAACACATCAGAGTTGGGGAAACAGAAGAACTGCTTTCTCTAATGTGACAAGACACAGACACACACGATCCCTGCAGCTCCCTTTCCTTGTTTTATCCAACATGGAGTACTTCTAACAATTTGAATTTCTTTATATTTCTTCTACGTGCATTGCATCTTGGCAGCTATTTAAACACCAGGCGGGGACCGAAGGCAGATACTTTAAACACTGTCGAAATTACTTTTAAATCATCCAAGCACCATTAGACCCAGCCAGCCAACATTTGAACAAATTTACACAGTACAACTTATTTTAACGACAATTTTTGTATAAGACTGTTGATTGAAAATTGATTGAAAAAAAAAAAAAAAAGAAGCCATATATAATATTTTAAATCAGGATTTATTAGTATCATAAAAATCCTCACTTATGCTTTAAAGGAGGCATAGCCAAAACACCTGTACATTTTTATGCGTATCTCCAAAAGTTGATTGCGTTCATCTGGACAGTACATTATAAACAGTACATTTGCATAATGACAGAAACCAGCCCACTGAAGGAACAATGGGCTGGGGAAACCTATACCCTATAACCTATAAGATTGGGGAAACCTGCAGTCTGCTGAGACTGAAGCAGTCACTTGGATGAGTGATGAAACGTTTCTCCCACTGAAAACTCTACGTCCAGATGAACAAAATCAACTTTTGGAGATTTACTTACCTGGATGATTGAGGATGCATCAAGACATTTTTATGCGTAGATTAAATTTCAATGTTGAAAACTCAATACATGTAAACAGTTTTTGTATACACCATTTATTTTTTTTTGCTAAATAATTTATTCCCATCACTCTTATGTTAAATGTTTTCATGTTTCACAATAAAGGATTTTCCAAATAAAAACACAAAGGATTTATAAAAACCCATATTTATTAAAACTCCAAAGAACATCGAGTTACAAAACATCTTCACAAGCCTATTTGTCATGGTGCTTCAAAACTCAGTTTTGACGTATTCAGTACCATTATATTCAAAGAAATCCTACCTTCTCATAGTGCGTCTCCATACACAGGAAGACGGTGTACGCTGTGAGGCAGGCCAGACAGCCTTCAATATATGACTGGCTACCCAGTTTCTCGGCCTCAGCGTACATGTTGTTCAGCGCCCTCACCGTTTCCTCAAACTGCTGTTTGTCGATCTGAAATACGAGGAAAGACAAGAGGGTTAAAATCGAGGCCCAGAGCCAGGCGTAAATTTGATTAGTAGTGTGAGTGTGTTTAGGATATCTGAGTGGAAACAAAATCTCCTTAGCACCAGATCATTTTCTTCCATTCTTTCCATTTCTAGATAAATGAGGAGCTGAATTTTCTTGGACCGGTCATATATCAAGGGAATACTGGGCTTCCTTCCTGCATTTGTAAACACCTCCTGAAATGACTCGGATACCTTGGCCGTGTGCTCCATAAATGTTTCCACTTAATAACAGACGGGACAAACGCGGTGAAAGCAGGACACACGCAGTTCTGGAATATTTCTCCTTCTCCAGTGGCACAAAGTAAGATAAAGACACCGCCGCATTTTGGTATCCTTTAGACAGCCTTTGGGATACAAGAATACTGAGAATTCATTGAATGTATGCTTACCAAAGGGAAAGCTGTCAGAGTGTGGTGAATTGCTGGTTTCACAGGCCTTTTTTCACTGGGGTGTTGACACTAGTCGCATGCTAGTATCCAAGAAGCTTCTGTGATACTAAGGGGAAATGATGGTGCTTCCGACCAGACTAGACTAGAAACCAGCCAAGGGCCTCCTGAACCTCTGAAAACCCTCCAAGTTTTTCTTTCCCTCTGTCTGAAGTATCCAACAAAAGGCGCCAAGATATTAGCAGTCTTAGAGGTGTTTGTTACTCACCAACCAGAGCCAGGGGTCGGTGGCGACTATACACTGCAGTAAGTGCTGTCAGCCTGCCTGCAATGACTCTGTTGAAAACTATGCATTTCTCTGGTTATTCTGTCCATTAGTAAAGACATTACACACAAGCCCTACGTGATGAAACACACTGAGCTGTGTTCCATCTTCAGCAAAGAAAAAAAACCCATCACTGACAGGAGTAAACATGAGTTACATGGTAAAAATGTACTGTAAGAACTGCATTTACAAATTATAAAGTTCAGTTTCAGAGTCCTCCTTTCCAACCATCACATTTACAATTTTCTCACCAGGGAGGCTTTTCAACATCTGTCATTTGTTGGACTGGCTGTTTACAAGCTCTGGATTTTATGCTGGCTGGGCTACAAGAATAGGTTTGCATGTTTTTTTGGGGAGTGCCAAAAGATTTCTCTATGTAAGAAAAAACCCTGAGAGCCTCTGTTTCTCTTTAAATTCACCAATTCAGAGGCTGCAACTAAAACCCCACTTCTCTGAATGCCCATCTTTCCATTACGTGTGATGTGCCCATCACTGTTCTTGAGATGTTAGATGAGAGCACAACGGTGAACGGGGTTTACAAATCCAATTAAGGAAGAGAGGAAGGAAGAGTCAATTAATGAAAAACCCTTTGAATGGTTTGGCAAGCAAGCTGCCAAATGCATTTAGAAGTCCGAGTGCTTTCCCAGTTCGTCGGCACTAGTTTCAACAAGCATTCAGACAGAAAAGAGACCTGAGAAGATGGAAATGGAAAAAAAAAAAAAAAAAAAAGACTGCTTGACTGCTACACTCCGATCAAAGATTCGATGGTCTTGCTTGCTTACGTCAAAAATCTCAAATCCACAAACACAATCTCAAGGTTTGACTCTAATGACCACTGTTTAGGTAACCCAGCCTCCAGCATGTTTAAATCCAATAAACAGAGTAAGTACATCTATTCATGATCATCATCCATCATGATGGATGAAAACCTACAGTTCTGTGCTAAAGTCTTGAGCCAAGCTGTCATTTCTTCATATTTTGCTACAAAAAGGGGAAATAGTTGCAGCGATTTATTGAAACATGTGCAAACATGCACGGAAAATCTGTATAACTGTATACAGCTTGAAAGTCAATATTTGGTATGCCCACCTTTATTCTTCATCACCCTATTACACAAGCTTTAACATACTTTTTAAATGTAATCTTCAGGACCCCGTTTGGCTTCCCTAAGGACGCTTCTTGACTGTCATTCTTCCACTGAGACCATTTCTGAGGAGGCTTCAGTGAACAATAGCTGGATCAGCTGAAGGACCAGATGCATCTCTCAGGTCCTGTGTCAGGTACCTGATGATTTTTCTTATTTTTCTTAAGGACATGACTTTCAGATACTTTTCATCTTTTTAGGGCTGACACATCTATTTTATCCAAATTCCTCAAGGCACCCTCAAGTTAGTTGTCTTTTTTTACACATGAATGATTCAAAGGTCAGCGTTGAGCAGTTTAACAAAAAATGTCCCTCTAAAAATGATCAGGTACGAAGACTTGACTGAAAATGAGCTAAAAAGCAGTCAGTGTCCAAAGAAAAACATTGAAATGCTTTCAGAAGTCCTGGAGAACTATTGCTCAAAACCAATTTTTAAAACAATCTAAGGAGCCAGATTTTCTTGCAAAATAAAATATAAAGAAATGAACGGTGGCTCGAGGACTTTGCACACTACTTGTACATCTTCATTTGGGAGAACTCACGATATCCCAACAGAAAGACTAATGAGTTGGAATTTTGGGGGTCTTGCATGACAGTCCCTTTAGTTCTCTTAGGTTGACCGAAATGAGCACAGTTCTGCTCAGTTTTCTTTCTGCTGTTAAGCTGTACACAACAATAACGGCAAAGCAAAACTCAGTAATGTTGCCTGTGTAACTGATAGATAATTTGCAAGGAGGCAGGATGGATTGGGGAACAACATGTAGTCTGTCAGACCTCACAGAGGTAAAAGAAAAGGTTTTAAAAGAGACTGTGCCCAATTTTGGCACAGTGACACCCAACACGCTACACGCAAAACACCCACATCTTCTGAGCCCACCATCGCCAGCTGTATTGTTTCCCATTCCTCCCATTGATCTGACTGGCAAACTTTCTCACACTGGACTTTCGATGTGCCATTTGCTTTTTCTTAAAATGATATTTACTTCACCAGAAAAATGGGACTCTTGAGATTTAAAATCTGTTTTGCAAGAGTCTTCTGGCATGACAGGCAGCAGTTCAATCAGTAGAGGTTCCATAACAGTACAAACAGTGATAAACACATGAGTATATGCATATAAATAAAACATCAGAAACATCAGAATAATAAACTTAAAAACTAAGGAGAAACATTTGAATATTTATTCATCACGGTCACTGGAGGTCAATTGTGCGATGGCTAGCCAGATGTGACTTCCTCGATGTTGTTTAGAAATACCTAGAATTCATTTAGTTCGACCAGATGCAGTTGATACCAAGCAGAGGAAGTTGTAAATTTAAACCCTTTTGACCTTCAGTTTAGAAGTAAACTTGGTGATTGCTCTGCTTTCAAATCCATCTATTCGTTTTTTCACCAAACAGGTACACTGATCATTCAAAAGAAGAATGCTGCAAGTCCATCATCACTCAACCACCAGTACAAACGGTTATGGGGCCTATGCTGACTTCACAGTTGGCAAGAATAATAATGTGCACCACAGCCAAAAAAATGAGGATCCCATATAGCAGAAACGTCACCCTGGGAGTCAAGTCAGCCAACTTTCTGTTTTTTGTAGTTTTAAAAGGTGCTACACAAACAAATCTTTCTTTATTACTTAATGCAAATAGTAAATCCCAGTCTATGACAACTGCTTGCAATAAGGAAAAGTTTAGAGCTAACTTGCACAAAACAAGGGTAACTATGGCAGAAATCAGGCACTGGAGCAATAAACTAGCCTCAAAGAATATAAGGCTTTATTAAAGCAAACATCTTCAAAGAATGGCATAAATTAATGTCCAAAAATTATTGCCACTTAATGGTTTGGTTTTATACTCCATATTTCATAAACTGGAATTACAGTAGATCATTAAAAATATATACGAAAAAATCTTTTTTTATGATGGGGACTTAAGCATATACTTCCCAGAGGAAATCCATTCTTTACTTTGTCCAGCTGTTCTGTGTCTGAGTGTGTATCTGTGTGTGTGTGTGAGAGAGAAAACTGAATCCTACAGGAAAAACATGGTAGACCACCCAGTCCAGAGGGAAGTGCCAATAAACCACCAGCGAGCGATTTAAGTGATGTGAAACTGCTCTTTTCATGTGGTACGACCATTTTTAAAAGTGCAGCTCTCTGTCCTGCAAACTCTGAACTGTTGGTGCTGCCACCGGCTTTAATGTGGTGTGCAGCCTGTTCCTATTCAGTCTCTGCAGCCTACTCCTCCTTTTAGCCCACCTCCACTAGGTCGCATAAGGACAAAATCCAGCAGGCTGCTGTTGACGATCCTGCTGTTCCATGTTTTGGCTCCATGTTCACACCCAGCTGTGTTCTTTTGTTGCTAGTGACAAAATAGTGCTTCTACACTCCCCAGTATGGATAATATGCACAGGTCGTGGAAACATAAGTCATCCGTTTAAGCAGCTGAAGTCATGTTTAGAAACACTGTGGAGTAGCAAGACCTACCCTGTTCTCCAGCTCAGAGGGGAACTTGGTCTGGAACTGGCACATGGTGCCACTGGAGTAATCTCTCTGAATGAAGACTTTGGCAGTGATGGCAGCCTGCTGCCTCATGTCCTGCAAGCTGTGAGTCTGTGGAAAGACAAGGTAACCATTGAAATATGGCCACACTACAATACACCTAATACACAGCAGCCAGGTTTAGTTTAGAAGTGCAGAAATCCATAAACTGTACAACTGATATGCAGCCTGTAAAATAAAATAATAATAATAAACAGTTAAGGAGCTCATTTGTACCTGTGACACATTCTGAATATTTTTAGGCACAAATTTAGAGTTTTCAGTGACTTCAAAACATTTTTTTTTGTGATCAACATTTTATTGATTTAAAACGGGGTTGGGGGGGGGGGGGGGGTACAGACATATACAGCACAACTGTAAACTGCAGTAGCAAAGCAAACATTAGCAAACAAGGCATAGGGACAGCAAAGAAAAGACACAAAAACACAAAGTTAAAACCAATTATTGCCTCTTCCAGGAGATAACTCTGGATGAGAAGATTTTCCAAGCGTCAACAGTCGTGGGTCGAGCTTTATTTAATTTTGCTGTGGTATGTTCAAAACCAATAATACGGATAAGACATCGTCTCCAGAATGATTCCATACAAATGTCAGGACAGAACCATTGCTTTGTAATAGTCTTCTTTGCGGATGTGAATCCAGCGAAACTTCAAAACATTTTTGATAGATTTTAACATTTTTCATGTGGCGTTTTTAGCAGCCATTAAACTGTTTAAGCTTTTTAGAGTTGAGCAAGCCAGCTGTTTTGTTTATTCATTTTACAGGCAAAACTAGTTATTAACTGGATTGTTAATGGATTTCTTATGTTTGCTTTTTGTATTAATTACAGCAGCAATACAAATTCAATATCTTCTATAAAATGTTTTCATTATTGCCTCTATCCAAAGCTGTGAACAATTAATCTGATAACAGAAGTAAAGTTACAATTGACTGTAAAACTTTTATATTCGATTGTGTGTGTGTGTGTGTGTGTGTGTGTGTGCGCGCGCGCGTGTGTGGTGGGGTGGGGGGGGGGGGGGGGGGGGGTCCATCAAGCTAATGTCTGTTGTCCTCACGACTGCTGATTTTTATTTCTTATACTGAAGTCACAACCATTATGTTAGCTATTATCCACTAATTACCGTGTGTTAACAGTAACTCTCTTAGTCCTCATCAGCTTCTTTCTCTCTCTCTGTCGCTCTCATTAAATTAAATTTAACAGTTCTTGGCTTTTACTCGGCTCCACTCCCCCCATGACAGTGTGTTTGAGGAAGTTCATGAACTGTGAGACTTGGGAAAGACTCAAACTGACTAAACTAAATAAATAACGTAAACCTATCTTTATTTTTTCGCTGTATTTATCCCGGTCCCATTGTCATTTATTTGTTTTGTTTTGTTTTATTTTATTTTACAAATTAGATAAGAATGCCGAGCCTGATGTTGCCATGAATGTGTGCTTGGGTCAGGGTGATCTGAACGTGCCCACATTCCTGCTCTGTTTTTCACAATAACACCATCTACGCATCATTAAGGTACTTCAAGCAGATCTGAAAAGTACAACCGGACTGACCACTCATCTGTGTTGCAGACAACAGCAGATACCAAAGTGTAATAATCCTGCCTTTCACATAAAAGAACCGTTCCCGGTGTCTTCCTAAAAATGAAGAAATCAGCAGATACCTGATACCAAAGTATTTGCTGTCCTGAAACTCAGAGCCGGAAGAATATATGACAACTCTCCCAGTATTTATGGCCTCAACAGTACGTGGTTATGTGACCTTTCATTACCATAAGCTACTTATACCAAACATGTTACGAACACATGTTTGGTAAGTGTTTGCTGAAAATGTTTCCTTTCCATGTTAGGGCATGTCTTCCTTCTTTGGACTACTCAGTGCTGGTTTACTGCTGGATTATGGCAGCACAATCGTGTCATCATCTTGACATTATCACCATTCTCTGAGAAACTGTGTATCATTTAGCACATATAAGCAAATCAAACCCAGCCAGCTTTATCTTTAGTTTATACGCACAGCTCTGCTTGGTTAAATTACGCAGTTTCTGGATATGTGCGTCGATCTACTGCTAGCTTGTTAGGAGAGGCGCTAGTAGAGGTAAACACTGGCCAGACAACTTAGCTTCCAGCCAGTGAGCTGGCAGGTTAACACCGGTCCACGTTCCCTTTGTTTCTTCGTTAAACACACTCCCGGGCAACTCAACAGCAATAAACTATTATCACACCGCAGACATGTAAAAATGAGGGTTTAAATCACAGTTAACTTACCTCTGCCATGGTGAATACTGCCTTATTTCTTCTTTGGTTTCACTCGTGGACGACTAGCCTATGAGCCAGGTTTATACCGCCACCTATTGTACCGGAGTATATAGCAGGACGTTATCGAGGAGGCCACCCTGAAAGGATGTATATTCAAATAAAAGTCTTTGTAGTTGTAAATAACTTGTTATGTGACAAACAAACTATTGATTTTCCACTCTCTTATCGTATCTTAGCTATTTAATACCCTTTCAGCAAATGTATTCCTTTTATTTTAACATATGTTGGTATTCAAAACCATCTATTCTGTAGTCTAAGGAGCTTGGAAAGAAAAGCGTCTGAAGACGTTCACCTCTCATCTGAGAAGCTTCTTCAGTTCTAAGAGCAATTGGTGGAGAGTCCCAGATTTTAAGCCCTATGGGAGTGTCCGCAACCCGCTATTGATCCTCCACCTACACGAGCCAAGGTGTGAAAATGGGTCTGGGTCCCAATCAGCCAAGGTTTTGGGTGAACACACTGTGAAACCTAGCCTTATCATGTGATTTACTGAGGTCAAGCTCCTTACACTACGATGACCTGGATGAATGAGAACCTTCACAGACACATCTATTCTGTAGATTCAATAAACTCACACTGACCTCTGTTACAGAATCCGAGCATAACACTATTTAACTGGCTTAACCTCCTCAGCCAACTAAAGAGTGATGATTATTTTTTAGTATATGATGTGCCACTCAAAAAATTCTGAACTGAAATCTATGGAAGAATTGCAACAACAAAGATAGTGGTGTTGTGTAGCTCCCATTAGGAATTAGAGCTTTAAAATACGGCCACTGAGACCTCATCATAAATGGTCTCATTGGAAAGGTGGCTATCACAAGCACATTCTTTTTTTTTTTTTCTTTTTTTTTTTTGCCTGTCCCATTTGGTTCTTTAGCCGTCAGAATTGTTGTCTGAAGACCAACAAGGATACCCAATGGATTTATTTTGCCAAATGGATCATCACGGCCGTATTGGTCCATTTGATCGACCTTTGTTTTTATTATTTATTTTATTTTCAGTTGTTACAGACGGGACAGACATGAGTGAGGGATAGGAAAGGGAGAAAGAAAGAGGAAGGAAAAGAAAAACAGAAGGGGAGAGGGACAGAGAGAAAGGGAAAAAAATCTTCTGGATCACCTGTTGAGAGAGAAAGAATAGAAAACAAGCAAAGAAAAACAAAGCAACATACTAAACACAACACCATCGCATTAATCTAGCTAAGTGTAAACAGCAGTAAATACTAAATATTCAATGTTGTTGTGCAGCAAGCAGGACAGACAGCGCACAATGTGCTTTGAAGTAGCAGCCAAGAAAGGTGTAATTTAAGTCTACGAACAGTGAACACCCGTGTGCACACCTGTGTGGATCAGCGCGCTTGTATTCAAATGGTTTCCACATGTAATGGTCTGCTAGAAGATGTAGAGAGCCATAGCCCCGTCCCCCAGGGCATGAAGCAGGCATGGAGGAGATCCAGGCTCCAGACATCCAGAGGCCCCAGAGTGCGAGAGCCCAAGGAGGACCACCAGAGGGGCATCCGTGCCACCCTCATGGGAAGAGCTGAGGATCCCCAGACGAGGCGTCACCCAGTAGCCACCGAGCAGAAGCTAGAGGGGGCTGCACCGGCGTGCCCGCCGGCTCTGCCGGCAGCCAGCTGTGCCAGAGTGAACTGAGCCGCAGGCCCAGAGGCCGGAGGCCTGAGGGCCCCCCGCACCCCGGAGGAGGCCTGACCAAGCAACAGGCGCCAGGCCCCGCCAAGTAGCCACCGGCAGTACATACCTGAGCGCCCAGCCCCGGACACCAAGAACCACCAATGCACCGACCCCTGAGGGCATCAGTCACCGGCAGGGAGTGTGGTGAGGGGAGATAGGCCTTGGAGGGCCTGGGAGTTCCCAGAGAGGTGGAGTGTAAGACCCGACCTGACATATAGACACAGACAAACAGGCACACACAGACACAAACATGCATTCCCACCCTCATGCACACATATACAAATACTCAGCACTCACCCAACGTAAGGATTGACATAAATGGACATGTACACACAATCACACTCCCCAAACATACTCTATACCCCGGGTCCAGGTACCCTCGACCCCAGAGGGGGAAACAGCACCCAGACCCAAGAGATGTTACCCTTCCCCCCGGGGTGGAGGCAAGCAGACCGTCCCAGGCTCCGCAGCAGCAGGGAGGCACATTCTTAAGGAGACTGGGGTGTTCCAAATTACACAAGAATAGATCTGATGGATTGATGAATCTGATTGTGAAGCTTTTAGTTGAAATCATAGTCAAGTATGTATGGAGAATGTTAGGAGAGACGTGCAACAGTGAGTGTCTGCATCCATTTATAAAAGATGCAGGGGGCTCTGACATGGTTTGTGACCACATTTCAGAATCAGAATCAGAATACTTTATTGATCCCTGGGGGAAATTACTTTTCATTACAGTGCTCCATTACAAACAAAATTAACAGAGACAGACAAGACCCTAACTAAGAATAGCACAATATATACAGCCATATATATACATAAAAGTCACTTATTAATAAATAGCTGGAAAAGAAACGTGTAGTTGTAGCAGTAACCAGTGTGTTAAGTGGATGCGTTGTACAGGGAGATGGCCACAGGCAGGAAAGATTTCCTATGTTGTTCAGTGGTGCTTTTCGGTAATCTCAGTTTCTCACTGAACGTGCTCCTGTGACTGACCAGCATGTCATGGAGTGGGTGGGAGGTGTTATCCAACATTGTCTTCATCTTGGACAGCATCCACCTCTCCGACACCACCTTGAGGGAGTCCAGCTCCACCCCCACAACATTGCTGGCCTTACGGATTAGTTTATTAAGTCTGTTGGCATCTGCGACCCTCAGCCTGCTCCCCCAGCATGCAACAGCATAGAGGATCGCACTGGCCACAACAGACTCATAGAAAATCCTGAGCATTTTCTGGCATATTTTGAAGGACCTCAGTCGCCTCAAAAAACAGAGACGACTCTGGCCCTTCCTGTAAAGTGCTGTGGTGTTTTTAGCCCAGTCCAGTTTATTGTCAATGTGTACTCCACGGTATTTATAGTCCTCCACAATGTCAACACTGACCCCCTGGATTGAAACAGTGGTCAAGTGTTTCCTGGTCGTCCTGAAGTCCACGATCAGTTCCTTGGTCTTTGCCACGTTGAGCTGTAGATGATTCTGCTCACACCACGTGACAAAGGAGTCGACCACAGCCCGGTACTCTGTCTCATCATCCCTGCTGATGCATCCAACCACCGCAGAGTCATCAGAAAACTTCTGAAGATGGCAGGTCTCTGTGCAGTGGCTGAAGTCTGTGGTGTAGAGGGTGAAGAGGAAGGGGGAGAGGACAGTCCCCTGTGGTGCCCCTGTGTTGCTGATCACCTTGTCAGACACACACTGTGGGAGACGTACATATTGTGGTCTTCCTGTCAGGTAATCAACAATCCAGGACACCAGAGAAGCATCCACCTGCATCGCTGCTAACTAATCACCCAGGAGGGTCGGCCTGATGGTATTGAAAGCACTAGAAAAGTCAAAAAACATGACCCTCACAGTGCTCGCCGGCTGGTCCAGATGGGTGTAGACACGATTGAGCAGGTAGATGATGGCGTCCTCAGTTCCGAGACGAGGCTGATAAGCGAACTGAAGGGGATCGCAGCTGGTCCAGGATGAGCCTTTCCAGGGTCTTCATGATGTGGGAGGTCAGTGCCACGGGCCTGTAATCCTGGGGGCCACTGGGACGTGGCGTCTTTGGTACAGGGACAAGGCATGATGTCTTCCACACCACTGGGACCCTCTGCAGACTCAGCATAAACAGTTTATGAAAGACTCCACACAGCTGGGGGGCACAGGTCTTGAGGACGAGGGGACTCACTCCGTCTGGTCCAGCAGACTTGCCTGAGTGAAGTCTCCTCATTTGCATCTCAACCTGGTATTGAGTGAAGGTGATGGGTGGGGGGTGGTTTCGGAGATTTTGCCAAATTGATGAAATTATGAATGCACAACAGTAAGGTCAGATTGTGACTGACAACTCAATATCATCTGGGAAGCATGTGATTGGCAACGGCTTCACTTTTCAGCATGATAATGATCACAAACACACTGCCAATGGAGTAAAGGGATACATGGATAGAAAAAAAACAGTCTTGGATTGGCCTCCAAGCTGTGTAGTATCATTTCGTCAGTGAGTGGAACAAAAGGAAGCCGACATCCAACAAGAACTTTTAATGTCCTTCAAGAATTCTGGAGAACTCTTCCTGAAGACTACTAATGTAGTCTTCGGCAGTGATTTATTAAATCATTTCACTTTGGTTATTATAAATGATAATATAATTTAATCAAAATTTCAGTGGTCACTGATCTATAAAAACTCCATGTATAGAATCACCAGTTTCCCAAAGTTTTACTGCTCCCACAGTCCACAGTCTTTTAGTTTCAAAAGATTTCCATTGAGGATTCTCGGAGTGCTCTGTGCCTCTCTTTTGCTGTTCTATATCTATTTTCTGTTCCTTTAGTCACTTGTTAGCCTCCCATCAAAAACATTAACCTGTCCTCTCTGCGTCCTGGTCTGACAACTATTGGGCAGCTTTCAACTGTCTTTGGTCCCATAGGTGGATGCTATATGATTAGTGAAGTAATGTTTGTGGCTTAGATAACTTCCTAGTAGTCTTAATATTCTTAATCTAGTTTTTTCTTGATGATCTTTTGCTGTTACTTCATCAGCCATGTAATCATCCAAACTGGCCCCAACTAAAGGCCTAATAAACCTTCTTTGTCAACTTGCCATTTTTATCTGACCACACATGTCAGTATATTTAAAACTTGTATAAGGAATAACATTTATCTTCAGAGAAGTTTAAGAGAGTGTCTTAAATCTTCATTTTTCCTAATGGCCAACAGGGGTGACTCCTGGTTTCAAAAAGAATTGTAGATTCATAGATTACATAAAAAAAATCCAATCTATGAGAAGACTGTGTAAACTGTAGTTCCCTATAACAAAATAGATTTACTCAAACACTCCTATTACTTTGCTTGAATGTTTTATTCTCATATTTTAATTTTCATTATTCTACTGTACATTTAAAAAAGAGCAATACTGCACTTTTAACTTTTATATCCCAGACAGCAATAATTACTACCAGTTTGAGTTCAAACCTTCACATTGAAATGAAAAACAAATCCAAATACAATACAAACTATAATTAAAATAAAAAGGATCAGCTCCACTTACAGCGCAGCCTCTTAAAACCAACAGCAATTATCTAATTCTGACAGAGGGTATTTTGCAAGGTGTGTGACGACAGGGAAAAAGCAAGTCTGTGTGTGTGTGTGTGTGTGTGTTTGTGTGTGTGTGTGTGTGTGTGTGATCTTGCAGCTTTCATCACTGACCTGTATTATGCGACGATGCAAAGTAAACTTGTCAAATGACTTTGCTTTTGCAAATAAATTGTCACACATCAGTGCAATACAACAATATGCTTTTCATAACAAGAAAGGCTTGCAAAATTACAGCAATTGCATTTGTTGGGGGGTTTTGCACAGCAAAATATACAAATAAAGAACACAAGACACTGCCGCATCCTCTAAAAGGTAGAAAGATTCATAGTAACAAACTCTGGTATTGTCTTTTGAATAGCACAACTCTTTGATGTGACTCGTGGTTTTCTGTCCTTCTTTTAGTTTTCTTTTTTGTTTTATTTGAAAATTCTGAGAAGAACAGAGCATTCAGTTTGGATTTCTGTTTCCACAACAGCAGACCATAATACCCAGGAGATACAGACGCTGCTGGCCTCAGACCATCACAAACCTCAGAAACCGCATTTGTGCAAGCAGATACATTTGTAATTCTGAGTAAAACACGATGAGCTGTAATAAGCCTGGCTTGACAGCTAGCATCAGAAAAATAACACCCTCCTTCCTAACTCTGGTATTAGAGCAACAGTTCTGGCAAAGCTGAGACGGACTTTCACGGTCTGTCAGGAGATGCAGTTCGGTTTGGAGATCTGAGTGAAATGTCAGTGAAGAATGCCACCCCATGCATCACGAGGCTTGTACTGGGCTTGTTTGTCTCCTTGGAGAAGAAGGAGGGGGTCTTAAAACCCCTCTCATGTGATGGCTGGTGTGGGGAGGGACCACTAATGAGTGCCATTTGGGCCCTTCATTTACAACACATGCTGGTTAACAGCCCACGACAATGTGGCTGTGTACTACAGCCTCTGTAGCTGCTCACCCTGGCCATTTATACAGAAAAACCACAACTCCGTGACTGCAGCTGTTGGTGACCCTAAATAAAAACAAGAAAAAAAACTTACAAAACAACACATCCACATAGCCTGACCTCTTAATAGAAAGTTTTTCAATGAAGGAAAAAAAAATGGTACAGTTGCTTAAAACTGTAGTGAGCAAAATTCAAAAAAAGTTTTTTTTGTTTTTTTTTTTCTTTTTAAATAAGCCAGAATTTGAAAAGTCTTATCATTACATGAGGACAAACATATGCAGGTACTTCATATGAGCTAAAAATGAGTCACTTCTGACTCTTGGCTTCACAGACTTAAAACCACACTCTCCTGGCTGCATAACCTATTCCACCACCGCATTTCACTTCTTGTATGGATTCTGGTTTTTAAACAGCTCACTTGAGTAATCTCACAGTCTCATTCTAGAGCAGAGCATACAAGAGATCCAGGAATCTATTTTCAGCTCAAATGACTTAAAATATGTTCAAAGGTTACACAGCTGCTCACTGCATTTCTTGTTAATTTTTTTAATACACTCCTAGATAAAGGTTTTTGTAGGAGAAAGAAAAGAATACTTACAAATATGTTTACATTTCATCAAGATGTTATAACTCATGCTTTTATGTGCCAAGACAAACAGCAGTAGCACATGGTAGCTGACAGGCTTTATTTCTGCTAATCAAAGTCACTGAACTGGACATCTCAACCTTGTTTGCATTGTTACCTTCTGTTGAGCATTTTGAATGGAATTACCTGACCTGAAAGTACTTTGGATGCGCTCCCAGGTGATTTTGGCCAAGAGAGTGGATACAGCCTGGGCAATTTCCCAGTCCATCATAGCAAACAACCACTTCACATCCACACAATTTAAAATCACCACTTAACATGCATGTTTTGTGGGAAAACATGTGCTGTGGGAAGAAGCTGGAGTGTCTGGAGAGAAGCCATGCAGGCACAGGGAAAACACACAAACTCAGACAAAGTTACTACCATTTCCCCCAAACGAATAGCATTAAATTAGCTGAATGATGGAAAAAACCTCAACAAAAAGATGGCCATCTATGAGCAAACACTTGGCGACAGTGGGAAGGAAAAAACCTCTTTTAACCAGGCCCCTCCCTGAGCCCGGCAGAACTCGGCTCAGCCATCTTATTGGTGATTGGTTGGGGGTGAAGGAGACAGGACAAAAGACTCGGTGTGTAAGAGAGCCAGAGATTAATAATAACTAAATAATGAGCTAATGATAACTAATTTCAAAGTGGAGTATAAACACATATACACATGGATGTGGATCCTCAGGTTTACAGCGTATACAACAAATACCCTGAATAACCAGTGTGGCCTGGTTTTATATACACCATTGTTCTGGAAACATCAGCTAAGATATGCTTAAGTTGTCAGAAATAAAGCTTTTTTTCACAGTGGTTTTGCAATGTTTACTCAATTAAATAAAATAATCTCTCAAGGATATGCTGTGCCTCCCTATCCTTACTTTGATTTATCATTTTGAAGTGATCTAGATCACATTGAGGCCTTTCATGCGTTGGCCGGAGATTGGCACATGCAGCAGTCCATCTGGATACAAGCTGGTTGCTCTTAAACTGACATTTATAGCCGGCTGACTAATAATAAGGAGCTACAATCGAAATCCTCTGCCATATATGTGTCCTTGACTGAGAGTTTCTTCTGCAGTGTTGGAATCCTTATATCATTTAATGTTCTCTATGGCCACAAAGCTCCAAAATGCTTCCCGGTGAACATGCACTGAAAGCGAAGCTGAAACAGCACCAGCAGAATACAGCCGATTTGATCTGGGAATTGTACTGCATTCACTTTTAAGGCGTCATTTAAATCTGCAACTTTTAGTGACCTCTGTTGGCAACATTTTGGAACAGCAGCAATTAAATTTTGACACCGGAGCCATGAAGACAGAAGCTGAAATTAAAAACTAAAAAGGCAAAAATACATACAAGTCCTACAGAGTCCTTAAACATTCATGTAAATTGTGTTTTTTATGTAACTATCCCTTTAATTAATTGTATTAATGTTACTGCTTGTAGTTATTTTTGTGTTTATATTCCCCAATGTACACCTCTGTTTATATATTGATATTTTTGCTGTTCTGTTTTTGACTGCTGCTAGTATCTAATCCTTAAAAAACCTGGATAATAAAAATATTTATCATTTATCCCATATAGCCCTCCTCTACTCTATATGAATTATTTAGTTCTGTGTAGCATGTAGCTTTTAAAAATTATTAATTCATAAAAAATCTTATAAACTTTAAAGGTTATATTTTTCAAATTCAAGTTACAAACAATTATATGGCTTATGGTGCAAACTGGTGCATTGTTACAAAGAAGAAAGGATGGGGCAGCTCAGCAAAACCAGAAGGCCTGAAAAACCATGGGAGAAAACTAAAGTGAGTGATCATCAACTTTTTCCTAGGTTAAGAAAAATTTCTTCACACCATTTAAACAAGTCAGGAACACTCTTGAGAAGATAAGCGACAGACTGTCAAAGTCTAAAATCAACAAACAGGAATGACTTGGGGGGAAAAAACGTGTTTAGAACATGCAAACCACTTGTTACACTTGAGGAAAGTGTAACAAGACCAGATTAGATTGGACTAGACTGAAAAACATCTAAAAGGATGTGCAGATTTCAGGAAAAAATTCTTTGGTCAAATGAAACCAAGATCAACGTGTACCAGAATGATGGGAAAAGGAAAGTATGGAAAAGGAAAGGAACAGCTCATGAGCTGAATCATACCACATCTATTAAACCTTTGGAATCATGTTATTCTTTGGGCATGTAAGTCTCCTGGTGAAATGGGGTCATTATTGATAGATGTAGAAGGATGAAGTGCACAGGACTATGCTCTGCTCAGATTCAGCCAAATGCTGCAAACCTGGCAGTCCTTCAAAGTGCAAATGGCCCAAAGCTTACTGCAAAGACAAGCTGACAGTTTCTCAAAGCAAAGAAATGGGATATTGTTTAATGAACAAGTCAGTCACCAGCTCTCAATAGAATAGATTGTGCTTTTCAGTTACTGAAGCAGAGAGACACACAAAAAGCTGCTGCAGTAAAGACCTGGTACATCATCTTAAAGGAGGAAACTCAGCATTTGGTTGCTTGCATGGGTTCTAGATGTGTGCAGGAAGTTATTAAATATTAAATGAGGTACTAAAAACAATCCTTGCATGTAAATATATATCGGTTTGTCCACCTGCTTTTGAGCCTCTGAGAAAGTGTGTAAAAAAGTGCCTGTAATTCCATAAGTACAAACATTGTGCCTTTGTCCAAAAAGGTTTTGAACCTGAAAGTAAAAGAAAAGAAAACAGAGTCAGTGTGTGGAGAACTTTGTTTAAACTCCACTCACTGTGGACTTTTTGTTCCAGGCTAGAAAATGAAAGCCAGAAATCTCAGCACCTGCCTGCATAATTATTCAGCCGCTGACATTCACCCGAAACCACATTAACCACCGAAGCCAAAAATCAGGCAAACGAAGTCTAAATTCATCATTTAATCTTATCATTTGGATATTTAATACAGCGTTCAAAGGATTCTGGGGTTTCTTCAAAGCACACGTTAAAGATTAGAGAAATTTGCTGCATTTTATGCATGAATGCTTCCGTCACACTTGATTTGTGTGTGCCACTCTGGAGTCCCTCATGCCACCCCAAATTACCAGTGTAATTGACATGATGTTATTACCTCACCTTCACATGACTCACTGGCATTAGATGTAGTCAACAGCGCGCATTCAACAGCCCGTGGAAATTCAATCACTTTCCTCAAGATGCCTGGGAAAGATTTAAAGGGAAACATACATGCCTCTAAATGTTTATTAGCTGCTTAATATCCTGTTTAGGGCGTCTTTTATCAGTTTGGTACTGTTAAGTCCCTCAGTTAAGTTACCGTTTCCTGTACCACTGTACCAGTCTCCTGCTTAGCCACTCCATTCCACTGAGCTTTGAAAAACATACAGTCTTAAATGAATCCTAATCGTCACACAGTAAACATAAAATGTGCAGTCTTTGTTTCTGGTGTTAAAAATGCAGGTCTTACTCTGTGGTTCGAAAATCAACACAACATGCCAAATGTCCCTCTTCATGGCAGGATGTGGGTTGCCCTCATGTTGGGCATGTTTTGACTGGGGATCGGGGAGTCACATTACCTCATGTTTCATTCAGCAGTCTGAAAGGCATTAATCATCCCATTAAACTGAGACAGATTTATAGCATTGTGTGTGAAAGTTCTTGGAACGCACATAACATTACTGCTCACTTAAGACCTCTGCACCCAAATGTCCGACTTAACAAGCAGAAGTCTGTACAGCTGTGCTTCACGCTTCCAATGACCAAAAAGTTCCTCCGCGCGCCAAAACGGAGCCAAAATCTTTTAACTACTCATATTAATGTGAATTTTTTCCTGTCTGCTTGGTTTTACTGGTTTAAACCCAAACAGTTAGAAATTAATTCCACCTGATCGCTTGTCTTTAGACACAAATTTCATTTTGCTGTGAAGGTTACTCGATGTATTTGCACCAGTCACTACCAATTTAATGTTAGGTCCTTAGGCCTATTTAACTGTAGTCTGTAAAGGCTGCCATTATTTTTAAAATTGCAAATCAGATTTGTGAGTTCAACCATCCTTGCATATGAACAGTTCCATGCTCATGCATTAGTTGTGACAATCGCTCTTCTTTTTTTACGAGTAACAAATATCAGTATTATCACAAGAGTAGATGATCTCATTTTAGAAGAGAAAATCATAACCAAGTGCTTGTATCGGCTGTTCCTATATACTAGCTGCTTGAGGCTGGTCTCAAAGGTGAGTCCATCCCCATGGATTCCCATGTGAAGCTGTCCAGTTAAACCTATTGTTTTAGTGATTCATCAGCAAACATCCCAATATTTCTTCATACCATGGGTCTCTGGCATTGTATTTTAAACCTCAGATAATGTGACCTACAGATAAAATCAGTTGTTAATGCTTGTTTTAACAGTAGTTAACATTTTTAAAGCAATTGAGACTTTTAACAAAAGCTAAAACATTTTTGAATCAACAACCTTGAGAAGGCCTTTCGTGCCTTTATCACATTCACATATGGTTACTGTAGTTGCATAAAACAGCAGGTTTTAGTAATTCCAATATCTTACAACTAACTAAGTTGGAGCTTTGAACATCTGGAACCACCTCCCTCTCCAGATTAGCTCATCTACCTCACAAACAAAATCCGGATCCGAACTGGAAACAGAACTCCCCTCACTGGTCTTTTCAGCTTCAGATTTATTTGATTCACAGCGTCAGTTATCCAAGCATGCTATGAAATGGGTGATGTCACTGCTTTAAAAACAGTATATAGGGAAGACAGCATGAAGACAGTTTTTTATAGTATGATGCTCTGTCAAAATCTAGTCCTCCTGCATTATTTCCTGCACCAAAGAGCAAAGCTAAAGAGAGAATGTTTTTCTTAAAGTCTCAGCTAATCCATTTTTTGGGTTAATATTTATTTTCTCTAAATTATTTAGAAAAAAATAAAAGGTAATATGTAGCAATAATTTAAAAGGCTACATTGATTCAAGCTTTTGTTCATGTTAATGTTCACTGGCTAACTGACTTTTATTTAAAAGTAACTAGATTTGGAAAATTGGCGTGCGCACAGTTTTAATATAGTACTTAAGCACATGTACTGTTGCACTTCTTTATAAACAAACACACACACACACACACACACACACACACACACACACACACACACACACACACACACACACACACACACAGAGAGAGAGAGAGAGGACAGAAAAGAGAAACTTCACAGTGTTTCTTAATGAAGACACCAAACAGTCATGTGGAGGTGATTGGCAAGGCACACACAGATGTTATACAGAAATGTTGTAGCCTCTGGCAACATGCTCACCCTTCCTTTAAACAAAGCCAGCTCTCTTCAACTTTGTTTCACTAATAAATGTTAGATCAGAAACAGAGATTTGTTGTTTGTACCATCTCTTTCACTTTCATGTAAAATGTGCAGCTATTCCCTGCAGCAACTAACATGACTTCAGATTTTGCAAACTGCCAGTAATAGAGTTCCTGTGCGTGTTTAGTAAACTGGAGGAC
The DNA here is from genome assembly GCF_965226115.1 of Aulonocara stuartgranti. Lineage (NCBI taxonomy): Eukaryota > Metazoa > Chordata > Actinopteri > Cichliformes > Cichlidae > Aulonocara > Aulonocara stuartgranti. Next base: position 31,626,926 of record NC_138948.1, read on the forward strand.
TAGTCAGCACAGTCTGGAAACAAGCTTTATTTGGCAGCTGTTAAATCTGTCTTGGCTATAAAAGCTTCTGTATCTTTTCTTGTTTTAGTCCAGCCTTGTATTTTCTTGACATTTCTCATGTCCTACACCCAGACACCTACCACCAGGGTTACAAGAGAAGCATAACATCTGCTCTTCCTTCCACAAAGACTGGAATTCTTTTTCAGCTCCTTTTCTAGCCTATTTATTGAGGGATCAGAAAAGCATTTTGTTTTTTAAGAAAAACGTCCCATATATAAAGCAAGAAACCTGTTACACTGTTACTTTTTTGGGTAAAAAAGAACTCTGAGCAGAGTGATACAGCAACAGCAGGAATTTGTGCATTTTGCCAGACCTCCAGTGACCAAGAGGAAAGTCACAGAAAGTCACAGAAAGTCACAGAAAGTCACAGAAAGTGACAGAAACACTTGGCAGGATGGGTACGATTGGTAGCATTGCATTTGTTGTGACAAACAACTGAGTTTTAAAAACACATTTTTGGATTGGTGTATGAATATCAGATTGTTAAACTTCTGATAATTTCTGCTAACAATGTCTGAAAGGTGTAGTCCACGAACTGACATGCAGTTCTCACAGAAAGCAAATTCAGTTTTAGAAACAGGGGAGCTTAAACACCCAGGGGAAGCATGGAGTAGTGCCACCAATGTTTACTTCAAAGTGGTCCATTGATAGAGATTTGGCAACTGATCAGAATGTATGCGGAGCATCTTTCAGTTGGATGTTTTTCAGGCATTTCTAGGATGATCATGAACATGCCTAAGAGACATCTATCATCTCCTGTTTTTACTTAGAAGACTTGTTTTCGTTCCTGTCCCGTGTTAGGTCTGTTCTTAGCTCTCCTCTTTGTCTTCCCCTGACTGTCCTGATTGCCTTTACCTGTGTCTTGTTACCCTCCTGTTGTTTATTACCCAATCTTCTGTGTACAAACAGTCCAGTATTCCCGTTAGTACTGTCACAGTGTGTGACTCTCCACATCCTGCTGCTTTTCTTTCCTCCTTTCCTGTCTGTTCGGCAGTGTTGGTCAAGTTACTTGAAAAAAGTAATCAGTAACTAATTACTGATTACTTCCCCCCCAAAGTAATCCCATTACTTTACTGATTACTTATTTTCAAAAGTAATTAATTACTTAGTTACTTAGTTACTTTTTAAAAACACGATTTACAACCTGAAGAGGTGATAAAGCGATAGATCTTTCAGCCCAATTCTACTTTTTCTGCATAATCCATCATACAAAATGTAATCAAATGGAAAAGTCTCTTTTTTTAACTTGTTTTATTAGTTTTAATCTTTTGACTTTATGCATCAAGCAAAAATTTAATTATATGCAACATTCTCTGACTGGAAGAAAGTTGTTTAATATTTAAACCTATTTTTTGCACATTCCAGCACATAATTTTTTTTTGTGTGTGTGTTTACACTCACTCTTTCAAATAGATGCAAGTAAAACACAGCAGAAAATAAATAAAATCAAAGACTAGCGGTCCTTTTGCTCTATTTTCACCTGTAAAGCAGGAGTTGGGTAGGCGGAGGTTTACCCTGGTGCAGGTGTGCTGCAGCGGTCAGTGGAAGAATCCACGAGTTTCTCTGTGAATTTCCCATTACGTCGTAGCGCATTCGGTGCTTGCTTGGAAGTTTAGGGGGGGGGGGTTTTCGCTGTAAAAAGAAGTTGTCTTCCCACGCACAACGGATGCTAATGTTTTTGTCACTTTTTATGGAATCAAATTTAAAGTAAGGTCAGTACTTCCACGCTTTAAACGCTGCACGCTCATACTCTCTCCTGCACTCGATATATGATCCATTGTTGATCTGCACACAGCTGTTGTCACGAACGTCGCACTTGCTTACGTCACTGTCATGAGACATTCTCGCAAAAAAATCACGGTTTTAGTAACGCAGTAACGCAGTGTTCCTACGGGAAAGTAACGGTAATCTAATTACCGTTTTTGCAATAGTAATCCCTTACTTTACTCGTTACTTGAAAAAAGTAATCGGATTACAGTAACGCGTTACTCGCGTTACTGCCCATCTCTGCTGTTCGGTGTGTTGGACAGCTCCTGCTTAAAAAAAAGGCATTTTTGGTACGCTCAACCTTGAAAAGAAGATGGATGGATGAATCAATCAATGCTTCATCTGTGCTTTAATAATGAGTAACATACACACTCAGACTGGTCTAAGGAGCTTGGAAAGAAAAGTGTCGGAACTTCTTTAAGTTTCTTGAAGAAGCTTCGAAGTAGTGTCATCATGGATGATTCTTCAAGAAACTTAAAAAAGTCAGATGCTTTTCTTTCAAAGTTCTATAGACTGCGATGACCTGGATGATGGAGAACCTTCCCAGACACAGACACTCAGACCAATATTAAATGGTAATATAATAATTAAAGACATATCTCCAGTCAGTTAACTGACAGAAAGGCAGTTTTCTTAGAAGTAGAACCAGGTTCATTGAAGGCAATCATCTGGCAGGACTGATCGGAGGTGATGGGACTGGCACTTGCTACCACAGAGAGTAGAAGATCTCCAAAATCGTGCTGCACATATTTATGGATGTGAGCTTCCTCAGAAAGGGGGTGTTAAGGTAGGAGTTAAGAATACTTTCATATTCCAGGGACAACGCACAGTTTGCAACTTTATAGTTAGGTTTCATTCAGTGGTTTTAGCAAGGAACAACTTAACCAGTTGCACATGTAAAATATATTCCCCCAGCAGATATGCAACACTAAAATGGAAACTTTGAGTTTAATCTTTACACATCTCAGTAACACTAGTCTTAGTTCATTCTGCACCCCTCAGTTTTCAGTTTCAGTTTTCAGTTTTATTTGTCATATGCAAGTTAGCACAGGGTCAACATTGCAATGAAATGTGTTTGACGAGCAGCAGTCACTCAGCAGCATGATACAGTAGGAGTAAAAATAATAAAGAAAATAAAATAATAAAGAAAATAGAAATATAGTAAGGGGCAAAATATTAGAGAGACATGGTAAAAGAGAAAAGATGACTAAATATATATGTATCTATAAATATAAATATATGTACACTAGTGATTAAATAAGAAAATCTTGAAAAGAAATATGACGGGAGGGCAGATGGGATATTGCACAGGAATGAACAGCAGAAAATTACAGTATTGCACTTTTTAAATATAAATATCAATGACAATAAAGTGGAGTGACCAGTGCAGATTAAACAGAGTACTTGTGAAGCTGCAGGGTAGCTTCTGAGTGCTGTGTTGTGTGTATTTTAAGTGTTGTGGTTGAGGTGTCGTATGGCTTGGTGGTAAAAACTGTTTTTGAGTCTTGTAGTCCGAGCAGACAGGCTCCTGTAACGTCTGCCAGATGGTAACAAGGAGAACAGCTGATGTGCTGGGTGGCTGTGGTCCTTGATGATGCTGTGTGCTTTACGGAGGCATCGCTGGAGATAAATGTCCTGAATGGCAGGAAGCCTCGTGCCAGTGATGTGCTCTGCTGCCTTCACCACCCTCTGTAGTGATTTACGGCTGCTGGACGAGCAGCTTCCGCACCAAACTGTGATGCAGCTCGTCAGCAAGCTCTCAATTGCACACCTGTAAAAATTTGAGGTGATGTTGGCATTCATGCTCAGCTCTCTAGTTACCTGTTTAGGGTTCAAGGTATGATTGGTGTTAGGTTTACGGACCAGCCGCTCACAGTTTCAAACTGCTGCTAGAATGGCTAAGGCATCTTTTCTTTCCAAAGTCATTTTGGCTAATGGTCACAACCCCCGTATGCTATTTAAAATTTTTAATTCTGATGTTAATCCCTGTCCTGATATGCCTTTACTGTATTCACAAGCTCTTTGTGAGCGTTTTCAAATTATTTTTTTAGATAAGGTTTTATCCCTTAAGCTTTCCTTTTCGTCTGCCTCTTATCCAGTCTTTTCCTCTGAGTGTAATTCAGCTTTTCATCAATTTGAGCCCGTGTCGCTTTCGACTCTGAAGCAGCTGGTTGATCAACTAAAAAACACCAATGCTGTGTTTGATATTCTCCCATCACGCATTGTTAAGGGCTGCTTTGATGTAATTGGACCGAGCATTGTATTCTTAATGAATTTTTCTCTACTCTCTGGAGCTGTCCCACTGGCCTTTAAGCATGCTGTAGTCCAGCCTATTCTGAAAAAAAAAAAGAATCTTGATTTTTATGATCTTTTGAACTATCGACCAATCTCTAAGCTTCCGTTTCTGTCTAAGATCCTGGAGCGACTAGTTCTCTCTCAGCTTCAGGCGTACTTAGACGCAAACAACATTGCAGAGAAATTTCAGTCTGCCTTTAAGCCACGGCATAGCACTGAAACAGCCTAGAGTTCTCAATGACCTATTTGTAAGCACTGACTCTGGACGCTCTGTGGTCCTGGTTTTATTGGACCTTTCCTCTGCTTTTGATATGGTTGATCATAACATTCTTCTACAAAGACTTGAGCATACTGTGGGTACAAGAGGCACTGCCCTCAACTGGTTTAAATCTTATCTTGCTGACAGGTCTTTTTCGGTTAATTTGGGCAACTTCTCATCTTCCTTGGTACCTGTACGCTGTGGTGTGCCTCAAGGATCTGTATTAGGCCCTATTCTCTTTTCGCTATATCTGCTCCCTCTTGGAGCAATTTTTGAGAAGTATAATTTTGCCTTTCATTGCTATGCTGATGATATACAGATTTATTTTGAGATTACTGATGATCTTGCTATGTCTTTTCACTATTTTCATGAATGCATGCGTGAGGTTAAAGGTTGGTTCAAGAGTAATTCTCTTGTCCTGAACGAAAAGAAAACGGAGATCGTGGTGTTTGATAGTAAAATCCCCCACGACCAACTGTGTGCTACTCTGATGCCTTTTGCTAGCTCTCCTTCTGATTATGCCAGTAATTTGGGCATACTACTGGATAGCTCCCTTAAATTTGACAAGCAAGTGTCTGCTGTTGTGAGGTCTAGTTTTAATCAGCTGCGCCTCATTTCTAAGGCTAAGCGCTATATTCCGCACATTGACTTCGTGACTTCCAGGTTGGACTACTGCAACTCTCTTTACATTGGCCTTTCCTCCACCCTTCTCGTTAGATTGCAGACTGTCCAGAATGCGGCGGCACACCTTTTGACAGGTAGCAGGAAGTTTTCTTCCATCACTCCTGTTCTTGCTGGCTTGCACTGGCTTCCAATTAAATACCGTATTCAATTTAAAATATTACTTTTCACCTACAAAACCATTAATAATTTGGCACCGAGCTACCTCAATGAGCTTCTCAGGTTACACACTCCTGTCAGAGCACTTAGATCTGCTACCCAAATTCTTCTGGAGCAACCTCGTTCTCAGCTGAAGTCTCGCGGTGACCGCGCGTTTGCTGTAGCTGCCCCGGTCTTATGGAACAACCTTCCTGTTGCTATTCGGGCGTCTGACTCAATGCCACTGTTTAAATTACGGCTGAAGACTTATTTGTTTAATCTTGCCTTTCCACCTAGTTAACACTTGGTGATGTGTTGGTACATTTTTATCCGTTATGCTTGTGAATACTTTTATATCTTATGATTGTCAAGGTTTTTATAATTGATATGTGCCAGGTCCTTTCTCTTTTCCCTCCCATCACCCTTTTCCTATTTTATTTTTGTCAAGCACCTTGGTATACCCTTGGTTTTTTAGTGTGCTTTATAAATAAAGTTTATTATTATTATATCAAACTCTTGACATGGAGGTTTTTTACCTTTTTGGAATACTCGAATAAATGAATGAATCTTATAACAGAACTGTAAGTCCAGCATGCATGTATGAGTGGATTTGATTTTCTAGTTAATCCAAAATGTGTCTAAAATGCCAAATGGTTCACTGGTAGCGGTGAAGAGGTCATTACATGAATCAAATCAACAACCCAGACTAAACATGAACCAATCCCACAAACCAAAATGTTTCACTTTCAGGTGTACCTAGTCAGAGCATGTTAAGGTGATGCAAACTACACAATAAAGCACACATGCAAGATACCTGCTCTACATGTCACTCCCCTTTTAGCACAGCAAGAAAAATAAGTGATAAGGAAGAGGAGAGCCTCAGGCCTTATTGATTTACCACCTACTTTGAGCAGTTGACCTACTCCCTTGTTCAGCTGAGTTTATTTTTGCACTACGTTGTGAACAGCTTGGCCTTCTCTCTGAGTTTAATTATTAAAAAGAACCCAGCTTTGTCCCAGTTCTACATCTCTGTGTTTCCTTCACCAAGAGTCTTTTGTTACATCCCTTTGACTATTTGGGGAATAATAATGGGTGCAGAATCGTGCACATTTAAAGTGGTAATCATACCTCTACGTTAATGGGGAATGCAGTGAAAATACAGTGGCTAACTTTTCTAGTTTATCATATTAATATATGTTGCCTGTGCCATTCAATTAAATAAGACGTACACTACTTTTATCTCAAAGTTTTGAAATGATCTCAGAAATCTGAAATTTTGTTTCCTTTTATATTTATTTTTACATAGAATTTCATGACAAGACACTGGACACTACAGGTAAATTACACGTACAGATATCATTTCAATGTTTTTCATAGAATTTGTTACAGTTTTGAGGTTTGCTTACTGCATGGGGATGGGAGGTTTTGTGTCATGGTCCTGCGGCCATGACTCAGTGACTTTGTGTTTGTGTTCCTTATTGTTATTATTCTCTTTATTATTCTTGGGCTGTTTTGGGATGGTTTGTGTTTTGGGATTTTAGATACTGGGTTTTGGGTTTGTGCTCCCTCTATTGGTCCCTGGTGTTAGTGTTCCCCTGTCTCGTCAGGTTAATCAGGTCCAGCTGTGTCTCCCACCTGTGTGTGATTTCCCAGTGTCTCTCTGTGTACTTATAGTGTGTGTTTGCCTCTGTTCCTCGTCGCGTCGTCTGTATTCATACCTTGTGAAATCCCCTGCGTGCTCTCCCTGCTGTTCTCCCTTCATGTTCAGGTTTGCCACTCCTTTGTGTAGTTTCTCCCAGTTTAGTTCGTCCTTAGTTCTGTTTGCCATCTCCACTTTATGTTCAGTATTGTCAATAAATCACCCTTCACGTCTGAAATAGTGCTGCGTTTGAGTCCTCCTTCCACTCTTCACACGGCCGCTGCCCCGAGCCGTGACATTTTGGCTGGTTTCCATCCTTGTTATTGTCTGCCTTGCCCTTACTGGTTCAACCTGTGTCTTCTTTGCATGTTAATGGGTGGCTGTGGCTCAGGAGCTAGAGCGGACATCATCTAAACACAAGCTTGTTGGTTTGATCCTCAGTTCCTCCAGTCTACATGTCCAAGTGTCCTTAGGTAAGATACTGATTTCCCCAAATGCGGATTCCATTGGAGAATGAATGAAAGAACTAGCTTAGCTGAGGATCTGTGAAGGTTCTCAGTCATTCAAGAGCCTTCCTTTCCACTTCCTCCATGTAAAGGTTGGCTACAATAGGTGACACGGGGGAGCCCATGGCACAGCCATGTTTTTGGCTGTAGAAGCCTTTGTTTTATTCAAATACAACGAAGGCTCTTGGCTCTTTCAAAGGAAGAGTACCCAGCCACTGGTACAGATATGTGGACGACACTTGGGTCAAAATCAAGACACAAGAAGTGGAATCCTTCACTGCGCACATTAACACTGTGGATAAAAACATCAAGTTCACCAGGGAAGACACAAAGGATAACTGTTTGCCTTTCCTGGACTGAGCTGTGCACATTGAAGAGAATGGCAACCTCAACATCGAAGTTTACCGGAAGCCCACACACACGGACCAGTACCTCCTCTTTGACTCCCATCACCCTCTGGAACACAAACTTGGAGTAATTAGGACCCTACACCACCGGGCAGAACATGTTCCCTCTAAGCCTGAAGGAAAAAAGAAGGAACACACACATGTAAAGGAAGCACTCAAAACGTGCAGCTATCCTAAATGTGCGTTCTTAAAGTCAGCAAAGAGGCACAGAAAAGAAGATCAGACACCAGCGAGGGAGGATAAGAAGGACAGACACAACAACATTGTCATCCCCTATGTAGCCGGTGTATCAGAAAAACTCAGGAGAGTTTTCTCCAAGCATGACATCCCAGTGTACTTCAGACCCAGCAACACGCTCAGACAAAAACTGGTTCACCCGAAAGACAAAACTCCAAAACACAGACTTAACAACGTGGTGTATGCTGTACAGTGCAGCGAGGAATGCTCAGACCTCTACATTGGAGAGACCAAACAGCCACTTCACAAGCGCATGGCACAACACAGAAGAGCCACCTCCACAGGACAAGACTCAGCAGTCCATCTGCATCTTAAGGATAAAGGACACTCTTTCGAGGATGCCAATGTTCACATTTTGGACAGAGAGGACAGATGGTTTGAAAGAGGAGTGAAAGAAGCCATCTATGTCCACTGTGAGCGACCATCTTTGAACAGAGGCGGTGGTTTACGACACCAACTGTCTGCCATCTATAATCCAGTTTTGAGTTCCCTCCCCAGACGCCTTAACGCCCACTCACATCCTGGGCCATCTGACCTCAGGAATTCGCATGATAAGGTAGGGCCAGGTTTCACAGTGAACACACCCGAAACTCTGGCTGATTGGGACCCACACCCAGTTTCACACCTTGGCTCAGGCGATTAGAGGATCATCAGGGGGTCCTTTTCTCCCTCTGTGGGGGGTTACTCCCACTAGGTTTAAATCTGGGACTCCCCACCATTTGACCTTAGAACTGAAGAAGCTTCTCGGATGAGAGGTGAAACGTCTTCAAGCAACTTAAAGAAGTCCAGACGCTTTTCTTTGCAAGCTCCTTTAACTAGCTTAGCTGAGGATCTTTGGTGATTGACTGAGGGCTTTATATGGACCCAACTTTACACAAGAAACCTATGTGAGATGTGCATTTCACATTAAATTAAAGCATGTCAAGCTATGGGCTACACTGGGAAATGATTTTGATATCCCAATAGAAAACCTTAGACACCCCTTTCCCTGAGGATGAAGCTATAAATCCAATGCTAGAGACTGTCTTCAGGTGCTCTCTCAGGTGTGTCCTGATGCAGGAAGAAAGTTGAAAGGTTTCAGTCCCTTTTTTAGACCCACACCTCGCCAGGGTGCCAGTGTCATCTCTGCATGCTACTTTTACGTTAACCCATGTTATGTTATTTCTCTTCTATAGTTGCCTCCGCCTGCTTTTATGGTTTTAATCAACTAATAGGATTATTCTGACCACCAGAGCGCCTCTGTTTGTAGACGTACGATGCAAATCCGCCCTAGTTTATCCTCAGTACCACAAGATTTTAACCGCTTGTACTTTATTCCTGTATGTCGTCAGAAGAGCTAGCCAGCACAGTAAATGTATATCTGTTGCACAGTTTGAAATACCACTGGGGATTAATTGCTCTGTTTTGTTAAGGATTTCTCGCTGCTCTGTTTCTACTCGTACCAACTGCAACTACTGGCACAAATTCTCACCCATTGAGGAGGGAGCAAATTAAACTGATCAAAGGAAACCACAGTCTTTGTACATATCTCCCTCCCAACACTGTCGTAATTATGAGCTTCATAAGCAACATGACAGACAATCAGAATGAGTGACTTGCGCAAACCAAGCTGTCTAGAAGACCGATTGTGTTTATCCCTCAAAAACCGCGTGACATCACACAGTCGGGGATTGAATCGTCCTCTCTCTCCTCTGGTTTTCATTACCTCGCCTGGGAATGCAACGGAGAAATGGTACACATCATATAATTTTATGCTGTGATTGCCAAACAATAAGGTGCTGCTAAAGCCTGTTGTGAGAACATGCTCACATAGGGTCTATTGTTATAAGTGACCACCCTTTGAGAAGACCTACCTTACCCTTATTTATTTATTTTTTAAAATTCTTCATCAGTAATACTAAGAATTGATCAGAGAATGTCTCTCAAGTATTTCCAAAGTGTTAACTGCTCCAAGATGGAAATAAAAAGCGCAAAAATTTTATGACAAAATTAAAAACAGGGTGCAGTAAAAATGAGAAACAATTGAGAGATTAAATGTACTAAGAATGAGGGGATTAAGGGCTTGTTTTTGATTTGTGCTTACATGCCATGTATACGTACACTAAGAGAGTAATGCAAGTATTGCTCCTGGTGTCAATTCTGAAAGCGTGATGATCTCTTTTGAGTTGAACTCTGCTCTCAAGAAGGGTCATGTCTTCCTTCCACACCTGATGGTGGATGTGCCTGACATATAGAACAGTTACTTTTGGTGATGCAGTGGTCATGGTAACAAGAACCAGTAATTTACAAGACAAGACAAGTTAACAGAATGTTATAGTGAGTTAAAATGAGCCAAGATGGCTGCCTGTAACTGACTTGGTAGTTATTCTAGCCAATTGGCAACTTTGCCTTAATTTTGATGTTAATCAAGGGGCCGCATAAACAACTAGCTGAATATCCCATAAATATCATGAATATGCAAAAAACTGTATACCTGTATAGTCCCATATTTGAGGCCACAGTAATAAAAAACTTGTCCTTGTAAAAGATGACTAGAGAAAATTTCTGAATGGTACAGTATATGGGTGTGTTTCACAGTAATGCTAAATTAAACATAAAATACTTTCTACTTATACTTTGAATACTTCAAGAATGAAGAAAAAGCTTTTTTTTCATGCAACTGTAATGCTGGATTGAGCAAATATCACATGTTTATCATATTTGCTTTTGCCTCTTATAATAGTTTAAAATTAACCTGAGTGATAAAACGCCTCCATGGTAGCAGGTCAGGAAATGGTAGAAGAGGTTGTGTAAATGCAAAATATGTACATATTTAACCAAATTATTTTCTCTGTTCTAATTAGTACCATCTGGAAACTTCACATGGACAACCGATGAATGGGTTCATCACAAGAAAAAAAGGTTAAAAGAGAGAAATAGAATAAAGATATACATAAAAAAATGAAAAGAAATATTTGATTGAAATCATCAAACACAGGAGGAAACATAGGAGGAGGATTTTCTTTAATGTGGTCAAGCATAAGGGCACAATGATTTGAGAAAGTATGACCTTAATGAGCTTAGGATACTTTTTTAAAAATTATATTAATTTCTTTATTTGATACCTGCAAGACATAAAAAATGGCAAAAAACTCTTCAGTTCATTTAGCTTGGTTTCATCACGTGTTGACCTGACAAAGCACCTGTCCCCTGCTCACTCCTCGTCTTCACACTTGTCCTCATCATCGCCTGCATGTTATTGCAGCACACTTGGTTGTGTCAGCAGATCAAGCCTTTCTTTGTTGTGCACACAGTCTCTGCACTCTCTAAAGCTAATGCTGCATTCCCAGTTCACAGCTGGAATTCTCAACTGGACTTCCCCCTCAAATAAGGCTTCCAACTTGGAAAGAAATTTACAATCCAAGATGGTGGCTATGCATGTCAGCAACAGCAAGGCTGTAACACTTGTATTCTGTACTGCACTGTTGTGTATGTAATGTATGTTTCTTATGTTGAATTCACTTTAAAAAATTTTTAGATGTAAGTCATTCTCTGTATGTAAGTCAGTGCCTTAAAAACACTAAAAAACACTAAAGGGGGACACATTACTTTCACTTGTTTAGAGAGGTGATTGAGGATAAATCATAATAACATGATAGTATGTAAAAGAGATTTTATTTAATATTATGCAAATGCAATAAAATACCAAATAAATACAACTGAAATAATGATCACAGCACTACTCTGTAGTGTAGAATTTGAAATTAAGCATTAACTGTCCTATGAGTGTTTGAGCTTTATTGTGCAGAACTACAGTATACCCTCATGAAGTCACGTGGCCTCAGTTGTTCATGGATTTCTTTTTAGACCTGAGCTAATAATTGTATACAGAAATTTAAATTTCCTCTGCAACTTTTTTTATGTCTTTTTTTGTATATATATCATTTTTTTCATGTATTCATTTAATGATCAACAAGTTATAATATATTAAATAAATATTAACATAAATTCAACTAAATTTCTATATAAAATTACATTATACATTATTGTATATTTTTTTTAGTATTGTAGAGAGAACACAAAACAAACATAGAGGAGAAGGTGGCTTGGGATGGTGAAATACCTGTGCAGTCAGAGGCGGGAAGTTTGAAAGTAGTCAGTCTAAGAGCATTATTCATGTTTCCTTTTTGCATTTCCAGCAGATGCAGTCCAGCATTCCCACATCATAACAGTTTACCGCGTGTAGCTCTCTTGTGCAGATAAGTAGTGTTTCGCTAAGTGTTCTCTTTTTTTTTGTTTTGTTCTTCTTAAAGCTCTAAGATGTCTCCCAAATGCATATTTAGGGTTTAAACTATAAAAATAAGCACTTATAAACGTTTTTTGATCACATCCAGGCATAAATTAGCATAATGCAGTTTAAACTGACTAATTTAAATAAAGTAAGAACATTTCTTGCATTTGCAGCACAGGCTGCAAGTTGACCATAAAGGTAACATTTGAGAGAAAATAGAGCCTGAGCCTAACAGCAGCCAGACATTCTTTTTAACTTCTCAGTAGCAGTTGAAAAGCACCTTAGTGTTCCAGGAGTAGGAGAAATGTTTCATTGACTGGTTAATGGAAATGGAAATGTCATGTACAATGACCCTCAGGGCACCTAACCTCCAGCCCCCAAACAGAATCCGTAGGCTCTGAGCTTGGATAGAAACCATAGGAGCACAGGAGGATTGGGGGTGGAGGTAGGTGGGGTTATATCCATGTGAAACCAGCCCAAACAAAGACTCCCTGTTTCTGGGGGCCAGACAACCCCCCACTTCTCAGAACGAGATAAATAAATAAATACAAATGGAAAAAGAAACCATATACACCCACTGAAAGGGCCTGTAAGAGAGTGACTGACAGACAATTGAAAAGACAAATTGTTACATTGTCTTTGGGTGGGGATGGGCAAGGGGCTGATGCGCAAATATAATTACAAGGAGACGTGAACCTGGGGGTCAGGGGTCGGAGTAAGTGTCTGACCCCAAGTTTTAGGCCAGCGCTGGGGAAGAAAGAGGGTCTGAATTGGGCCTGTGTCTCTCTTCCTAGCTCCTGCATTGGTTCTTTTTTACTCTCAATGCTCTTTATTTCAATACCCCTTCTTGAGAAAATCCTAAAAAAATAAATAAATCAATTAAAAAAAAATGTAAAAAGCCACCTTTTCTACAGCAGAGCTAAAAAATTGCTGATGAGGCATTTGTCCTGCAGCCACTCAGCCATGTTTCATTTAATTGCTTTTCCACCCCTCTGTGCCCCTCTGTCACAGCAGCCTGGCTCTGATAGACAGTGCTGGAAGCTGGAGAGGAAGGTACTGTTATTTTGACAGTCAGGCGAGGAGACATGGTTGACCTGACCCACACTCACTTGGCTGGCTTTCCCATGGTGCTGAAGGGGCTGAGAACTGGAGTGATGGGAATTGCTCCAGCATCTGCCTCTGGTACTTAGATTAAAAGAAAGACTTGAAGTACGTCAGCGAAGTATGTCAGGAGCATGCCAGCTTTAAAGCAGTCTCCTCACATTTTCTTTTTCAAAATACATACTTTTATTTTTTTAAGCCATAATGAAAGGTGGTAAAACTCCTCATTCATGGTCAGGAGCATCTTTAGGTGCCTCTGTAGTTTTTTAATCATCACCTATATCATATTATGTGCCACTACTGCATGATTAATGAACCCCCCAAGGCATGACTCGTATTAACTGATCATTTATAACGAAGATTACAATACCAGATTTTTAAAGTAAGCTCATGTAACTTGTGTAATTAGTTTACATTTTGAGAAATTAATAATTTGATTTTGTTGCATTCATAAAAGTATAGAAGTTCTCATAATACAAACAACAAACCTAGTTCTCTACTTTGTACCAATACTGCTCCTGTAAGAATAACTTGGTTTCTGTAAATGGTGAATATGCAAAATATATTTGATTTGCAATTATAATGTATTGAGATTCTGAAAAACATAGAAACTTTATGGAACCCAAACTGCTGCAGCTGAGTTTGTCTTTTTAGTATAATGTGTATTTTTTTATACAGTAATCCAAAAGTAATTTAAAAGTATTCACCTTAGATCACCTCTTAATCTGATAAACAAGTTTCAAACATCATCATGAGTGTAATTTATATTTACTTTTTCAAGGTACTCTGAGGCCAACTGTATTAACATGTAGTACGCCTATTTATGAGCTCCAATCTCTTTCTCATACTAATACTTTTGCGGGATAAGAGATGAAAATGATCACAAAGCAGGAGGACATTGCACATAGGGAATAAGATATATTTAGATTTGACCCTTGTTAGCATTTTAGTTTATTAGCCTGCTAATGGGCATTAGCTAACAAGCATAACTAGTGCAATCCTTTTTTTTTTTTTTTTTTTTCCGCCTGTCCCATTTGGTTCTTTAGCCATCAGAATTGTTGTCTGAAGACCAACAAGGATACCCAATGGATTTACTTTGCCAAATGGATCATCGTGGCATTGCCGTATTGGTCCATTTGGTCGATCTTTGTTTTTATTATTTATTATATTTTATTTTCAGATGTTACAGACGGGACAGACATGAGTGAGAGATAGGAAAGGGAGAAAGAAAGAGGAAGGAAAGGAAAAACAGAAGGGGAGAGGGACAGTGAGAAAGGGGGGGAGAAAAAAAATAAAAATCTCCTGGATCACCTGTTGAGAGAAGAATAGAAAACAAGCAAAAAAGACAAAAAAAACAAAAAACAAAGCAACATACTAAACACAACACCATCACATTAATCTAGCTAAGTGTAAACAGCAGTAAATACTAAATATTCAATGTTGTTGTGCAGCACGCAGGACAGATGTGCTTCGAAGTAGCAGCCAAGAAAGGTGTGCAATCCTTTGACAGATGATGGCTCCGGTATTGTGTAGTTGGTCATCTGAAAAGATAAATGTTAGATTTATCATTTTTGACATTTGTACTTTTATACATGCTATGGATTTTTTCCCTTTAAGTGCAGGGCACTGTGAGAAGTTTCTAAGAAAATTACAGTTACAGTTAAGAATTTAATCAAGGATGTTTCTGCAATTCTGGGGCAAGGCATCAAACTGTAATTATAAAGATATCATCACTCTATCAAGTCATTAAGGCAAACGGCAAAGTTAGCAAACAGCAACATTAGCATGTGTTAGCCATGTTTTTGGCCACCCATTTATTCTACACTGAGGCTCCCAGTTATTCACTAACTTTGGCTAGTACTGTGCAGACAGTATTATGCAATATTATATAATTGTATTATATACTAATTCTATCTATCTATCTATCTATCTATCTATCTATCTATCTATCTATCTATCTATCTATCTATCTATCTATCTATCTATCTATCTATCTATCTATCTATCTATCTATCTATCTATCTAATGAATATGTCTAATACAAATAATTAATAATAAATCCCTCCATTCATCTATTCTATCATTAGTCTAAAAATGGGCAAATAATATGATTTCAATGTAGCCAACTAATGCTAATTAACAAAGCAGAATGTTATACAACATCCACAGCTCAGTACAGGTTACGTTTGTATGGACTACAATGTATTTTTAAATGATAATGGGTCTTACACTCCAGTATACCTGGGCAGTTCTTCAAAGCTGCAGGAATTTGACAATAGTGTGAGCTTGGAGAAAGGGAGGAGTAGGGATGGGTATCGTTTAGGTTTTATCCGATACCGGTGCCAAACCGGTACTTTTGAAACGGTGCCGGTGCATAAACGGTGCTTAAACCGGTGCTTAAAGAATGGAGAACACAAAATTGGTCCAAAAACCTCTCATGTTCAGCTGTTTTTTTGTAAAAAGATAACAATGTTAGCCTTTTCTGCAGCTATAGGGGATTTATGGCATCACTCTTGGCTGGAAGTAGTGCTTAAACAATGGAAAAAACACAAACTTTGTCCAAAAACCTCTCATGTTTAACTGTTTTCCACTTTTTCTTTGGTCATTTTAGCCTTTTTGGCCAGGGTGAAGGGAGCATCTGCCATCAAACAAGAAGACAGCCGCATGTAGCTATGATGATGTTTGCTAGTTCACCTTACATGCATTAATTCAATAACGTGGTTAGCCTACTCAACGTAAATTACACACGAACAACATTAAGCTACTCACGCAGAGAAGAACGGCTGCTGCTGCATCATCATCCGTCATCATTTCTGCTACACTGGCAGGGCTAGGGGCCAGGACTCTCTTCTTCATGTTTTTGGGGGATGTTGCTTACTCCGGGTCCGATAACAGGCAACCCACCCGCAGTAGATGTGCTCGGTGTGAGGTCTCACAGCAAGCTATCAAATGCGGCGCATTTCTCGGCTTTTAAAAAAACGCTATGTGTTGCCAGGTGTTTCATCGGATTTGAGGTGTTACCTCCTTTGCACAGTATCACAGTATCAGCTTAAAGCAGTTGTTGCAGGCTGCTGAATTTGCGTCTTTTGCTGTGAAGTACAGCCAGACTTATGACCGCCTTGGTTCATTTATAATCTGTAGCTCTGCTCTAAAAGAACCTACTATCCTCGGAAACGTAAAATGATTGGCTAGAATCTAAAGCGTATCACAGCTCAGGAAAAAAAAGCACCGAAATAAAGTACCGAAATGTGCGCTGCCTTTCGGTCTGGTTACTACCGTTTATGTACCAGTATCTGGTGCCATGATGGCACTGGATACCGGTACCCATCCCTAGGGAGGAGTGTCCATCCTTTCCAAATGAACTTGGGAAAGGTTTTCCTGATTAACTGCAGTGAGTTCTTGTTGAACCCACACCAAGGTCAATTTTAGGAGGGAAGGGGGAAAAAGGAAAACAGCTGGAGAGGTTCCCGCTTGGTTGTTGTAAGACAAGAATAATGCATTTGGCCTGCATCACACCAGGTTTGAGTAACAGCTCCTGTTAAAATGCGTTAAACCTGCAGGAATACAGGCGCTTTCTCTGGACGTGCCTGATTCCAGACTGAGGCTATTCTTGCCTCTGCAGAATCCTGCGCTTTAAGGCTGGATGGATAACTTTAGTTTATTTGATGTAAACCTTAATATGTTTCTCATTAGAGCAATTTGTGGCTTCACTAACATGCAAGTGTTTAGTATAAATTGTTTGCTTGCCAGCATGTGAGATGGAGCACCGGTAGTAATGATCCAGGGCTTTGTTTTGCATTTGAAAAGCTGTTGTCTATTCTCAGTGGTGATCCTATGGGCAGTTTGCATTTATTCCGCGAGAGCTACAAGAAGAAAAGGCCCCACACAGTCTCTGTTTAGGTAGGAGTGTGTTGGAGGCTGAGAACTGTGCAAGAGAAGAGGGGGCCAGTGCTGCTGGGTTTGTTTATCATTGCAGTTATAGCCTTACTCTCAAGGTGAGGGACAGAGCATAATCGATTGCATGAAAAATGGGCAGACATTTGTTAGCGTGTAGGTGGTGAGAAGGACATTTAGTTTCTGCTGTCACAAAGGCTCATTAATTGTAATGTTTATGCATGGTAATGTTAGCCAGAACGCCCTGTGTGCCCTGCTTCGTGTCAAACAAGCAGCATGTATCACAGGAGAGCCTGGAGGGCCGTCTGGACGCAAGAGGCCGGTGCCACAGGGCCCATCTCTGCATCCACGGCGTGCCCAGTGCACCCAAGAGGTCCTCAACTGCTTTCACTCAAGATTTTCACCTACCTTGAGGGGAGTACTGCAAAGATGGAAAGTTGCTGAATGGGCCAGATTGCAATGCATCTCAGCTGTAAATACTTCTCTTCAAGTCACAATGTTTAGATGTGAAGACAAAGTGGCCAGTGGTTGTTACGGGATAAAATGGAAAAACGGAGCGTGAAAGCTTTATTTAATGTGTAAAAACAAACCCATTCCATCAGCTCCACCAAGAATTATGTCACCGCACTGAGCGAGCGCAGGAACATTCCATTACATTTAAATAACAGACTGTAATGGGGTCAGTATGTTTCAAACAAGGTGTTGATTTGGTCTGAAAGCCTAACAAACTAACAAACTACTTGTGCAGCAGGTGTGCAGAGCTATGAAAGTAGGTGAGGCCTGAATTTTTTTACAGTTGCAATGGTTTTTAATCTTTGCAAATTCACACAGAGACAGAATAAAGATGAGCTTCTTACCAAGTGCGCATGACCTAGGGGTTAGGTTTACTTCTACCACTTTAAATGGAATATTCACCTATACCCAAACAGTATCTTATAACAGAAGTACCGTGAAATCAAAGTGTATGAGAAACATTTGTTTTATGGGGTAGCATCTCATAGCTTCTGAAACCTTACTCCTAGAGACCTTAGGTTCTTATGCTGCTGACACATTTTCTGTTATCTGTGATTAACTCAGTCAGTACAATATTACAAGAGCAAATGATGCCAAAAACAGATTAAGGTCACAGATGTACTAAATCCAAATTATACCTCAAGATATGAAAATACTCATGGTCACTTCACTAGTTGCACATTGATAGTACAAGGTGCTGAAAAACTCCTCAGAGATTTTGGTCCATGTTGCCATGAGAGCATCACACAGTTGCAACGGATTTGTCAGTTACACATCCATGATGTGAATCTCCACCACATCCCAAAAGTTACCGTGGAAGCCAGTGAACTAATTGTCATGTTCATGGTAAGCAACAATGTTCAGGCATGCTGTGGATTTTAAACAATGCTGAATTGGTACTAAGAGGGCCAAAGTGTGTCAAGAAAATATCTCCCACACAATTAAACAACCAGCAGCCTGAACCACTGATACAAAGGACAGTTTATACAAAATTGCTGTTTATATTATCTTCTGTTGAACAGCTTCCCATTCTTAGCTGATAATATAGCACCTGGTGTGGTCTTCTGCTTCTGCATGTTTACTTTAGTTACTGTTGTCTTCCTTTTAGCTCAAAACAGTCTGTCTATTCTCCTCTGACCTCTGGCATCAACAAAACATTTTCACTGAGAGACCTGTCACTCTGGATATTTTATGTTTTTCAGACCATTCTCTGTAAACTCTAATGGTGATATGTGAAAATCAAAGTAGAAACACTTTAGCCAGTCCAACATTTACAATCATGCCACATTCAAAATCACTTAAATGCCCTTTCTTCCCCATTCTGATACTTGTTTAGAACTTTATCAGACTTTAATGTACTACATGCCTAAATGAATTAAGTTATTGGCATGTGATTGGCTCACTGGGTACAGATATAGCAGTTGAACAGGTGTACCTCTGAATGTTTTGAGTATTTTCAGCATTGAACTGTGTTGAAATGTATGTTCTATTAATTTCAGAAAAAAGTAAATATGGCAGCACTATTGATGTTGATGTTTATAATCTGATAATAAAGCATTTATAACAAATAAATGACGACAAAGGACTTTAACCCAGGGCTGTTTTAAATTCTTATTTCTGCTGTGGTCAGAGTAAGAAATCTAAACCTCTCTGATGTAGTCCACATGTTGTATCATTTGTTTCTGCAAGGCACACTCTCTAATAAGTGATTCAGCATTGAGCTTTCTTATACCTATTAGAATTCTTTTTCTTCTTATTAGGCGATCACATTTTGTAGGGGATAAAGATGCTTGAAAACTCTGATGAAGCTTGGTGCGTAGTCACTCCAGAAGCCCTTTGGAGCCTGTGCAGTAGTAAACAACTGCATTCTTTGTAATAATTATCGTGGGTTGGCATGTCTTCATCATAAGCATAAACTGAGTAAATTATGTTGGACCAGAGGCAAACATAGAACAAGTTATTTTTGTGCAGATAAGAATAAAGACATAGAAAACTGACTGAAATAGGGATGGTCAGAGCTATGAAAACCAGGAAACATGACATATCTGCACCTCTCTATCTAAACCCAAACACAGTTGTTGAGGTCTGCCTCGTCAGGATATATAGTTTTGTTTCTGGAAACGTGCATGTCAGGGATAAACTTGTTTTATTTCCTGGACCACATACAGCCCAATTTAATCAGAAGCAAGCCAGACCAATAAAACGACTTTGCTTAAAAAATAGGAATGTAAAGTACATTCTGAAGATATTCACCAGGGCCAGAGCCAAGAGCCAAAGACACTCCTTAGTTCATCTGTTTAAAAAATTACCAGACAGCAGGAAGTATTATTTCTTGAGAAGTTAATCTCCTTGTTTAATGAAGGATTTTATGATAAAAAATAAAACGTTAAAAAAGTTCAATGTCACAAATATAACCAAGCTTTTCCTTACATTACAGTTATCATTTGCAGCTCACAGGCACAAAAGCTCCACATGTAGGTTTTCACAACTTGACTACTCACTACACTAAATACTAATTTGTGTAAATACAAATTTTCTAGTTCTACAAATACATCCATACATTTTCACTTCTTTGTAGTAATTTTGACATCACCACAAAATAAATGGCAATTTAATTCTTTTAAGTAATGATAATGAAGTTCCTGTAATCTTTACACTTTGCAAAGCCAAGTGAACTAAATATGACACTTTGAAGTAACACTACTGGCCCCAGAGCCAATTGTTTGACGTCACCAGCATGGAGTATAAGGACCCTGTACTTTAAATCAAGCTTAAAGAGTCTCTGAAGAGTGCAGTTCTTCAACCATTGCTTACCCCATGCCTAATCCAAACACATCCAGTGGTTGAGGAATGGCCAACATTTGATTGAGGAATGCTCTTTTATGTTCTTCAGAGACCTCTGCTTGGTGCAGGATACATGAAGCACTGGAGACAGCTTGTCTGAACAACAGGTGGCCAGCAGCAGTTTGAATACCACTTTGCCCATGGATGTATCAAGCACCACCAATTCTGCCTCACAGCCATTTTTCCATTGTGTCGCAAGTAGAAGAAAAACTACTGCAACCCAAAAAGCATTTTTCCATAGACCACTGTTATAAAACAGCAGGAACAATCAAGTTGAAGCAAAATCCTTTTGACTCTTGCACTTGATCAGTACCATGTCCAGCTTTCACTAATGGATTGACCCTCTGAGGTCTAAGTCATCACACGTGGTCAGCCTTACCCTATATTGTGAAGAAAACCCAAATCGACTCCCTGATGGCAACTTAGGCCTCAGAGCATTAAAGGCTTGTATTCAAGTACTGAACAGTAGTGCATACAGCTAAAGTCAAACAAAAACACGTAGCTCACAGCTTGGTGAGAGACGTAAGTCATCCTGCTTTCCAAAATTAGGATAGATATGCCATTAGGATAGACAACTGATGCCACGTTCCTGGATACCGAAGATCAGTCTTTCATTACTGTTTATGCTTATCTGGAGTCACCAAAGTGCAAAAGTTGCCAAGTGCAGCTTTAGACCTTTGAAATGTTTGGCTGATTGAACCCAAGGCCGAGTGAGCTGAGGATAATTACCCAATTGGAAATTAATACCATAAATTATGATGATGAATGGAACGCTGCCGGGGCTGCAAACAAGTCTATGTAATTGTACACAGATGGATGACTTTTAGCTGAAGTCCTCATCTTCTGACCACATGCACAGCTGCAGCACTTCACTCGCACAGCTTTTAATACTCAGTGTCTTACAGCATGATTATTTCTGATAGTTTTCTCCTGGACCTTTTGGCTATAAGGTTGGGGAGCACAGATTTAACACTGATGAAACTTTCATTGCTATAGTGACATAAGTGCTGCAGACATGGTCAGCATCAGAAAAACAAGGCTGGTTCAGAACATGAAGGAGGGATGCACAGCTTTAAAGTGGGCTGGCCTCGTCTGCTTTCTGAGTCGTGCGGTTTAACAGAAATGCAGATGGTGCATGTGTATATTGTGGGAAATGGATAAGAAAAATGCAAGGACGTGTCTATTCGGTAGAATCTTTTTTCTGCTTATATCAATCTGTCATTTTTTGGCTTACAGATGTGGGTAAATGTGTGTTGAGAGCGAAGAAAAACACCACATATTAGCATGAGCCCTCATCTGGTGGATGGAGGTAGGGGTGAGGAGGCAGATTAACCGTTTAACATCCACCGGGTTGGTTTGTGATGTTAGAGTTAAGCTGCATTTTAGCCAGAAGGTTCCAAAGAACAGAAGCTATTTGCTTTCAAATTAATTCTCTTACATATATTGTGGCCTTATAGTTCCATCATGTCCACACAGGCACATATGAACCTAACCCTCATTTTAAACGAGCAGCTAGAGATTTGATGGAACTTTGTAGAGGTAACTTGAACTATCATAAGGTAAAGATTGCATAATATTATAGATGTCTAAGCATGTACAGTGATCCTGCAATCTCATTTTAGATAGCTGCAAATTCTGGATTTTAAAACTGGAGAAGTGGAAGGATATTTTGATGAGTATCTGCCAGGAGGCTCAGTTAGTAAAGCTTAGACACTAAAAACTACCTGGTCAAGATTAGGAAATGATTTTCACTCCTCAGCAGTAAGCTTTCCCACTCACAAACTGTCTTTTTGGGAGTGAAAGATCAATCTCATCAATGTCATAACCTGTTATGTCAGGGCACAGACGCCAAATGAGCCACACCAGTGGTTTTAACAAAACTGCACCAGTTGATGCCCTGGGGATGAGAACGAGCTGGAGAACCCCAACAATTAGATGATTTCATGTAGACAAGTACTTGGTGGTGCTAGAGAGGAAGAACTCTATACATCATGGGATGACCACAGCGGCCTGAGCCTAGATGTGTTTTACTGCTAATTTTTAACAAACAAAAGCACACCAGTGCAAACCTACAATGATCTACCTTGGAGTGGGTATATCTGTGGGCCAGAAAAGCATTCACTTCCCACTCCTGCTGAGCAATAATGCTGGCACCAAAGTGCAGGGTATGACTTATGTAGGAGGTATTTTGGCATGTTTTGAAACACACAGAAGCATCATTAAGCCGAAGTAACTGCCACGTTTTTTGTTTTTTTCCCCCCTTTCCTTCTCGCCTCTATTCTCTCCTGCATCTAAATGTCACAAATTGCCTGGATTAGTCATGGCGAGAGCAGTACATCCAGGCAAGTCATCACAGGCAGCTGTACAATGTGTTGCGAAACTCCCTCACAGAGTGTTGTTTGCTTTGATTTTCGAAATCACAAGTGGTAGCTGTACAGCAATACAAGGGGCATTCCAACAGACATCTCATATGGATTAACATACAAATTAATAGACTGTTGACTTAACATTTATCAACTACGTTTTCCTCTAAAGATAAGAACAACCTGGATGATGAATGACCTGCTTTTGACTGTTTTAGTTTCATTGAATTGCTGTTATCATGTTATCACTTCAGTCTATCACTCCCATAGATAGGGCCCATGGGCGCCCTGCTGGTAGTCCAGATAGTAGTTTATCTTCTAATTTAATCCATGATAAGAAGAAAGTAATTCAGACTATGTGGGAGGCTTCTTACGTTTGTCTGAATAATAACATCAAAGTTCAAACATTATAGCAGTTAGTAAAAAGCAAATCCAAGTAAAGCTTAAATCCAAGAGCCAGGTCTCGAGCATCAAAGTTAAGCATCACAGTCTAGAGTTATGTAACAAAAGTCTAAACAGAAAAATCAGGGGCTGACGAGTGAAGCACAGGTAGTCCCAAAAGCTGCAGTTTCACAAGTAGCCACTTGAGGCTGGCTCCAAAAGCAGGTCAATAATTAGACTTCAGTGTTAAAATTAACAGCAGAAATAAGCATGTTTACAGTCTGGTACAAAAATGATTTTGCTCTTTCTTTCATAAAATCAGCACAACACTAAAATGTCTTTACATTTTTTATTAAGGCTTCAAGTTTGCATTATTCGGTGTTGCTATCATTTACTGGACCTCTTGACTGTTTCTTGTGTTGTCTGTCTTTGCAATGCAATTACCTGGCAAACAGCACCGCTTACTATGTGTTTAATTGTTCCAACACTTTGTACTCTCCAGCTTTGGTGTGTAAAATTCTAATTAACATTGGTATGTTACCAACATCCTTGTAGAAATAGGTCTTTTGGTAACTCAGTAGTGAGGGAGTAGTGCCATCTATACAGGAGGGAAAAAAATATAATTTATTAGCTGGAAAACTGCCAAGCTAACTCATGATACAGATAATATTAGCCAAGAGAAGGAAGTATATGTAAAGTACACTTATCTAAAATGTTACTACAAGAAAAAGCTACCGCATCATGTAATTGAAACTATAACAATCTATATCAGTAAAACAGCAGGACTAGCTCATTTATTTTACAGTTCACCTAATGGCAGGAGGGCACAGCCTCAAATTCTCCCATGGATTTTAACTAAGAATTCACAAAGTGTTCTCGGTCTTCCTAACATTGCTAATGTTAGTTTTACTAAATAGCACATGTTAGCTGATAATTGTTATCCCTCATCAAATCCTCTCAGATATGGTCATGTCAGGCTCCAAACCTCCCTCCCTCCACCAAAGAACAACAAAAAAACAAACAAAACCAAAAAAATGGACATAGCAATTCATAGTTTTTATGTGACAACAGGGTACTGGGTCCAAGTCCTTTACCCTCCAGGTATCCTCTGAATGTCTTTGAATTTGCCTTAGCCTAAATGCCAGATAGCTACTGTGCTATCAGAATAAATCATCTCTGTTTACTGAATGTGTATCCAGAATGGTGTAGATTATGGCACCGACATGTGATCACACCTTCTTCTATCCCTGCCATACAGACGAAAATCACAGCTATCCCTGCTTCTCTTCAGCAACCCAGGCTTTCAGTGGAAGCTCATTTAAACTGTGGGAATAATTTAACTGACACTAGAAACATAGTCAGTCAACTTTACTGTTATGACATGACACTAATGTGACCAGAACCTTTCTGGGCCTAGACTGCAAATTTCTGAGTAAACAAAGCATAAGATTTACGTGTGGTAATAATTGAAAAATAGGAATAGGTGATTTTACGGTGGTTAGAGCCATCTGTTACGGTCTATGTGTATGCTCCCACTGCTCCTTCCTCCTTCATGGTGTCCCATTGTTGTCTTTAAATGAAAAGCTTATCATTTTTCATTTAGCAGCCTACTAAGGGGAGGAGTAAATGTGGAGGTGATGTCTAAGGAGGTCATTACAACTGATAAAGGCTATTCAGCAGGCAAATATAATTTGAAATGGTTGGCTGGATAAACTGTAAGATGTTTTTTTTTTCTGATTTGCACAGATTATATGGTATGGTATTTTCTCTTTCTTAAAGCAAAGCCAGTTAAAAGTCAGATTCTGTTCCTGACATAGGTTTGATCTTTTTAAAATAAAAATTGTAAAATTATTATTCTAGGTCTCTTGACAGCAGGTCTCTAGGTCTAGGTCTCTAGGTCTCTGGAGGAAGAGCAGGTCATCTAATTGTGTGTTGGACCCAGGCAGTAATTATGATCCATCCAACATTAAAAGCCAGAACGTCAGTTTCAGTGATTATTGGGATCATGCACAGACTGATTGCACAGAATCACCAGTCAAATCTGATAGAAACCACTTCATAAACTCTGACTTTGCCCCAAAATATGGTTTAGAAAACTTTTCCCCCCATGCAGGTTATACTTCCACTGCAAATGCACAAAGTTACACAACATTATGACTTCATTAGCAGCTTAGTCAATTCAGTCCCATGTCCATGTTAATTCATGTTATTGTTTTATTGTCTTTGCTTGCAGTATCCTAGCAGACCAGCAGATACAGGATACAGCTGAAACTGGCACGAAACTCTGCTGTTTTACATATTTTAGAGCAACACGTAGTTCGTATATTTCCAGATTTGGCTGTCAATCAGCTCTTTGGGGGCAGGACAACCACTGTCTTTAGCATTGTGGAATTTCTCCCAATGATTTCTATCCAGAATTCATGCAGTGCCATGTCTCCTCCTTCCAATGTTTCTGATATAATACAGCTCCAAAAATGCAAAGAGCGCTATCCATCTTCGTCAGAAACACTGTAAAGAAAAGGTCATAAATAAGATACGCCACTTTCAGTTCTTGGAAGTCTACACACACACACACACACACACACACACACACACACACACACACACACACACACACAATCATTCTCCAATCACCGATTGGTGCAGCAATTATGATTTTTCCAAGACAATCTTTCTAAAGATCTTCTCATGGAAAAGTCAAGCACACCTCATCCATCATAAAGGACTTCTCATGAGACTTTGGGCAAAGCTAAATGAAACCTTGCAGGCCGTTGCTAAATAAAATGATGCCAAATCAAGAAGCTCTCCACTCTCTCCCAGTGTTACCTGACAAAAAGCAGGTGTGCTTGTTTCTCCAAACCTTGACAGTGTTATAATGAAGCTTTTTTTTTTTCAGCGTCCGTCATGCACCTCATCAGCGCACGGCTGACGTCGTGTTCTGGAGCAGATCCAGTGTTTAGCCAGGGCTCGCTGGTGACAGATGACTCTAAATGAACATATATGTTCATTCTGCCAGGGCCAAAAATGCCCTTTCAAGGCAATACATGCACATTCACCCCCAGATGCAGACTGTGGCTTTAAACCCTGGTGAATATAGATGGATTGGTGGTCTTTAAGAAACTCTGTTCTCCTGCAGGCCTATAAGTCCAAATATTTAGTCTTTCTTGTGTAAGTCACACGCTGTTAAAGCACCAGAGCCTAATGGGCCAAAATGCTCTTGTTTGTAGGACCTTTTTTTTTTAGTATCCATTTCTCTGCTCTGTTCTCAAATGGAAAGTCACTGTAGACCTCTCCTCTTGCAGCCTTTCTTTTGTCTCGCTCAGTTTTGTTGGCTTGCTGCTGTGCTGACGGTAGTTTTTAGCAGGCCCGTCACGCTGGATGGGAGGCTTCCCCATGCATTTGAGCAAAGCCAGGTCTCGTCTGGAGAAGAAAAAGAAAACAAGCCTCCTGTCTCCAAAATTTGGAATTTGCTTTAGCAACCACCTATGCACAAACTGTTGTTGGATGCCATCAGCCCATAAAGCAGTCTGTACAGCATCGCCTCAAACACAGCCCTGCTTGTTAAACCTTCACCATTAATTTAAAATGTTAACTGAGGTGTCATCTTTAAAGTGCTTCAGAGAATCACTTGGCCTTCTTTTGAGCACACATCACCACTCTGGCATGCAGATTGCAGCACAGAGGTCTGAGTTAATGGATAATTTAACTCATGAGCAATCTGAAGTTGGATTATTTCTGATTTGATTATAACTCTGAGATGATTTACAGTTTTCTTTCAACATCTTTATTTTTCATTTCAGCTTTTGCACCCAGTAAATCGTGTTTTTTCTTTAAAGTGGTACCATCTGTCACTGTCCATCCATCCTGCACATGATGTACTAAACATTCTGCGTGCTGTTGCAGAACATTTTCTCTTGGCCTCAGTTCAATGAGAGGAAAATGTCTAGGTGAGCGGCGTCTCTTGCAGCAGAGACAGCTGTAAA
The DNA here is from genome assembly GCF_965226115.1 of Aulonocara stuartgranti. Taxonomy (NCBI): domain Eukaryota; kingdom Metazoa; phylum Chordata; class Actinopteri; order Cichliformes; family Cichlidae; genus Aulonocara; species Aulonocara stuartgranti. The sequence continues at coordinate 31,654,264 of NC_138948.1, forward strand.
ACACATTTATTCTATAAGTTCAACTAGGCCGTTCCTCTCAAAGGCCTCTGTTTGCTATGTGCACACTTAAAATCAAATTAAATCCTCTGTTTTCTTTTTCCTCTTGCTCTACAAGGGCTGTTAACATCACAATGGAATGTAAATTGACCTCCATTTAAATAGAGGGATTTCACACCTTTGCCCTTATCATTGGATATGGGCAGGCTGGGAGGAGGGAGGAGATGGACACTTGGGGCTCAGCAAATTGACTTTAGCCTCAAGTGTTAAACTGAGCTGGATAAGGAAAGTGTTCCCCAGCAGGTTGCAAGTACAACAAGCACAAACAGAGCAGTATTAAATCATCAGCTCCCCATTTGATAAGTTAATGTACCCAAGAACTCCCAGAGGCAGCTTATCGGGTATTTTCCTTCAGAACCTTTCTCCTGCAGAGATAATTATTATGAATGAAAACACTATTTCCTGTCTTTACTTGGGAGGCTTCTTATCCTCTGTGTCTCGGCGTGTTCCCTGCAGGACATTTTAGAAGCAGTGGAATTAAAAGAAAACCTCTAAATAAGTGTTATTATTATCATTATTATTACTCACTAAGTCTTGGCTCAGACTCTTAAATTCAAAATCCTCAAAGAAACTTCAACCTTCAAGGAAATAAAGTGATATAAAGTAAGAATAAAGTGATATAAAGTAATAATAATAATAATGTTATTTTTTACTGAGTTTTTTGCTGAGTTTTTGCTGAGTCAAAGATGACACCCAAAACTGTCATGTTTCTTCAATAAAGTTATAAAAGTCGATTTTTTTTTATTTGTCTATCATATTTTCTGAACCAAATAATGTGTGCATCAGGCAGGCATTACAGTGGATATGCTTTAGGAGATGATCTGGGTTTGTGCTCCATTATATGGAAGAACATAAATTGCCAAAAGAATAAATGAGTTAAAAAGAATACAACAATGAATACGTAAATATGTACAGGTGTAAAAATGAAAGGAAAATAACAATAGATGAAAATAAAAGAAAGGAAATGCATTTGGAGTTGTTTCTGCGTTTAGGCTGTTTCAGGCCTCCGTACAGTAACAGCTGATGGCAACAAGCTTATAGAGCTGCTTTATTTAATATGAATGAAATCAGGATTTCCTCACATTCGGGGATGCGAGGGGCTCGTGTTGTTCCCTGCACCACGTTCTTGTTACAGGCATAAAACAAACCCAGTGTCACACTTTAAAGCTGTGCAACTTCTAATCGAGCTTATTCCTACACCCCAGTCAGTCTGAAAGTATTCCCAGTTTATGCGCACATATCCAAATATATTTATTATTATTATTACTTTATATCGACAAATGAAGCGCAAAGGGAACGCTGGGGAGTCTCCCGGAGAGTTTTTACACACGCGGTCATTAAGCGCTTTGACTGACAGCCGAGTGCCAAAAGGCGCAGACGCGCTCCGATTGGTCAGAGCGCACTTTACAACCCCCTCTTGTTTCCGAGCACCGCACAGTCTCAGCGCATTACCTCCCCAAACTCTCGCAGGAGCCGCACGCAGCCCAGCAGCGGGACTACAGCCAGAGGAGATAGTGGACTTATTGCAGAGCGCCTTTCTCCTGCGTCGCTGTCGCTGTGCGTTTCTTCATGAACTGAGTGTTGCCTGGCACTCCGGTTAGCAATCATTCAGTGGCTGCAAAGACACATCATGAGCTCTACTTGTGAGTGCTTCTGCAGGATGTTCCGGCTGCTGGTGACGGTGGCACTCCTGTCAGGGTGCAGGGCGTCAGAGTACGAGTACTTGCCCTGGAATACGCCCGTCTACGGCAAGTCGCCCCAGTGCGTGGACATTCCGGACGACCTGCGGCTCTGTCACAACGTGGGCTACAACCGGATGATGCTGCCCAACCTGCTGGAGCACGAGACCATGGCCGAGGTGAAGCAGCAGGCCAGCAGCTGGGTGCCTCTGGTGCACAAGAACTGCCACCCGGACACGCAGGTCTTCCTGTGCTCGCTCTTTGCTCCCGTGTGCCTGGAGCGGCCGATCTACCCGTGCCGCTGGATGTGCGAGGCCGTGAGGGACGGCTGCGCCCCCATCATGGAGGCCTTCGGCTTCCCCTGGCCGGAGATGCTCACCTGTGACAAGTTTCCCGAAGGTGAAGTGTGCATTGCCATGACGACACCCAACGCCACGGAGGTTACAAAACCCACAGGTAACTCACCTAACAGCAACTTCAAAAGGTCAAACACACACACACACTGTATATTTGTGAATAAATGTTTGACAAGGAAATATGCAAATTAATAGCTGAATATTTCCTGGGCATAAACCTGCCATTTAAAAGGTTTATTAACATGTTGTCTATATGATGTATTTATTTATTTATTTATTTATTTATTTATTTATTTATTTTTGTTAAATAAACAAACTTTCTCAAGGTGAAATTTAAATGTAGAAATTTGAAGTCAAACTTCAATATAAAGTTGAAAACCTTTTAAGAGAATTATACTTTTTATATATATATTTATATATTCTGTATAAATAATATATTACCCCTGCAACCCTGATAAGGAAAAGCGGAAGAGGACGGATGTTTAAATAAAGAGTTCAGGTGAGGGGTTTATATTAAAAAATTTTAAAGGCATTCCCTTAAAATCCCAGTGAAAGAAAACAATCTTCAAGTTGTCTCATAAGGAAGAAGTTGAAAACGAGATATTTTGCAGTGTAGCTTGATGAATAAATATTCATTCTTTGAATCAGTTCCAATTTCTTAATATAGTATTAACTACCTAACCCTGACTAACTTGCTCACTTAGAAAACAAACAGCCAGCACTTTTGCCACCGTGTAAAAGACGACACCCGTGCAGTTAAATGGGCATGCAACTGTTGTTTCAGGGGTGAAAAGTGTGTTTGCAGATGCAAATCCGAGCACAAACAAAGCAAATGCGACCTTTTGGGGGAGCAAATTCAGCCATGAAAACCTGGATTTGATCCTGTTTTAACACCCACCACCCCTCATGTTTTTTAAAGAAAGTCTATCACGTTTACGTTTTCCTTTCACTCTATAATCCCCTGGCTTTAATGTGCAGGTGAAGTTGCTTGCTATTGACAACGAGTGATGTTGTAATATTGCAAAAGCTCAAACAGATGTTAGTCATTTATTTCAAGGTGTTCGCTGAGCTGGAGGACAATGCTGGGAGGAAGTCAAGCAGCAAAAAAACAAAGAATAAAAAGGTTGGAGGAAAAAAATGTGAATACCTTAATATATTTAAGCCCTGTGCTCTGGCAAATGTTGTGCATCTGATGAAAAGATGGAGATCTGGAAAATCGGCGTCCAAGTTGACGTCGGGAGGGCGGTTTGTAAACAGAGCTTCCAAGGACATTCTTTTACCCCTATCATCTATCACTAATGGGTGCTTTGGTGCAGATTCCCCAAGACGCTGCATCAGCAAATGGGGTTGTAGAGGGCAATAGCATTAGTCCAGCAAAACTGTCTTCCAGCACTAACCTCTGCAAGCCAAGTTGAGAAATGCCAGAGAAGCCCATAAAAATCGCAGAAAATAACAATTCTCTGGATGATAAAGCTGAGAGCAAGGCTGCAGTGCCAGGTTCTCTATCGGTTGCTCAGGCGAGGTGAGGTGTACGCCGAGGGGTGGGGGTGGAGGGACTACAACTGCCTCATTCACTTGAACCATAAAGTTAAAGGGGTGGGGCCTCTACTTATATTTCAATCTAAAGCCCCTTACTGAACATGTTGGCCATAAATGGAGGGACTGTGGATCTTCCTGCGATAACACAGAGCTCACTGTATCTTTGGGGGAGAAGGGACGTGTTTGTGAGTGTGTGTTTTGTCGGGGGGGGGGGGGGGGGGTTGTTGCTGACTGACATAGTGGTATGGATGGAGGCCTGTTTTTCTGAAAAAGACTCCTTTTTCAAGGTAAGACGAAGGGACCACACAGAGCTCCATGCTCTCCAGACTTCACCTGTTATCATTTGTCAGCACTGGGGTTAAATAAAGCCAGCCTGTTCCCACAGGTCGGCTGAAGCTCGGCTACTCAGAGTTTTGTTTTCTGGAGAGTCTCTCAGTATCTGATCTTCAGGGTGATAAACATTAACAGAGGCAAGCTAATCTCCTCAGCTGTTAATGATTGTTAATAGAGGCCAGCTAACAGTGCTTGAATACTGCAGCATAGGGACCCGTGATAAGTGATTTAAAGATGAACCAGGCGCTCAGAGGCAAAGGGACCCAGTGACTCTGTAAACATTGTCTGTTTTCACAAGCTCTTCACACCCGAGCGATGCTTTCACAAGCATTCGTTAAACACATGTAAATGGACAACTGGAAGAGAGTAGAGTGCTGTTACCTTCCCCTTTGGTTGATCGATCCAGGCCCACAGTGGGACACCGCAGTGTAGTCAGGGTTAATGTTGCAAGGACGCTGCGATCGCAATGCAGGTCCAAGTTTGTTTGGAAGGTCGGCTCAGCTGTTTGGCATGAAACGATCGTTTGTGGTATTCAAAAGAATTGAAAAATTGTGTCAGTAAAAAGTTTGCAGATATGCCTCAACTGAGTTACTTTTTAGCAAAAACACTTTTTGGCTCTTTTGGGATTTTTGTCTTTGAGCTGGCTATTATACACCTCTACACCATTTTTAAACTCTGGAATCTCAGAACATTCTTTTAAGGTTGAATTGAATATCTTTACCATTTATTCCTTCCATATTTCTAATACTTTTTTAAAGGTGTATAGATGAGTGTTGAGCAGATGCATTTTGAAAACTGCCTTAGTGTAGCAAAAAGTAAAGAAGAGCGGCTCTTAGTTACAGCTGGCTATAAAAGCTTAAGGCATTCCTCACTGACATCAGGTCATCAGAGTGTACGAAACCCAAGGGAGTAGGTGACTGACTACTGACAGTAAACAGGATCTGTGCATCCTCAGAGATGTTAAGATGCGTAGAAGTCTGCAGGATAACTGACTGAAGTTGAATATGAGCACTCCTGACCTGGTCACCAAACGGGCAACATAAATTCCATTTGACATTTTGTCTTCTATTTGCACCGATTTCTTGTCCAATTGTTTCTTTGTTTTTTTTGTGTGTGTGTTTTCATCCACAGGTTACTCTCCCATCTGCCCTCCATGTGACAACGAAATGAAAACAGACACCATTCTTGAGCACATGTGTGCCAGCGAGTTTGGTAAGCGGCGTCCCAACACCCACAAAACACAGACAGTTGGATGCACTGCATAAAATCAAAAGAACTCTTTACTGTATTTCCCATCTTCAAAGTTCATAAAGTTTTATAAAGTGTGCAACTTTTATTTTTCCCCCCATAGTACACTGTGTCCTGGCGGTACTTGGTCATATTTGGCAGTTCAATTTAATGTGACGTTTTATCTCTTGGTTAGATATACTATCCCTGTCTGGTCTGGTGGACCATGATGTTCTGTGACTAATGAATTGGGGTCATTGAAGTCTTTAAGTGGCAGATCTTTGCAGTTGTAAACTGGGATGTTTGTTCTGTTGTCTGGGCTGACTGATGTTACAGATTACCTTCTTCATATCCTAAATGGAAAAAAAAGTTAATGATAAACCATCTCCAAAAACAATTCTTAAATGCTAATACCATTTCTTCATGGAAAAAGATAAGAATTTGTTTCTCATTGTGTTGACATTGGGTGTTTGACTTGTGTTAATATTCTGCAACTGTTATCTTGTAATATAAAGAGCCGAGGTAGCTGTTCTAGTGAACTGGTTCTATGGTAATAAAATCTAACTGAGCTGGAAGGTCTTTGAGTGAAATAGTTCATACATCTAAGCTAATATAGGCTAATAAATATTCTATTTAATACGTGGTATCACTTTCAACAAGAAATTTCCACTCAGAAGCACAACTAATATCCTGGTTAGCATTCAAGAGTGATAGGTGTTCTGAAAACTTGCTCTCCAACATTTGTCTGTTTGTTTGTTTTGTTTTTTTTAATAGAATTTTAGCGTTCTATTCATCTATAGCTTTTTCTCAAACTGTTATTTTAAATCTACAAATGGTCAACTGGAAGGGTAGGCTAACAAGAACCATTAGCAAGCTTAATTGCTGTAGTTGTAAAACTCCAGTGCACAGGCCACAACTTAATACAATGCAGGAAACCCTGCTGGGTTATTGTTGGAGAATTGCAACACAGAATTATTGGGTAAATGAGAATTAACACACGTAATTATTTGCTACATGCAAGGCATTGGATTTTATTCAGATGTTAAAAAAAATGCTCGTGTTTACTTTAGTGTTAGCTTTATGGATTTAAAATTTTTAGTTCAGGTTGTTAGGTGATTTCCCAAATACAAACCTGTTTCCAACAAAAATGGGACGCTCCTTAAATGTCATTCCTAGTAGTGCATGGGTTTTTTATGTTTTTTTCCATAAACATGAAGTGAGTAGAAGCCTGATTGGTATCACTGTTTTTGGTCAGAATAAGATCTGAGTGAAAACAGAATGCAGAGAATTACTAGCTAGTTTCAACTTGCATTTATGGACACAGTGACGGACTGTGTTTCCTTACAAAGGTTTTCAGAAATGAGCCTGTGTGGTGATTTCTGCCAGAGAACTTGCTGTTTTAAATGCATTGCTTCTCGAGGATCTAAAATTCACGGCTATTCTCAACTGAATGGCTGACGAATAGCTCAACTGCCAATTTTTGGCCTTGTTTATTGGGATTCTTCTAGATACTTTTAATCTTTCAATCATATTGCATACCAAAGATATGAAATCTCCAAATGTTTCACAATGTTAGGTTGAGAAAATTTTAAATTGTGGAGCTATTTTTCCCATGAATCTAATCTTTTAAGGGAGAAGTACTCTCCGTCTTCCCATCTGAATTTCAAGAAACCCATTCTGGGATGTTCTTTCTTACGCCAACTGAATCTAGTATTGACAGTTAAGTCAGTGTCTCATGTTCCACCTTGAGGGTTCTTTGCCATTACACAACTTTTCCAGTCTTTCGTTGACCTTTTCTCAACTTTGTAAAACATGTTTCCTGCTGAAAGACAACACAATTTCTTATTTTCTGCAGTTAATATGTCAACTTTTTACTTTAAGAGTAGTTGTAAGATCAAAAGCTTGGTGATGATCAGAAGATCAGTTTTAGAAGGATGTTGTTCATTTTGAAAGGCCATTCTTCAGCTCTGCAGTCATGTTCTGAGGTCGTACCAGAAATGTTCTTTTGGAACATTATCAAATCTAAAGACATATTCTGAAGGGGATTTGGAAGTGGGTTTTGAACACGTCAGAGCCTATTTGGAAATATTAAGAGATGGCTCAGAATCTGCTGCAGCCAGCTTCACACATTCTTTTCATTAGAGGATCCTCAGTCCAACTTGAATGGAAAACAACATTAAAAAAAAAAAACAGGAAGGAAGGACGATCTTAAGCTGATGAGGGCACTTGTTTTAATTGTGGAAATTTGGAGGTCTTACATGAGGAATCCAGTATAAACCATATGTACTTAAAAAAAGGAAATTGAAAGCTTTGAGTTCAATTAATAACACAAACACAGATTGAACTGCAGACATGAGAACGTTCAGAAATAATACACACATGATGCACACAAGATGCAAGTTGTTCTACTTTCATCTTTTATTCACCAAAGCTTGTGGCAGCACGAATTCCAGGTGCCAGGCTAAGCAAACATAGACTGGACGCACATTGAAAACACACATTCTTCCAGTTCTCAAGAAAAAGTTTAAAGTTACATTTGTTTAACAAATTGCATCGGTGTTTATGCTGCGGTGATGAGACTTGCCCCTTTGAGTCTGCGTCCCGGTTTGCCAAGGGAGCGGGCTGCATTATTGGCTTGTTTCATCTTGGATGAAGACAGATGTTGTTTTGCTTGCTTGTCATAAGTCACCTAACCAGCTGACATATGAGGATACACAGACAGATTTAGTGTCAGGCTGAGGATGAGACCTTGTTGCTTGTGTTGACCCTGCGAGGGAGGGACATAGTCTGGAATGCAACAAACTTCTCTATTGCTTCAGTATGGCTCGATTGTGGCGGGTAAACGACTAATGCGTAGCCTGACACGACACAGCGCTGCAGCTTGCCAAAGATTTGTTTGTTAATTTTTTTTTTCAGCAGACCGACGGAATTCAGTTTTGGTCTGGAGAGAAATGCTATAAATACATCCAACAGCAGCTAAACAGCAGAAGCTAAACATGAGTTAATGCCTTGTCTTGAGCAAAAAGGAAAATGTGCAGATGGAAATATCCCACGCTTTAATCATTATGTGTTTTATCCCACAAGGTCATCCCGATATCTTTCTTGAGTTCCAAAAAAAATATTTGGACAGTAAACTTTAACAAGGCAGCATCTTAAATCCAAGCCTGTTTTGTTTGGAGAAGACTGCAAAAATAGATGTGATGGATTTCTTTGCTTTTCTCAGTGGAACACAGGGATGGAAAACCATAGAGGGGCTTGAGGGATGAACCAGAGACTGAAGCCTTTGTTAATCTGCGTGGACCAATCATGTGTTCATTAAAAAAAAAAAAAAACTCAACCTAGCAGTGAATTAGAATTTTTGTCCATCTCATTTACTTGAAGCTGCAAAATGAAAGATGCCAAAAATAGTGTCTATCATGCATTGCACTGCAGTGCTTCCCAGCATTTAAATTGAGCATGTTTGATTTTTCCATGTGGTTTGATAAAAGTGGAGAATTCTGTGGTGAAACTTTTGACTTGTGTCCCCTGGATGTGGAGTTTTTCTGGCACAGGAGGAAGGATGGCTGTAAGTTGTGTGTTGTTGAGCTAATGCATCAGAGTTAGAAGAACGAGTAACAGGTTTCCCTGGTGAGGACAAATATCGCTTATTTCCCTGAAATCCTCATGATTAATATAGCTGTTGGGCATGTATTTATGCACACACGTCCTATTTGCCGCACTCAGCTGTAAATGATTTCAAACATCATCACAACATCAGCTTTTTCTTCCCACTGCAATTTTTCTCCGTGCTTAAGGTTTTATGGTACCTCATTGTCCCAAAACCTCCAGAAGCCCTTCAATTAAATCTCCTCGGCTTCCAACTGTTCACTTTGTCCTTTTCCGAATTGCTCCCTCCCTTTGCTGATGTGATAAACAACAGGGCATTCCTGTGCTGGATGACTGTTCAGTCTAGCTTGGACCACTTGCCATTATTGTGAATGAGGAGCACTGCTCGCCCTCCTGCTGGGTTTATGACACGTTGGGCACTTAAGGATCCCATTAATACATCTGACCCAGCAGAGGTAATCGAGTCAGGTTTCAGAGACAACATCACAAAAAGAAATCTTACAATAGAAGTCATTTTATTTTAGTGTGCTGGCATGCGTAAAAGCATCCAAATCACTGACAGTATATCTTCCTTTTAACTTTTGTACTGTAACAAAGGTGCAGCATGCACATATATTTGATTCCACTGAAGACGTTCCCATTTTATTTAAAGAATCGTCTATTTTTGACTCCTAAAAATGAAAACCCTTGTTATAAGCTGCATATATGTACTAGTTCTGACCTTTTGGGGGTTTTTTTACACTGTAAAACTGGTGGGTTAATACCTTGACACTGGAGTAGGAAAATAATTAGTGACAGTAACTTTAATCTCTTAACATCCAACTAATTGACAGTGGACTTTTACCCAAAAGTCTTACTCAAATAAATATCTTGTCACAGGAAAACTGTAAGGCCCAAATGCCTCTAAGAGCATTGTTTGATCTTCTGATCCAGGAAGGGCTTCTGAAAACACGGTCACGTCAGTGTGAACATATTCATAGCTGTTTTACAGTTAATATGCTAATGTTATAGGTTATGACATAAGAATTAAGTGGGCAGATTTGAGAAATGCTTTCTCACAGAAAGGCTATCTTCTCTTTTCTTTTCTTTCTTTTGCTCACTGTATAAGATGAATTTATTTTTTTGTTTGGTAACTTTAAAAATTGAAAATATTTTAAAAACTAATGTAGGAAGAAACACAAACAAGGGCAGTTTCACTGACCATGAGAAAAGAAACACTGTTGTCAGTTATTTGATCATTTGAACGTCTTATTGTATTCTGCTGCTGAAGAGATTAAGCCCTCAAACAACGCGAGGTGCAAAGAAAGTTCAGGGCGTTAAAGGATTATCGAGGTTGGAGGATTTATCAAGATGAAGTCCTTTCAGTGGTGGGCCAGACCTTTTCTTTTATTACACACTAATTATGACCGCTGCATTTTGACTTCTCTGAACACTAAGCCCCCTCACAGAGACTGTTTGACGGGGGATAAGTCTTAATCCGTACCATGTGCACTGTTAATACAGGGGGAGGCTCTTTATTTATTTATTTTTCAACACTTTAATTAGCAATTAGCAATACGAGTGCAACTGGAGAGCAAGGATCCAGTACAGGTTTTTCTGTCTACTATAATTCTGTTAAAAAAGCAAGTGATCTGGTGTTTAAAATCGTGGAGAAAATTAGATTGAAGCCTAAGTTTGTTCTCTTCTTACTGGAGTGGGGAAATGCTTGGTCAGGCTGTTCCGCTACTGAAGGTCACAAGGCTTTATTCCCAGCTTGATCGTGATTTATCCTGACACAAATGTCAGTTAAGTCAGACATAATGCACCTAGATATACTATATGACAAGTCATAATGTGTGTGTGTGTGTGTGTGTGTGTGGGGGGGGGGGGGGGGGGGGGGGGGTAATGGACATTTGGACCACCAAAGTCCAACTCGTGCTCTGTTTCAGAGGAAACTTAGAGATTAGAAGGTTAAATAGAGTTTAGTGAAAGATCAGGGGTATTTTGGTCTGAAAAACATACTTGGACTTAAATGAAGGTGAAAAAAAATTATATTGCATTGCTAATTGTGATAAAGATATATGCTTTGTCTATATTTACACCTTAACCTCGTAACATCCGCCAGGTCACTAGTGATGTGTTTGTGATGCGCAGGTAAGAGGCTGGATTTTAAGGGAACATTTAGTTTCTGAAACATTGGTTGTTCACCATGTGGCTAAAATATAGCCTAACCCTAACCCTATGTGGTTCACTATTGACAAGCTGGAAGCCCAGCGCAGTATTCCTGAGAATTTATTTGTGCTTTGTTTGTTTGTTTGTTATGTCGTGAAAAGCAGAAAAATTAAGTGGCTTTGTCCATAATTGGATTTGGTCTTTGAACATCAGAAGTCACTGAAAAAACATACCGCATTATTTATTAGTATTAGGCTAAACCCCAGAATTAAGAGGATCATGGATAAGTTCTTTTGCATGAACAGGATTTGCAACAATGCACTGTTTGTGGGAAAATGAGTTTCAGTCTATGTTAATTAAATTACTTATGTATTATTAATAAACGGTGATCCAATTTTTAATCAAACATGAGTAAACAGCAAATTGTATAAGGCGGTATCTTGGCTAGCTATTCGTCATTAATCCATGTTATTGTGCAATACTGTTGACCTGAGCCACCAATAGTATTAAGATTATGAATGTACTTTGATTGTGTATGCATTCTGAAATAAAACACACATTTTTGTGCTTTAGCAGTCGTGCGCTTCACACGACTTTTTAACCTCATTCTTACTGATTATTCCCATTATTAGACTTACTGCCACACTGTTCAATAGTTGATTTGAATAATGGGCCCATGATGTACATAGACCACTTTTACTTAGCAAGTATGTTATAAGTGCTACTACTAAAATAAACATTGCTACTTTGGCAATGTTAAGAGTGTGGTAATGTACTTCATATTGTATTAAGTATGGCAGCGATTGAGACTATAACTGATTCAACAAGAGTTTTTTATTAATGTCAAATAAAAAGTATTTTCCCATATACTTCTATACAACAGGAAGTCATGTTTTGCAAATTGAAAATGCAAGTTTAAAGCACCAAAAACATTCTCTTAAAGTTTAATATTACACTCATTCTATCATTGTACTGTAAAGAGTACAATGATATATTTTTTTATGGGTTTGATTCCTTGAATTTTAATGGTTCTCATTTGGAAAAATTAGTTGTGTATATGAGGTAAAAATGATTAAGAATCATCTGTAAAGGATGGGGAACCATAGTGGCATGTTTCCTTATATCTGTTCTATTATATCTATATCTATTATTGTGTTATTGTTTTATTTATATTTTGATATTGCTAGGGATGATGCAATGATCGGGGACCATTCTTAATTTCGTTGTTCTCATGAGATTGACAATAAAGTTTCTGATTCTGATTCTGATCACGGGAGACTGACCTGCCTAATATCCTTCATGATGATTAATTTTACTAGTGCACTACACTACCAGGAGCTGTCAGACGCAGCACTGTACAACACGTTGAGTTCAAAATGACATTCACATTTTAGAGTAAACTCATCTTTCTGTTGTTCCTCCGCCCACAGCTTTCAAGGCCAAGATCAAGGAGGTAAAGCGAGAAAACACGGACCGTAAGGTGATCCTGCAGAAGAAGAAGAAGATGTTGAAACCGGGAAACCTGAAGAAGAAGGACACAAAGAAGTTAGTGTTGTACTTGAAGAATGGTGCTGACTGCCCCTGCCAGCAGCTGGACAACTTGGGAAACCAGTATCTAATCATGGGCCGCAAGGTTGATAAGCAGTACCTCCTCACAGGCATCCACAAGTGGAACAAGTCCAGCAGAGAGTTCAAAAATGCCATCAAGAAAATGAAGACCTACAAATGTCCCGTATTTGAGAATGTTTTCAAATAATGTGACCTACCCCTTCATCACTGGTTGCATCTCATCATACATATGAACTTGCACAAGCATTCACAAACTTTCTGTTGTTCTCTTAATATATCTTTGTCTTTGTACATTTGCAGATAGCCGATACTGTGGACTGTCTGTCGTGTTATGTTGAAGATGTGACGACAGGGTTGGGTTTTCTTTTTTTCCCCGCTTCAACTTAAAAGGACATTGTAGTAAAAGCCCTACCTTGCTGAAATCATTTCCAGTATATAGATACTTCATTCACATGCTTTCTCAAAAGGTCTGTGGATTTGTTGTGTATTTTGGGAAAATATACATACTTCTTTTTTTTTTTGCTAGCAATTAGAGGAGATGTCTAACACCACTTTCCAAGAATGTGTTTTTGTGTGTGTAAATTTGAAGCTAAAGCCAGTAAACTGTTAGCTTACCCTTTTTTTCTGAAAAAGGAAGAAGAAAAAGTGTTAGCTCAGCAAGAAGGAAACTGCTAGCTTGTCTCTGTCTAAACCTTTTAATAAAAGAAAGCATAAACTGTCATTTTACATTGAGTTTTCTGTGTATTACAAATAAAATGTATTATTTTAAACAGGGGTAGAGTCAAGCTAGCTGTTCCCTTTTACTTTAAGGCTTTGTATTAATGTAGGCTAACAATCTGCTGGCTAACTGTTATAAATACATCCAACAGCCTTTTATAAAATGGCTCTTTCTGATCATAAAGAAACTCTTAAAATCAGTGTATTTTAAACTTTAAAAGCCAATAAAGGTTTGTTGTAGAATATCTTATTGACAGAAGTCTGAATATGCTGCCATGATTATTCTGTCTAACTGAAGACTGCACTATCAGCAGTTATGAACATTTCTCTGAAGCTCATTCATTTCATCATTAAACATTGTTGTTTGAAATCCATAAGAGAAGCATTAACACCAATCACAGAGTAATTTGTAAGCCTGGGTGGCAGATTACTTGATTTTGCCTTTTTTAAATATTTCTTTTTATGTTGGTATACGTTTAGTCTGCAGTATTCATTATTCTTTGGTCATGGAATACGCCTTGTAGTCGTACAGTTTTGCAAAACTTATCAAAGAGCAAGTATTGGCAATTCTGTTTTTCTCGTTTGTTCTGCTCATGTTTCATTTTCAGCACTCTATTATTGCAAATTGGAATGTCAGCAGTACATTGTTGCCTATTACATGTACATACAAATTTTACATAAATGTATAAAAAAAAAAAAAAACTAAATGTGTTGCCGAGATTATTTTCTTGATTGTTTTTTGTCATTCATTTTCTTTCTGGTGGTTGGACCAAAACTTGGTTCAGTAAAATATCTTTAAAATTGAAATTCTTGGTTTCACGTTGTTACTAAAATATGAATACTGACATTCCTCCAGTGTTATCATCCAGTGAAAGATTTAGGTTAAATTTGTTTAAAATTTGAGTCTCTCAAGAAACAGATTATTTAAATCGCATTGCCACCCCAGCCAAGTTGGCTAAGTAGTTATTAAGTGAAATTAACAGGTAACCTTTTTGTATTTTCAGATAGATTTTCTTTCTTCTTACAGAAAAGTTGCTGTCTATCATGCAAACTAGAGGTGACTAAGGCAATCTGCTAGTGACAAAAGCAATCACAAAAAGGGCTAAGATGAAGCACCTTTTTTGTAACTATTTCACCTAGCAACAACCAGCAGCCAGTTGGGAAATACAGTTTTTTTTTTTCAAAATGACCAGAAGCTGTATTATATCTAACATGTCAGCCAACTCACAAGCAATGTGCACATGACATCATGCACAGCGTCTATAGTGAATTTGTTAAGTGAGTTACAATCGTAAAAAAAAAGAGAGCATATGAAAGACTGGCAGTGGAGACAGCAGAGCCGTATTTGCTATCGAATGAAATTTCACGGACTCAAAGATGTTGTAATTCTTGCTTAAAGCACCTCTTTCATGGAACGTATGTGTAAAATTACTGTGTTACAGCCTTCTAGTTTCAGTTATTTAGGTAATCCAATTATGATACAGTAACTGATGAGTAACGAACCTGCTGGGGCAAAGTAGACAGTCTTGTTTTTGTCCCCAGTGACAGCTTCATACATTGCAAAATGCTTTTATATAATACCAAATAGAACACTGTCAGTCATACCACTAAGTGAAGTGTAAATAAATATAACCAAAGTCTGAGTGAAAATCTAAAATATTGGGAAAAAAATTACTTTCTCAAAGCTACATCTTTACTACATGTAAACACTTGTTGTTTTTAAAACTTTCTTTCAGATACACAACAGTCTCATATCTTTATGTAAGATGTTATTTTGCTCTTTGTACACGATGTGTGACACTGCCAGAACAACTGGCTTCTGCCTTGACATGTCAAACAGGGCCGTGTCAATCTAACATTTGCATGCTTTAAGGAAAGATAAAGCATTGCGTTGCCAGATCTCCATGCCAGAGGATCTCTGACGCATGCATGTTTTTACTCCCACCACTTCTCCAGTGATGTTAAACTCTTGTCTGGGTGGCTTTGAATCCAGGTTTATTGTGGTTTCATGGGCTGTTGGTGCGTTGGTATGTTGCGTGTAAATGCCAGTCCCGAGTTATGCATCATTAAAAGCTCATGTTGATGGTGAACTGTAATGCTTTCTTAACCAAAGGGCAGCACTGTCTAATCAAGTGTCTGTAGTTGAACAGCTATGACTTTCTAATGCAAGAGTCACAGAAGCTGCCCCCAAGATAAGCAGTAGATCTCAGCAGCCCATTGATAAATATTTTAATATAAATGCTTTTCAGAATTGAAATTCATCGTGTCAGTACAACATGTATAAACTGCAAAACATGAAACCATTCTGTTAATAAAAACGCTTGTTAAAAACAAGGCGGTATCAAACAGACCAGTGTCTTGCCCATCTGGTTTCAGCAATGGCTTTGGTAGTGGAAAATATATCTCAGATGTTGACTTTGCTTTCTAATCATCACTTCAGCTGCCTTCAAAAGAGCGCCAGAAAACTAGGGGCCAAAATGCAGCTTTGTCCTATTAAGAGATGATCTGCAAAAAATATCCTGTTGGATTCATCCTTTTACTGAAAACCTCAAATTGACAAAGCTGATGAAGTATTATTTTGATTTGTTCCACGTCACAGTCAGGCACTGTATTTATTTATCCCTCCAGTATTAATACCGCACACTTGATTTCAGTCACCAAGTTGACAGCTGGATTGAGAGCTTAGGGTTAGACACTGTGTGCATCAGATCTTGTGAAATACCTTGGCAAATTTGGTTTGGGCTTAATTATATAACGTTCTTTCACAACAGCAGAACCCCAGGTATCAGATGATCCTTTATGATCAAGCATTTGGCAACCGTGGGAAGGAAGAACTCCTCTTTAACAAGAAAAAGAACCATGTGCCTTCACCAGTTGGGTGGAGGGTGGGGTGGGGGGCTATATTCTTGTTGTGTAAATAGTTTGCTTTTAATTTCCACTGCACATTGGGAAAACATTTTGTGTGATTTCCAACTATAGAAAAATCATTTTAAGTTGGGCAAAAACTGAAAACTGTGTTGTACTGAGACATTTTCTATACAGTTGTGTATAGTTTAAAGTTTGCGCACCCAAAAATATGCTTCACCTGAGACAGAGGTCAAGATGGATGTTATTTCGAACAACCGCATAGCAGAAGAGGCTCCAGTCTTCCTCTCCTCTGTGATTTAAAGAAACATCTGGAGAACTCTTGGGCACCACTGTCTGTTTAAGATGCAACTCCACATCCTCACATTAACAGGAGGAAACAATAAAGTGCTATTAAGACTTATAGCTTAAATATTTGGCAGCAAATAAGCTATCGTAACATGTTTTTTTTTTTTTTTCACCATGTCCAAATGTTTCATTTTATGGATCCCTGAGCCTGGAGGTTTTAAAAAGTGAGGCCCTTCTCTGTTCGTAATCCATGTTTGTGCCTTCAAAGCTGCTGCCACTTCCCCCCACCTGCTATAAAACCATCCTTTGTATTTAAAGGTATAGCTATATACTCTGTTTTATGATCCACAGTCAGTAGCCAGCAATTTAAAAGGAACATTTTGGACGATTTTGTTTTGGCATTTCACGCAGCCATTATGTGCGGTGTCATAAAGCTAGAACAGGAATACAAATCATTTTTAGATGTAACATTAAAATGATTTCCTATAGCTACAAATAAGAAATATATCCTCTTTAACACAGTTTGGACTGAAGTTTTACAATTTAAAAGACAACATTAGCCTTTTTTCTAGAACTTCAGTGTGTGAGAGTGTATAAATTTCCAGTTATTTAAATGCAGAAGTGGTGTTTTGGCTCCCTTGTTGACCCTGAGCTACAGAGCTATAACCTCTAATGTCTTTGGCTTGTATGCAGGATTCAGGAGGGATGAGTCTGCACACAGCACTGCAGACCTTGTTCCTCTGGAATTCTGGGACTGCAGTCAAATTGGCAGACTATTCACATCAATCTTCTGGTTACACCTCAGGCTGTTTGCCTCCCGCTAGCTGCGCTTGCGGCATGTGATATAACTATAACAGTCACTGAAATCCTGGCAGAAAAGTGGACAACCTGCAAAGAAAATAGAACAGAGAAACAATTGTTTTCTGTTTCACGCAGGTCGACAAGGGAGCTGGGGGAGGTGTGCGTGCGTGTGTGTGCGTGTGTGGGGTTGTGTGTATGAGTGTTTGAGAGAGAGAGGGAGACTACATACGTGGCCAGCGGCCATATTTTTTTGAATAATAGCCATTAGTTTTAAGAGGATGATGTCACTGTAGGTTTGCTGTTCCAGTAACTATATTCTCACAGTCCTGGATCTGATCCCTTAAATGACTCCTGCCATGAATGATTCTTAATCCTCACTGAGAAACATGAAGAGCTATTTGCACTGGACTGATTGGTAAGTATGTTTCCAGAGTTTGACATGTGTAGATTTAAATCAAATTAGGTTTTGGTTACATTAGAAATAAAGGCAATATATATATACTTATACTTGCAGTTGTGCTGGATTTTAGATTCACTCTAATGTTAAATCATAGCTTTCAGCAAGCAGTTAAAAGTCTTCCTCTTAAGAAACCTCTCAGAGAGGCTTATCCTCTTTGCCTGTGGACTTGGGTGAAGATGTGAGCAATTACAAGTCTATGGATAAGACGTAGTGCCAGCGTCAACATGGCTGTTCTCTTTTGGGAGCACTTTAGTGACTATCAATCAGCGGTGACCAGCCCCAGGTTGTAAAAACATGTGGTGAAAAAAATGAAGATTTATGATTAGTCATTAAAAACCATGAAGACCTGTCAGAAACAGCCACAGAAAGTATTTAGAAGTTGTCCTGCAATGCAAGCAGCTAGGTCGGTGTTATAGACCTGATGTTAAAATTTCTCAGATGATTGATTATTGAAGAGTATTGACTCTTGTTACTCACTGCTTTTAACAAGAATCACATACTGAAATGAATCTGTAATAAGTTTGTAACCGGTTTTGACTAGATTCCTGGTTTTACGGTTATTCAAACCATTTAGCATTAATTGGTGTCATCATTGCTCACAAAACAATAAATCTGCATAATATAAATTTTTTAAATTTACCTCTTACTAGATTTTTAAAAAGTACCGTAAACTATTCTGCAAATAAAATTGTGGCATGTTTTTTCTATTTGTACCCCACATACAAAGCACACTGACAGCAACAGAGTTTTAGCTGAAGCATGAAAAGAGAGCTTTGCGACTGAATCCATCATCAGGGGCTGTTTAAATTCAGTTGTTGCTCAATAATGACTTTACTGCTTCTAAAGCCAACAATCTAAGGTGAATTTCATAAATTGTTCCTCCAATAAACCACATGTGGTTGTTACTTTGAAAAATTCTGACTAGGGGAGCATAGGGGAGGATAAAACCCACCTAAACCCATTTTCTCAGAACAAAGGAGTATACTCAGAACTGTGACATGCATCTTCATTACCAAAGCAATTTAACTAAAACCACACATACAGTAATATATTGGTCCTTGATGAGGACCCATACTAAGTGCAATTCAAAAGACATCTGTGATGATGGATTCATGGAACCCTTGCCAGAGCCAGTAATATTAGGGCCTTCCATGGTTAAGGGAGGCTTAAGTCTATGTTTAACCATATTCCACACCTCCACTGCCGAAACCTGCTGCCTCGTATGTTGGTTGATGCCAAGCCCCAAACCACATGGTGAACACCAGATATAAAGTGAGCCATCAAACTGAAGAATTATCAAGCTTTAACAGGTACGTTAGCCCAAGTGGAAAGTGGCTGAAACAGAAATTCACTTGGAACAAGATGTTCAATTGGCCTCAAAGTGATTCTGGCAAACCCCCAGTTGACTCAGGATTAGTAAGCAGTTTCCTGCCCACTCTGTTTAAAATAGGGATGGGGTGCTTACCTCAAATGAGGATTTTGTCAGGCAGTGGAAGAAATAATTTGAGGTTCTTCTCAACCTCTGTAAAGAAAGCAGAGTCTGGGGATTGGTGGATAGCTTACCCATTACTGTTACTTCAAAAGCTCTCTGTGGGCTGTAGTGATGTGTCGGTCGCGAATGAAACGGCTCTTAGAGCCGGATCTTTGACGTGAGCGACGTGAGCCGACTCCTTATCGCGAGCCATGGGGGATTTTTTTCTTTCTCTCACCCTCTCTCTCGTACGGAGCCCCTCTGATGACATGGTCCAAAAAATAAATAAATTGTGGCCACAAAATACTACTTCGTGGGCACAAAAATGGGTATAACGTGCCCATAAAATACTTATTTGTGCCCACGAAATACTATTTCAAGGGCACGAAATAGGTATAACGTGCACACGAAATGTTAATTTGTGGGCACGAAACACTTGACAATAAAATCTATCCTGGCGTCCAGGTCCTACTGACGTCTGTAGAGCAGTAGGCTCTCAATATCCTGTTTAAATGTTTCTCCGTAATAATGGTTCCTTGCATTGCCAGGCTTTTCAAAATGCATTTGTTGCTCATTCCCAGCCTAAAATAAAACTCAATCATACTGTCTCTATGGTTTAGCCTACTCTTATGCTTATGTCTCTACGCAGCTGTCCAGGAATTGTATCAATATGATGTGCGCACGTTCTCTGTTTCGTTGCCACAAATGCGTAATTCGTTGCGACGTTATTCCCATTTCGTGCCCTCGAAATAGTATTTCATGGCCACAAATAAGTATTTCGTGGGCACGTTATACTATTTTGATGGCACAAAGTAGTATTTTGTGGCCACAATTTATTTAATCTTTGGACCATGTCATCAGAGGGGCTCCGTACTCTCGCACTTTTTTCTGCTTCACTCCGCATGCGAGCCTTGTGCTTGCGCTGGGAAGAGGGGGGAGGGGCGGTAGTTACACTAGCAGTAGCACAGGAACAGAGCGGGAGGGAGAGACAGAGAAAGAGAGCCAGGGACAACAACGTCACATTAGAAAGGTATAGTAATCATCCACAACTATTTTCAGTTGCAGATGATAAAGGATTCAGAAAGTTTAATCATGCAGGTCCATATGACAGAGAATATGCATGTTCTTTTTGTTTTCATATTTTAATTTATATTTAATTGTGTTGTGGTTTGCAGTGTTTTCTGTTGTTTCACTTAAAATTTGTTTAAAAGGAAAAAGCTGAAAATTTAAATAGTTAAAAGTTGAACTGTGACTAGTTGGTTTTTGTATTATATGATGTATTTATTACATTTTATGTGGAGTGAATAAATAAAAGTATGCTCTGAATGTTGTAGGACTGCCCTGGTAGACAATTATACAACATCATGTGGAATTCAGGGACAGTGTCCCTGGAATGGCAAACTATTATGGTGGTACCCCTTTTTATTAAGAGGGTACTGTCAGGGGGGTCACACTCTTCTGACTCCCTGGGAAAATGTATACCAATAGTGGACAGAACAATACTTTAGTTGAACCTCACATTCAGGAGGAGGAATGCAGTTTGAACTGTTGCATGCTTTTTTGTCTCTGTACAACCATAATCAGAGCTTGTTTCTCATTGTCCTTCCTTACCAGGGCTGCCCTTTGTCACCAATTCTGTTCAGAATTCTTATGGAAGGAGTTTCTCCTTTAAAATGATAAAGAGAGTACTGGATAAGGAGGTTTCAGTACCTTATCTGTGCTTTGACATTGCTCTGTTTGCTTCACTGAGTGATGACCTCCACTCTCTGTGGGCTGGGGCGGTTTGTTGTCCACTGTAAAATTGGTACAATGAGAATTAGCACATTCAAGTATGAGGCCATGGTTCTTACCCAGAAAAGTGTGAAGTGCCCCAAGCAATAATACAGGTCTGTGTTCCTACTTATGCCTCTGACTTTGGGTAGTCGCCAAAAGGATGAGATCCCAGATATCAGCAGCAGAACTTAGCTTGGTTTGGACATCTAACCAGGATGCCTCCTCTGTGTGATGGGAGAAAACCTGGGAGCAGACCTAGGACACAGTCGAGATATGGAGATGGCAAAGCCATCAAAGAGCTAGATGGGATAACAAGAAAAAAGAGGTAATCTCTGCTAAGACTGATATACCTACAACCCAGACCCCAACAAGCAGTAATCACTGGATCTGATACACAATTCAGCTGATTTATACATATATATATAAACTGGTAAAGGGTCATGTCTTTTGTTTTGACGGTTTGTTGTTCCTCATTGTGTACACATACTGGCTCTGCATCATTTCCACCTTAATGCCCCCCCCCCCCAAGTGTTGCTTAGATTTTGTTTATTTTTGGTAAGACTGAAAGATCTCCAATTATTTATCTGCCAGCTAAACAATTTTGTTAGCAGTTTTGATATTTTTTAAAACACGATTTTGATTCTGACTTATTAAATGTGATTATAAATGACTCTCATTTGTTATCTGTGTTACTGATTACTCAAAACAAAACTCTGCTATGAAGAAATGTCTTTTACTGAATGGAAATTTGTAATGTAAAAGGGAAAAAGCAGGACAAGTACACGAAAATGAACACAGATGGATGAGAAACTGAAGACATGAACACCTGCCAATCTCAGAAGAACTACAGAGCAATCCAAACTTTTTTAAACTTCTTTCCCGATAGTTCCCATGTGTCATCACACCTCTCCCTGCAATAATCGTATAATTTTAAAGAAAAAGGCTGCAGTTGTCATTTTCTAAAAGTTTTGCAGCACTATTTGTTCTTTGCATGATATGAAATGTCTTTTACAACTTTTAGTCTATGCGCAATAAATAGAAGATTTGGGCAGTGCACATGGCCAGTAATCACAATCAGGTCTCAAAGAACAGCACTAATGGTAATGAGTTTATGAAGCTAAAATGCTCTCAGATGACAGGAATTATTAAGCTTTTGTAACAAGTGATCATGCTACTTTAAATGACCATTATGTCTTATCTTATCTAAAATCTTATCTTAAGGTAGATTTGAATGTGAGGTTCATTTTAAGAGGAAAAAATCCAATAGTATTCATTTAAAATCATTCAAATTTAACTCTGATATCAGATCTATATCAGTAGATCACCAGAGACAGCGAAATCCATCTATTTATCATGTTCTTAACCACTTATGAAAAATCTGATTTTCTGTGGGGGCACTGTAGAGGAAAACCCAGATCACCAGAGGCTCTAGGAGCCATGTTCCGGATACTAAGAGTGTCTTAGAAAATATATAAATGTATTGAATATTCTGTAAAGGTAGGTGGCACAAGGTTTTATACTGACAGACTGATACAGAAGCAGCATTGTCTCTTTTCCTACACTGTTCTGTAAAATGAGTAATTTTCCCAGTCATATGTAGGTGAAATAATACCATACATTCAGATGCAGCAGCATAACCAAATATATATCTCTGTTTTGGACTCCAGTGTCTCCAGGAAGGGTACTGTCTACTGGAAAATTAACAGTGTATCTATCCAAAGGTATTTAATCGTTTATAATGACAGCCTTCACTGAATAATAGCTCTCTTTGGTTAGTTCCATCATGCTCTTTGTAACGCCCGTACATAAGTCATTATGTCCCCGGCTGACTTTCTCTCCTCACTCTTATGGGCGGCTTTGAACCGTGGCTGCTTAGTTATTATGTTATCATGGTATATTTAGGGGGGGAAAATTACTTCTTTGGGGGGTTTCCACCTGAATTGAATGAACAAGGCATATTTAGTTTTTCTGGCAGAGTTCCCCTTGGAAAATGCTGAAGGTTAAGTCTTTAGAAAAAACATGTGCTTCTTATTTTTAATTATGAATATCTCCCTAGAAAACAATGAAAAGTAGAGCCACTCAGAAAATGTTAGCTACATCTTTCTATGTGTTTAGATGCTGCATGGCAAGAAAAATGACCTGGGAACAAAGGTTTCGTTAAAGCTGCCGTAAAAACCACAATTACTGTGAAACACGTGGGCACGTTGACAATTCAGAGACATATGAAAAGACAAATTTATGCTTGTAACGCTCAGATAATTCTAAATTATGGTTGATGGTGGCTGCAGGTGATGTGGAAAAACAGTCTAGTGTCTGTTTGCTTAATGGCCTGCAATTGAGACTTTTTTCGAAGCCTATAATTTTCATTGCTGAGGCAAATTAAAGTTAACTCTGATTTGGTACATGAATTGGATCAGCCCCGTGAGTCATTATGTGCATTGCACTACTAAACAGGTGCCTTTGAAACTATATGGAAACTCATATCTGCAAGGGGGAAAAATAATTTTGAATAACTATGCCTTGATCATGACTCAGTAAATCAAAGTGTTGGCATAAGATCTCATAAGTCTCATTCTGTCCATCTGTTTTTCCCCTGGTAGACATCAGCTTCCATACAAACCTCTCTCTAACCCATTTATGATCTAACCCATTTACTCTGCTCACTAAAGTTTAAAAAAGAAAGCAAAAAAAATCTATTCTACAAAACCAGCTGTAAAAAGGAGGTGAAAGATTACAGCTATAAACATAACATAGCCTAATGGAGTGTTTACTGTGTGTGACAGGAAATGAAAATGGTGGCTTAACAAGCATGATGTAATTGGTTGTTTTAGCTGGCTGTATAAGCAGTTCAGCCCCCTGCCCCGTAGAACTGTACATCTCTTTAAGAGCAGAAAATAATACTGGCATCATGTCTGTAAGCTAGCTGTTGTTTTCATGAGCATTAGCTACATTTTCAATTGAATTTAAAATATTAAATCCATCTTAGAACAAGTGTGTGCCTGCTGCAGCTGCTGGCTATTAGAAGTTTAAAAGCCTCAATCAACCTTAAAAGATTAAACAACAATTTGTGTGTTTAAATTATGTATTTAACAATTTTATGTGTTAGCATGCTTTAGTGAAAATTTACTTTCATTGGAGCACTCATGTTACAGCTGTTTCCATATATTCCAGTAACCAACTTAATTCAAAAATCCTGTTCCTAACGTTGTGCAGTTCTCTTGAACTATGTCTAGTCCACAGCAGCTTAGTGCTTGTACAGTGTTAGGGTATAGACATGCAGGCCTAGAGATCTCTCATTACACCAGCGACCCGCTGATAACCAGTAATCACTAGTAAAAATGTGCACTCCCCAACCAGTTACCGAGTGGTTGCCGGAGGTGGTTTACTGTTGCTAGGTGAAATTGGTCACGCAAAGGTGTACAGTCCTGCACCAAAAGCATCTTTGCAATTATTGTGGCCGTTATTACATTGGAGCATTCACCTCTAGTTTGTATGGGAAACACCGTTGTCAGCAAGCAGTCATAAACTTAATGACCTTGTAGTACCATATCACCCTATTAGAGCACTTCGCTCTCGCACTGCAGGTCTACTTGTTGTTCCTAGTGTTTAAAATGGGAGGGAGAGCCTTCAGTTTTCAGGCCCCTCTTCTGTGGAACCAGCTTCCAGTTTGGATTCGGGAGACAGACACTATCTCTACTTTCAAGATTAGGCTTAAAACTTTCCTTTTTGCTAAAGCATATAGTTAGGGCTGGACCAGGTGACCCTGAATCCTCCCTTAGTTATGCTGCAATAGACGTAGGCTGCCGGGGATTCCCATGATGCATTGAGTTTTTCCTTTCCAGTCACCTTTCTCACTCACTATGTGTTAATAGACCTCTCTGCATTGAATCATATTTGTTATTAACCTCTGTCTCTCTTCCACAGCATATCTTTATTCATATAAAGCACCTTGAGGCGACTTTTGTTGTGATTTGGCGCTATATAAATAAAATTGAATTGATCTGAATTGAATTGAATCAACTACTCACTGAGCAGTAGTGAAACTATGAGTGCACCACAAGCTGAAAGTTGAGAACTTTCAAAATAAATGTTGTGCCTTTTAAAATATGTTGAGTTCAGTAAATAACTTCAGTAACCAAAAAGAGAGAAGAAAGGCACAACTTTTCTCTTCCTGGTTTATGTTGCACTCTTCTCACTTTCACAACTGCCTAGTGGTTAGTTTACAGATGATGTCATCTTTCATGCAAATGACAGGTGACCACAGCAATCTACCAGTGGCCAAAGTGATTGCAAAGAGGTTTTTGGTGCAACCGCTTCCAACCTGCAAAAGCCAGCAACTACTTGTATAACAATATGCATTTTTTCCTAGAGACCTCAGGTTGCCAGGCGTTTGCAGACCTGTCTCCAGGTCTGTGTTTTGGGGGCCTAAAGTAGTTTAAAAAATCATAACTAGCAGCCTTTATTCATTATGTTGATGATAAATGAGTGATGTTTAAAGTGAAAACATTCAGACAAGTGTCAGAGATCACCCAACCTCTACGTATTAAATTATGTTGTGGTGGCACACAATAGGCTCAATAAATATGTCAACGCCCAGGAAAGAGATACGTTTATTTTTCGTTGTCTTGGTTACCATGATCAGGAGACACACACTAAATGGTCGCAATGGCACAATTGTCTTACTGAAAAACATCAGCTGTGTTGACATCCTTAATCCATTCATTGTGCTCAAATCTAAGCAATCAGTGATAAAATGTAAACCATAAATTGCAACGAAACAGTGATGGAAAATTCAAGGAACTTGAAAGAAATAATTACCAATGGTCAGCACAGACAGGACACAAAGCCAGTCTCTTGGGTGAAAGTCTTGGGTGTGATCTTTTCCCTCCTCTTTCTAAAAAGCACATTTATCATTTATTCTGCTTCATATGAATCAGAAGAGTTGTATCTCCATAGTCGAAAATCCCCAACCACATAATGCATGAAAGGGTTCACACTCTCTCACTTTTTCTTACTATTTCACACAGAATCTGCCGTCTTGTCAGTCTACATCACAAAAAACACATCTTGTTTTTGTCTAGTCTGTTTGTTCACTACCACATTTGACACTGAAAGCTGCTGCCAAGTCACAGCTCATCAAAAAAAGAAAAAAAAAAGACCAGAGGCTGCTCGGCACCCCATAATGAGCCTATCAAGCCTGGGCACGGCTTTTGACAGTGGTTTGTTAACAACATGCCGAATGGTTTGTCCCTTTGTGATCGCACTGATTAAATAAACTTGAAATCACAAGCTGCTAGGAAAAACATAAATCTGATTGTAGACTGATATTCCAGTGGGAGGATTTTTCCAGCTCTATCTGTTTATATAACTCACTTAAGGGAAACAAAAAGATCTCCCCGAGGGCCTCTGTTTCATGTTGTTAGGTGTGCACACATACTCACGCCCACATACTCAAGTGGAAGTCATGCCTCATCAACACATTTTTCTACACTTATCTCTCAGTCAAGTGTGGTCTAACAGTCATGGTGTGGTACACTTTCCCCACCTGTTTTTTCTTCTTTATATTCAACAAACTTTTGTTATAAAAGGAATCGCAATCAAAACCTCAGTGCTAAGCATTTTCAAGGCTTTAATATTAGCTTGTGAATTATGTCACATGCTACGACTCTATGAACAACAATTTCAAATCTCTGCATGACTACATCGAAGTCTTCATACTTTAACCATTTAAGAATGGTTATTGTTTCCATTACAGTTGTATTCCAATTCAAGAATGATGAAGGTAAGGAAATGCATCATCACAAGTGTGACTATCTTGGTCATTGCTTCAGACTTACTGGATATTGTACTCTCCTCCACAAATAATTCTGCATCTCATTGCTTTCATTCCTTTATCCAGTCTTTTAGTTTTCTTATCACCTGCCGATAAGGGGCAGGCCTTATCAAGGATTTGATAACACACTTTCTTAACAGTAGATTCCTGGAACTCCAAATGACTTCTTGGCCCAAAAGCAGATGCTGGGAAGTATCACTGTCTTCAAGTTTGGTCAGGGCACGCTGAACATTGGATAATTGTAGATATTTATACTGCAGTCCTGAACATTCCTATAACAGTGCCTACATTTCCCAAACAGTTTGATCAGGTATTGTATGCTAACCTGCCAATTTCCCAATCACTAGTAGAAATTTGATATGTTGTTCCACTGAATATGTTTGAAAAGCACAAACTTGTGCACTTACCATTAGTGAGTGTAAATCTCTCTCTATAAATTATAGGCAGTGTTCTGTTAATGCCAGTATCTTTTACTTCATCCGCAATATTGTTATGTATTGTAAGATCTATCATCAGGTCAAAATTGGATGTTTCCCAGTACTTTGTTTGTGAAAAATTACATTCCTGTTAAGTCTTGCTTACTGATAGGGCTTACAGTATCAAACAAAGAACATCAGCTGATAATTTCAGTTCAGTAAGCAGAGATCATTTGAAGGTTTGAACATGACTTAGTGATATACAGAATTTAATTAAGCTATTTGGTGATTAGACTCTCATGACCCATCACAGCAGAACAGAATCCCAGCATTTATAGGGATTTGGGCCGGACCCCCCAGAGTCTAGACGCTGGTGTTAGAGATGAAGATAGCGCCTTGGAGCCTGAGTAATATGGGAGAGCTGGAGATTGTGAGGAGGTGGGTTGCAGGAAGGCATCTGCAATGGAAAATGACATATGAGCACTGATATTTAAAGTATGCAGAGCAGAGCCTGATTGGTCTAAAGAAGATGGTCAGACCAGTGATGTCGCAATGAGCTGGGGAAATGGAACTGATGTAAAGCATAGATTTGCTACCAACTGGGAAGCAGACAGAAATTTAAAAGCATTTGTCATCATTGTAAAGTCCCAAGTAATGTGTGTTTTCTGTTAGAAATCCATCTGAGATAATTAGGTTTCTCAAATGGCCTTCCTACCAGAATAAAACACTAAATAAGTGAATCATCTCCTAATTTAAAGATTAATTGACCAAACCCTAGCACCTCCAAACCACATGAATGAATGTGGCTTGAATTAGTACGTGTTTTGAGTGGTTATTCAGAGTAGAAAAGTACCAATCCAATTACCATTCACCATAAGAAGATATTTCAGGAGCCTAGTTCTTTAATTTGATGTAAGAATACTGTTTAATCCTCAGAAGTCTGACTGAGTACTGGTGATAAGCTGAACACCAGACCTGAACCACAACCCTGAAATTGGAACAAGCAAAAATTACTTGCTATGATAAAATGTAAATAGATTTTGACATATCAGTTAGAATTAATATTTTCTTTTTCCCTTTAAAGCCAAGACTTGAGAGAACGTACAGTTTTTTCAAGTCTGGCAAAGGGTTAGGGTTAGATCTCAGTGAGCCAAGGTATAACAAGACTCAAAACTCTCCATACGTCAATGATGGACTTTTCACAATGGTGTAATGACAGCCTTTTTCAATGAATTCAGGCTGTGCTCCATACTTTAAAAACACATTTCCCTTCCACCAAAGGACAAAATGAAAGAGTTGTTGAGAAATAAGCAGTTTGGCATTGAAATGAAAGCAAGGTTGAGGAGGTTGGATGGACGCATTTACTCCAAGCCCTGAAGATCTGCTTTTAATTCCAACCTTATGCCAAGATGTTTTCTTCTGTGAGAGGAGTTTACAGTTTTTGGTGGGTGTTATTCTGTTGTTGTTGTTTTTTCTCCATTTAACCACAACCAGAAGCACACAGCTAATTTTAAATGTACTTGTCAAAATATCGACCACGGTTCTTAAGCTAATCCTAAAGCTATTTCAACAAAAATTGCTCCGAACAAGACATCTTATAGACTTTCCAGTATTAGGACTCTTAGAATGACATTGTAAGTCTATCAGCTCAGGTCTCTACCCTTTTTTAGGCTGAAATACTCTAAAACGTGTTAACTTTGGCACAACAAACTCTAAATTTGTGATTGTCAAGTTTCTGTATCTTTCCACATTGCCTTCAGAGTAGTGGGAGAAGAAACTGGGGGATTTATCCTATGTAGTACCCTTATTTTCTTATTTTACTTATAGACTATTTATAGTCCCTGCGCCTTAGGGTCGGGGAACGGGTCCTGACTGTCATCTGCGCTTATGCGCCGAGTGGCAGTTCAGAGTACCCAGCCTTCTTAGAGTCCCTGGGGGGGTGCTGGAGGGTGCTCCACCTGGAGACTCTGTTGTCCTGCTGGGAGACTTCAATGCTCACGTGGGTAACGACAGCGAGACCTGGAGGGGCGTGATTGGGAGGAACGGCCTCCCTGATCTGAACCCGAGCGGTGCTCTGTTATTGGACTTCTGTGCTAACCACAGTTTGGCCATAACGAACACCCTGTTCGAACATAAGAGTGTCCATAAGTGCACGTGGCACCAGGACGCTCTAGGCCGTAGGTCGATGATCGATTTTGTAATCGTATCAGCAGACCTGCGACCATATGTTCTGGACACTCGGGTAAAGAGAGGGGCTGAGCTGTCAACTGATCACCACCTGGTGGTGAGTTGGATCAGGTGGCGGGGGATCAGACCTGGTGCACCTAAACGCGTAGTGAGGGTGTGCTGGGAACGTCTAGCAGAGGCCCCAGTCCGCGAGATCTTCAACGCACACCTCCGGCAGAGCTTCAACAGCATTCCGAGGGAGACTGGGGACCATGTTCAGCGTCTCCATTGCCGAAGCTGCTGCATTGAGCTGCGGCCGCAAGGTGGTTGGTGCCTGCCGTGGTGGTAATCCCCGAACCAAATGGTGGACACCAGAGGTGAAGGGAGCCACCAGGCTGAAGAAGGAGTCCTATCGGGCTTGGTTAGCCTGTGGGACTCCGGAGGCAGCCGACAGGTATCGACAGGCCAAGCGGATTGCGGCTCGGGCAGTGGCTGAAGCAAAAACTCGGGTGTGGGAGGAGTTCGGAGAGGCCATGGAAAAAGACTTTCGGACTGCCTCGAAGAGATTCTGGCAAACCGTCAGACGTCTCAGGAGGGGAAAGCAGGGCTCTACCTGCACTGTGTATAGTGCTGGCGGAGCGCTGCTGACGTCGACTGAGAAATTTCAGGTGGTGGAAGGAATACTTCGAGGACCTCCTTAATCCCACTGACACGTCTTCCGAGGAGGAAGCAGAGTCTGGGGATGAGGGGAATGACCCGCCAATTTCCGGGGGCGAGGTCACTGAGGCAGTTAAACAACTCCTTGGTGGCAGAGCCCCTGGTGTTGATGAGGTCCGCCCCGAGTTCCTGAAGGCTCTGGACGTTGTAGGGCTGTCCTGGTTGACACGCCTCTGCAATGTTGCGTGGAGATCAGGGGCAGTACCTGTGGACTGGCAGACCGGGGTGGTGGTCCCCATCTTTAAGAAAGGGGACCGGAGGGTGTGTTCCAACTACAGGGGGATCACACTCCTCAGCCTCCCTGGGAAAGTCTATGCCAGGGTGCTGGAAAGGAGAGTTCGTCCGCTAGTCGAACCTCGGATACAGGAGGAACAATGCGGTTTTCGTCCTGGTCGCGGAACACTGGACCAGCTCTTTATCCTCTCCAGGATACTTGAGGGTGCATGGGAGTTTGCCCAACCAGTCTACATGTGTTTTGTGGACTTGGAGAAGGCATTCGACCGTGTCCCTCGGGGTGTCCTGTGGGAGGTGTTGCGGGAATATGGGGTGTCTGGCCCATTGCTACGGGCCATTCGATCCCTATACAACCGTTGCAAGAGCTTGGTTCGCATTGCCGGCAATAAGTCAGACTCGTTCCCGGTGGGTGATGGGCTTCACCAGGGCTGCCCTTTGTCTCCGGTTCTGTTCATAATTTTTATGGACAGGATTTCTAGGCGCAGCCAAGTGGCGGAGGGCTTTCGCTTTGGTGGCCTCAGAATCTCATCTCTGATTTTTGCAGATGATGTGGTTCTGTTGGCTTCATTGGGTGAAGGCCTCCAGCTCGCACTGGAACGGTTCGCAGCCGAGTGTGAAGCAGCGGGAATGAGGATCAGCACCTCCAAATCTGAGGCCATGGTTCTCAGCCGGAAAAGGGTGGAGTGCCCACTCCGGGTCGGGGATGAGTTCCTGCCCCAAGTGGAGGAGTTCAAGTATCTTGGGGTCTTGTTCGCGAGTGATGGGAGAAGGGAGCCGGAGATCGACAGACGGATTGGGGCTGCAGCTGCAGTAATGCGGACGCTGCACCGGTCCGTCGTGGTGAAGAGGGAGATGAGTGTAAAAGCGAAGCTCTCAATTTACCGGTCGATCTACGTCCCTACCCTCACCTATGGCCACGAGCTGTGGGTAGTGACCGAAAGAACAAGATCGCGGATACAAGCGGCAGAAATGAGCTTCCTCCGAAGGGTGGCTGGCCTCTCCCTTAGAGATAGGGTGAGAAGTTCGGCCATCCGGGAGGGGCTCAGAGTAGAGCAGCTGCTGCTCCACATCGAAAGGAGCCAGCTGAGGTGGTTCGGGCATCTGACAAGGATGCCCCCTGGGCGCCTCCTGGGTGAGGTGTTCCAGGCATGTCCCACCGGGAGGAGGCCCCGGGGCAGACCCAGGACACGCTGGAGAGATTATATCTCTCGGCTGGCCTGGGAACGCCTTGGTATTCCCCCGGACAAGCTGGAGGAGGTGGCTGGGGAGAGGGAGGTCTGGGCCTCTTTGCTTAGGCTGCTGCCCCCGCGACCCGGCCCCGGACAAAGCGGATGAAGATGGATGGATGGACTATTTATAGAATATTCAATGCCTTTTATCATTGGCTGGTTAAAAAGGAAGGACTGTAGGAAATCAAGAACACTCTCGTCTGTGAAGGTTCTCAGTCATCTAGGTCATTGTAGTCTAAGGAGCTTGGAAAGAAAAGCGAAGTCCAGACGCTTTCCAAGCTCCTTATACCAAGAATACTCTCATTACAATAAGATTTGTGAAAAAAAAGTTACAAAAAAAGTCCTTTCTGTAAACCTTATTGAGAATACAGATGAGTTCTAAAATGTAAATGCCTGCTGTCTGCCATGCTTTGCTGAGACCTTTAATGGAACTAAGCCATTGCAGGCAACGAACTTAGTTTCACTGTTGCTTTTTCTGTTACATCAAGTCAAAATATCTGCATTGTGACAGGTGACATATTGACACCACATAATTTATGTGAGGAAGCACTTTGGACTTTAATTTTTCTAAAGCCATACTGTGCTTTAGTAGAGCTGCATGGGAAGGAAATTGAAATTCAAATAACAAACATGAGATCCTTCACTGAGTCCCAGATTTTAAATGTATTTTCAAGACAAGGCTTCTTGATTGATTGGACTGAAAATGAATCTGTCCTATAACTCACTAGTTTTGAGCTTCACATAAGGATATAAGCTTTGTGAAACTTCAGAGAGGATGATAAATGAGTGATTGAATGACATCTTTCTAAGGAAATGATACAACGCAGAAAGATTTTCATCATTCAACTTATCATCTGCGTCTTCCAAAGATGAATAACTACCCATGAACAGTGACACTGGTTTCCTGCTTGCTGAAATAATGCACACCTTGTGCTGCATTACCCATTATTAGCTAGGTTACAGTCGAAATAGAGGAATGCCTGTGCTAACCTTGGACAGAAGGATAATCTGAAGAAATGAGTCTGGAGAAAGGCCTGACTCATATTTCACTGACCCTGAATGGGAGACTGAATTGCTATTTGCCCATGCCTGCAGGGCTCATAATGACCTACATGGTGTTTCTGTTAGAGCAATGGTATCAGGTTATATTTCAAAAGTGTCAGCAAAAAACAATACTGCCTGGACTTCAACTGAGATGGGTTTGTTTCTGAAAGCTGAATCTGAGGGGTATCTTTGCACAAAAGCTGCTTATAAGAAAATGTTAAATGAAGAGGTTAGGGGGCTGTCATTTATTGAAAGGTCATTACTGAGATACCATTAAAAACCTAGATCAGATGGTCTGGAAACAACCTCTGAGATCCAAATGTATCTGTAGATGGATTCTGTGTCAATAAGGTGACAAACTAAATTACAGCAGGGGAAAACAAAAACTCTGTTAACCGCCGTGGATAGCCCTGCACACAGCCTCCATGTATCTCTAGTTCAAACTCTTCAATCTCTCCTTTTCAAGGGTCATTTCAGCAAATATTTTTCTTTGCCTCCATATACTATATAGGCTGACGTAGGAGAGGGAAACCCCACATAAAATCACTGTTCCTGCCTCCAAGGCTGACATAAATCTTAATTATGGGAAGGCATAGCACACATCACAGTAAGTAGTAAGTCAAAGGGATAGAGGCGATGTTTTTTCATGGAAAAAACATCATGTCTTTCCAAGAAGGCAAAAGATTATACATAACATACTTACATAACTATTAATTATTAACTATAAACAAATCAACAGGTGGTAAATAAAACAAACATAGTAGGCCTTAAATTTGCAGGTTAAAAGAAAACTTTATAGAATAGTCTGCTTGAAATTACTATTGCGTGCTATTTATATAACATTTTGAAAACAAAACATAACGTGAAGAAGCAACAAAATTTTCGAGTTTAGTTTTACCTATCCTTATTTTACCCAACTTAGCTGGTTTACAAACTCTACTTGTGCCTCTTGTTCTTTAACAACTGGGATTTGACATTGAACTGGATAGGTAGCAGAAAATGGATGAGTGGATTAAAGTTTAGATTAAAGTGTACAACATCAGTTTTTACTTCAGATAATCAAATGAAAGTTAAAGTAATAAAGTTCTCTATGTCCATGCTTTTTTATATTTTTGAGCCCAAGGTACACTAGGACCAAAAGAAAAGCACACCTATATTCACATGTGCACATTTGATTTGGAAATCCAGATAGTGAACTTATATATGCCTTTGCAACAGTAACATGGTAACATGGAAACATGGAGGATGCATGTAGAGAAAGCATTCCTATGGAGAAGAAGGCTGGATGCCAAAATCAAGGAGCCCAGAAGGATGTTGGTTGGTTAACTGAGGTGCAGAAGGGTGTCATTAAAGATAGGTCCCAGATAAATAAGAAGTACAGCAAGATGGCATAACTAAGGCTGTAGAAAATGCAAAACAAAGATTCACAGCTCTGGTCACTTGGTTGAAGAAATATACCAGAAAAGCATAGACCACGAGAATAAATGCCCTGTTCTCCAAAGATCTATCCAGGATTTTCTCTCAGCTACAAGGGAAAAATAATACAAGGGCAAACACAACCAGAACTCAACAAAGCAATACTTGAAGAACATCATGGAGAAAGAGACAGGAGACAACACCAAGACCACAGTGGCTAGTGGCCCTAAATGTAACCCACAGCAACCTCCCAGAGCAAAAACCAGTCAACATCAAGGGTACTGCAGTATCAAACTATCAGCTGAGCACCTGCCTCTCCAAAAGATGGAAGCTCCTCTCAGGCATCACAGCAACCAAACTGAGTAGGCACATGAGTCAATACATGATTCACAACGCAGGAAGGCAGTGGAAATAACACTACAGGACTAGCTCCTGGTTGATAGAGCAGTATGCAAGACTTTAAGACCAGGTAGACTAACCTGAGCACCTGGACTCACCTAACCAAGGTCATCCACTGTCCATGCTGTTGTTCTGCATAGGCCTCAACCCCCTAAGATGCAAGAGTTGACATGGATTTAGATTCAGAAGTGCAGTAACCCTCAGCCTTGACTCACTAATACAGCTCACCAGGATCTACAACAAGGATATCGAGATGTCAGTCAGATTGGATAATTGTGGCCTAATGGTTGCAACGAGAGGGAACGTGACCCACATACATTCAGAGGACAAGATAGGTGGTTAGAAGCCAGTAGGAATAAGATCCAGACCATGGATCTACTGGTCATGGAATTATAAGCTGGTAACAGGAGGAAACACATAAACTCACAATACATGGAGGTCTCCACCCAAAGACTAGAACCTTAAGGCTCTATGAGCAATGGAAAGAGGGAGGGTGAGGATTAGTGACTGTTAGAGCCACAAACCAGGATAAAGGAGCCTCCGCGAATACAACAGGAAGATGGTCCACCAATATGAGTTGCTCTAAGAGTGCCTTGGGCAAACACTCAGTGAGGAAGAACTATCAACCCAACAATCAACAAATTGATTTACTCTGCCTTACAGAAACCTGGCTGCAGCAGGATGATTATGTTAGTTTAAATGAATCAACACCCCCGAGTCATTCTAACTACCAGAAATCTCGAAGCACAGGCCGAGGGGGAGGTGGGACAGCAATGTTTCACACCAGCCTATTAATTAATGAAAGACCAAGACAGACTTTTAATTCATTTGAAAGCCTGATGCTTAGCCTCGTCCACCCCAGCTGTAAAACTCAGAAACCAGTCTTACTTGTTATCATCTATCGTCCACCTGGGCCTTACACAGAGTTTCTGTCTGATTTCTCAGACTTTATATCTAATTTAGTTCTGAGCTCAGATAAAATAATTATTGTGGGTGATTTTAACATCCATGTAGATGCTAAAAATGACAGCCTCAACATGGCATTTAATCTGTTATTAGACTCAATTGGTTTCTCTCAAAATGTAAAAGAACCCACCCACCACTTTAATCACACTCTAGATCTTGTTTTAACATATGGAATAGAAACTGAACATTTAACAGTGTTTCCTGAAAACCCTCTCCTGTCTGATCATTTCCTGATAACATTTACATTTACAATAATTGATTACACAGCGGTGGAGAGTAGACTTTATCAAAGTAGATGTCTTTCGGAAAATGCTGTAACTAAGTTTAAGAATATAATCCAGCCACTGTTATCATCTTCAATGCCCTGTACCAACACAGAGCAGAGCAGCTATCTGAACGCTACCCCAACAAAAGTCGATTATCTTGTTGATAATTTCACCTCCTCACTACGTACGACTCTGGATACTGTAGCTCCAGTGAAAACTAAGGTCTCTAATCAGAAGTACCTGACTCCGTTGTATAATTCTCAAACACGTACCCTAAAGCAGATGACTCGTAATCTGGAGAGGAAATGGCGTGTTACAAATTTAGAGGATCATCATTTAGCCTGGAGAAATAGTTTGTTGCTTTATAAGAAAGCCCTCCGCAAAGCCAGAACATCTTACTATTCATCACTGATTGAAGTAAATAAGAATAACCCCAGGTTTCTCTTCAGCACTGTAGCCAGGCTGACAAAAAGTCAGAGCTCTTTTGAGCCAACAATCCCTTTAACGTTAACTAGTAATGACTTCATGAACTTCTTCACAAATAAAATTTTTATCATTAGAGAAAAAATTACCAATAATCATCCCACAGATGTATTATTATCTACAGCTACTCTTAGTACCATTGATGTTAAGTTAGACTCTTTTTCTCCAATTGATCTTTCTGAGTTAACTTCAATAATTACTTCCTCCAAACCATCAACGTGTCTTTTAGACCCCATTCCTACAAAACTGCTCAAAGAAGTCCTGCCATTAATTAATTCTTCGATCTTAAATATGATCAACCTATCTCTAATAATCGGCTATGTACCATAGGCCTTCAAGCTGGCTGTAGTTAAACCTTTACTCAAAAAGCCATCTCTAGACCCAGCAGTCTTAGCTAATTATAGGCCAATCTCCAACCTTCCTTTCATATCAAAAATCCTTGAAAGAGTAGTTGTCAAACAGCTAACAGACCATCTGCAGAGGAATGGCTTATTTGAAGAGTTTCAGTCAGGTTTCAGAGTTCATCACAGCACAGAAACAGCTTTAGTGAAGGTTACAAATGATCTTCTTATGGCCTCTGACAGTGGACTCATCTCTGTGCTTGTCCTGCTAGACCTTAGTGCAGCATTCGATACTGTCGACCATAATATCCTATTAGAGCGATTAGAACATTAGAACAGCAGCACACGCCTTTAGCATCCTAGGACAAGGTGTGTCCTAGGATGCTAAAGGCGTGTGCTGCTGAACTTGGGGAGCCGCTACAACGAGTCTTCAACCTCAGTCTGCGACTGGGGAGAGTGCCCGCCCTATGGAAGACATCCTGCATCGTCCCGGTCCCCAAAAAGAACCGGCCCAATGAGCTGAATGACTTCCGACCGGTGGCACTGACGTCACATCTTATGAAGACTCTAGAGCGGCTCTTCCTCAACCTCCTCCGACCACAGGTACAACATGCCCAGGACCCACTACAGTTTGCATACAAGGCGGGTGTCGGAGTGGAGGATGCCATCCTGTACCTCCTACACAGAGCCCACTCACACCTGGATGGGGGAAAAGGCACGGTCAGGATCCTGTTTCTCGACTTTTCCAGTGCCTTTAATACCATCTGGCCCTGTATGCTTCAGGAAAAACTGAACAGGATGGAGGTGGACCCCTGCCTGGTCGCTTGGATCTCCGACTACCTCACCGACAGACCACAGTACGTCAGGCTGAAGGACATCACGTCTG
Organism: Aulonocara stuartgranti; assembly: GCF_965226115.1. NCBI lineage: Eukaryota > Metazoa > Chordata > Actinopteri > Cichliformes > Cichlidae > Aulonocara > Aulonocara stuartgranti. Next base: position 31,691,552 of record NC_138948.1, read on the forward strand.
ACACAGTGGTCAGCAGCACAGGAGCACCACAGGGAACTGTGCTGTCCCCTCTTCTCTTCACCCTGTACACCTCTGACTTCTGCTACAACTCTGAATTATGCCACATTCAGAAGTTTGCAGACGACACAGCCATCATGGGGTGTATCTGGGATGATCAGGAAGAGGAGTACAGAAGTCTGGTGAGGAACTTTGTCGCATGGAGTCACACAAACCACCTGCAACTCAACACCTCAAAGACTAAGGAACTGGTTGTGGACTTCGGGAGGTCTAGAGCAGGTCCACTGCCGGTTCAGATAGAGGGGGAGGAGGTGGAGGTGGTCAACAAGTACAAGTACCTCGGGCTGTGGGTGGACAATAAACTGGACTGGTCATGCAACACAGAGCACCTGTATAAAAAAGCCCAAAGCCGACTGTACTTCCTCAGGAGGCTGAGGTCTTTTAACATCTGCAGGAAGCTCCTGAGGATGTTTTACCAGTCGGTGGTTGCTGGAGTACTTTTCTATGCTGTGGTGTGCTGGGGGAGCAGCACAGCAAAGAAGGACTCATCCAGGCTGGAAAAACTGATCAGGAGGGCTAGCTCTGTGGTCGGCATGAAGCTGGACACTCTGGTGACAGTGGCAGAGAAAAGGACACTAAAGAAACTGATGGACATTATGGACAATGCCAGGCATCCTCTGCACATGGCCATTAACAACCAGAAGAGTCTGTTCAGTGACAGGTTGCTTCTCCCCAAGACAAGAACTAACAGACTTAAAAACTCCTTTGTCCCACACGCCATCAAACTGTTTAACTCCTCTCTGGAGGGGAGAGGGAGGGGAAACAGGAGGACAAAGGAGGGGGGAACAACTAAGCTGTAGTGCCTCTTCACCTCACTGTGCAATACCTTTTGTGCAATACTTTTGTAAATAGTCAACAGTGCAATAGACCTCAATACTCGAAATGTGCAATTCATTCACTTGTATTTTTATTTTTTATTCCTATTTATTCTATTTATCCCCTTCGTATATTTTATTTATATTGTCTCTGTATTTATATATGTGTGTGTGTGTGTGTGTGTGTGTGTGTGTGTGTGTGTGTGTGTGTGTGTATATATATATATATATATATATATATATATATATATATATATATATATATAATATTCTGTAACTCTGAAACTTCTGTCGGTGCTTTTTGGAAATCGAATTTCCCAGAGGAACCCACCCGAGGGATTAATAAAGTTCTATCTAATCTAATCTAACATGCTGTAGGTATTACAGGTACTGTGCTGCAGTGGTTTGTATCATATCTATCTAATAGACTCCAATTTGTGCATGTAAATGGGGAGTCCTCTTCACACACTGAGGTTAATTATGGAGTTCCACAGGGTTCAGTGCTTGGACCAATTCTGTTTAATAATAATAATAATAATGGATAGGATTTATATAGCGCTTTTCTAGGCACCCAAAGCGCTTTACAATGCCACTATTCATTCACTCTCACATTCACACACACACATTTACATTTTACATGCTTCCCTTAGGCAGCATCATTAGAAGACATAGCATACATTTTCACTGCTATGCTGATGACACCCAGCTCTATCTATCCATGAAGCCAGATAACACACACCAATAAGTTAAACTGCAGGAATGTCTTAAAGACATAAAGACCTGGATGGCCGCTAACTTTCTGCTTCTTAATTCAGATAAAACTGAGGTTATTGTACTCGGCCCTGAAAATCTTAGAAATATGATATCTAACCAGATTCTTACTCTGGATGGCATTACCTTGGCCTCCAGTAACGCTGTGAGGAACCTTGGAGTCATTTTTGACCAGGACATGTCCTTCAATGCACATATTAAACAAATATGTAAGACTGCGTTCTTCCATTTGCGCAACATCTCTAAAATTAGAAATATCCTGTCTCAGAGTGACGCTGAAAAACTAGTTCACGCATTTATTACTTCCAGGCTGGACTACTGTAATTCATTATTATCAGGATGTCCAAAAAACTCACTGAAAAGCCTTCAGCTAATCCAAAATGCTGCAGCAAGAGTCCTGACAGGGACTAGAAAGAGAGAGCATATTTCTCCTGTTTTGGCTTCCCTTCATTGGCTTCCTGTTAAATCCAGAATTGAATTCAAAATCCTGCTCCTCACATACAAGGTCTTAAATAATAAGGCCCCATCTTATCTTAATGACCTTGTAGTACCATATCACCCTATTAGAGCACTTCGCTCTCGCTCTGCAGGCCTACTTGTTGTTCCTAGAGTATTTAAAAGTAGAATGGGAGGGAGAGCCTGCAGTTTTCAGGCCCCTCTTCTGTGGAACCAGCTTCCAGTTTGGATTCAGGAGACAGACACTATCTCTACTTTTAAGATTAAGCTTAAAACTTTCATTTTTGCTAAAGCATATAGTTAGGGCTGGAGCAGGTGACCCTAAATCCTCCCTTAGTTATGCTGCAATAGACGTAGGCTGCCGGGGGATTCCCATGATGCATTGAGTTTTTCCTTTCCAGTCACCTTTCTCACTCACTATGTGTTAACAGACCTCTCTGCATTGAATCATATCTGTTATTAACCTCTGTCTCTCTTCCACAGCATGTCTTTTATCCTGTCTTCCTTCTCTCATCCCAACCGGTCGCAGCAGATGGCCACCCCTCCCTGAGCCTGGTTCTGCCGGAGGTTTCTTCCTGTTAAAAGGGAGTTTTTCCTTCCCACTGTCGCCAAAGTGCTTGCTCATAGGGGGTCATATGATTGTTGGGTTTTTCTCTGTACCTATGAAGCGCCTTGAGGCGACTTTTGTTGTGATTTGGCGCTATATAAATAAAATTGAATTGAATTGAATTATCATGGATGACCAAGCTCCTGCGTGGGCTGTACCATTGACAGATAGATTAAGTGGCTGACATCAAGACATCCTGCTAGCAGCTAGAAAAACCCAGCCAAAAGGACAAGACAGAGGGTCTGATCATGGCAGCACAAGAACAGGCCCTAAGCACTAGAGCCATAGAGTTGCAAAGTCTGCAAAGGTGCACAAGAAACTATCCAACATACAGAAAAAAAATGCAAGCTTGTACAATGAAAGTGGCTGGGAAATTGTATACTACACAGGAGAATTTGTGCCACATTTGGACTTGAATTCCCCATGTCCCAATGGGAGACACCAACAAAGGTAGTTGAAAACAAGATGAGATTGAGACGGATAAGCAGCAGCAATTGGTATTGGAAAGAAGACCGACAGACAGACAGGCAGAAAGACAGGCAGGCAGACAGACAGACAGACAGACAGACAGACAGATTATTAATCCTTCCCAGCAGCCATAGGGTGAGAAGTGAACATTGAAACAATACAGGTCACCGGTCTGTCACGAGGCTAACAGACAACCAGTCAACAACAGTTAATTTAACATTGCCAATTACTGTAATAAATTACCCAGCATGCACATCTCTGGATCATGGTAGGAAGCCAGAGTACACACATAGAACTCATACAGGCACAGGGAGACTTGAGACAGAAAGACCCAGCCAGTGAGTTCAAACCTTGGGTTCTCTTGTCCTAACCATTTTTTAATAATGTAGGTATTAGTACTTTTAGTCCTCCCAAATGAATAAAAGGCAACATTTGCTAAGGAATCTCAAGGCAATGAGTTTGTGTTGCCATTTGCACATGCATCAGACAACTGGCAAGACGCAGGCTAATTCAAATGTTCACATAGCATTAACATGGCTTTTTCTTTTGCTTTCTTAATGTTCTCATTCTATCCTGTAAGCATGTTTTGATTAAGTTATCCATGTAGCCCTGTGCCTTCTTTAGGTCTGTTTGACCTCTGAATATGCTCCCCACCTCTGAGTTAAGGAATAAATTTCACAATACATGCCTTGGGACGACACTAAATAGTGATATGCTTTTGTTTAAATGTTTTCAACTGTTTCTCTAATGTAACTCAACAGAGGGGTATGACAGGCTGGCACGGGGCTCCCTCTAGTGTTACACGAGCGCAAATTCACAACAAAACACAGCTTAGACTGAGTGCAGAATAACGGGGTTTTTTAATGGTGATTTAGGACATGTAGTTTTGGGGGGGGGGGGGGGGGTTTGGGGGGGGGGGGGGGGGGGGGGGTTTGTTTGTCTTGGTAATTTTTAAGGTAAAGTTAATTTAGCAAATACTACTACAAGTTATTTATTTAGTGCAAGTGCCTAAATAAGCACTCTGGCTGGGGAGTTGACAAGTCTTCATCTAGAAGCCCTCTGAATATTTATTTATATGTAAATGCAATTTCATATTTCCTCCCACATTCTCTTTCTTTCTTTTTTTGCTTTTTCTCCACATTTTCTAAATGGCTATTACATCAGCCACTGATTTTGACTGAAAACATACCATTTGAAAATGTCAAAGATTATTTACTTAAAAACCTTATTCTTAAAAGATTAAGGATAGTGCTAGAGCCACAAATTTGACAGCATTTTAAATTTATTATCCCTTTCTGGCTGAAAGCTGAGTCCACTAAATCCAACCAAACAGGGCTTCCAAGTAGTTTAAACCAAGTTGATAAAGTGATTCTCGCATACCGCATGACCTCAGGTCTGGTCTCTGGAAACTGGCTTCTTCTCTCTTCTGGCCTGGACAAGATGAAGTGAGAGATGCTGTTGGACATTTACACCGATATTCAATCCTTGTCCTTGGCAGCGCAGGGGGTTCCTTATTCTCCATTCGCACCACGTCTGAATGCAAGACAAACATGCAGCTGCCTGACAGTGCTTCATCTCTGTGGTCACAAGTAGTGAGTACCCACTGCCCTCACCCCAGTGATTTACCCTAACTCTATTTTTTTTTTTTCAAACTCTCTGGAATCCTGTTCTTAAATGGAAACAGTCCTAATTGCCTGTTTGTGGCTGCTGGAGCGGGATGGCAGTGGTTTACGTTAAAATGCTATTAAATGAGGTGTGGAAGGGTGAACCCTTATATGTTTCCCCTCATGCACCATTTTCTTCCTCTACTTGCTTCCTTTCAGCTGTGAAATAGGGAAATTTAAAAATTAAAGATTAATTGGACCTATAAAAACAGAAATAATCAGAATAAACCAGATATGTTTTTAAAGCTGCAGATATTTTTTAAACAATTAACCTGCACTTTAGAGTGCCCATATTTACAAGAACCAACAAATGTATCACTCAGACACATTTCGTAATCATATGTGTTTGGTTTGACACTGGGCCATTTTAAATTCTGAAAGTGAAGCTTTACCCTGATTTCACCTTATTGCAGTCCAGTGATCATTTCCAATTTGCTTTGGGATTTGGCCATGAGCATTAAATAAACAGCATATTTGCATAAGATCCATAATTTCTCAGTCCTGGGAGAAAAACTTGATGTGCTTTTAAGAATTTTTTAATGTGGAAAATGTAGAGAGAAAGAAAACACGAGACAATAATTTGTTTTTCATTGCAGTCATTTTAAATGTCTCAATGCGTGACTGCCTTTAAAGGGGCCATCTGTTATCCAAGTGAAAATAATAAGCATAAATAACTTTCTTTTACAGCCTATGATGACTTACAGCCTATTTCAGTAACCCCCCCCCACCACCACCATTTTTTTCCCCACTTATTTTTCAGAAGTTGTAAATATTGGACAACAGCTCTATAATCACAATGCATATTTCCGTAAACACCAGCAGTAATATAAACAGCTCATTTTGAGTATGAATTGTAATTGTGGAAATATTTCTGTCAGAAAAAGGGCAATTCTCTTGAGTGGAAATGTTTTTGGTGTTTGATTAATCAGTTATACTCAAGCAAACATCAGACATTATACTTGTCAGAACATTATACTTGTCAGAAAGGCCACAGAAATTCTGAGCAAACTATAAATTCTTCATGTTCTGCATGTCTAATTTATTGTAGACAACTATAGCTTTTCATTTAGAACACACTCAGACTGTGCTGTGTAATTGTCCTTGGCTATGATAGGTAGCTTTACTAACGACTGATTAAATGTAATCAGCTACAGGGATCTTTCTTTCAGTGTCTTCATGAGGTAGATGATGTGAGGTGAGAGCAGTGAGAGAGTAAGTCTCGGCTGGATAACAGAAGAGTACACTAGTAGCATCCCAGTGTTTCTTCATATTATAACTACTGTGATTCAGATCAGAAATGGTCAGTGATTCATCTCTGAACATTAAACTGATCATATTTTATTTTCAGTGCTCACTTTGGTGACGGCACACAGGGAAAAGTGAGAAAAGGAACTAATTGTGATGTAACAATGTTATATGGAATAGTGGAACTTTAACAAATCAGGTGGAAGGCTGATTTATTAGCTTTATGCAGATGATAAATGATGGACATTGTCATGCTTTTCAGCACACTTTGCTAAGAACATTAGTTTTATTTTGTTTGTTGTCATTTATTTTTCTTTATAATCTATGCAAAGCCTTCTCTGCAGTAGTAGAAAATGTTTCACATTTGCCTGCATGGTACATTTACTTCATTACATTACTTCAAAGGAACCCATATATTTATGCAAAAAAGGGTGAAAAAAAAAACATTATGATGCAACAGATTCAGACCCCTGAAAAAATGTAGGCCATGCAGATGTCCTTTATCCAAATTACCTGAAGATGGTGCTGTTCTCCAATGTTACTGAAAGGCAGCCAGCACCACACATCTACTGAAAGGAACCTTCTAATATTTCTTATGCTATCCTATTGTACATTGAAGATTGAGAACAGATTCCTTTGAGGTTTGGATAGATTGCCCCAGGAGTCATGGTTTATTCATCATCATGAATGAGGGTATGAGGCAATGTGCCTCAGGGTCCCATGTGTCTGTGTGATTGATTGGTTCAGCTGTGCACTATTGATCAGTTACTACACGTAGATGTGCTTTCCCGTCCTCTGTATCATCTCCAGAGAGCCAATGATCCTCTAACAAGAGGCCATTCTGCTGGCTGAACAGTTAATCAGCAGCTGTGTGGCCCATGCTCACCACAAGCATAGGAAATCTCCCAATGACTGTTTTAGTGGATGGTGGGAGAAAAATGAAGTGGATGATTTAACTCCCAGCTTTGTGGTTAAATGAGACCTGTAGAAATGTTTGTCAATGTTAATTGTAGCAACACTTCTGTGGTTATTAATTTCATTTCATACATTTGTCAAATCTGGAAAAATAAATATTTGCATATGCAGTAAAAAGCTGCCGTCTGCTCCCTTCTAAAACCTTCATTGAGAGAACTGAAGGTCCGTGATGCTGATAAGGAATGATCAGCTCTCTGTCATGACTGAGAGCTGGGGGATTTTCTCTTTCTGCCTCAGTTATCTCTCTTTGAGGTTATAATGAGTTTAGCAAAGGATTTACTGAGTGGTTTACTGCTTGGCATTGTTTTCCTCTCTTTCCTGTCACCCTAGCAGAGGTACTGAGCTTTAATCCTCTAGTGTCGTTTTTTTTTTTTTCCTCTTTCCCCCTGTGTCTGTATGTCTGTCTGGTAAGCTGAGGACAAGTGCAAGGTAACAACTTGGGAGTGATTTCGAGTAAATGTGATCCACTATCTCCTCTAACAGCAACTGTTATGTGAATACATAATGGACAACTTTTTTAACATTTCTTTGGTTTGATCTAAAAATCCTCAAAGACGACATCCGTGGCTAATAGCTCTTGAAGCGCTATTTGCTAAATATCTGGGCATGGTTTAAAGTGTGTCAAGCGATTTGAAAGAACTGGAAAAGTGGAGTGCAAAAGAGGAACTGGAGGGCCTAAAAAAAGAAAAAAGAAAAAAAAAACCTATCTGGATCAGACAAACATGTATGGTTTTATGGAGATCTTGAGTAATGAATCCAAATGTCAAATCCGGGGTGACTTGAGCACAGTATTGTACATACTGTGTGTCTCTTTGTTCGACCCACCCTATAAAGAAACATCCTGATGCACATGTCTGTCAGATTTCTCATGCTCATATTTTGAATATGATAAACAGAAGGAAATCTAAACAAATTGGACAGCTTTTACAATAACTCAGATAACACCACAGCTGTCAGATGCATAAAATCATGCTTTGTTTCTTCCCCTGTGTGGAGACAGTACTTATTTATTCTAACCAATATGACGATTTTTGCACAAAACAAATGGAGCAGAATACAAATATACAAACCACACAAGCCATGTCGTTTGTGTCCAACTTTAAGTATATCAGAAGGAGACTCTCCTTTTTTCCTGCAAATGATTTTGCAATACCTGTATTGCTCCAAAAGCATTAACATATGACCCTAACACTACACACCTACACTGTACTTGAGGTGAAGTAACTAAAGCTAAAACTGGTGTTATGTTCCAAGGCTTGGTTTAAAATCTGGTGGAAGTGCCACATGTTCATTGGGTCTTATTTATTCAGTTCAATTCAATTTTATTTATACAGGGCCAAATCACAACAACAGTTGCCTCAAGACGATTGTGTAAAGTAGACCCTATACATATAGAGAAAAACCCAACAATCTTTTGACCCCCTATGAGCAAGCACTTTGGCGACAGTGGGAAGGAAAAACTCCCTTTTAACAGGAAGAAACCTCCGGCAGAACCAGGCTCAGGGAGGGGCGGGGCCATCTGCCGTGACCGGTTGGGGAGAGAGAAGGAAGACAGGATAAAAGACAAAGCATGTTTAAGTGCAAAATAAATGATCTACTGGGGGTGTTTTGGAGGAAGGTTCAGAGAAGGTTGGAGATCATCGGGTCAGGATGAGAATGAACAGTCAGTAGTCACTTGCAGGGTTTTTCGTTTTGTTGAATAATGAGCAAAAGGAAAGACACATGGACTGCTATCTCTGAAAGGAAATAAAGTATGATTTAAGTAACTCAAAATAACAGATGAACTCAGGAGAGCAAACAGAAACTCACCTCAGCTGTGGGAGTGAAGAAAGAGTGAGCTGTAGGTGAGTGCAGTCCTTATATAATGGGTGACAGGTGAGTGCAATTAAAGGCAAGCACCACACCCAATCAAAGGTGAGGAAAAGAAACAAGGTGCATCTGGTGAAGTGAGTGTGCTGAAAGGTGAGCCTTTACAACAGGGGAATACACTTCATATGTGCAGCTTGTTAAGCCATACCTTTCACTTTGTATTCATTTGGCTGCAGAAAAATATGTTTTACTTACTTGCCTCTAATCTGCTGCTAAGTCTCTTTTACATTGCTGGAATCACTGCTACAAAAACACCGAACACACGGAGGGAATAAATGTTCAGCTATTTCCACCTCTCCTTCATTTGGCTGTGGGACTGTAACCTTTGATGTTTAAATGCATCCAGTTTAAAGCTTCAGAGCTCTAATGGGCAGCTGTAACTTTGGAATTAAACAGCAGCACTGAGAACACGCTCAGCAATGAATTAATTGAATTAAGATGTTTGTATGAACTTGAATTAAGGTATGTGTCAGGGGAAAAGCATTTTGAACTTTAGACTTTGTTTTTAAAAGCATGAAGTCATGCATAACCTTTTCACATTACACATATATGATTTAACAAAAAACTGTAATCAACAAGTTATACTTTCAGGATTTATGACAGTTCATTATAAAGAATAATTGGACTTTAGAAATTACATCATCCATTGTCATCTGCTTCTCCTTAGTACAGGATATTTTTATGGTTGAAGGTGAGTGTGATCAAGGGGCTGCTACTATAAATTCTCTACTGCTGATCACTTCATTCCTGAAATTAAACTGACTGAGCCACTGTAGTTTAGTAATCCTATTTCAGTGAGTAAGTAAATTGCCTTATAAGGCACTATAGTAAAGTAAAAACAAAACTCTGCTAAATTAAGGACAGGTTTAACCAGACATTTTCTAAATGTCTGTAGAGCTCATGCATTCGTCTACAATTCCACAATAGGTGTAAAGTGAAACTCTGATAATAAGTCAGCTTTAGTTTATGTCGATCAATAAAGAGGCAAAATATGTTGAGCATAAAATTTATTGTTGATTCTGGTTGCTACCATTTAATTATGATGTATTTTTTGTACAGTGTACTTTCCCTCTCTATCCTCGTCAAAATGCAAGTTTCGACTCTGGATAAGGCTCATAACAGGAGGCTAGCGGCAGGTTTAACTTGTGGCTGGCTGTACAACATAGAGCACAAGCATCCAGCAGGATTCACAGTATATTGTCTCAGAGCCAATAGACTGGCTGATCAGCACTCGATTACCTGCTCCCAATTTCACAGGGACTTGACCATTTCACACCAGCACAGAGAACCCCTGAAAAATAGCACTGAGATGGGTTTCCATTGATCACAGCACCTGTGCAGATGAAAACATCACGGTCTGTAACTCTAAAAATCTTCCATACCAATCCAACAACTCTGTTGGTGGCTGTTTTAAATAGAATAGAATAGAATAGAATAGGCTTTATTGTCATTGTACAGAGTACAACGAAATTGGAGTGCCACTCCCTTGGTGCAAGATTCAATAATAAATATAAATGTAAAATATAAAAAGTACAATAAAACAATCGCAAGTATTCAAACAATAGTAAGTAAGATATATACAGAATTATTATCTAAAATATACAGAACACTTTCTAAATGAGATGAATCAATATCCCTTCCTACTGCAAAGTGGGAAGCAGATTTATCAGTCAACCTAGACCAAAACTTCTGGTCTCAGATTTGCTTAAAAACTTTTAAATTAATTAAAAATCCCAGTCTGCAATTAATACAATACAAAATACTTCATAGAGTGCACTATACAGGTCATCGGATGTTCAAGATGGGCTTTACATCTTCCAACAACTGCTCACACTATCAAGGCAATACACCAGACAATTACATCCACGCTCTTTGGTTCTGTCCACCAGTGCAAAAGTTTTGGCGCGAGATATGTGAAGACTTATCAAAGTGTCTGAAATGTAACATTCCAACTTCCCCCTTAGTGTGTTTGTTGGGCAGCTTAGATAATGTCACTTCAGAAAAGAATATAGCCCATATGATCTTCACTGCCCTATGCATAGCCAAGAAAACAGTCCTCATGAACTGGAAAAATAAAAATAATCTTAATTCTAACCAATATAGAAATTATCTATTAGATTACATTAGTCTTGACACAGCCTCTGCCACCACATTAGATCAATTGCTCTGGGCCCCTTTTATCAGCTCCATCACCTAGTGGGGGTGGGGGGTCATAGTTTGGTCCCGCCTTCACTGTTGTGATTGGTGAGGGGGTAGGGACAGGCTTAGGGCGTCGGGGGGTTCCCCGGAGGCATCTTCCTTGGGGGGCTCAACCCGGGGTAGCGGTCACGTCCGGTTGGGGGCTCTGTTGGCTCTCAGGTGACTGTTTCCTCGCGGCTGCGTGCAGCGGGGCTAGGGGAGGGTCTGTGCTGACGGACGTGGGTTACTGACCTGGCAACCTGGCTGCCCCTGGGTGGGTCCGGGATGGGCGTGAGGCTCTGGGGGCGCTCCGTCTCTGGGCTGGGGCCCGGGCCGGGCCTCGGGGGCTTGGGTCCTGGTTGGTGTGTTGCCGGGGTTGTGGGCGGGTGGGTGCATGGGGGCCCGGCCCTGGAGCAGGGTGCCGCCGGTGCGTCGAGCCGCCTGGGGGGCTCTTCAACTGGTGGGGGGGATGGTCACATCTTGCAGGAGCTTTCTTCTCTTCAGGAACTCTCTGCAGGAGGGGGAGATACAGGAGAGGTGGAGGAAGATCTCAGCCTGGGCGTTTACCGTCTTATGTAGTCTGGAAGATGTGTGGATGGTGGGGTGGGTGCAGTTTTCTCTGTGGTGGGGTTGGGTGGACTGTCCAGGGCTCTGTGGAGCCGGAGGGCACTACTGCACTGGGCCCCGGTCTGATGGGCCTGGGCCCCCCTTCCCTGGCGGGTCGCGGAGGGTGGGAGTGCCTACTGGGGTCAGCGGGGGAGCTGGCCCCAGGGAGGGGTTACCTGCCCCTCCCTTCCTTCCCTCCCCATCTCCAGCTGCCTCCCTCTTCCCGCTCCTCCACAACCACCCACACATGCAGGGCCTTGGAGTGGGGGTATGTCACCAGGGTGCAGAGGAGGCTAACCCCCCCCTGTCCCCTTCTGGCTGCCTCTGCCTCAATTTTATCCCACAACTTATGTAACGGAGCCGGAAGGCTGATTTTATTTCCACAGTGTCGTTTTTTAAAGGAAGGAAACCTTCCTCCAAACGGACAGAGCAGTGGAGCCGCCAAGGGAAAGCACACGATTAAAAATCTGTAGAATTAAAATATAATTTATTATATTTAAATAGTTAAAAATGTAAGATAAATTAAAACAACCTTGGCCAAGGGATAACACAATAAAAATCAATAAAACACAACATTAAAAGTCCAGTGGCATCCGCCACGATATAAAAGTCCAAACGGTGCAGAAACCAACAGGATTGTCGCCGTCCTGTCGGCCTCTTCATTCTGATGCCAACTAGAAAAAGGAGAGAGGGCCAGCGGCAGTCACCATTCTTAAATTCCACTGGAGGTTCGTCTTAGACGGGATGAATCGGGACTTACCCCAGATGGGCAGAGCTCCTAACTCCGCCCACCACTGTGTTGTGCTTCACACGCGTAGCCATAGACTCGCCGTCCCGGGGACATAAGGCGCCATCCCGCTGCCTCTCTATCCCCTGCCGTGGGCCTCTCTCGGCGAGGAGCTACCTCCCGTCAACACCAGCACAGACCTCTCCGCTCAGCTCCGATCACTCCCTCCAGTGCGCGGTCATCCGCGATCTCTGGTCTCGTTCTCCTTTGCCGCACGCCTTGGCCAGCTGCCTATAGCCGGGCCTCTGTGCCGCTCTGCGCGGCCGTCGCCCACACCGGTTACCATGCCATGTCTCTCCTCCTTTCAAGCCTTCTCTCAAGCTTTTTCTCCCCCTTTGCTCTATGGTCTGCCAGGCCCTCTTATTGGCCTCTCGCAGGTGTGATCAGTTTACTATCAGGTAGGGGCGGAGTCTTTACAGGACAGGTGTTCAATTTAAATAAGATAAAAACATGCAATAAAGCTCATACAAACAAACCCAATATACAATATTAAAATATTAAAACAGATAAAACATTGCAAAACATGCACAATAAAAACTCTAAATAACTTGTCCCGTTTCACCCCGTGACACTTAGACATTCACATTATTCACACTCTCATTACACATACATATAGGATCTTGGGGGTGGGCACAATCACGGAGTCCAAATTACCATCAGGGTGTATACCTCACCCCTGACGTCGTTGCCCACCTCTCAATTTTAAATACACTTAGTCATTGAGGGCTAGCAGGAGGGACTATGCGCTTACCTGCTGCTCCTTGGCAGGTAGCTCCATGCCCTCCTGGGTTTTAATTGCACCTTAGAACACATATGCATCAACACTACAATGAGCGGGTGGAGGGAGGTTTGGAGTCTTCTCCCACCCCCATTCTCTGCGGCCTGCTGGAGCGGGAGGGCTAGTAGGAGGAGTTGGCCGTCCGACTGCGGTCTGGGGTGTGGGGCCTCCCTGCTGCTGCGGAGTCGGGGTGGTCTGCCTCTCCCCACCGCAGGGAAAAGGGTAACACCACCTGGGTCTGGGTGCAATTCCCCTCTCCAGGGGCAAGGGTACCTAGACCCGGTTTGTAGAGTACGCTTGGGGAGTGTGATTGTGTGTACAGCGTCTCTTTATGTCTGTCTCCACGTTGGTTGAGTGTGGAGTGAGTGCATATGAGAACATGAGGGTGGGAATGGATGTTTGTGTCTGTGTGTGCCTGTATGTCTGTGTCTATATGTCAGGTTGGGTATCAGACGCCACCTCTCTGGGGACACCTCAGGCCCTCCAAGGTTTGGAGGCCTATCTCCACCCACCACCACTTCCCCTGCCGGTGGCGGACTCCCTCAGGTGTCGGTGTGTTGGTGGTTCTTTGTGTCTGGGGGTGGGCGTCCGGGTACACACCGGCTCACTCCTTGGCGGCCGCTTGTCGGGGCCTGGGGCCTGGGGCTCGCTCGGGCCCCTTTGGAGGTGGGGTGCCCCCGGCCTCTCGGCCTGGGGCTCGGTCACTCAGGCACAGCTGGGGGCCGGCGGAGCTCACGGGCGCGTCACTGCAACTCCCCCTGACTTCTGCTCCGCGGCTGCTGGGCGAGCCCTCATCTGGGACTCTCCTCAGCTCTTACTGGAACAGTGGCGCGGCTGCCCCTCTGTTGGTCTTCCATGGTCTCTTGTGTTCTGGGGGCCTCTGGATGTCTGGAGTTTTGATCTCCTCCATACCCGCTTCACACCCTGGAGGACGGGGCTGTGGCCCCCCCACACTCCCTAGCAGATCATTACATGGAGAAACCTTTGGAATGCAAGCATGCTGATCCACACAGGTATGCACACATGGGTATTCACAGACGCGGACTAAAGCTTTCTTGGCTGCTACCTCAAAGCACACTGTGCGCTGTCTATCTTGCGTGCTGCACAATATCGTTTATTATTTAGTAAATATTGATATCTATGACTAGCTAGTTTATTGTGATGGTGCTTTGTTTTCTCTATTATTATGTTGCTCTTTGTTGTTTGCTGTCTCCTCTGTTTGTTTTTTTTGCTTGTTTTTTTTTTTCTCCATACAGGTGACCCAGGAGTTCTTTTTTTTTTTTCTCTCTCTTCCCCCCCTTCTCACCGTCTCTTCTCCCCTTTGGTTTTCTTTCTTTCTCTCCCCCTCTTTCTCTCATTCATTCCCCCTGTCCTATTTATTTAAAAAAAAAAAAAAAAAAAAAATGACAAAGGATGAACTGAAGCTCTGGCATCACGTAATGTCGCATACTGCTGTTTCTGATGTCATTTAAAAAAAAAAAAAAAAAAAAAAAAAAAAAAGATATATACAGGATAGCAGCATTAATATAATGACAGTATGAATAGCAGCATAATATAATGGCAGTGACGTATGGTATAGCTGGTATAGCTAAGCAGGTTCAATTGTTTTTGTGCTTATTTACTACGGTGATAGCTCTGGGAAAGAAGCTATTCCTGAATCTGTTTGTCCTGGTTTTATGTGACCTGTACCGTCGGCCTGACGGTAATAGTTCAAACAGTTGATTGCTGGGGTGAGAGTGATCCTTGAATATATTGCCAGCTCTGCTGAGGTACCGAGAGTTTGCAGTGACCTCCAGGCTGGGCAGAGAGCAGCCAGTGATCTTCTGGGCTGTGTTGATGACCCTCTGCAGTACTTTCCTGTCAAACATAAAGGAGTTTGAATTGAGAAGAAATGAACTGAAGAATGCCGTTCTGTGAAAAGGCAATAAAATGTGCAATGGATGGAGGAGGCTTGTAAAGCCTTTGCATTATAAGGCATAAAGGTGCTAATAATACTGCTTTTCATCTGTCATGCAAGCCCAATAGAGTCACTTATGCCTAACCTGTCTGTAGTGTAAAACACAAAACTTTGTCTCCACTGCAGCAAACTATCATTCAAAATTTTGGGGCAGCCAAGCACATGTACAACATGTACATGTAAGTACATTTAAGCATATTAACTTTCAGTTGACTTTATAGGTGTTTAATGTACACTTCTGAGCAGTATTCGGTGCATTTCTGAATGCCATTTCAACAGGCTCCTAATGAATACCATCAACAAAGGCTGAATCTAAAAAGGTGCCATCAGGCAGCTCTGCCACGCCACGAGATGAGTGTCAGAGGCTTGATTGGATTTTCAGTGCTGGTTCATAATTGCTGGCCAGTGTTAATTTCCCTCCCTCTGTTTGAGTAGAAGAGGGTGGTGGGTGGGATGATGAATGAGATTTGCAAACAGAATCCACAGCCAGCAGTACAGGTCCATGTAGTGCTCCCGGGAGCTGATCTAGCATGTATTTCCTAATAAATCACCCCGTTGGACTGAAAGCCCTTTGTGGCTGAGAGTCTGCAGATACGGTGCAGATGGTAACAGCACAGAGCCAGAGATGAGGCAGGTAATTAATCGAGAAGCCTAATATTTGATCGATCCATATCATTCCTTATTCCATACAACAAAGAGCACATTGTAAAATGGCATTTGAAATCCAGCTTACCGGTAGTTACTTACTTCTGGCAAAAAAACCCAACAAAAACCAGACAGCCAACAGAGCAGAAATTCATGGCATCATAAAACAAAAGAACATTAAACAGAACTTGTGCAGACTGTTTCACTTACCACTTACCATATTCATTCATTTTAAATATTTGACCTTCATCGTGTACATGGACAACATTCCTGCACCCACGTATAAGGAATGCTTCAATCTAATACAAGCGCGTTCATGCTCACAGGTGTACACACAGGTGCTCACAAACTACACCCTTTTTGGCTGCTACCTCAAAGTACACTGTGCGCTGTCAATCTTACGTGCTGCACAATAATCTTTAATATTTAGTATTTACTGTTATATTCACATAGATCATCGCGATGATGTTGTTTATTATATTTCTCTCTTTTTCTTTGCTTGTTTTCTCTTTTTTCTTTCTCAACAGGTGATCCAGGTGATTGTTATGTATTTTTTGTCTGTTTGTTTTTTTTGTTTTTTGCCCCTTATCCTCGTCCCTCTTCCCCGCTCTTTTTCTTTCCCTCTTTCTTTCTCCCTTTTCTTTTCCCCAGTCAAGTCTGTCCCATGTTCAGCAAATGAAAATAAAATAAACAATAAAAGCAAAGGTGAATCAAATAGACCAGCAAGGCTGGGATGGTCCATTGGGTAAAGTAAATCCGTTGGGCATCTTTCTTTGCCTTTAGACAACAATTCTGATGGCAAAAGAGCCAAACGGGACAGGCAAAAAAAAAGGTCTAATGAGAACAGTCTGACAAATGGCCACCTTGCAAGTATGAGTTCCAGGACTGAGCCTGTATTATTAATGGGGTCATTAATGGGACAACACTAGTTTCTTACAACATCTGTAAAGGTTCAAAACTTCATATAAAAAATAAAATTAGAATAAAAGATAGTAGCTCTAAATCAAAACATTGCAGACCACATTCCACAGATCCTGGACTCAGATCAGATCATTTGGAGTTGTACGGCAATGCATTTGCTGTTATTTTAAAGATAGCATTTATTGAATACCATTGTTACAAGTTATTGATAATACACCCTGATTATTTCTGTGTCATTTTGCCATTTCAGTTTGCAATCCACTATATGATTGTGAGAGTAACAGTTTTAGTTATGTTTATTCCATTCACTCACATGTGTTGCACATTGAAAATTAAAATACATAAAGAGCTGGTATTTCTGATTTGTGTAAGCAAATAAACAGTAAGCAAAAGCTTGTGGGAGCTCTATTTTATTGTTTTTATGAAGCACTTTTTCAGCACCCCTGTTGCTCATTCAGTTGTGCAGAGATTTCACATTCAAATGTCATGACTGGCATGGAAAGAAATAAAAAATAACCTGCAAGTTGTTATGGAATTGTTGGTTCAAGTAAAAGCCATGAGACACCATATTAGCAGAAGTACCAGCACTAGCAGGGATAGGAGTTGCAGTATTATCTGTTCAACTGCCAGGAAGCACTGATGGCAGAAGCCCTCCGTTCTTTGTACCTCATAGATTTTAGTTCCCTACAATATTCCAGGTAGATGTTGATGGTTGATACATACTGATGATTTGTGTGGCAAATTTAACTTCAAGCAA
Organism: Aulonocara stuartgranti; assembly: GCF_965226115.1. Lineage (NCBI taxonomy): Eukaryota > Metazoa > Chordata > Actinopteri > Cichliformes > Cichlidae > Aulonocara > Aulonocara stuartgranti. Next base: position 31,709,108 of record NC_138948.1, read on the forward strand.
TCCACTTTTCACTGTCTGCAATGGTAATAAAAGCTGGTTGAGCTTTTATGTTAGTCGATTAGCACGTGCCTGAGAATGCGCCATTGCATTTTATGAGTGCACCTAAGTGGAATGTCTTTGCGTGTGTGTGTGTTATCATGCAAACAGCTGCACTTGATATGTTACATATACCAAAGCAGCGTAATGACTGGAGGCTTTTAAGGCTTAAAATAAGGAACTGAGTTGCTTTTCTATAAACCGAGACAAAGACATATATTCCAGAACAACAGCAGTGAAAAGAAATCTACAAAAGACTGTGCAGCTCAGAAACTCATTCTTTTGTCTTTTAGAGACCCTGAGAAAAAAACTCTAGATGAATAAGCAGAGACAAAAGGCGGCATGAGATTAGAGTCATCTTGAACACAGGACAAGGCCGTTCCCTGTCACATACCCTTGTAGCACAATGGAGTCATAGTTCCTTCAGTAGTAGCTGCCAGCATCAAATAACGATGCCTGTGATGACCCTGAGATTTTCAGCCTTTGGGCATTGAGATGTGAAGACAGCATACTGCCAAGGGATCCTTGACTCAGAGCTGCATGTTTGGGCTGGCAGTATTATTTTGGACTCAGAGAGCCTGTCTGCCAGATAGCAGACGTGCTTGACTCAGACTGGAGAGTCTGCATGACAGGATTAAAAAAAATCCATCCTCATCCTGGTGACACCCTTTTCTGTCACTGTTGAACATGTCCTAAAAGTCCTAGTTTTATTCTGTTTCAGCATTTTCATCAAACATGTTTCCAGGGCATCAGGCAGCTTTGAAACAGTGTTCATTTTGATCTCAAGTTTTGATTTAGCTATAGTCCTTTGACTAAGATTTCATTTAGTTTTAGTCATAAGTTTAAATGTTTGTTGTTTTTTTGTCAGTTGCTCCACACAGTGTATAAAGCATCTTATTTTATTTAAATGCAAAATGTGTCCATATGTCTGAGGAAACAGCAACAGCACACTTAGGCTTATTGTGTTTCACTTCCTGGTCTCAGAACTGCTAACATTATTTAGCTATTCTATCTTTTCCTCTTTACCAGTGTATTCATATCTTGCAAATGACATGGACTGATATTATCACTGCAAGATGAATGAGTGGGAAATTACAAATCAAAAGGCCATAACTCCATCAACAGCTGCAGACCTCCAGCATGGGCATGCTTTATTCATTTGTGAGCATGTAGTACTAAATCTCTGTAAAGTGCACTGTTTTCTCACTCAACCCCAAGTTCTTTTGCCTGCCAACCCATACTGTGCCATAATTGCAATGTGTGTGAGTAATTGCCTCGTGTGCTCCAGCGATGCACCAAGCAATTTCAATCAAGCCCTCAACAATGGCGCACTAGAGTATGTCCAGCCTTCTATGCCCGCTTACCATATCTACCCATTTACCCATTTGCCTGTCCAGAATATAAATCAGGAGGTCTGCATTATTTAGAGAGTGAGCAACAAATAAGAAAAGACAGACAGGGACGGAGAAGGATAAAATCAAACTCGCTAGTCAGCTGTGACCCCATGTGATCAGTCAGGCATTGTTATATTAAGATGCCTCAAAGGGGGGGAACTTGCTCACTTGCTTCGATCTGACTACATTTTACCTGTGTAGTCCAGGAATCTTGGGACGGGCCTAACTTGCTGAAACCTACAAAACATAAACAAGCAACTCATAAAATTACAAAGTAATTTTTGGAATATGCCCATAAATCCAGTTTTGTACTTGTGCTTCAGCGATTTGTGCTGGATCTCTTCCAGTGATTGTTCTACGTTCTCTTCATTTTGGGGAAGTGGACTAAATTGCAGAGAGCCAAATCTGTCAGGTGGTCCGAGGAATTACTTGTTTTAATGAACTGTGCTGGTATACTGTAGCACACTGCTAATGTACTCCACAGTGACAGTAGTCTGGGAGGAAAATTCATGGTGCAGAACTTTAATCCTTATTATCTAAAAAAAAGTTTTAAAAAGCTCAGAATGGCTTTGGTCAGTTTAAACTAAAAGTAGCAGATGTGCTGTAAGTCTGGGAAGATGGCTTTGAACTGTGGATTTAATCTGGTAAGGTTTTTGATTTTAATGTTTCAATAAACAAAACTTTATGATGACACCTTGTAGTGTTCACCAAATATTTGGCTACACATCAACACTATCTGTACTAAATAGCGAATTGAACAGTACTGTTAGTAATGCTGTAGAGAGGCAGGACTTGGTTAGAGTTAGCTTTCGGTACAGCTTGGAGTTTACTGTAACAGGATGGAAATTTTAACAGAATAAGGCTGATGTGATTTTATTGCACTTTTAATGATATTTAACCAAAACTATTGCCTTTCCCTGACCTTAGGCTTAGGTTAAGGCACTTGTTGCTTACATGTAATGATCATCAGCCTTGTACACTTAACATTTATCTGAACCACTTAATGATCATTCTGTTATAGTACATAAATTTGACATTATTTTCAGGGACATGAAAATAAAAAAGATGACTTTTCAGTGAACAGTGAGCAATTACATTAACACTATAATGTAAGTAGGAAAGTGATTTGGTTGTTAATGGTTGTAATTACTAGGAGAAAGAATATTGTTTAAGAGGACCCATATTAAATAGTTAGGTCTATAAATTGTTGCATAATGATACAGTTTTGTTATTTTGCTAACTGCACACAATCACAGTGGATTTTAAATCATACAGCCAAGATGAGACTGAAGTGCAGACTTTCAGCTTTAATTCAATGGGTTTATTATTTGTGTACATGGTTCCCTGTTATCAAAGAACCCAAAATAATTGGACAATTCACAAGTGGTTTCATGAGCAGGTAGGCGGCGACCACCAGCTGTGATTTTTGTACAAAGCTTACGTCAACGCTATTCTCTGCCAGGACAAAACTTTAAACTATGCTTCCATGATAACGTATGCAAAACTGCTCATGTAAATGTATAATGTTCAAAAACATTACATATTTATTTTAGATATTCTTCAAGGTTTTATTTATTTTACATTTGTTTTAGATTGCATGGGATTGGAGGGGGTTAGTAAGCTCCATTTTTGTCCCAGGAGCTTGTTCCTCTGACTACTGCGTGACCTTATCAAGAACCAACCCTCCCCTCCACTTGAGAGCAGGTGATGTCTGTAGGTATGCGATGATCTATTTATGAAAGAAGAATGACTCAATGTTCCTCTATATTTGAGACTTCGCGGCAGCGTATGAGAGCTCTGAGCGAAAGAAAGAATGGGATTTGTAAGGGTGAGTTTAGATGTGTGCCAGAGAACCCCCGGTGGCTTATTCCCCTGCTCACTGCATCAGTGGAACTCATATTTCACCTGTCAGGATCTGTCATCTCCACTGCTGTCTTCCCCGTCCCCAAGCTTCCTCTGCCTGGCCTGTTGGCTTTTTTTTAGCTGATGCGTGCGTGTGCATGCATGTGTGTCTGTCTTCATCTTTTTATTAAAACCCTAATAATATCACCCAGTCAATCTAACTTAAGGTTCCCCTGTGATCTGGTTGCCTATTATCATTATTATTATTTCATTAGATTACTCTTGTGTATAATGTGCAGTAAAATTCTTTCATTAAACATTTATGAATCTTTACCTCGTGAAGGCTTTTCATTGTAACCATGCATTACATTTTAATAAAAGCAGCGCCTTTGCTCTGAAGCTGTGCCAGCAGTTGCGTCAGGTTTACCCCTGACTGAGTGAGAACATCCAAATTCAAAGTATAAAATTATGTTTAATTCTGAGGAGATAATTTAGGGCTGTCGATGCCGGCGGGGGTTTTGGCAGCAATATCTTGTCAGAGTGTGATGTAACAGATGCTGTCATTTTTTCCGGTTAAACAGATACAACAGGTTGCAGTCCAGCAACCTCTGCAGCTGAATCACACAACAAACACTCCGTCTTCTCAGAGAGGAAACAAATGAATTAACGTGGAGAAATAAAGTAGAAAGAAACACATGAGAAATTAGAAGTCACTGAACCAGGTTGGGCTTTTGCGCTGCTGTGTTAGTGAATGTGCCCATGATGGCCAGTCTGCAGCTTCTTGTTGCTGTGCTAAAACACCATGTATGTGCTAAATAAGCCCCACGAACAAAGGGAATAGAGCAACAGAATGAGCGGTCGAATGAGCCACAGGCCCTGAAGAAATGAAAGCAGTTTCACACTTTTCCTTCTTTAATCTCAATATTATCAATATAAGGAACCCCAGAAAGAACATCCAGAGAGATACACTGGCATATGGTTTCCGATGAAATCTAATCTGCTGTCCTCTGGTGACCAGTTGTTACAAACCCCTACAAAGCAGTGATAGGCAACAAGCAAGTCATATTATATATTGATGAAGGCCAAATGTGCAACTACAAGAATGCTGAGCTTTTAGTTTTCGTTAGCAACAGTGAAGTGCTTCCTGCAGGTTTACATTCTGTAGGAAATACTGTGCTATTGCTGCCATTGACAGTAGTCCTTGTTCTGCTCTGTGGCCTCTGTGAGATCGGTGTAGTGGTACATGAACCAGCCCTCCATGTGCTGCAGTTCCTTCAGCTCGAGGCAGATTTCCAGAGCAAAACTACAACTACAGTTGCCAGCTGGCAGGTCAACTTCAAAAACGAGTAGAGACAGACAGCGAGTCCTTCACATGCTGATCCTCTGGCATTCTTCAGGCAAGGTCCATGGGTCATCAGCACCGTGCACACAGAGAACTATACACCCAGTAATGTTGAAAAAGCCTGCAAAATCACTATTAAAACTATAAGAATATTTAAAATTCAAATTCAACATGGAGGACAATGCAGAAAAAGTACTACAAAAAATATGAAAGGTGCAGCCCAAATTAAAGTGAAGCCTAAAATCCCAATGTTGACTGTTAAAATTTACTTAGTAGAAAAAATAAAAACAGAGTTGACCACAGAAATGGTCAAGCTATTCTAAAAAGTAGTCAGAGGCCTGAAAGCATCTGTTTCGGTCATTCGAAACAGATGCTTGAATTACAGGGCTGTGAAAAGGTTTTTGCATCTTGTTTAATCTCCAATTCTTTTGCATATTTATCACACTATGTGATCAATATATATCAACAAAAGAACAAGCAATTAGAAAAGGAGCAAATACTTTTCCACAGCAATGTAAACGCTTATGAGACTGTTCCATTTGGAGTTAGGACATCCACGTCTGGTATCTGGGCTGACAGTTGAAACTTGGAGTATATTGCTATTCAGTATAATCAGTATGTAAGCTAACAGGTAAAGTATATTGTACCTGTTTTTAAAATTGCATATAAAATGTAATGAAACAGCAAACCAGCATTTTAAAAGTCACTGAATAACTTTCCCCCTTTTTAATGCTTCAGATATCTTTTCAGTCACTACATATAAACTCTTAACCCTCTCAGGCTCAAATTAAGTTTTTGTTGCTAATGCACAAAAGAATACTTGCAGTGGTACTTCTGAGTAAAAAAACCCTCATAAAATATGTATGTGGGGTAATCAGGTTGTTAGCTTTTAACTGTTGCAAATCTGCAACGCTTGCCTTGAGAGGGTTAACACCCACCAGAGTCGCGTAGAGAATTAGGGATGGGATATGGGTTAAGTTTATGTCCATGCCTTTTTTTTTTTAATTGTCCATAAAATGTGCTTATTTAGCATGCTAAGACAAAGCCCAACCCTAACTCCTACTCTCGGTTGGTTCCCTAATGACCTGCTGGATGTGAGGAAGTTAATGACATGTGACATCACTCTGGCATACAGGGCATATTTAAATAGCCTGGGATGTCCTAACATCTCATTACATCTGGACACTGATAAGGTCCTTAGCCTTCTATTCTAAGGTTTACGACCTTATTTTCTCTGAGCACATAATAGATTTTTTTTCCAGACGTTTTTCACACCAAGTAATAACAGCTTACCTTTTGCTCTCGTATCACAAAATGATGAACCAAAAGTTCAAGTTTATGACCAAAGCTTCCTTTTATAGTGTTTGTCCGTCATTTATGTACTAGAAATAAAATCTAAAAGACATCTGAGGATTACCTGCAGAACATTCAACCTCCTGAGGTCTAACCCATCCTCCGTGATGATGACATGAACTCAATCCTGACCCTTTGTTTTGCAGATAAAAAAAAAAAGCTGATTTCTTTTTCAGAAATTGGAAAACAATTGTTGGCAAATAGAAGACACACAGATTTGGAGAACAATTTTCTTTAAAAAAAAGAGAAAGAGAAGCAGAAATAAATACATATTCTGGGAGGGCTAGGGTTATCACCTGTGATGAGGTAAAGCCCAGTAAGCCCAGTAAGCTGGAGAAAATACAGCATCTATTCCTCAAAGCATCCTGTTTCCAGTTCCACACCGCTGTTCTTAGATATTCACCATCATACAATCCTTTCCATTCCGGACACGTGTGGCTTTAGCTATTTTCTCCTTCTCTGTGTAAGATCTTTGGTTTTGCCACTGTCTCCTAAACCAAGCGACTGACTGCAAGAACAGGCTGTTCAGTCTCTTTCTCATATGTTCCAGATCTCGGCATATTCCTTTTAAAAAAGTAATCAAAATATTTGTTTCATCTGTGAATGATCATCATGACCCCCACCAGCGTTTGCATGCATGGTGTTCTTTTAGTCTGTAAACACAATAGCTCGAAAACCTTTGAATAAATTCTGATAAAACTTTGTAGGTATGTAGAGTGGAGTCATGTTAACTATCCCTTTAAATTTGGCCTACATCCACCAAGGCCTTCAAGGTCGACTCAGTGATTTGTTGGTCGACAACTGACAAAAAGCCTTTTAACTTAAACACTACTATGCACTATGAAATGTGCTGTATGTTGTCAATATGCAAAAAGTATAAAGATTTATCATGTCACATTTGACCTCTGACCCCTCCATCAAAGTCAATAGATTGATCTGAAAGTCAAAGTGATAATAATGCCATATGGAGCTTTTTAAAACTATCTTTATTATTTATTGTTTGTTTGGAAATCAAAATAGAATTCAAAAACTTTTTCACTTGCTATTTATTACTAAACATTTAAAAAGGATTTTCATCATCAAGACTTGTTTTTGACTCTGACAGCGAGGTCCAGTTCACTATTTCAACAAGTCTTTATTTTTAAAGGTTCTTTTCAACCCTGAATGTTATTAACCTTACTTATCATATTGTCATACAGTATTTTTGCATTTTTGTGCAGTACAAATAACCCCAAATACATCACTTGGTCACATTTTACCTTTTCAGCCATAGTGCATGACAGTTACAACAGTTGCTTGTTTTAAGGATAAAATATGACTACGAGCACCGGCTGGTTTTTCTTTCACTGTGCTCCCAGCCACAGCCACTCTGGTGGCTATGGGGTTTGCTTTTTATGGGCTAGCCGGCTGTGACTGACTGATGGTGGCATTCCCTCTCTTTGTGTGGCAGCTCCAGCTGGAAAACATAAATAAAACGGAGGCAGACAAGGAGCCAAAAGCAATGTGCCAGCCACAGACAGGCATGTGTGCTACAGACTTACAGCATGGCTCCTCACAACAAACTGGGCCAGGTTTGAAAGGCTTAATTGCAGCTGCCTGCTTACAGTAGTTTATGATAATATGAAGTCTTGCAGGCGCACTTGTTTGAAATTCTAGTGAGAATCCTCTCTCTGTCTTTGGTAAAATGGTTCCTGCTTCTGCCCACAGGGAGCCCAGTGAGATTTGTATTTTGTTACTAGAGGCAGAGACTCTACCCAGAATTCCACCAAATTTAGAAGTGGCCTATATTTTGCCTATCAGGCCTCATAATGCATCTGAGTGTTAGCACTTTTTGTGCTCGGGGGGTGCGTCTCAAACGCTGCAGTTTATGACAAATCATATTAAAGATGCACTCTAAATGGCGTAATGCAAATATCTGCCTAATGTGCTAAGCCTGTAAAGGAGGATGGGATGTGATTTTGGAAATGATGTGGGGGGAAAAAAGGGTAGAATTAATATTCAGCGCTCAGTTACAACCACTCCTCCATAATGCATGTCGTGAATACATTTGGCTACAGAGTACTGAGTAATGAGAAGCAAAGGAATCCAGAAATGAGCAAAAATCATCTGGCTCTGACACACTTTCAACTTAGAGCTCCGTTCGGTTGCGAACATGCGGCGGCGATCAAAGAACGCTTCTCCAGAGGGAGCTGTGTGGCCTGGCAGTGAGGCGGGCTCCAGAAGTTCACAGGTCTGATTCCTGCAGCAGTTCTACATCAGTTGCTGGTTGTGTATCCTCCTACCTACAGCAAAGGCAAGTTAACTGTATGACAGCTTCAATAAACACACTGAATGAAAATGTGGTGAAATAAGGCCTCTGGCAACGTGACACATTTCCTGTTTCGAACCTCGCTTGTTGTGACATACTAACCATCTGGACCCGTTGGCAGATGAAAGACTTTTTCCACCTCTAACCTTTTTTTTTTGGTCTCCCTCTCTAACAAATGAAACTGTTCTGACCTGGTATTCTGACCTAGTTGGAAGCAGTGGAGATGTTTTTTTCAAATTGCAGTGCTGACCCTGTTTGCACATAAATGTAGTCCTGCAGCTATGCACCGCCTTTAGACCTTAATCCACATTCTGAAACAGAGCTGGACCATTTCCAAGAGCTTACCCTATCAATGTCTAAATAGCACCCTAGTGTGTGCAGGTAGTGCCACAGCTGCATTGCCATATAAACAGTGTGACTCAGAAACACCATCAGCCTAACACAGCTGCATGAGACACACAGAGGTTAATGGTTCCCCTCTACACAGACTGTTTTACTGCAACGCAAACAAAGCTTGTTCAGCTGAAGTTGGTCAATTGTTGGACAACAAAGAGTAAACAGCACCAGAACATGTGCCTAGAGAAGCCACAGTAAAAAAGGAAGATGACGTTTTTGATTTGCTACAGCAGGTTGATTTAAACAGCAGGTAGGTGGGCGTGATAACTATGTCATTGTCATCATCACATAGAGCAGAAGTGCCAAACATAAGGCACGGGGGCCAGAAATGGCCTGGCAAAGACTCCAATCTGCTGCTGCTGATACAGACCTCCCAACAGTTCAGTTCAATTCAATTCAATTCAATTTTATTTATATACCGCCGAATCACAACAAAAGTCGCCTCAAGGCGCTTCATAGATACAGAGAAAAACCCAACAATCATATGACCCTCTGAGCAAGCACTTTGGCGACAGTGGGAAGGAAAAACTCCCTTTTAACAGGAAGAAACCTTCGGCAGAACCAGGCTCAGGGAGGGGCGGGGCCATCTGCTGCGACCAGTTGGAGTGAGAGAAGGAAGACAGGATAAAAGACATGCTGTGGAAGAGAGACAGAGGTTAATAACAGATATGATTCAATGCAGAGGTCTATTAACACATAGTGAGTGAGAAAGGTGACTGGAAAGGAAAAACTCAATGCATCATGGGAATCCCCCGGCAGCCTACGTCTATTGCTGCATGCTCTCTCTTTCTAGTCCCTGTCAGGACTCTTGCTGCAGCATTTTGGATTAACCTAAGGCTTTTCAACGAGTTTTTTGGACATCCTGATAATAATGAATTACAGTAGTCCAGCCTGGAAGTAATAAATGCATGAACTAGTTTTTCAGCGTCACTCTGAGACAGGATATTTCTAATTTTAGAGATGTTGCGCAAATGGAGGAAAGCAGTCTTACATATTTGTTTAATATGTGCATTGAAGGACATATCCTGGTCAAAAATGACTCCAAGGTTCCTCACAGCGTTACTGGAGGCCAAGGTAATGCCATCCAGAGTAAGAATCTGGTTAGATACCATATTTCTAAGATTTTCAGGGCCGAGTACAATAACCTCAGTTTTATCTGAATTAAGAAGCAGAAAGTTAGCGGCCATCCAGGTCTTTGTGTCTTTAAGACATTCCTGCAGTTTAACTTATTGGTGTGTGTTACCTGGCTTCATGGATAGATAGAGCTGGGTGTCATCAGCATAGCAGTGAAAATGTATGCTATGTCTTCTAATGATGCTGCCTAAGGGAAGCATGTATAATGTAAACAGAATTGGTCCTAGCACTGAACCCTGTGGAACTCCATAATTAACCTCAGTGTGTGAAGAGGACTCTCCATTTACATGCACAAATTGGTGTCTATTAGATAGATATGATACAAACTAGTGCAGTGCAGTACCTGTAATACCTACAGCATGTTCTAATCGCTCTAATAGGATATTATGGTCGACAGTATCGAATGCTGCACTAAGGTCTAGCAGGACAAGCACAGAGATGAGTCCACTGTCAGAGGCCATAAGAAGATCATTTGTAACCTTCACTAAAGCTGTTTCTGTGCTGTGATGAGCTCTGAAACCTGACTGAAACTCTTCAAATAAGCCATTCCTCTGCAGATGGTCTGTTAGCTGTTTGACAACTACTCTTTCAAGGATTTTTGATATGAAAGGAAGGTTGGAGATTGGCCTATAATTAGCTAAGACTGCTGGGTCTAGAGATGGCTTTTTGAGTAAAGGTTTAACTACAGCTAGCTTGAAGGCCTATGGTACATAGCCGATTATTAGAGAGGTTGATCATATTTAAGATTGAAGGATTAATTAATGGCAGGACTTCTTTGAGCAGTTTTGTAGGAATGGGGTCTAAAAGACACGTTGATGGTTTGGAGGAAGTAATTATTGAAGTTAACTCAGAAAGATCAATTGGAGAAAAAGAGTCTAACTTAACATCAATGGTACTAAGAGTAGCTGTAGATAATATTACATCTGTGGGATGATTATTGGTAATTTTTTCTCTAATGATAAAAATTTTATTTGTGAAGAAGTTCATGAAGTCATTACTAGTTAACGTTAAAGGGATGGTTGGCTCAAAAGAGCTCTGACTTTTTGTCAGCCTGGCTACAGTGCTGAAGAGCAACCTGGGGTTGTTCTTATTTTTCTTCAATCAGTGACGAATAGTAAGATGTTCTGGCTTTGCGGAGGGCTTTCTTATAAAGCAGCAAACTATTTCTCCAGGCTAAATGATGATCCTCTAAATTTGTGACACGCCATTTCCTTTCCAGCTTACGAGTCATCTGCTTTAGGCTACGTGTTTGAGAATTATACCACGGAGTCAGGTACTTCTGATTTGAGACCTTAGTTTTCACAGGAGCTACAGTATCCAGAGTCGTACGCAGTGAGGAGGTGAAATTATTAACAAGATAATCGACCTCTGTTGGGGTAGCATTCAGATAGCTGCTCTGCTCTGTGTTGGTACAGGGCATTGAAGATGATAGCAGTGGGTGGATTATATTCTTAAACTTAGTTACAGCGCTTTCAGAAAGACATCTACTTTGATAAAGTCTACTCTCCACCACTGTGTAATCAATTATTGTAAATGTAAATGTTATCAGGAAATGATCAGACAGGAGAGGGTTTTCAGGAAACACTGTTAAATGTTCAGTTTCTATTCCATATGTTAAAACAAGATCTAAAGTGTGATTAAAGTGGTGGGTGGGTTCTTTTACATTTTGAGAGAAACCAATTGAGTCTAATAACAGATTAAATGCCATGTTGAAGCTGTCATTTTTAGCATCTACATGGATGTTAAAATCACCCACAATAATTATTTTATCTGAGATCAGAACTAAATTAGATATAAAGCCTGAGAAATCAGACAGAAACTCTGTGTAAGGCCCAGGTGGACGATAGATGGTAACAAGTAAGACTGGTTTCTGAGTTTTACAGCTGGGGTGGACGAGGCTAAGCATCAGGCTTTCAAATGAATTAAAAGTCTGTCTTGGTCTTTCATTGATTGACAGGCTGGTGTGAAAAATTGCTGCCACACCGCCCCCTCGGCCTGTGCTTCGAGGTTTCTGGTAGTTAGAATGACTCGGGGGTGTTGATTCATTTAAACTAACATAATCATCCTGCTGCAACCAGGTTTCTGTAAGACAGAGTAAATCGATTTGTTGATCAATTATTAAGTCATGTACTAACAGAGACTTGGAGGAGAGAGACCTAATATTTAATAATCCACATTTCACTGTTTTACTCTTTGGTTCAGATGTGGATACTGTATTGTTCTTTCTTTGTGATTGTTTATGTTTATTGCTGGTTTTTAGTTTGTTTTTTGGCTCTTTGGGAGCTGACACAGTCTCTATGGAGATGGGGTTTTTTTTTGGGGGGGGGGGGGGGGGGTAGCAGGAGGAGAGAAGCTGCAGAGAGGCGTGTAAGACTGCACAGACTCACAACAGCCATTCATACTAAACGAAAGTACTTAAGTAATAAACAGTTCAATGATAGAACAGGTCTTGATGCATTCTCAATCATCCAGGAAAGTAAATCTCCAAAAGTTGATTCTGTTCATCTGGACGTATCGTTTTCAGTTGGAGAAATGTTTCATCACTCATCTAAGCCATAACTTTATAATTTGAAAGCAAAACAAATCTGTTAAGTCCATATTTCCAAAAAAAGAGAAAAGAAAATTCGTGCAAAGCGAATTATTGACTTCCTACCATAACAAGAAAGAAATAATTTGCAAAGATTTTTTTTTAATCCAGTCTACTTTCAGCATGTTGTGCAAATGGGAATAAATATTAGTGCTTGGTGAATCTCAAATAATAATGATGAGACAGACATAGAAGCACCTAATATCTCATTGTTACATTCTAATTTGTGTTGTACAGTTATTTTATTTTCAACTTTAATTTATATATTTTATCTTATTCTTTCCCAGTTAAATTTACCCTTCATTCTAATTTGTGTTGTACAGTTATTTCATTTTTAACCTTAATTTATATTTTATTCCTTCCTAGTTAAATTTAACCTTTTTAATTTTTCATATTTATTTCCTATCTTATTCATAGCCTTTTCCTTTTTTGTTTTCTTTAGGTCACGAGCAGTTGTCCAAGCATTTCACTACATATCGTACTGTGTATGACTGTGTACGTGACAAATAAAATTTGAATTTGAATTTGAATTTTTATCTTTCCCTAAAACATTCTCTAACATTAAGCTGAGCTTTATACATGAATGAGATTTAAGTTATTCTACATAACAAGGTTGTTTTCACATGTTTACATAGTTTTGAGTTTCCCCTAATTTGACTACCAAAGAGGATTTTTATTCATTTATTATTTACTGATACACAGCCACACTGAAGTGTTTAGTCAGCATAATCATAGTTAGAATCAAATATTACACATAATCAAAAGTTAACAGTGGTAACAAAATATGTCTGATCATGTTGTCACGGGCAAAATAACTCAATTTGATTTGATGGCAACTGAACTATAAGCCTACATCATATATCCAACTACTGAAAGCGTTATACAGACTCTGAATTTTGAGAAGCTGCTTGAGGATACTGATCAAACAAGTGAGGGGGAGTTTGTGCCTTGCGAGAGAACTTTCCAAACCTCCAGCTGATCTTAAGGTTTGGGAAGGCCTCTGTATATAGCTGAATACAGCTGAGGATTGCCTGGCTCTGCTGCAAATTTGCAAAACATTTTTTTAAAATTTGATTTGATTTTATTATCCTTTGTTTCTTTTTTTTCATTATACACCAGCTTATTTTTCAGTCATCCGTAAAAAATGAGTTTCACAGAATTCTAACAGGCTCTGAGCAAAGTAGTAATTCAAATCAAATAGTGATTCATTCTGTATTTCTGCATTAGTTACGGGTGACTAAGCCTTCATTCACTATTGCCATTTCTTCTTCTGCAAGCACTAAATAAAGCTCAAAAGTTTGGAGTTGAAGTAAATGTTTCATAGCCTTGTTGTCTAGTTGCCTAGTTGTCACCACTCAGACAATACCTCCACCTCAGCACTGACATAGACAGAGAAGAAGTCAAAACAGGAAGCAAAGACATTGCAGTGTTTTCTTTTTCTTTTTTTTCAAATTTCTATCCACAAAGTCTCAAGTTTTCAAACTGTTGCAGCACCTCCCTCTGTGTAATCTCTGAATCTCTGAGTTTCTGCACAGACACATCATTAAAACAGCTGCAAAAGCCGAAATGATCATATACTCGTGTCTTCCAGTTGGCAACCCATCAGGTTACAAAATCAAGAGACGCAAAACAGCACCAACTTTAACACCACTTATGGTCATGTGACAGGGTCTTTAATTATTCTGACCTGGAAGCTATGTCCATGTTTTATACAGTCTGTGACCATTACGCATGTTTTTGACACTGTCCCCTAGTGGCAGTAGACAGCTACAGCATGCTGTGTAGGTTCTGGATAGCACCCTTTAAGGACCCTTTACTTTGCAGGGCACAAATGTCCTTTACCTCTGCTTTTTAAACTTACTCTGCTGAGTTGTCCAACAGGCTAATCTCAGCACTTAAATGCTAAGGCTGAATGTAATGTCAGGTTAACGATGTATACATGAAATAAAAACTAAAAATGAGATAAAATGAAAAGCTTTTGCCACACAGAATGTCCACTGCTCATGTCAGTAATAACGATACTCCCACATGAATCATAAAAGGCTCTTTACAGACCGTTTCATCCCCAGCCCCGGCTCCTGCCTGCACATCACAAACGACTGAGCTGATGACATTTGCTAATGGGAGATGCGCTGCCTACCTGCTGCCTCAAAGTCAACTGACGTGGCTGATGAGCGGCGCGCGGCCAATGGGAGCGCAGCGGGGCGGAGAGCACGCTTAGATTGTACTACAGTGTAGTACCGCTGCCAGCAGCAGACGCGTCTCCTGCTCACTCCCGCTCTTCAGCATCTTCTTCTGGTTCATGGATTATACAGTTTCCCTCCAAGTGCAACATCAGCTGGCGGTGTTCCCGACGCATTTCCACCAGGGCTACAGCGTGGAGTTACAGGTATGATCTGCACGCTTTACCGCTCTTGTCTGCTTTCTTCTTCTTTCTTTCTTCGCTCGGTTTTTTCTAGACTGTGATGAGAGACGTGCACGCGAGTTTAGGAGTGAATGAGTGTGACTTTATGTAGATGCCTTGCTGCAGGGGACAAGCATGGTTGTGGTGTTGCATGCTGATATCTTTAACACCGAGGTCCTTGTTGCACGGAGGATCCTGTCAGAAGGAGCGCAGCGCAGCTGTGCTGCTGCCGGCGCGCTGCGGCGCACACCGGGGTGAAAAAGTGAGCAGAGCAGCCTGGTTGCTTTAGGTTGACCTTATGTCTCGTGTAATGTTCCTGCGTGCTGAAAAGGTGACAGTCCCTGGTCGATCCCCGAGGGAGTCCCTCTCGATAAGCTATAAATGAAGACATATTCAGAAACAATCTCAGTGTATTAGTCCATTCAGAGATTTAACTTTAAATAATTCAACACGCGGTCCAGTACTGTACACACAATGCTGCAAACACTCTTCTACCCCGGGGGCAAAATCCTCCATTAACCTTTGGAGAGTGTGTGTCACTCTTCACATTAAGCTTTCTCCTGCAGTCTGTAGCTTCTTCATCCAGTGCAGGACAAACTGTAATCATTAAGCGATCAGCTGCCCCCCATAGAGCAGCCCAGGTTGCTCGTAACATGCATAATAACGCCCTTTCTGATTCTTAAAGATGACAAGTAAGATGGATTGGAAGGAGCTGAAGACACCTGTGTCAGCCTCAGGGAAGAGTTTCAAAAGTATTGACTGACCTGAATGGTTCCCAACACCAGATTTAAAAACAGAAGAACTTTTTCTTTAGTTGTGTTTGGTGGTGAATGGAACTGAAGCTGTTCGCTTAGTGTCTGTACAGCATCAGAAGTGGAATGACCAAGTTACCCACTGTAAATGCACTTGTCAACATATAACCCCCATCCTCCCCATCGAAACACACAATTAAATTGCATCATACATTTTTAAGTAATAAAAACAAAACAAAAATGCTGTAGGAATGTAGCAAATCACTCATATATGGTCATATATGCAAATTAATATTTAATTAATTTAAAGAAAGATTCAATAAACATTCAATTTTCAAACTAATGTGAAATTTCTAGCAACTACTTCATGTTTTATACTTTAAAAGGATAAAGAGGATGAATAGAAATCATAAATTATTATTATTATGATGATGATGATGATGATGATGATAATGATGATGATGATGATGATTATTATTATTAATAATAATAATAATAAATTAATGAAACTGCACTTGGTGAAATTTTGTTGCATAACTTCCTTCGTGTTTCTTTGTGGTGATATGTACTCTTTGTGCTCTTATTGAAATTACTGTTATTCCACAGATAATGATAACTTATAATTGTTTGTTTGTTGTGCAGCACAATGCAGCGACTGATACATACGTTCTCACAATGCTCTACACTCGGCTTTTTAATGTTTTTTTTTTCCAATTGTATCAAAAGTTGTGTTGACCATCAATATTTTTCAGTGTATTGTGTATCATTTAGAAATACTTGGATTGGGACTGGCATATGTGGATGACTATAGGAGCCCTTTTTTCATACATAGATAACTTGCTGACAGTTCTGGCATTCATATCGGGCGCTGGTGATGGCGATGTTTTTTGCCTTAGCCGACATCGACACATCAGTGGGCTGTCAGTGAAAGTTATGTGAGAAGAGTGGACACACACACACACACACACACACACACACACACACACACACACACACACACACACACACACACACACAAAACATGTCCCCAAGTACTCCAAAACAGGGAAAAAGGCATTTTCCTTTTTAATGCTGTTCCAGCCGCTGACAGTTGCCCTTTTCTCAGTAGCTGCCAGTTCCACTAGTAACAACTGATCTCTGGATGGATATCTGGAGGGTTACACTGTGGCACCACAATACAACACATTCACATCAGTTTAATAAAAATAGCTGGCTTAAATGGCATTAAAATGCAGTATTTCTAACTACAGCAACACCTTGATGCTGCGCAAACCTGGCTCTGCACTGGCAGAAGGCTCTGCGTATTAGCCAGTAGTACACTATATTCCCAAAAGAATTTGTTTGTTTGCCTTCACACACATAAAAACTTAGTTGCATCCTATTATTAATACATAGGGTTTAATATGATGTCAGCCCACCCTTTGCAGCTATAACAGCTTCAACTCTTCTGGGAAGGCTTTCCACAGGTTTAGAAGTGTGTTTATAGGAATTTTTGACCTTTCTCACAGAAGACATTTTTGAGGTCAGACATGTTGGATGAGAAGGACTGGCCCAAAACTGTTGGGAAACAAAGTTGGGAGCATGTCCAACATGTTTTGGTATGCTCAACCATTAAGAGTTCCTTTCACTGGAACTAAGGGGCTGAGCCCAAGTTAGGAAAAAACACCACATTCCCCCCTCCACCAAATTAGACTTGGCACAATGCAGTCAGACAAGTAATGTTTTCTTGGCAACTGCCATACCCAGACTTGTCCTTCAGATTCCTAGACAGATAAGCACGAGTCCTCACTCCAGAGAAAATGTCTCCACTGCTTTAGAGTCCAGTGGTGTGGTGCTTTAAACCACTGCATCCGACATATTGCATTGTGCTCGGTGATGTAAGGCATGGATGCAGCTGCTCGGCCATGGAAACCCCTTCCATGAAGCTCTCTACGCATTGTTCTTGAGCTAATATGAAGGCCACATGAAGTCTTGAATCTGCCGAAAGCTGCTGTTATTTTACTTGCCCTACCACTTCATGGAGTTGCAGTCATTCCCAGTGGCTTCCATCCATCCATCCATCTTCATCCGCTTTGTCCGGGGCCGGGTCGCGGGGGCAGCAGCCTAAGCAAAGAGGCCCAGACCTCCCTCTCCCCAGCCACCTCCTCCAGCTTATCCGGGGGAATACCAAGGCGTTCCCAGGCCAGCCGAGAGATATAATCTCTCCAGCGTGTCCTGGGTCTGCCCCGGGGCCTCCTCCCGGTGGGACATGCCTGGAACACCTCACCCAGGAGGCGCCCAGGCCCAGGCAAAGTGGCTTCCACTTTGTTATAATACCACTAAAATGTTTAGTGAGAAAATTTCATGACTCTACTTGCACAGGTGGCATCTTATCACGGTAATATGCTGGAATTCACTGAGATCTAGAGAAAGAGAGCTATTCTTTAACAAATGTTTGTAGATTCTATACACCTGTGTTCATGATCGGAACGCCTGAACTCAATGATTTGGCACTATAGTGTATATGGCCGCTGATATTTAATGCCTCCCTTTGTAAAACAAGAAAAAAGTAAGGAGGAAACCCATGCAGATCAATAGAAAGGAAACTTTTTTCAAGGCTGTTTGCTTTCATGTTCTATATGAGTATTGTACGTGTTTTCTTACCTAAGGCTCTTGCAGCATCATTTCAACACATACTTAAGGATCCCAGACACATCCCAGGTGTGTTTTATTCTGCAGCCCCCAGCAAGATGAGAAAAGGAATAAAAGAATTATGCACCATTTTACCAAGTGGGTGCTCAAAGTGCCATCTGCCTTATTTAAAGTAATACGAACGTTTAAAGTTATATCATCAAGTTTCCCCTCGTGCGGAACAATAGATGGCACTGTTGAAGGCTTCCAAGTTTTCCCTGGGACACAAACATTTCTCTTTTAAAGCTCAGCAGTAAGGTTCTGCACCAAAACAGCAACATGTTATAAAGTGTGTCAGATAATAAAGCTCCTTCAACCCTATCTTTAATATTCCAGTGATTTTTTTCAACCACCAAGGATGACTACAATCCTTTCTGTTTGTGAAAACCTTCAATTGAAGAAAAGAGCACTTCCATTCCCCCGCATGCTGTCTGTAATTTGTGATGCCTATAAATAAGAGGCTTTGAAGCTCTGCACTTCCACATCATCAATAATGTGTTTGTTTTGCAGAGTTAAAATTGCTCTGCTTCTTTGTTGCTTTCCATTGCATCCTTCCCAAAGTTGTTTCCATTCTCTCTCCGTTATTCCTTTCACAGAAGGTCAACTGAGATGGGGCTTGAGATTTTTATAAATAGCACACAAAGTAACCAAGTGCTCCAACCATTGGCACTGAGCACATTTATTACACAGAGCTTGGAAGTTGTTTTGAAGGAAACAACTAAGAAAACTCAGCTGCATCACAGAAGATAATGTGTGCTTTATCAAAGGTGTGGAATCTTCTCTCAGCTTCCAGACAAGCTCCAGCTCAAATATGCAGAACCACTTGTATCTGCTTATAAAAATGCAGTTACTGAATAAGATGTTAAACAAAGCATCCAAAAAGTGCCCCTGTTTATAAAGAATAAAACAAAGCATGGTTCTTTTTACCTCTTAACCAGGTCATCGGCTATCCATCTAATGTTAGAGTTGTGTATTTAGTTTGTGCTTAACAGGCATATTTTCAGAAATTCAAAATACTCAAAAGCCATTTTATTCAGTGCACCCATTCAGCTGCTTGTTAATGCAAATATTTAATCACAGCCAGACTGCTTTAAGGAGGCAGGAAGGCCACAGTAATTACAAATAATCGCTCGGTACAACCAAGGTATGCAGAAGAGCATCTGTGAATGCACATCACGTCAAATCTTACAGCAGCAGAAGACCACACCAGCAGGATTGGAAAAACACTGCCTGATGTGATGTGTGTCATTAAGATGTTAGGGTCAGAATTAAGTGTGGACAACATGAAAACATGGATCCAAGTTGTTGTTGGTTGTATAATGGTGTGGATGATATTTTCTTGATATACTTTCGTCCCCTTAGTATCAGCTGAGCATTGTTTAAACACCACAGACTACCTGAGTATTGCTCCTTAACCATGTTCACCCCTTCATCACCACACTAAATCCATCTTCTGATGGCCACTTCCAGCAGGATAAAGCATGTCACAAAGCTCAATTTATCTCAAACTGATTTTGCAAACATGACAGTGAGTTCATTATACGCAGATGGCCTTCACGGTCAGCAGATCTCAATCCAGTAGAGATAGTTGATGCAATGGAACAGGAAATTTGCATAATGGGTATGCAGCATATGTGGAATGCTTTTATGACAATATGGAATAAAATCTCAGAGGGATGTTTTCAGGAATTTTTTAAATAGTCCATGCTGTGAAGAATTAAAACAGTTCTAAAGGCAAAAGGGTGTTCAGCCCAGCAGTACTAAGGTGTACCTAACAAAATGACCAGTGAGTGTAGAATGTTAGATTACAGGGTTTTTTTTGTTAAGGCCTCCTCCCTTTATGTGTTTTTAAAGACATTATCTATCTTAACCCTAAACCCAGATGTTAAAGGGTTAAGGACTTTAGTGAAATCAAGCCAGTAGATGGAAAAATAATTATCCATGTATTTACTAAGGCATTGGTCGAACACAACGCTTGTTTCACCTTGCTTGCAAACACTTCTGGTGTCCCAAAAGAGTCTTTTAAATCTTAGATGCATGGATATGTCACCTTGTAGTTAAGTGCTTTTGTGTAAGCTGTTATGGATGTAATTTCCAAGTTACTTTAACTACAGGATCATCCAACAGGTTTGTGCTGTCATGTCCCAAGCCACGCTATGTCTCTGACAGCATATTATTTGATTATTTGAGTTTGAATCCTCCTTGATCTCATGCCCACGCTGGGAAGAATTAATCTCATCAGACCGACCAGTGTCACTATTTTATTGTTGCACCGACTCAACATTTGCCCTAAATGTCTGTTCTGGCTGAACACCAAGCTGATTATATTACTGAAGTGCAGGCAGTATGCCCAGTGTGAGTGCTAATGTTTTCACTCAGCAGATCTGTGGATGCCGCTTGGGTCACACTGCATGGGAATAGGCCACTTAGCAGCAAACACAAAGCAAATGGTCATTGTTTCGACCTCAAGGCATGACATTACAATTTGGCCAGCCTTTGCCTCCCCAAAGCCAGAGCAGCAGAATAATAGAGACAGAATGGGAGGCAGATCAGTGCACAGGTCTGTGGAATAGGATGTAAAGTGTCTTTGCAGCCTCGCTCAACCAGTCCGGCTAATTTGCCCCCCTGAGAGCAATGTTAGAATCTCTCACATGGCCCCGGAGCACCAGCTGGACAAAATGCTGCCGATGATAGAGTAGGCAGATTCTATAGAGCTTACAGCTCAAAGTGTGCACGGAGAAGTGAGACAGCTGCTCTTATTATATATGTACTTTCCTTTGTTCCTTCCTTACTAAATCCTTGACCAGCACCAAGTTGCTTCAGTTCCATGTACTTTTAGATGATTTCCTTTTTTTTTTAGCTGCATTTCCTAAAAGACACTATATTTTCTTTCAAACATGCACTGCTTTTCAGTAATCTGAAGGTGTCTGAACTTGTCAACTTTAGAGTTAAACTTTTGCAAAGAAAAAGCGTTAATAGTCTTACTTGGCTGGACCTAGCAACATTGGCATCTAACATTTATTGCAGTCTCCGAGAGCAGTTGCATTAATGGAAAAGTATGCACAAGATACTGACTGTGCGTGTCTGTTGTGTATCTAAGCTAGTTGTTCTGCTTGCTTAAGAGCAAATGCATGCACATATGTGATATTAACTCTTACCAACTATCTACAAGTTGCTATAAAAGAAAATTATCTCTCTGTGGACTTTTACTTCAGCCAATCAGGAAGAGAGACTTGTGTAGGAGGGTACAAATTTTTAGCAGCACTGTGCCATGCACACGAAGATGCAGACATGCACACAGAAACAGGCAGAGAGAGAGAGAGCCTGCTCTTAGTGACAGTGGTGGCGAGAGTGAGAGTGAGTACTGTGACAAACAATGGCACTAGTATGTCTGAATAATAACGTAAAAGTGACATGTATGACAGAATTAAATCATTTTGTCAAAGTTTAAAAATGGTCTTATATGACATTTAGCAAACCCAAAATCATCCTTCAGTTTCCCATGAAGCAGTGATGGTGTGTAACTGGGCCAAAACATTGTGTGTCATGTTCTCAGTAAAGGTGAAAATTGAAAATAAAAGTATGTGACATTAAATTGCATAAAGAATTTGACTGAAAGCGCTTGATTTGAACCAAAAGAAAAAAATTATGCAGGCTTGGTATTTTTAATTGCAAATTGTTAAGGAAAGGGAATTACTACTTACCTAGCAAATACCCAGACAGTTAAATATGATATCATCTTAAGTATCTTAAGTGACTGACTGTCAGTTTAGAGCCTTTATTGCCTTTTTCAGATAAAGTCTCATCCAGTTATTTTGGTATCATGTTTTTTCTGTTAAAACCTTCTACAAATGGGCAATAAAATAGGTGAACATTAACTAAACTCAAACACTACCACTAACCCCAGATGTGTCACTGATGACCCTCTTAGATATAAGGATAAGACAATGCTTGTATTTCATGGGTTGTTGCCTCTCATTGTGGTGTCTGCAGAGATTGAAGCTCATGTCTTTTGGGATATGTAAGCAGCAGACCACCCATTACATTGGCTAACAAGACTTGCAATTAGGCCAAACATGAGACCTCTACTGAGACTGAGAGTGAAGTCCTTTGCAATCAAGTTGTGGGGTAATCAACATTCAGAGAGTGGCAGGAACAGTGATTACTACAGACATCCTGCTTGGATTTGATGATGATGCCAGAGATGGTGATAAAGAGGACAATGAAGATGAGGATGGTGACGACGATAGTTATTGTATGTAAAATGGATTCAGTTTTGTCATATGTATATATCAGTGTTATTGGATTTCAGTTCAGGATAACTTCAGTCGTATACAGACAGTCCTGGTCGGGTACAGATTGATTTACCACTAACTGATTTCTTCTTCTTTTTTTGTGTGTCAAAACTGTCAGAGTTCAGTTTTACAGATGAGATTTAGTTCAAATGATTTGAGTGAGAACTGAGAATGAATTTCAAATGATTTTTTATCCATCTCTGAATAAGCTAAAGGAACAATGCATGCTAGAAAGCAACGTCACCAGTGTAGCTATTTAGATACTGATTCCTTCATTAATACCGTATCAAGATCTAAGGCTTTTGCTCTGATCCAGATTAAAATTCTACTCAAACTAGTCAATCACAGTTTAACTAAGAAGAAAGTTTGTAAATCATTGTCATCAATCTTTGAAGCAAAAATGTCAGATATTTATTATCTGGGTTTTCTGTGTTTTACTAAAAAAGCAACCTGCTATTTTCCTTTTTTATTCTGTCTTGGTGAACACCAATAATAGATATTTCCAACCCTGGGAGTTTTTAGTGTCCAGTCAAACCCTAAAAAGTCAAAGTCCAGTGTCCTCGCTGTCCCTGAAAGAAGGAAGCTTAACTCTTTACATATGTGCAGTTAACAGGTAGTTGTGAATGTAAAACCATGCTTAAAAGAAAGTACACCTTCTTTCAGTAGCCTACCTCCTTCTTATTGTGTTGTCTAATCTCAACAAAACATTGTACGATCATCTTCACACAAAGAGAAATGATTAACATCTAGATGTTTGTTTGTTTTTCTAAAGATTTATTATAAATCCCAGTTCTGTGGGTTTTCATGTTCATTGTCCTCTTGGACTGATGACCTCACAGTTGACCCTACAATACTTGATGGTTGACTCAAAGATGGCAAGTTGCCAGATTCTGTGGCTGGAAAACAAGCCCAGCTCATTACCCCTCACCACCACTGTGACTGACAGTTGGTTATTGGAGGTGTTTAAGCTGATATGCTGTGTTTGCCTTTCACTAAATGTAGCTGAATAAAAATAGATTCCAAATACACAAAATCAGTAGTAGCCCAATTAATACTAGTGGGGTATAAATATTGTGTTTACGTATGCGTAAATAGCTTTACAAGGGATACTGATAGTGAGAATTACTACAAAAGGTCATATTAGTCATACTGTGATTTAATTGATACGTTCTACATCTGTGTGCTAGTGAGTGTGTAAGTAACTGAAACAAAAATCAGTGTAGATCTGATTAACAAGAAGAATTATTGCCATTTTATTCTGTAATGCTTTGCTTTTATTTAGTTATGGCATTGATCCAGGAGTTCTCTGCACCATCTCTGTCTTCCACTCAGCATAGATTGAGCTATGGGACTTTCAGATGGCGTTTTCTTAGTCAGAGGATTATTGCCCACGTTGGATTTTACACCAATATCTGGCCCCAGAGAACAGTGCTGGAGGCCCTCCAAAACTGGTGACCGACAAGCTCACTTTATTCCTTATAATAATTCATTGTCAGCAACAGGTGAGCAAAGATAACTATAGTCCCATTTATTCACACAGTAGAATACTGGCCATTGTACCATATCACTGATTGATTATTTCTGCTGTGCTGGACATTTAGCACCCATTTGTTTCACTTGCAAAGTCAGGCAAAATGAGAAAAATGGAGGTGCTGTGGAGAGGACTTAGGGTGAATGCGAATAAATAGTGGACCATGAGGTCTATACCTTTTGAAAATTTCGTCATTGCAAGCTGCTCAGATTGCAATTTTGTTCATTTTCTATGCATCAATTTTCAGACAAAAGTGGATAATGTAGGTTTCAGAGTAATGCATCAAAATCTAAAAAGCTGAGTTTTTGCGTTTTTGAATAAAGCTTGCTCTTTCATCATGAGGGTTTCAGAGACTAGGAAAGCTGAAAAATCATTTAACATGATTCATGCCATCATAGAACTGTAAAAGTCTGCAGTGATCAGAATTATTGCATTCTTCAACAACTTCAGCAACTGTTCCAAGTGACTTAGAGAGTCATACTTAAAGACAATCACTGTGGATATGTAATAAATTGATCAATTTATTACATATCTACAGCACATGTATTACTACAGCACATCTTGTCTATATCTAAACACAAATGTAACAAAAGCTCTAACAATGGTTGGCTGGTGATCTCACATGAAAGCTTAGCCCATGGTCAGTGTTGGCCCAATGTTGTCAGTATGTACTGGCTGCAAATTCTGCTGGTTTGACCATTATCCTAAACAGTGCTGGCAAAGGGTTTCACTTTACTCATGGCATTTCTTCATAGTGTTCATTGGGGTTGGACAGTCAGTTGTTAGTTCACTTATTTTTACAAGTAGGTGGTCCACTTGTGCAAAACTTAGTTTCAGACCAAGATTCTGCATATGGAAACTACTCGCCACCCGCCACACTTTGACTTGGTTATCAGAAGTACTTTACAAGTCTACACACACCCAAACACTGGTTCTCCTCAGACCTGGTATCGTCAGCTCTAGTTGCACTTCACTGTGCCAAGTCATGAATACATGCATTTCCACTACACTGTTGTTTCCCTGGTGGTCTGCATGGGTCACTGGAACTAATCAGTCAAGATCTTAACCAAAACAAAGCTGTTTTGTGCTTATTATTAAGCACAAAAACAGTTATTGTAACTGTTGGCGATTTAACTTTAATCTTTCTAATTTAGAGATCACCTTGATTTTATTTTTCCTGTTAGAATTGCTTACAGAGTGGGATTTGGCGATTGTCCCATTGTCATTTGGTAAAAATGTTTGCCATCACTGGGCTGTATGTTTAACATGCAGATTTTTTGGATATGAATGAATAGATCTGACCACTGGGACCATTACATTCGGCAACAACATGCACCAGTGCTGAATATATAGGTTGCACAATAATACTGTTTTACCTCAGACATATAAACTTTGCTATGGGTTATTCGACTTTGAAGTTATTACTCTGCCTCCTCAGATGTGGTCCCAACTCTGCCAGCAAGAGTTCAAAATGCCCCACTAACATCTTGAAATATGTACGAAAGCAGTCATGATACAGCCTCAACTCCTGGATCAAACCATGAAATTCTCCCTGCTGCTGCCTTCGTTTGAGAACTGGATGAATCCAGAATCTCAGTTTCTTCCTTTTCTTGTTTAGAAAGATCAGGATCAGCTCAACATCAACTTCTTTTTGAGGATGGATTTTCTGCATATGAAATGAAATACAATACTTTTGGTGTATGTATCAACCTAGTATTATGGCAAAAGGTGTAATAGACACTCCGGTCCACCGTGTCCATTTCACGCTTCGCCTCTCCAAAACATGAAATGTACACGCACGCAGAAGATGCAGTAATCCGAAGTACCAGCACAGGGAAATATTTTATTTCAAGCCAGCATGAAGATAATCACAAGAAAGCATTTAAACAGACATTATTAGCACCTTTACATGTATATACATATTAGCTGCCTAGGTTCATTGTTTCTGATGACGAAGGACCCTTGATTGTACTTAATACGTTTTCTGCTCACTACCAACTTTGTAGCTTTAAATATATTATCTCCCCTACTGGTAATGTAACGTCTGCATGCATTTAGATTTCACATTTTAGAGAGGCAAAGCGTGAAATGAACACGGTTGACTGGCGTGTCTATTACGCGCTTTGCCGTGATATCAGGTTGTGTATATATGGTACAGTTCACATTTGAAAAAAAAAGATTTTTCCACTACATGCTCAGTGTTTAATATACTGCTACTGGTTAGAGGAAGAGAAAGAGAGATTTGACAGTTTCATCCTCCAGGCCCAAAAGAGAATAACATATTTACCAGTAGGCTAGTCTAACTTTCCTAAATGATGGATGATTTAGCCTAGAGTAATAGGTGAATACAAGTGGAAGGATGCACAGCCAAAACAGCAATATTTCATAAAAGTCACATTGGCTCTTTTCAAGAAAAAAGAAAACCTTTTTCCACCGTTGAGGCCTGTTGTTCAATTTGTTTTTATGTGTATAACATGGTTTACCTGTCTCGCCTCGACTGTGGACTGTGCCCTCTTCACACACAGAAGAGTCCTTCACAGACACACTCACGTACTACCGTCTCTTTAAAAGCACTATTACAGTAAGCTCTAAATTAAAACCAGCACTCCTTCTGTTTTTACTCATTTTAAAATGAAGATGGTGAAGCTCCTCCCTGCATGCAGAGAAACATGTTCTTATTGAAAGTCAAACACAAGTCAAACACATAAAACCGATCAATATATATGAAAACCGTGATCAATATGTAATATATTTATATAAATCTCCTAATAATCCTTATAATTAGGCTACAGTCAGACTTCGGAAAACAGTGGTTGGAGACCGTTGGAGACGGTGTGCAATGAACTTGGAGTCTTGTTGCATTAGAAATGGTTGCTTTGAAGATGGGGACCAAGTCTGCGACCAGTTGTACTCTGATTCAAACCCTTGCCTATCCGTCCGAGAGTAATTGCAATCAGTCTGAGTCGCACGACAATGACTTGGAGACAAGTTGCCTTCCACCAGGTGATCTGTGCAACTGCCTTGCAGTTGAAAGGGTGCTGCACTCCTAACCTCTGGGTTTCCATTTTTGAAGTTGTACCATGATAGTGTGATACATGCTGACTGTAGTTTTGCATTGTTTTTTGGATGTTGTTTCAAAATATGTAAATATTATATAGTCAGTTATTCATGCCATGCACATTAATGCTCCCTCCATGCCATCAGTGCTGTGTGCTGACAGCCAGTTTCATAGTCCCTCTCCTCTGTAGCCTGGAGGATGCAGCTTTCATTATTTCCAAAAGGAATTTCAAATTGTGAACGGTCACACCACAGGAATGCTTTTCACTTCAACTCTTAAAAGAGCTCAAATTCAGAGGACTGTCAGAATTGCATTTTTAATGTTTGTGGAGGCAGTAATCAACTATGTTTTTCAGAAGTTTTCTTGTGCCCAGGGACTGATTTACAGATCAGATCAGAATTCAGTTTTCCATGAATTTAGATTCTTATTTCCAATGCAGGAGGTAAGAGTGTTGAATATGCACCCAATTAAAAATTCCCTTAGCAATTATGTTATTTGGCAAGCACTTTGATAAAATTACATAACTTAAAAATACAATGAAGTGTGCCATTAGTGGAGTGTCTCATCCTTCAGATGAACTCTTGGAAAGCTGCTGGTTAGTGGTTCTGCTCTGCAGCGTCTCTGATCGTGCCACAAACAGCACTCTGCCTCCTGCAGGTTCTGGAGACCGTCCCACCCATGGACCAGATTCTTTTTGAGGAAGTAGTAGGATGATATCAAGAACTTCCATAACAGCAGTATGGCCAGTAAGCCATCGTGTAGTGAAATAGTACTAGAGGCTGGGGTCCTGTAGCTCCTGTTAGAACAGGCTCTCCAGTAATCACAAGGTTGGTGGTTCAATCAATCTACTCAAGTAGAGTAGAACAGCATGATGTAAGAAACAGTGCATTTAGAGACTAGAAAAGTCACTGGTTGGCATGACTGAATTTCAAAATAGAAGCTAGTAAATTGATTGCTGGTGGTAGACAATAAAAAAAAGCCAAAACCAGACGGTCACCAAATATTTCTGCGTATCCGTTAGTCTTTGTGTGGGAAGTAGGGCTGCCACGATTTGTCGACTAGTCACGATTATGTCGACTATCAAAATCGTCGACGACTGATTTAATAGTCGACGCGTCGTTTGAAGCTTTGTAAGATCACAAAAGACGCAGGAATAAGTAGCAGGATTTAAGAGTGTAATAACGGACTGAAACAGAAGATGGCAGCACTGCATGTACAAGGATGCCAGCTGCCGTTAAACCCCGAAGAAGAAGAAGAAGAAGCAGCTGTGTCCCAGAAATCATAGCGCGGCCCAGCTTAGTTTCCAACAATGGCGGCAGCTAGTTAGTTTTAATGTTACTCTTATTATTCTTTCTGGGTCAGAAAATAAACGTTTAACGTATTTTCAGGCGAGAATGTAGCTGTGTAAACCTCAAATATCGGCTCAGTTTATCAGGACACCACATATTTTCAAAAGCGCTCCGACGTTTTCGGAGACGTCTGTTACCCACCAGCTCGATAGCTAGCCGGGGGCTAGGTCACTAGCGCGGTGAGAACACCGGACTCCCGGCAAATTGTTTTCTAACCCACCGCCGTCTTTCGCTACTCAGGTTAAATATATATGAGTCACTTAGATAAATTAAAAATGTTGTTGTTTGGCTTTTTTTTTTTGTATTTTATTTGTTCCTGAGTAAATCGGTTTGTCTGAGATTAAAGTTATAGTTTTTACACAGCTGAATAAACGTCAAGCAGACAGCTGATTATCAAAAGTGTGAGATGCTGGAGAATATACTCCGTTGTCCTGTTATATTTTAGATAGCAAGGAGTTCATTAAACTTCACCGAAACAATCTGCAAATTTCATTAAAATTGAATAAACTATCATCTTGTCTTTATTTTTAGTTAGCACCTTAAACACTTAAAGCTGTAAGCTAATGATAGTTATATAAGAGCAGATGCTGCTGGTGCAATAAGCTGTACGTTTTACGTCCAGTGGATGATGATCTGATTAGTCGACTAATCGCATAAATAATCGGTGACTAGTCGACTATCAAAATAATCGTTTGTGGCAGCCCTAGTGGGAAGCAGCGGAATTGTGCTGCCTCAGGGCCATGAGAGAGTAGACATACAGATTAAATGACTGCATTTTGTGTTTATTTACATTTTGCACAATGTTCTAACTGCTGTGGAAACTGGGCTGTATAACTACACTAGCGCTTGCTTTCTACAATTTGTCATAGTCAGCGTCATAGTTAAGCGTAGTGAGAAATTTGCATACTGTGAACTTTTTTAAGAAAAGACCTTATTATGATTTTACGTGATCAACGCTTCAGCAGTTCTTTGTGGCACGAGCTCACTCAGGGCTCTGCAGCCCCTCTCTTTCTCATGCTGCTACTCTTAATGTGTGGAGCTACTATGATTAATTGGCAGTTTTACTACTTGCTATACTACATATGGAATAAATGACCAACTTCTAATTTATGGGTTTCTACAGTCCTCCATGTGTAGTCATAATTCTTCATTAAATAGCTCACAATTTATTGGTGAAGCTTACTTTATGTTAGGAGTTGAGGGTTACTGTCTACTGTCTACAGTCTGGTTCATTATTTTGCCAATAGATTATTATTTTGGCTGAAGGCACATTAAAAATTATTTCAATGAGCATCCCTCTTTCTGCAGAAATACAATAATATACAACTGAGCACTAACTGAAAGTGTCTCATTCTTGTGTACATTTTGGTATTATTTAGATGGCTTGAATTCACTGGGAGGATTGTAGTCTTATTTTAAAATCAGTTAGTAATAATAATAATAGTTTGCTAATTATGAAACATCTTCAGGCCACCCATAAAGAGAAAAATATATACTTAATTTAAATTTGGCCATCTCCTTGTGCAATGCTGCACAACGTCCACCCCAGCTGCTTTTGTTAGGTCAATGCCTAGAACTCCTATTCTGACCATTTAGACCTGTGTCTTTGGTAAGTGCTGGATTTCCTCCACTGTACCAGAACTGTGAGCCTTCAACATGAATTTTTATTTGTAGTAGAGAACAAAGTTGAAAGGAGACAAATCTGGTAAGGTGTGTGCTGAGTGAAGATCGTGTTAGTGTATCTGAACAGATCCTGCTCTGTGAACAAGTGTGTATTGGCACGATAGCATGTGTCACACTTGAAGTTGTTTGCTGCAGCGAATGGTCTCCTTGAGACCTTTAGGAATTTTCAGGAAAAACAAAAATTTGCAGTCACATCTGTGGTTTCA
Source organism: Aulonocara stuartgranti (assembly GCF_965226115.1). NCBI lineage: Eukaryota > Metazoa > Chordata > Actinopteri > Cichliformes > Cichlidae > Aulonocara > Aulonocara stuartgranti. Next base: position 31,739,448 of record NC_138948.1, read on the forward strand.
CTAGTGGAGAGAGTGGTGAGTGGACCAGCAGGGACTGGCAGCAAGAAGGTGGCTGGTTTAGGGTTGAAGTAGCTGGTCGGGACATGTGGGAAATCTGGAGTGCACACTTTGGTGTTTACAGTGCTGGAAAACAGCAAGGAAAATAGAAATCCGAAAGGATAACAGTAATGGAGTCTGAATTTTTATAACACCATGGCTAACAGACAATCTGGCAGATAGTGGGTGGTGAGAGCTCATTTATAAATACTGCAGCAACGTGATTAGGTAATTGTCCTGGTGTGCCAGCCAGCCAGAATCCTACAAGAACCAAAGCCCAGCCAAGAGGGAGAAAGAGAAAGAAAGGGAGAGTAAGAGTGAGAGTAGAGGAAAAACCAAACAAATGGACATGTTGGCACTGGAGGCATATAAAGATCACGATAAGGACATGTAAAGTGATCTGCTGTATGAGGAGTTAAATGACATTAAATCACAATGGATTATTTTTACATTGTATTATTATGAAGTGTGACTTTTTATCCAGGAACTTTGCTTTTGTAACTCCAGTACAGCAACTGGATCTGATCGTCGCAGCTCAAAACAATGCTTACAGTTCCCCAGACACTGCTCATCACACTGTATACCTAAAAATAGCAGCGGGTCGTTTTTTTTCTTCTTCTTTTTTTCAATTTTCAAGATATCAGAGTTTGTGCAGCTCTTCCAGTCCTAAAATCTGCCAGTATGATCTGTATCATGGATGGAACAGCACGCAAAAGTAAATTATCAACTGAAAAGGTGCAACATGTTCCTTTTAGATGTATTGTTTACACATAACAGGGCCATGTGGTACATGCTTCATTTAAGGATGCCTTTACATCTGCTGAGGTAATATTTGAAGCTAGAGGGCAACATGGAGATCAAAGAATATATAGCCTCTTTTCAACTAGTTCCTTGAATCTACTCAGTTTCTGTCCTTTTCCATTTTTAAGGAATCACTCACATGACTCATCAAGTGATGCCACTGATTGGCCAATTTGTGGCATGCAGTCTGTTGATGTCATATTTTCAGACTCAGCTTGCGTCGAACCCCAGCTGAGCAGGTACTACCAGTACCATGTACTATCACCTAATGGAAAACCCTAAAAACTGAATTGAGTCGAGTCAAGCTGAGCTGAGTAGGTACAAGTGGAAAAGAGCCATATGACGGAGCAACTGGTAAGTGGTAAGGACAGAGACAGAAAAAGTCTTTGAACTTTAACATCAAATTAAAACATCAAGTAAAAGAGAAATCACTGGTGGACTGTGAGATTTAAAAAGAAATGTTCAAAAACAAAAGCAGCCGCTGAATTCCTTGTTTTAGGAGCCTTGAAGAATAATCCCAAATAACAAGTCAATAGAAAGAGTGAGTGAAAGCATCTAAATCAGCAATTTGTGGAAGCAGGAGCTGTACTTAAAGTTGCTAATTTCTTGTTAGCAGCAGAAATCCAAAGGCAAGATTTAACGAAAAGTCAGAAAGGGCATGACAGCAGAATGACCTCTCACCAAACGTAAAGCCAAAGGTATGGCATAAGACAGGAGGAACTTAGAAAAGTGTGAAATTTATGGGGCATCTGTATATCTGTTCCAGACAGTGTCTCCAGCATGAGTCTCACAGTAGCCAAGTCTGTTTATTACTGATTTAAAGAAAAAAAGAGTAAATGTTGAGTACTGTCACATATACTTACTGAATCAAAGAAATGTTATTTCCTTTGACATCAGTTAACTTTTACTCTACATCTGAAAAAAACCCTGTACAAACACCATTAAAGTCAGTCTTTATATATGATGACAAAACGTGTGCACTTATAAATAGAAATAAAAGCTAAAACATGACAAAGATTCTACCTTTTCCTCTTTGTAATGTTGGCTGATGCCAGGGCTGTGCAGAGATGTTTGAAGGGGCGGGTGCTCAAAGTTAAAAAGGGGCACATAGAAACAGGCTGAATAACAACAACCCACATTCATCAAAAATCTAATATGAAATCACATCATACTGTATCACTGTCATCAGGTGTGGACAACACAAACCAAATGTAGCCCGTGTTTTTAACTGAAGGGGTACAATGTTCTGTTGAGGGGTTGCTGCTGCTCCTGGTGGTGTTAGAGGACAGGGCTGTGTTGATCTGAGACGGTAGACATTTAAAAAATCCATAGGAAAGATGGTAGCTGATTAAAGACGTGTTATGAGATAATAATAAAAAAATACAAAGATTGGTGACAGCGCTTGGAATCATAAGGCAAGAGGTTAAAAAAACTGTGGGAAATAAACTGAAACCAGAACATTAGTAGGGCAAAAGAGCGGGGTTGTCGTGGTAGTGTAAGAATGTAACAAAAAAATCTATACACATAAAACACACACACATGCACATGCAGTGACATTTTATACCTTTTCCAGAGTACTGTATATACTATACCACAAGTTTGCGTCATGGTGCTGATCCAGAATCCTCATTGTTTATTCTTAATGGTATAATAATAAAGTAATAATAATTAACTTACTTTAAAGCAAACTATGTTCCCTAAAACGGTGGACAGAGCTACAGACCCATGACGACTTTACACAGTAAGCTAGCAGCTAATGACCAGCACTTCTTGTGCAGTTAATAATAGGACAGTTAATGTTATGAATTTGAATTGAACTTGCAAGCCAAAAATTCAGTAAAGACCAAATGGACTGTGCGGGTTTTAGGATGACTGCAGTTCACTGGAATGTTTCCTAGATTGTAGCCTTGTTGGTGTTGTATTTCAGCCTTTGCAAATGCAAACTTAAAGGTATTGTAAGTCATTTTTGCACTAATAAATATATATTAATTGATGTGTATTTAAAACAACAAATTCACATAAACAGAAATAATTAAACAGAAATAATTGATTACAACTTAATCAACTTTAAAATTCCACTAACGTCAGCTAGCAGCAATTAACAACAGCGCTTATAAGAAAAGTTTAGGATATTCTCAACAACTCACCTCAGTATCGCTGTAGTCGGTCAGAAGTGCGCTACACAGTCTCATCGAATCATATCAGTCTCCTTTTACAGAGTTTTACAATCTCCTCTAAAGTAAATAGATGTGAACACCCGAGCTGAGCTAAGCTGTCAACATAGCTGAGCTGAAGTAAACAGAAGACTGACAGCATCTACTCACTACATATGAGTAGAAGCCAAAGTTGTTTGTCCTGGAGTGGCTACTGTAGCTGGGATGCACTTGAAATGGGAGGGGTAAGAAATAAGAATTGTACTGATATCAATCTGCAATGTACTGAAATCTAGTGATGAAATTTTACTTATAGTACCTTTAATTTTTAATGGCTTCATTTTGTGATATCATCATATTGCTTCCCAAATATGTTTCCATAGTTTTGTCGTGTTTGCCATTTTTAGAGTTGGAGAAAAAAAAGAAAAAAAAAGCTTTGCTCCATTTTTACAGTAAAGTTTTACAGTCTGGTTGAGACAACATTGATGATGATGATGATGATGATTTTTGTTTTTATTAATGTTATTTGACTTGCTGACTGTCATTTTGGCTGTTAACGTTTAACCTGGTATGTATCAAAAAATCCAACACAAATATAAGTAGACAGTATACAAGAATAATAATGTCTGCCCAAATAAGTCTGGCAACTCATTTTAGCATTTTTATATGTAAATCTTTTTATCCATCTGAGGACAACTCAAACTGTGGTTGACTTAATGGTAAACAATCCTCTCCTTCCTATTTAGAAAGTTCAAATGGTACAAATGAGCTGGACCTCAACTCGATTAAAATGCTTCCTTAAAATATTAAGAGAGCATTGCATAAAGGAATCGTCACAAACTTTGATGAACTGAAGCAATGTTAAAGAAAAAAGGGGCAGAAATTCACTCAACTATTAGAGAGACTGATAAAGTCACAAAAAGAGAAAAAGAAAGAAAATACATAATACATATATGACTTTAGTGTTTAGTATATAGTATTAGTATAACATGGCTGCACACTGAAATAAAGTCTCTTTGTGTCGGAACTCTGTTTTTGTGTATTATTTGTGTATTTGGTATGCCACAAATGTAGCAAGACTTAGTACGTCTGCAGGACACAGAGAAACACAGTGATACTGTTGAAAGCTGATATCAGCTACAGCTTTTTAAATGCCTCTTCTCTCTTTTTAAAGCACTCTGCTGTGTGTTACATCTCTCTGACAGTTCAAGGATGGGGGAAACAATCTGGGGCAGCTAGTCACTAAAGCTCCTCACCGGAGGAATTTGAGGCCTGTGTGTGGGAAGTGCAGAATCGCCCCATGTGAATACAGTGGAATTCTAAAATCACTTAGTTAAGGATGAGACAACACATTTGGTATTTATGTGGCTTTGCTTCTAAGAGATGATTGCTCAGTGTAATCTAAGATTTACTGATATTATTCTGAACCAGACAATCAAACAACGTACCCCAGTTGTTGTTATCAGCTAGTCTCCAGTGTGATGATGCATTATTGAGCAGGGCTAGTGTTGAAGGCTGGTTTAACATGTGTGACTGTTACGGCCCTAGCTGGGCCTCCTGATACTGCCCTTGTGTGGGCGCGGTGTTTTTCTCCACCTCCTCCTCTTTTGCTCCACCCCCCGTCTCTCTCTTGCTCTTCTCTCTCCCCAGGACACAGCTGCTGCTCATTGGACTCATTTACCACCTGGGCCCAGTCAGCAATCACCTCTCGGAGGTCATATAAGCTGGGGATGAGCTGTGAACAGGGTGGGGTGTTCTCTGCGTTGTGTGTGGTTAACCTGCTCACAGTGTGGAGTTGTGGAAACAGCATAGCTGCTTTGCGTGAGTAGTGTGGGCTTGTGAGCCTTGGCAGCAGCAAAGCCAGCTGCTGTTAGTGACAGGGTGAGCTTGTGGGCCCCTGGAAGTACCTCCTCGTGGTGTGGAGTTTTTGTTTGGTTATTGTGTTCTTTGTTGTTGCAACCCTTTTTCTCTTTTTCCAAGTGTTATTGGTAAAACGGCGTTGCCGGCTCTTTATGTTAAGATGATCTATAATAAAGACTATTTTATTTACTGAAAACACTGGTCTGTTTTCCTTTCATTCTGTTCTGGACTCATTTGTTACTGGTCCCCTCACTCACATGCCTAGACCCTTTCGGGGGGAACGTAACAAAGTGGGGGCTCGTCCGGGATATGACTGGAAGGAACAGCAATTGAGTTTTAGTGAGTTGTTTGCCGGTGGCTTGTTTAGTTGTATTGTATCTGCTGCGCTCTCTCTCCAGTTAGCAAAGGGGAGTGTCTAGCTGAGCGTAAGCTCCTCCTTCAGGCACTCATTTTTTATTTTTCCTTTATTATTTTCGGAGTAATCCCGGGTGGGGATTAGTTCCCTGTCGGGGGTAGGCTTGTCGGTGCTTTGTGCACTTGATGCTTAGCCTTTAAAGTTGCCTCGAGCCTGGTACACTCCAGAAGCTAACTAGGCTAAGATTTTAGTAGGCAGGTCTGGGGAGAGGGTTGGCGGTATTTTTATTTATTGGTTAACCTGTGGCCACACTTTTCCCGCCTGTTTCTCATTTGTGTATTGGAGGTGGTGCTTCTTTGTTGTTATTGTTAGCCTCAGGTAGTTGTTTTAGAGTCAATGGCTACCTTTGATATTGCAGTGTTTAAGGGTGAGCGTGGTGCAGCGTCTCAGCCCGTTCTGCAGGCGCCAGCTCAAGCTGTAGGTCCATTGGTGTCGACACCTGTTGATCAGGGGCTGCCTGAGAACAAACCCATGACAGTGCCTCGCTTCGAACCCCTCTCCATTGAATCAAGTGAAGGCTCGAAGCTGGATGCTAAGCTCCGTGTCCGTCTGGCTCGTCTCCAGCTGGAGAAGGAGCAGCGTGAGAGAGAGTTCCAGCTGAAAAGGGAGCTAGAGCTTAGGCGTTTGGACGCGGAACTGGCTAGGGCTAGGGAGGTTGAGCTGATGAAGGTGGAGGTGGAGGCAGAGACAGCTGTGAGGTTGCGACAGCTGGAACTCCGGCAGGTTTCCCTTCCTCCGACTGCCTCCATTCGTCAGGCCGACACCTCGTTTGACGTAGGGAAAAACAGTCGTCTGGTTCCGATGTTCCGTGACACTGAGGCCGACAGCTACTTCGAGTCGTTTGAACGAATAGCCACGGCCTTGCACTGGCCACGGGATTCATGGGCCATTTTGCTCCAATGTAAGCTGGCGGGTAAGGCTCAAGAAGTTTGTTCCTCGTTGTCAGCTGAGGACAGCTTGGACTATGACAAGCTGAAAAGGGCTATCCTGCTGGCCTATGAGCTGGTCCCAGAAGCCGATAGGCAGCGTTTCCGGGGGTTGAGAAGAGGTCAGGGTCAGTCCTATCTTGATTTCGCCAGGGAAAAAGGTGTTCTTTTCGATCGGTGGTGTGCGGCCTGCAAAGCCACTGACCTGGCTTCGATCCGGGAACTAATGCTCATAGAGGAATTTAAGAACTGCATTGCTGAGCACATCGCGGTATATATCAGTGAACAGAAGGTTTCCTCATTACAGCATGCTGCAACACTGGCTGATGAGTTTGCCCTCATCCATAAAACCAGTGTCATTAAGCACGACCGACGCGATGACCTAGTGAAGGTTAGTGATGTGCCAGCTACACAGTACCGAAAGGGTGAGGTACTTGTGTCCCATTCCAGTGTGAAACGAAAGTGTTTTTTCTGTTTAAAGTCTGGCCATTTAATAGCAGATTGTGGGGCCTACAAACAGAAACAGTCAGTCTTGAGAGTTAGGAGTGTGCCAGCTAACAAAGCCGATACAGGCGTGGTTTCAAGAGCCAAAACAAAGCTCTGTTTCTTCTGCCACAAACCTGGCCACCTGGTTGCTCACTGTTTGAAAGCAAACTCAAAGCAAAATCGATCTGCTTTCAAAAGAGTGAACTGTGGTTCACAAACCGACAAAGTTGCCAGTCCTAGGCAACAGTTGGAGCATAATTGCTCAGTGGTGTCATTTGGTCACTGTCAGAGATCAACTAATTGTAATCTGCCACCTGATGACGGTCTCTCGGGTCCAGATGACCTACAGTGTGATAGATTGTGTGTGACACAACCATTTCAACCTGCACCTCTGGCTAACCAGCATGCCTTTTGCCATGACCTAGCGAAGAAGCGTCAGAGAAGTGTTGCTGTAAGGCCTTCTAGCTGCCTGATGGGTTCTCCATATGTGATGGCTCAAAAAACATTTGGCTGTCATTTGGGACACTATGTTGAGGGACTTGAGCCAACCCCGTGCAGTGTTTTCAACCCATCAAAAAGGTCTTGGCAGATTCGGCAGGGTATGCCTAACCGTTATTATGGTGGATGGTAGGTGATATGTTTAAAAGCTGGGTAGGACGTTCTATGACAAACCACTGGTTTGTATTTATGGGAGGGGGTGTTACGGCCCTAGCTGGGCCTCCTGATACTGCCCTTGTGTGGGCGTGGTGTTTTTCTCCGCCTCCTCCTCTTTTGCTCCACCCCCCGTCTCTCTCTTGCTCTTCTCTCTCCCCAGGACACAGCTGCTGCTCATTGGACTCATTTACCACCTGGGCCCAGTCAGCAATCACCTCTCGGAGGTCATATAAGCTGGGGATGAGCTGTGAACAGGGTGGGGTGTTCTCTGGTGTCTCTGCGTTGTGTGTGGTTAACCTGCTCACAGTGTGGAGTTGTGGAAACAGCATAGCTGCTTTGCGTGAGTAGTGTGGGCTTGTGAGCCTTGGCAGCAGTAAAGCCAGCTGCTGTTAGTGACAGGGTGAGCTTGTGGGCCCCTGGAAGTACCTCCTCGTGGTGTGGAGTTTTTGTTTGGTTGTTGTGTTCTTTGTTGTTGCAACCCTTTTTCTCTTTTTCCAAGTGTTATTGGTAAAACGGCGTTGCCGGCTCTTTATGTTAAGATGATCTATAATAAAGACTATTTTATTTACTAAAAACACTGGTCTGTTTTCCTTTCATTCTGTTCTGGACTCATTTGTTACTGGTCCCCTCACTCGCATGCCTAGACCCCTTCGGGTGGGACGTAACAGTGACATATTAACTTACATTACATGTTCTTAAACCTTCAAAACCTGCAACTTCCATTTGCTCTCACTTCTGTCCAATTCCGATCAATCTTTTATTGAAATCTGATAAATTCATTCCAACAATGAATGTCAGTGAATGATTAACTAATAATTTTTCTGACCTCCTGACTTCTAAGAGTCTTTCAAGAATTGATTGTCATAAAAAAAAGTCACTGATATAGATATTCAAGTTTGATAGCAAACAAAAAAGTCTCAGGTGTTGTTTGATCCACTGTCTGTCTAGGAACACATTCCCACTGTATTTTTGGATTTCAGTGGGTTATCGCAACAGCTCTGAGTTGCTATAAAATTTGCCGCATACATTTGTTGTGTACATTTCTAATTGTGATTTTTCGTCTTTAGTTTTCTACTTGAACAGATTAGCCCAAAATCAATACTCAGATAACTTTGGGGATTTCATGACGTTCATCTGCAGTTCCTGGTATGTTGGCATTGATTCAGAAAAAGAGAAAAGTCCACTGAGGATAAAATGTAGTACTGATACAAGTGTAACAGAGTAATGCCATGCTGTTCAGACAGCTCATTTTTAACCTATTGGCAGCGTCTGATCAAAAGAAGCATTTGTCCCGTACTCACTGACATTCTCATGTGGCCTACAAAAAATAATTTAAGATCTAATTAAAAGCTGGCAGAGAACTGGATATTTTCTGGGTGTGTGCACTCTCCAGAGGTCTTTCCGTGTTGTGTTTCCTGTTCATGCACTTTTATTTTCATTCACAGTGTAACCAATACAGGCCTAACCCGTCCAAAGAATAGGCCTGGGACATTCTGATAGTCAAGTCAGAATGTCTGTTCATATGATAGGCAATGACAGAGGCGATAGAATTGTGTATTAAAATGTTTCCTACCTGACATTGGGATCAAAGCTGGAATTTTTATGTTGTGACAGCAGCAGTGCCCATTTAGCTGGTTATCATTATTTGTTATCTGAACTATTCTTAGCCAAAGGGTCATCTGCCACTAAGGCCAGCACGAGTCCAGCTCATCTGCATGGGCATTCATCCAGCTTCCCAGCTTAACACACTCCATAACGATTTACAACTGACCTTTTTAGCAGCAGCATCTGCTGGGCACTCGCCACTGTAACCTTCTTTTCATCTCTGAACTCTTTCTCTCCCTCTGTTTCGTCAGCTTTTTTCTTTTTTTCTATCCCCAGCCTCACTTTTCCAGCTCTACGGAGCTTGCCTCCGTTGATGTGCTAACACTTTGTCGTAGTCAAAGAAGGTCGGTAAGCAGGAAAGCTGGCTTTCTGCTAATTTGATCATTGGTGTGAAATGTGCTGGTTTGTTTCTTCTGACTTCTCTGGTGAAGGAGAAACAAGGGACAGAGTGGCAACATAACTTCCGTAATGAGCTCACGGAGCTGTGCTGAGAGAGCTTGCCTGTAATGTTGTTAACAACAGCTGCTCTGATCAGATATTGATGATTGAATTGTGTAAAGGACCCCCTGTTGGTTTACAAGTGCGATGCCTCCCCTTATCCAATTACACGGGGTAAAAATTAATATTTTTCTCATTTAGAAGAGAGTCAACCTCTTGCAATTATAGCAATGTATCTGACAGTAAAATCCATTAGCTTAATGAATTGAACACCAAGGAGAGGCACATGTTAATTTGGTGAGAAGCTGTTGCTCTTTGGAGCGCTGTGCTTAATACTCAGCAGGACGTTTCCTGCTTTCTCTCTTGTGCCTTTGTGTGATAGACACACTCAGGAACAAGTTCTCTTCTCAGGTAAAAAATAATTATTTTTTTTTCTATTTTTGCCCATCCACCACTTCTCATTAAGTTAATCTTTACAGGAATGAAACATGAGCTGACCACTAGGTTCAGACCTAACAACAAGGGGCTTTATTTCTCAGGACCTCTTCAGCTTACTTGGCACCACGTTAGCACAGGGGTGGCTGTAACTCAGGAGGTAGAACAGGTCACCTACTGATCGGAAGGTTGGCGGTTCGATCCCTGGCTCCTCCAGTCTGCATGTCAAGTATCCTTGGCCAAGATACTAACCCCAAGTTGCTCTCCGATGCATCCATCGGAGTGTGAATGTAGTTGGTAGAGCTTGAACTCTCTACTAATGGCCGACCATTAGCTATATAACACATAGTTGTATATGTACACAGGGCTTAACAAGCTTTTGACTGGAACTATTAGCATAGGTGTACTCTTTGGGCTATAACTGAGAATATCAAGTATGAAACACAGAGTTGGTGACCTTTGAAGGGTTGGAAGTAGACTTGTGGTTTGGTTTAATGCTATCCCTTCCATCTATTTTCTGACAGACCCAAACCAAACCCAATCTTATAACAGAAGATCTGTTAGGTCGAAATTCAGTTCAGTTAAATCCAATTATATAGCGCCCAATCACAACAATAGTCACCTCAAGGTGCTTATAAACCCCAGAGAAAACCCCAACAATCAGATGACCCCCTATGAGCAAGCACCTGGCGACAGTGGGAAGGAAAAACTAACTAAAAAGGCTCAGGGAGGGGCAACCATTTGACCGATTGAGGGTAAGGATACATGTAAGCGACTGGACTTGAAAAGCAATGTTTTGTATTTTTTCAGAATCCTTCTTACGCATAAGTAGAATCATACATAAAATGCTACCTAAACCTAACCCCTAAGTGATTCACTAGCCACTTTGTGGACATTATGAGGTTTTGAGGGAACAATTTGGCAAATTAGCCAAATTCTAGTTATGTAAATTGTCTGGGTACACCTCTGACTCACAATGAGATACAGATTTAAAGAACATGAATCTAATGTTTGTCTAATGGCAAACAGAAGATGCACAAGGGTGGTTTCAGAGTTTCAGAGAACAGGACAAAAGAGGAAAAAAGCCTAACGAAGGTGTTACAAGGGGTCTCGCTTCTTAGTGAAATAGGTCAATACAGCATTACCCAAAATCAAAACCACTAACAACAAATAACTTTTTAAGAGGCATTGTTTTACTGTTATTTATTAGGCGGTGTTGAGATTTTTACAGTAAACTCCCACCATTGCTGACCTTAAATGCAGACAAAATATAGGGTCAGAGCTCACATCCTAACAATAAATCCAGCTGAATGATTTTTCGTGTCTCGCAGGATTATGCATTGTGGAGAGAGATAACAGAAAAATATTTACTTATTTCTCTGTTTACTCCACATTGTAGGGTTTTGGCCATTTAGTCCAAACTAAGATGAATATGCAGACTTTACAATGGCAGAAATAGAACTGAGACCTCCTTCTAACTATGGAAAATGAAGTCAGAGATAAGAGTTGCTTTCATTCCCAGGCTTCTGCAGAAGTTACCCCTGATGCCTCTGCTTCTTAACAGAATTTAGGCAGATTAATTATTCATTTTGCACATCTGTGCACCCTTGCTAAAATAGTGAGTGGCTCCAACTGGCACAGGCTGATAGAGCTCTCAAAGATGCTTATTTATGTTGTTTGTCCTCTAGAATCTGAACTAGAAGTGACGGTGCTCTCGACTGATTACAAGACTTTGGAAGAGAGTGGCAGTGCTGACTTATTTATGTTTCTCTTCTTCTCTTGCTGTTTATCTGCAGACACATACACTCCTGACATGTTTTGCCCCTGTTTTCTCAGTCTGACCATAATGTCTTTGCTGCCAGAGGGTAGGGTAGTGTAGGGCCTACCTTACAATATAAAGCACCTTAAGGCGACTGTTGTTGTGACTGTTTGGTGCTGTATAGATAAAACTGAATTAAACTGAATTGAATGATAGTGCAAATATTTCATACTTGAATAACATGCAAGTTTATTCTTCTGTTCTGTTGCTGGTGCTTCATATTCCAAGAATCCAACATTTTCTCTGATGCTGAAACTACTGTAGGCTGAATTTCTTTTCCACACACAAAATTTATCATGAATCATTAGGGCAATAAACAAAGATTCAGGTCTAGAAACAGAATTAGTGTAAAATCATTTTGTCAATAAATTTCCATCCTCCTACCTTGCCTAAAGACGACCACCAAATTTCTGTGTGTCTCTTTCTTTTGCTGTATCAGTCAATATAATTTTTTATGTTCTAAGTAGATATTCTCTGGCCAGTGGATGTAAATTTAGCCACTTGGTTTGTTGGCATGATGAACTATCAATTAGTAATAACAAGGAAAAAGATTTTTTTTCATCTTTCTGCCAATGAAAATGTAAAATCCGACCCCAAATAAGCCATGCAAATTATACATTACCACAAGCTAAGTGGTACTCTCTGTGAATATTAAAGAGTACACTTATGGGAAGCTTGTAAAACCACACAGACTGGATGTAAAAGGCAGAGGAAACCTCTAGGTCTAAAACATTATGGCCAACAGGGGTGAATCATCTGAAAACTCTGAATTTAATGATGACTTTGAGACAGTGATCTTACTTCTGATTTGTGAGCTCAGTCTCTTTTTGCGTACTCTGTTGCTGCTTAAGAGCATTTTTCTGTTCACTGTGACACTAATTTTTTTTATAGAATGTTATCTCCTTAACAAAAAACAAATGTTAAAGTAGGGTATAATTTAAGGTTTGTCTGCCTTGAGATTGACAAGTCTCTAATGAGCCCTTTGCCTTGGCATTTTCCAGCTCTCTGTCAGAATATTTGTGTTTCCTGCTTGTGCTTGACAAACCAGAGGACACCTGGTGCAGTTTTTAAGACCAAACTCATCCTCACCATGGCCCTACTAAGTGATTTGAGGAGGATTAAAACTTTGATGATCATATGCTGTGCAATGATTCCTTGAGTAGAGATTTTGAATCTAAAACCAATACCAAGATGCATCTTCTTGTTATTAACCCTCCTGCCATCCTTTAAAAAACTCACACCCATCACCCTAGGGACCATTCTCAGCCACGCCATAAAAAGACCATATATCCATATTTTATTCCACTTTAAATTAGCCAACCTTGTAAAACTACTTCTCCCTGAAATATTCATGTAAAGTTTTAATTATATTTTCGTTGTTTTAACCCTTCAAATCCCAGTGTTATTACATGAGCGCCCTGTGTTATAAGCCCCAAAAACCAAAAAACGAAACTAAATATTTCCACAAAAAACCAGTTGAAGTAATATGTGATTGTCATTATAAGTAGGCCTTTAGATGGACCAAAGATTGGCACCAACATACATTTTGACCTGCCATTATTTTTTTTGCATTTTTTTTTGCAATTTAAAAATTAAAACTTCAAGGCCCTGAGTCTTCATTGACATCCAAGAAAAGAAGAAAAAATAAAATCATATGATGATAATTTGGGGTTGAAAAATAGCGTTTATAATGGAAGTCAATGGGCAGAAAATGGTCCCCAGGGTGATGGGTGTGGGGATTTCTGCTGCTCAGCCATTTTAGGCTGATTTAAGGAATTCACACTGGAATATTAACATTGACAGGTAAAAACTATCCTGTGGCAAGTTTGGTTATATTCCACTGAACACAGTGGAAATGGCAGCCATTTAACACATAGCAGTGGCACAAAAAGGTCCCAAGAAGGCAGGAGGGTTAATGCATCTTAGTATTGCTTGACAATCTTGAGCTGAATGTGTGTAAGACCAACAAAGAGATAACAGTGGACATTACCAGAAAACTAGCAAAGAACCTTCATCCTCTCAGCATGAATGGGATCCAGCCGGAGAGGGAAGACCAGTTATTACCTCAGGTGACTGAAGGACTTATGATTTTGCACTACAGAGAATCCTGTACTGCAAAATCCCCACCCGGATGGGAAACTGCATCCAATGCATCCAATCTTTAAGACTTCTTAAAACTTGTTACAATTTTCCTACTTTTGCTAATAGCACAGAGCTATTAGCTATCAAATTTGTAAATTGAAACAAGTTTGAGATACGTTCCTCCTAAGTTCCCTCTGTCCCGTGGCTCCAAATGAAGCTGCACCTTTGTAAATGAGGATGAGTTAAGCCTGACTGCTTCCAAATATGAAATGCGAGCTTCTGTTGTAAACTAGGCTGAATTAGTAATAGAAAGCAGAGAGGGCTCAGCTATGAAAATAAAAGGTTTTTGCAGCCATGTCACCTAGAATACATTTTTTTCTCCAACAACACACAGCCTGGAGTTCAATTTTATACTTTAATGAATTCCCAGGAACAGCTCGTCTTTGATCTCTTGTTATTTATTCATTAACAAATAACATTTTAGCTTCATGTCTTAAGTGGGATATTTTGTATAGTTTTTCTGACTCATTGCTTGCAAAAGCTGCTCAGCATCTGTCACTAAGTTAATAAAATATTGATTAACTGTGTTGAAAATATGAGTTTGTTGTTTACTTGCTCTATTACATCTTGGTTGGTTTGTCACAGCTCCCTGTAGACCTACAAAACAAGGCTGCCTGATAGTACCAATGGAAATCAGACAGCTTTCTGTGTTTGTGTGAATGTACAGTGGACATATTATGTCATTTTGTCAAAACTGTTAGTCAGAGAGGTCCAGTTTGATTCGGACTTGCCGTTTAAATAAAAAAACATTTTCCCTAACTTCTTTTGACTCATCCTGTCTGAAATGGGCTTTTTCTTTCAAAAACAGTCAGCATTATGTGTGCAGTTCTTAAAAACACCTGCCAAAAACGGAACTCCAGTCAGTAAACTCATTTTCTCCTTCTCCAGATGAAGTCAACAGAGGTGGACCAAGGGCTTTTCACAGACAGCTACTGCAAAGTGTGCAGCGCTCAGCTCATTTCCGAGTCCCAGCGGGTCGCCCATTATGAGGTGAGAGTCACATGACCCTGATATACTATACTACTCTATTGGAGCTAATGACAAGATTTGTGCTGTTTAGGCACTGCCCCCAGAGACACTTGGAAAATCTATCCACCTGAGCCCTGCAGCTCCACACTGACATACACCTGAGTTCACCCAGTTGTTTGTTCTTTCATTTAGCCTCAGTTGAATGCAAACCTAGAAATACAGATATAACCAAAAGAGAAACTGAACTTTGAGATTTTCCACAGCTCATACTTTAAGGGGTATTCATCCACACTACCTAACATTTTAACCCCAAGAGATCATTGCTGAATTCAAACTTTGACAGCACAGTTGCAGTAAACAAGAAAAGCCATTACTGAAAAGCTACAAAGCATTTTAAAGTTACAAATAAGTCTCTAATCTCTCATTTTGTATTTAAGTATTGCAAAGTGATACAACTAACTACTGCAAAATAAATTTAGGACTGGTGTTAGATTGGTAATCAAAGCCAAGTATTGTATCCAAATAAATCCCCCAAATTTTCCCTTCATTAACCTTACTGTTCACAAACTGAATTGCCCTTTGTTTCTAATGGTTAATATAGTTCCTGACATGGAAGCTCACTAATTAATGATATTCTATCAATAGGATTATTGAATAATCTCAGTAAAGCCCTATTATTTTGATATTTTGGTGGCTAGCTTTGGAGCTGGCTAGTAACTACCAAAATAGAGAGATGGACTAAAGAAACCACAAAATTTGTCTGCAGTATGCCAAATACCATCTCACGTCCACTTTAATGTTCTTGCAAGTGAGTTTTAAGGAGTTTCTGACAAGATAAAATAAAAAATGTAGTAAATCTATGTAAACACATCTGTACCTGTCCTTTAACCCGACGCGCTGAAACTGGCGATGCCCCAATCAGTCAACTCAAGGTCAAATTGAGGAAGGCAGCCAGTTGGTTTCCTCCTGCCTGAGCATCATCAGGTAGTGGACCTCTATCTCTCTGCAGATGCCACCGCTCACTCACTGTCAAACTGAGTTTCAAGACCAGTGAGTCTGATGGCTAGCCTGCCGCTACAGGACATCTGCAGTAACAGGAGTTGAAGGGACTCATATGAACACTACCATCCAGGCAATATTATCAAAGACTGGCCAGCTGACTTTCATTCTTTGAGAGGCTGAAAGAAAACAGTTTGAGACCTTGAGTCAATTAAGCATGTTATTGATTTCCTGTTGTTGTGCATCAGTTTGCTGAGGTAAAATCTCAAAAACGAAAACGAAATGTTTTTTTTGTTTGTTTGGTTTTTTTTACATTTTTCTGACAGTGTTACTTTGTCCTAACTTTGCCTCGTCCTAAGCTTGCTTTCCTTGACTTTGAGTCAACTTTTCTTTTGCAACTCTTAACTCAGACTCTGTTTCCTGCAGGGCATAGTGCTCGCTGTGCTGCTGCTGCGGAGTGCTATTTAAAGTAGCCCTAACTGCCTATGGGAAACAGGAGAACTATTGTGTTCTTCAGGCTGTTGCAGGAGACAGAAAGTGGCTGTACCAATCCGAATCAAATATTAATTTTGTTATTGTGTGGTGAATGCAGAATACAGCACTTGGCCTGTTGCCTCCTGGAGATAGAGTGTATTTGGCTTCTATTTTAGCACAGTTAGGGTCTAATGCATGGTGACGTGTTTGGGTCATGTTGACGACAGTAAGAAAAAAGGGAAGTGCCACAACAAAGTAAACTTTTGAATCGAGATGGCAGTTTTGCATTTGAAAAGGTGAAGTGTTTGCATTTTGTTTTTGTCGATTTGATTCCAGCAGTGCTGCATTTGAAGATTTACAGTTGCTGTATATCAGACTGTAGAGCTTCAAATCTTCTAACTTGCATCTGAAACTCATGACCTCTTTCCTTAAAAATATGAACATATGTATAAATCATAATAATGGTCATTAATAATGAAAAAGTGCATTTGCCAAAGAAAGAAGGAAGCCAGAAGATTTTACGTCTATGCTTCAGGTGAAGCGCTGGGCCAGTTGTGTATCTGTAGTTGAAAACTCCTTTTGACGGGGGATGCAGACCAATTTTTTTAAGCTTTTTGCAACAGATAATATGTTATTGTTATTGCCATTTCACATTTTTGGCCTTAAGGGTCTGACTTCATCACCCCTTGGAGATTCCCCCCACTCAAGGAATCTCCAAGGGAGACAGGCAATAATGATTTCCTCCCTTGGCCTCAAGCCCTACAGGTGGATTTTGAGGTGAAAGTAGGTCCTAAGGCATATTGTTCTAGATGTACTGGCAACACCACCAGTGTCAGGAAGTGTGGGGTGAGCTTTCAGGCAAATGTCATGGTTTTCCTCCGCAACTGTATAAGGTATAGTGGGAAGAGTGTGCAGACTTCAAGTTCGACTCTGCAAAAACAAGAGAGATCAGAGGCAATAGGAGACAGACATGTAAAGGGCTTTCAGGGTAGGAATAAATAATTAAATAACTAACTGAAAAAGAATTCATAGTTAAAACTTCCTGGACCATAGTAGGGACTTTTTTATCAAATGGAGAACTTTTTCTGTATCCCCCCTTCAGATGAAATCTTTTTGACAGACTGGTCATCTAACTCACTCAAATATGATGATCTGTGATCGAGTCAGTGTTACTTTGAATTTTTAAACTCCAAAGTTAAATCAGTCTTTGGGGTGACAGTAGACATGTAATTGATCTTTAAACCTCCTTTTCAAATACATCAAAGCAAGAGCTCCCCTGCAGAGTGGATCAGAGTGGCCTTTGGTTCTCAGTTCAAAGATATGAGTGTGGCGCATGTTAATTTATGCATCTGTCTCGTTGCATGTTTTCTGATTTGGGCGTGTACTACAGCCTCTCTTGACAAGCTGCCCTCTTGCAAGCAGTGCAAGAGAACCTCTTTTAAACTAGATGCCTATTACGTTTTAATGTATTTTCCCTAGCAGTGTTGAGTAACTGCTCTTGAAGAAATATAACACAGCTCGTTAAATGTCTGATTGTTCAACGTGTCTTTCACTTACTGAGTCAACAGCAGTTTATTAGTACTTGCTTGAGTGTGGCATGTTTTAGGGGTGATCTAAGGCACTGTTTTATGGCATCACACGGATGAGAAGCAAAAAAAGGCCCATCAGGTGCTAAAAATGAACCTTAGACTCAAACGTTAGAACAGGCTTTTCCCCGCAGCACGCCGTGTAATAAATACTCACAAAGAAAATGGCGGCCGTTACAACTTATGTCTAAAAATGTATCGTTTCATGCATCTGTTAAAACACTCGACTCCAGGTACGCGACGCCCAGCTGGAAACACTTCAGCCAAGTCGAGCTGCCCGAGATTCACAGAATTTACAGAAAATGTTAAATTTTTGTGATTTATATCGTTATCGGGACGATAGATGTCTTATATTGGGATATGAGATTTTGGTCATATCGCACAGCCCTACTTCAGAGAGACCTTAAAGTCAAGCTCAGATAGAGTTCTGACAGATCAGCTGAATGCTTACCTAATAGCTTTCTTCACATCCAACTGCCAAATCTCATATTGATGTGTTATATAAGCTGCATCAGCCTGTCCACAGTTGGCGCTCATCTGCAAGTCGCTTTGCAACCCACCTCCACACCAGTTTCTCTCTTTTTTTAGAATGTAGTTAAGTCTTATATAATATATTCTCTTTTAACAAATTAAATCTAAGCAGCAGTCTGTTAGTCTGTTATTTGAGATGTGGCAATGCATAGCTTCCATTGTGCCATACCTTAATGACAGGACCTGTTATGGACATCAGACTGCTACATAATGACCTCATAGTTGTGGTCAGTTATTACTTAATATAGTCTGAAACAGGTGTACATTTCTGCCTTGCTTCAGTTCTTTTGTGTTATCAGAACATGGCCTTTGTTTAAAAATTAATTAATCATAACATTAATTAACATGAGGATAATATATACAGATTATATACATGATAGCATCTAGGACTGGGTGATATATTGAGTTTTTAAATATATCAATATATTTTTATACGAAATAAGAGATGTGACAATATCGTTTATATCGATATAGTCTATGTTACGTTATAATTATACTTGTGGAACCACAAGTTTGCCTCTCTTTCGTCCACTTTTGTCTCTACGCTGCGTTACTCTGCCTTGCCTCTCTCCTTCACTGAACACAACTCCCCCTCCCCCATCGCTTCACCTGCAGTTAACGACAAGATGGACACGGTAGCTATCAAAGAGGAGCTGGTCGGTAAAAAGAAAACATTTAGAGATTACTATTTTAGTGCTGCAGCATTACTCTCGTTAAAATGACGTTAACGCCATAACTGTATTAACGCGGCAAATCTCCGTTAACGAGTTACTGCGGATTGCCCCGTGCGTGGGGCTGCACAGCGTCAACGCGTTAACGGTTACCTCGTTAACGTGTTGACGCCGTGCAGCTAGCATTACTAGTATTTTCACCATTTACAACAGCGCCATAAAGTGCAAAATGAAGAGTGTGTGAAAATGTGTGCTGTATCCCAGACCACGAAGTCTCCCAGCCTCCTGCCCTGAAACAAAGTACCTTACATATAACCTAGGGCTGCACGATTAATTGTTAGAAAATCGCGATCTCGATTCATACTTACGTCCGATCTCATTTCCGAATGACAACGATTTAAAAAAAAAAAAAAAAAAAAAAAAGACGACGATTGTACCGCATTTTGATCCGGGACGTAATCTGCATGAAAACAAGCGCTCACTCTTCCTGCTCAACAAATGACAAGGGCGGAGCCTTATACCACGTGATACAGAAGCTGGCTGCTAAAATTAGCAGGGAAAAAACAACGGAGAGCACGTCAGGGATGACGAGAAAGTGACAGGAGAAAATCCGTCCCGGTCAACCACCCAAACATCAATAACGGGAACCTTATACAGCGCTTCACGTCGAACTCCCGCAGGCACAAAGAAATTACGGAGGCTATCACTTATCACCTGACCAAAGATATGGCTCCCATCAACACTGTGCAAAACGAGGGATTTAGGAAATGATCAACACCCTAGACAAACGCTACACAGTGCCGTCCCGCAACTATTTTTCTATTGTTGCACTACCTGCTCTATACACGCAGTGTCGAGCAACGGTGGAGACGGAATTTCAAGCAGTACAACATTTTGCGGCAACAACAAAATGTGAGACTTTTGTTGTTTTTATGTTTATTTATTGTTTTTATGTTCAGTCTCAACTGTTGCGAAGTTGATGTGCAGTTAATAAGTGCAATAAATATTTATACTGGAAAAGAATATCGTGAGAGAATCGTGATCTCAATTCTAAGCCAAAAAAATCGTGATTCTCATTTTATGCAAAATCGTGCAGCCCTAATATAACCGTACACTAAAATCCTTTCATTTTCTCAAAAATGTATGAGTTCTGGTTGTGCTTACTGACCGCGAACCGATTTTATGTGGTACAAAGGGCTGAGCAATCTGTCAAAAATGCTTTAGTACGACTTTGGTAAGCTACGAAGCTGCACCGCTTGATGGATTTGTTGGAGCATTACGGCTAGCGGAGTCTGGAGCCTCGTGGAGTAATGCATACTGTGCTTCAATATAATATTACCGTATTGTGTGCGCATAACGAGCACAAATGGCACCTGTAAGAGACACGCTTACGAAGCGGATTTCAAACTCCAGGCTGTCAGTCACGCAGTAGAACTTGGGAACAGAGCAGCGGTGAAATCTGTCTGTCTTTGTTATGCTCAGCGTCTTTTAGTTTACATTTTGACTGCACAGTTGTGAGCGTTTTGTTATGCACAAAAACAACATTGTTTTATTTTATTTATGGAGAATTATTATTTAATAAATGCTGATAATTTATCTCTGAGTAATTTTTTCATGTACATCTACGCTGTATGTTAATAAAAGTGCCTGTGTGAGATCTGGGACACAGTGTGACTAAGAATTCTCTTTTAGTTCTTACTTTATGGCTTTAAAAAATATCGAGATATATATTGTATATCGCCATCTAGCTAAAGAATATTGAGATATGAATTTTAGGCCATATCGCCCAGCCCTAATAACATCATGTAAATACTTAGTGCTTCCAGTCCACACATCCCCAAGGTAATATTACACTGAAATCTGATTAAAGGTATTATTATATTGAGTACAGAGAAAAGAGATAGTTTAAGATGATCCGAGCTTTGTGACATGTTACAGCTTTGTGATATTCTGCTGGAAGCAGCATCAGAAGGCCGATCCAATGTGGTCATAAAGAGATGGACACAGTCAACAACAATGCTCAGTTGATACTAGGGGCCCAACCTGTGCAAGGAAAATACCCCCCACACCATTGTGTCACCACCAGCAGCCTAAACTGGTGCTGGTGGTGTTGGCGGGATGGATCAGTCCTTTTTTAAATTCTGGCCCTGACATTTTGATATCACCGCAGAAATTGAGAGTTGTCAAACCAGACAACATTTTTCCAGTCTTCCTCTGTCCAATTTTGTCAGCTCATGAGAATTGTAATTTCAGTTTCCTCTTAGCTGACATTGGTGACATCTGCTGTGGTCTTGGTCTCCACTATCTACGGATGGAAATATTTGAATACTTGTTAAACGCCTCACTATTTTACCTAGCTGTTATTTCTGTCTGTCTGCTGTGTGGTAAATTGCAGGGTTTATCAGATCATTATACCCTAAAATAGCTTGTATTATGGAACTGAGGTTAATCTTATTATGATTCAGTTTTGAAATAATTCTCTGTAGGTTTATGAGTAGGAGAGAAATGAACACGAGATCCATTGTTATGTAATTTTTTATTTAATCTTTAGATACAAAATGAAGTTTGGAGCTTTCACCTATACAGGAAAATCTGGTTTCAAGGATTCGATCTTTCCAGTCAGAGGGAAGTCCTGGAAAACGATGTAAAATCGTATATTTCAGCAGCATGAGCTAAACATGCCACAGCAGACTACCTTTTGCACAGTTTCATAAATCTAAGGCAATGTGTATTTCAGCCACTTCAAGCTGAATAATCTCATTCCCCACATCCAGGAACAATGCCTGTCAAATGCTATTTGTCAGCACTGCAGAGTCATTTTCAAAATGCCACCACACTAATCCAGCAGCTGCAGCATGTATGACTTTTTCCGTGAAAGCTGTATCAAGCTCACATTTTGCATTTTCACACCACTACATTGTGATTCTCCTCTCAGTACATAACATGATCGAACAAGAGCAGAATTCAACTGCATTGGGGACACTCTTAAAGTTCGAGTAGCTCACTATTGGCTGCTTGTGTTGTTCTGTTCACTGCTATGCTCTTTGTGCACTTCATGTCCTCACTAATAGGTTTCTATTATCTCGGAGACATTACAAAATGAGTTTGCCTTTCAACATTTTATGCTATGCTTTATGCTTTATACAGCAAATGACTCACTTGGCTTGTAAAGAAGAGGAGAAGGGTTTAGGAGCTCAGCTAATATACAGTGTAATACTACAGTACATAATTAAATATAATGCATGTGTGTGTTAGGCTAGATTTGGTTACATTTATTAAAGCTTAAGGTTGAAAAGAAACCATGATGGTAAAATAGTCCATTGAGCTAGTATAGTGGTGTAGGGGGCAAACAGAGCCAATAAACCAGTTATTCCCACCACCCATCCCCCTACCACGGCCCTACAACATCTTAATGAGCAGCTGTTTACTGTGCTGAGAAGAGACCAGACTAAAACATACCATTTATGACCACAGCATGGTTGGTAATGCTGATGTTCAAATACGATATTGCTGTTGGGTAGAAGCTGTGTTTAAATCTGTTTGTTCTTGCTTTGATTGTCCTATACCTGCCCGAGGGCAGCAGTTTTACCAGGAAATGGCTGAGGTGAGAAGTGTCTTTCATGATGTTCTGAATATTTCACTGTTTATTTGATCTGACACTAAATATTTAAAATATACAACAAAGAGGAAAAGCATCTACCAATACAGGAGTATTCATAACGTGTGTACTCAAACTACAACAAAAAAATCTGCTTCCGATACATGCAGTAGTTGCTATTCATGCTAGCTTGTGTAGATAATGCCAAATTTGGTCACAAGAGGACCGTAAATCACAGTGTGCACAGACAATAAAACATAATTTATAGTACAGAACATTGTTCTGAGACAGAGATCGCTTTCATGTTGGTTTCACGCTAATTAAGTTTATTTTATTGATTTGACTAGTCAAGCACTGATTGACTTGCCTGTCCTGATAACCGATCCATGAGATAACATACTGTAAATTGTAGTTGGCTAAATTTGACAAAGAGCAGTGAACTTAAGATCTACAATGTAAAATTAGTTGAACATCTAGCTTGTACACAAAAAAAGTACAGTCCACTGGAGCTCACGGTATAAATCGGTTTATCAAAGTTATTTTCACACAGTGTCCCAACTTGAACTCCACCGCCAGGGCCTCTGCCCTTGACTTCCACCCGACACAAAGATTTTCTCTATTTCTGTCAAACATGCTGCCCACCACAGCTGTAGCTGCTTATGTCACGGTCATGTCATGCACCTGGCCTCTACAGCGCCTCTTGTAGGTTGTGAGCCCACAGAAGAAAAGAGTCAGTTAGGATCTGACTAGGATGTTTCCTGGACGCCTGGGTGAGGTGTTCCGTGCAATCTATCAGGAGAACATGGGACCAGAACATGCAGGAGAGATTATGACTTTCAGCTGACCTGAGAACACCTCAGTGTTTCGCCAGATAAGCTGGAGGAGGTGGATGGGGAGAGGGAGGTTTGGGCTAGTCAGTTAGTCTGCTGCCCTTGCAGCCTGGCCCCAGTTAAGCAGAAAAAAATTGATGGATGGATATTTTCATACTATTTATTTTTCTCCGTTGGGTCTTAGGGTTTTTCAATGTGCCAAATCCCAGTTTATCCCATGGTGGAAAGACTATTTTGTGATGCTTTAGTTTTTGTTACTATTTTACCGGATTCAGAGCAGATAGTTTATTATATTTTCTGATTTTATGATCTAAGTTATCAAGGAGTTATCAGGGAGTCCATAAAACAGACTGGTGGGTGTCTTAGTGTTGCCTATGTTTTCATGTTGACAGTTTGGAAAAGATTTTACCAAGATAGGAACACAAACAAGGCTAAATCATATCTTAATATGATTTTACTTTAATGCAACATTGCACTACATTGCTCCTCTTCCATTCTCTCCACTGCATGTAAGTCCCTGTCTCATTCATGAGCTTAGTGTTGTGTCTGCTGTATTCGCACATTCAGCACTCCAATCAGACTGCTGAATATGTCTGAAGCGTTAGATGTCTAGAGAAGACCACAGGGCCTAATAACTGCGACTGGCTCAGACGATATCATGTGCCCTCAGGGGTGCTGCCATTGCTGTCTCATCCCGGGATGTCCTCGTTTTCCAACGCTTGCATGTCTTTTGTGATTTTCATTTTGTGAACTAAATATACCTGTTCAGTTGCATGTTAACACAGATATATCTAATCAGTCAATCGTATGGCAGCAGCTCAGGCATGCAGACACTGTCTGTGATGTCCAGATGGTAGGGCCAGAATTTGGCATGAACAACATAAAAGCATGGATCTATCCTGCCTTGTATCTACAGTTTAGACTGGTGGTGATGTGATAGTGTGGCGGATATTTCTTTGACACACATTGGGCCAGCTGAGCATCATGTAAAGTTACCAGAGATATTGTTGCTGACCATATGCATCGCATTTGAAATTCAGCTTTTCTCACTTTTTAAAACAAATTTCTCCCAAAACAACCTAAGAAAGCGTGAAATCAACATTTTATAAATCCTGAGCAGTTACTCCTCCTTTCACTGACACAGGCTCATCACTAAACTGTAGCATGTGAGTGTGTAGGAGAGTGTGTCAGCTATTGACGAGGTAATCTGCATTTTCCATGCAGCTCAGTTTGACCTCTACAAGTATTGATTTTTTGAGGGAGAGGATTAGTAAATCACTGTAGTTCAGTGTGAGTACTAGTTGTTTCTATCACTCCAAAGAGGCACAAAGGAAGGATCTCTACCAGCTGCTATCATGAGTGAGAATATGCATTCTTGGAGACACGTATGGTAGCAGTAACTACCACCAAGGTTTTTATCTTTGGTAGTCCATGAACAGATTTTTATGCAGTCAGTGGAGTCACATAGAATTGCCTTTCACTCATGAATTCCTGGTGTCTCATACACTAGCAGTTTCTGTGCAGCCCTGGCCCTGGCCCACGTGTTTGTCTGATAAAGAAAGAAACTAATTTCCGTGATCCCTTTGTAATTACCTCCCATGCATCATTAGCCGAATGTCGAGGTCTGCTAATACCTGCAGCAGGTGCGTCAGAGAGTTTATAGATGCTCTTGTCTGCATCTGGAAGACTGATGTCCACATGGCCCCCATCTGCCATCTCCTGTCATTTTCACAGGCTTTGGAGTTAATGGCATGGAAATATTAGCCATTTCTAGTGCTGGCAGAAACTAATCTACAGTAGAGAAATGAGACTGAAAAGTGCTGTTCCACTCAACCTGAAGTGTGATCACTGGAAAACATAATCAACAGTAGAGCGACTTTGCTTCATTATCAGTCTCTGTTATTAAATTAAAGAGTAAAAGACAATTGTAAGCTCCTCAGGAGTCTGTCTCTCCGTGCCATGCGATAACAGCACAAACAAGAAGAAGATTAAAAACGCTTCCAAACATGTTGGCACAATGAAAAGTGGCCCAAAGCTTCCCTGGTAAGCAAAAAACACTAATGCAGCAGCGTTTACACAGTTTAATTATGAGGCTGTCTCACTGGGAAACAGAGGAGTGAAGGAGTGGTTATTAATAGAAAGAGTCCTGCGAGATCAGTTGTTAGCCCGTCCTTAAAGCAGAGAGAGGGAGAGAGAGGCAGAGAGAGAGAGGTAGGTGAAACAGTCCTTTTGGCTCTTGAAAGATGATTAAACAAGTTCCAAACAGCCCAGAATCTTCCTGACAGGGAGGCGTTTAGCCCCTGATGCGCGTCAAATTAAAAGAGCGCGAAATGCATATTCCACTTGCAAATAGATTGAATTCCCTCACAGTTTCGCTGTGACTCAGCTCATAATCCCAGGCAAGGTTTTCAACCCTCCCAACATACACACACACATGTGCTTCTGGCTCTGTGAGGCACAAATTCCAAACAACAAGCCCAATTTTCAACATTGCATCTCGCCTTTGGTGGTTTGGTACAATTTGTTTGTTGTGTGCCATGAAAGTTTTGTGCTCTGCGGCTGCTGTGACACTGCTGCAGTGTACCAATACAGAGGATGCTGAGAATCATTAGCATAAAGAGAGAAAATTACAATCATGATTATAGTCAATAGCAATTATGGAGTCTTGACAGGGACTTCCAGTCAATCCAGTCTCTTTTATTTAGCAGGATCACAGGAGGGGGTTGGGGCCTATTCCAGCTACCATAGGGCGAGAGACAGGGTACATGCTGGACAGGCCACCAGTAGGGCTAACACAAAGAGCCAGACAACGATTCACACCCATGGGCAATTTAGATTCAACAACTGAAAACCATGAGAGAGAGAAACTTGGAGAGAAACCATGTGATAGAGTCCCAGGAGAGGAACTTTGGTAATCTATGAGTTGATCAGGAGTGGCAGAGAAGTATGTGAATGTGGTCCAGGATAAGTATGAAGACACCAAGACCGTGGCGAGGTGTGCAGTAGGAGCAACAGATTCAAGGTGGGATTGGATTACATCAGGTATCGGCTCTTAACCCCATCTTGTTTGCAATAGTGATCGACCGACTGACTGATGAGGTCAGGCCTATAATGTTTGCAGATGACATTGTAATCTGTAGTGAGAGTAGTGAATAGAGGAAAGAGAACCTGGAGAGGTGGAGGCATTATTTGGAGAAAAAAGTAAAGGAAGTTAGTAAAAGCAATACAATTCAATTCAAACCTAGGGATGGGTACCGGTATCCAGTGCCATCATGGCAGCGGTTCTGACATATACGGTAGTAACCAGACCGAAAAGCAGCGCACATTTTGGTGCTTTATTTCGGTGCTTTTTTTTCCTGAGCCAATCATTTTACGTTTCCGAGGATAGTAGGCGGGTCCAGGTACGTACGTTCTTTTAGAGCAGAGCTACAGATTAAAAATGCCCAAGGCGAAGCGGTCAAAAGTCTGGCTGTACTTCACAGCAAAATATGCAAACTCAGCAGCCTGCAACAACTGCTTTAAGCTGATACTGTGATACTGTCAAAGGAAGTAACACCTCAAATCTGATGAAACACCTGGCAACGCATAGCGTTTTTTTAAAAAGCCGAGAAATGCGCCGTATTTGATAGCTTGCTGCGAGACCTCACACCGAGCGCATCTACTGCGGGTGTGGTGCCTGTTATCGGACCCGGAGTTAGCAACATCCCCCAAAAACCCGAAGAGGAGAGTCCTGGCCCCTAGCCCTGCCAGTGTAGCAGAAATGATGACGGATGATGATGGCAGCAGCATCCGTTCTTCTCTGCGTGAGTAGCTTAATGTTGTACGTGTGTAATTTATGTTGAGTAGGCTAACCAATGCATGTAAGGTGAACTAGCAAACATCATCGTAGTTACATGCAGCTGTCCTCTTGTTTGATGGCAGATGCTCCCTTCACCCTGGCCAAAAAGGCTATAATGACCAAAGAAAGAGTGGAAAACAGTTAAACATGAGATGTTTTTGGACAAAGTTTGTGTTTTTTCCATTGTTTAAGCACTGCTTCCAGCCAAGAGTGATACCATGTATGCCCTATAGCTGCAGAAAAGGCTAACATTGTTATCTTTTTACAAAAAAACAGCTGAACATGAGAGGTTTTTGGACCAATTTTGTGTTCTCCATTCTTTAAGCACCAGTTTGAGCACCGTTTAAGCACCGGCACCGTTTCAAAAGTACCGGTTTGGCACCGGTATCGGATAAAACCTAAACGATACCCATCCCTATTCAAACCCCGAGAGTAAGAAGACCACCTATGAGCAGGGACAGTGGGAAGGAACAACTCCCTTTTAACAGGAAGAAACCTCCGACAGAACCAGGCTCAGGGAGGGGACAAAAGACACATTGTGGAGTAGAGCCAAAAAATAAAATTAGTTAATGATTAAATCCAGAGTGGTGTATAAACATACAGAGTTAAAATAGGTGAGTGAAGAAGAAATACTCAGTGCATCATGGGATATCCTCAGCAGCCTAGACCTATTGCAGCATAACTAAGGGAGGCTTCAGGGTCACCTGATCCAGCCCTGACTAAAAGCAAGACCAAATATGTATGTGAATGAGAGCAGGGCTGGTTTAACAGTGAAAATGCAAGGTAGCTAAATTGTAATACCTGAAGTACAACATACAACGTACATGAGAGGTGATGAAGAGAGTGAAGGCAGGATGGAGTGGGTGGAGAGTGTCAGGGGTGATTTGTGACAGAAGGATAGCAGTGAGAGTGAAAGGAGAGCTTTACAAGATGATAATGAGACCTGTAGTTCTTCTTGCTTTGCAGCAGTGGTGCATTATTACCTCTCTGCGCTTCAGTTGAGTTCTTATGGAAGTTTCTTTTATGGATTAGTCATTTAGTGAGTAAAAACGACTACAACAACAAAAAAGGCAACACTTTCACTGCAGCCCTCATATGCAAGTTAAAGTCCAGCTTTTGGGAAAAATTGTCTTGAAATTCTTGGAAAGAGGAACAAAAGCTTTGTAAGCTCAGGGGAATTTGAATGAGATATAATATTAGTAGCTGTCAAAAATAGAATCAGCAGAGTGAAGAGTCCTCAGGCTTAAAGGAAGATGCTGGACTTGCACATTGTACCGCCTAACAGTCCAATGTTTCCTTGAAACACCCCTTTTCCCCCCAAAAAGACATTAAAACATAACCGAAGCTTTCATGGCATTTTCAACAGACTTCAGCTTTTATACTGGATGGCCCATTAAGCCGACAAGCTTGTTCTCTTTGATCTCACAGGGTTTTGTTTGTGGTTGATACTGCGTTTTTAGTGGGAACTTGAGAATTGACTGCATGGCCTACTTTGACAGCGTTGACAGTGTTCTCTCGGCAGCCTCAGGGTTTGCTCCCAGTATTGTCTACCGATCTCTGCAAACCAGCCTTTGGCTTGCTGCCAAGCGAGCTTTAGTCAATCAGCTTTCAGTGTGAAAGCATTAAATAAAAGAAATCTAAATGAATCCATCTAGTAATCATCTGAGGTGTCAAGTTGGTTATCAAAGCAATGAGGTGGCGTGGCTGCTGCTAATTCACATCAGACTGTCAGCAGTGAAGAATGAAGTTGCTTCCTGTCCTGAGAACAAATTGAACTCCTGCTGTGATTTATGCTCTGATTGCAATTGCTTGTGTCGGTATGAGCTATCTGAAGTGAGGTTTATTTTCCTGCAGTGGATAAGTTGGCAGGTATTACAGTGACAAATGCGAGAGGACAGGTGAAATGATTTGAAATGAGATTGTTGGACCAATATATTCGACCTCTCTCAGTGATACTGATGTAGGTTGTGCTGATGAATAGGTTTATTCCAAGTGAAGCTCAGCAGGTGCTCCCATAACCACCAACTTCTATTAGTTCTCCACCATTTCTCATTATACGTACACAGACTCCTTATGAAGCCACGTATCACTTGTGGGTAGTCAGTCAATGTATTTTCTTTCCTGCAAATTCAGAATTTTAAAAAATTGTCTGTAAATATATTTTTTTAAATTGAATCTTGTACAAATCCTAAAAGATGTTTCCTGCTGTTTATTCCAGATGCTCTGTTCTGATTTTTCACAGACGTTTCAAAAAGAAATGATACAGCTCCAGAACTCATGCACTTTTATGGACATAGTATTCCACCAAATACTCCACAAGAGCAGAGATTATTTTGCAGACTCTCAAGAAGGAGCTCAAGTTATAACCACTAATTTTTATCAGTGTATTGTGAATGCACACCTTATAAAGCTACAAGTTCAAAACCAACAAAACTTACTAAGAACTGTTTCACCCTGGAAACACTGAAAAACAGGGCCTATAGAAACAGCATAAAAAATGACCAAGTCCAACTATAAGTAGCCCGTACATGGAGGTCATCAACAAGGACATCAACAATAGACGTTCAGTAGACGTTAAAAAAAGACGTTGCCTGGCATCACAAAACAACCCCATCAGTGGACCAAAATTGCATGTCCAAAAGTGACATATAAAGATGTCACTCCGATGTCACTTTGTGCATAGCGTAGTCGTTGTGCAGTTGATCACAACCATTTCAAAACCAAATAGAATCGTTTTCAAATGTTGCATAAAAAACCCCAAAGACACATGGGTTTACTTCATAGCAAGCAGTGCACGCTACATTGGTAGTTACTGCACTACTAGGCTGAGGGAATAGCCCATAATTTGCATTGCATTGGATTGCACTGTGTTGGGTCTGCGCTTCCACAGGCCCCACTGGTTTAGAGACTTATTCCCGTTAACGAAGCAAGGAAGCAAGACGAAGAGCTTTAACCTGTTTTTACTTCCTAGCAAGAGAGGCTGGTCGGAACCAGGCTTTTGGAGCTGAGCGCTCCTCACCTGTCTCCTAGCCAACTTCAAATAAACAGCCTTCCTTGCTGCCTTTTTATTGAATACAGTGAATACAAGCACCACCCATTGTAAAACCCCCTATGGTCACAAAAGGTTAAAACAGTGTGTGTGTGTGTGCGTGTGCGTGTGTGTGTGTGTGAGTGTGTGTGTGTGTGTGTGTGTGTGTGTTTGGGGGTTCGTTTGTGTGACCTCCTGCTCACCAAAGGGTAATCTCCCCCACCCTGTATATGGCTTAACCCCTCTAACGGTTTCACCATACACAAACACAGGTGAGGTCATAAAGGCAGGAAGTAAAACATCCTCACTATTCTGTTTTATATTGATGATTTATGCATGGTGGTGTTGGCATTTCATATAAGCAAGCAATAAAAGTGCTTTACAAAGCCTGTGTGCAGCATACCAAAGTGAAAATAACTGTAATACAAAATGAAAATAAATAAAAAGAAAAGTAATGGAAGGAAAAGTATAAATCCTCAAAGTGATTGTGGAAATGCTTCAAGTTATTTCTTCATGAAGTCGCTCTGTGAGAACAGTGAGGAATTTTGATTAATGATCAGACTGGGAAAACAAGGAAGCGCACTGCCTGACAGCACCAACTATGCTTCAGCCTTAGTGTCCATATTTTCCTCATCCAAAGGATTAAAGATTTTTATTCCGCTCACACTGATTTCTCTGATCTATCTGGGACTATGAACATGTTCGACATTCAGCTATACTATCCATTAAACATCAAGAAAGTTTTAAAAAATGGTAGTTTTTCCAAGTACAGTAGTCTCACATATATCTCTAAACCCAAGAGATAATGGTAGAAGAAGCTATTTGTGTGAGGTGATGGTGCTAACCACTGTACCACTTGTTAGCAACAAGGTCAATTTAAGTATCATATAGAAGGATGGGGTCCTTTGTATCGTTTTAGAAGTACACTGAAGAACCTGTACATATACACGGAACTGAGGAGCTTCTTCGTTTTAGTTTTAGTCTGGACTGTGAACACTATTTTCCTCACAGCTGTGTCTGAAATTAAAGGAAGCCAATTATGTTTGGCAGCTACAGTTTTTCTATTTATTTATTTTTTAGGTTAATGTGTTGCAGCAGTTGAACCACTCTGTGCATTTTGCTGTTTTGAAGAAAACTTTCTTTCATTCTCTGTTTAAGCCCTCTGTGGTGTTTCCGAGTAAACACACTGTAATCCCTCCACAAAACCCTGCATGGACCCAGTGTTTTGATGTAAACAAAATGATTCATGAATTTTTGCCTGTGTGAGTGTGGCCTGCAGTGTTGTTCCCCACAGCGAAAGGGTTTGTATTAGACCTGAGGGGTCCAGCAGCAGTCAGAAACCCTCTGCCTAAATAATCCAGGGGATGGCTACCAGGTACGTAACACAACTCAGTTCAGAGTGTCCTAAGACCTGTGTCACAACATTTTCGTCTGATTTGCTATAATTAGAAGGGCCCAGTGAGGCAAGCACACAGCCACTGGTCTAGTGCAAGTCATGAAACACTCAAGGTTACATTTGGGTAAAAGCTTCCAAACATGACCTGAGAGGCAACGAGGGTTGTTGTTGTTGTTAACCAAGTTATGTAACAGGTGTCGACAGGAGGCACTGAGTGCTGTGATGATGCTGCAATAATGGTGCAGGCTGGTCCTTTTAGGCAAGGAATGGGCAAGTTCTTGAAGTTGGAATAGAAATACTCTACAACGTTATATTTTTGGAAGTTATAAAAGCTCTTCTTATTTGAGAGCAAAATGACAAAAATGGAACAATGATGTGGAAAAAGTTGAGGTGCTTCAGCTGTCAAGATTTTTACCCATCATGCCGAGGTCTTTCATTTGTCCCAAATTTGTTTTATAGGAAAAAACAAGCCCAAACATGTAGAAAGAGTCATGAAAAATTATTTTCAGCCACTGGAAAAACAAGGAGCCCTGCAACAGATGGTGCAGTCCCCACAGAGTCCCCGTCTCAGCTTCACAGAGTCAGTCTGGGATTACATAAAGAGACAGCAGACAGTCAGAAACCCTAAATCCACATATGAGCTGTGGCAAGTTCTCCAGTCTCTCTTGAAAACTGCTTTGAGGAGAAACAATGAAACAATAAATCAAACTAGTCAAGCATCCTTGCTTTACAATCAGTGCAGTTTTGGTAAAACTATATGAAGCTATATAGGGATTTCGAACAGATATCAAATGTGATCTGCTCATTGAATGGTTTTTATCAGTTATCAGTCCCATGCATATCAGCAGTAGGTGGCTTTCTTTGCTCATAAAGCAAAAGTGTTTTTATCTTCAAAAACCTCTGGTTGCAAGGTAAAAAGTGGTATGCTCTTCTGCTGCTCTACCTCCTGGTTGAGCTTTGCGCTATGGCTTTGAATACTCTGGCGGAGTAGAAAAGCACCATATAAGAATCAGCCCGTTTAACATTTAAATGAAATAAATATTTGATCCCAAAGGAAAATTTACTTAATACTTGTAGAAACCTTGTTGGCAACCACAGCGGTAAGACAATAATTGTAGTTTTTTACTAGGGTTTCATATATCTGAGGAGGGATTTTGGCCCACATCTCTTTAGAGAAACTCTCTAAATCCTTTAGGTTTCCTGGCTGCTGCTTTGCAACTCAAGGTTTTAGCTTCTTCCTGGACGTCTGGAGCCTGGCCTAATTGATAAAGATAGTCCTGACTGATTGGTTGGTTGGTTGGTTGCAATTTGTCTGCAACGTGGGCACACAGTAAATCTGCAGAAGCCAGAATTTGAGATTAAATATTTATTTCACAATCATATACAAATGATTTTGTTCATAATTTAATATGTTTTTTCTGGAAACTACCATAAATATTATAGACTGTTAATTTTTGTCAACAGGGGATCAAATATTTTCTTCACTCTATTTATTTTCTGTTCAATCATCCAATTTGTCTCAGTATCTTATGACAAATGACACACTTTGATTAGGGACTAGTGACCAGGACAGAAATATTGTAATTGTAATTGTTATCTTGCCCTTATCTTCTCCTGTGAAGGACAAGCAACAGGACAGGACTAAATGCTTGATGTACTATAATAACCCTACTTTAAAAATGTGAGATTCATCATATTTTCTCCTGACAATCTGCCCTGGCCAGTTAGCTGCTTTGCAGTCTACATGGTGCACTACTGCAGCTGACTGTGTCAGATTTATAACAGCTACAACTAACCTGAAAGAAATGATAATTATACTGCAGTGGTTCTGCTGAGGGACCAACAATGCCACAATTTTTGGTCTAAGGAATTAGACAAATGGGATGTTTTGGCAGCTAATGCTCCGTAAACACCCAGGGATGAGAATGCTGTCAACCTAATTTATCTTGTGGATGAAATGAAAAAAC
Source organism: Aulonocara stuartgranti (assembly GCF_965226115.1). Lineage (NCBI taxonomy): Eukaryota > Metazoa > Chordata > Actinopteri > Cichliformes > Cichlidae > Aulonocara > Aulonocara stuartgranti. Next base: position 31,773,105 of record NC_138948.1, read on the forward strand.
TAACTCTCCAGGTATGACTTAAAATGAAAGGAGCTAAATCACATTACTAAAACTTTTATAGTGAAAATTCTTAAGTAAAAGCATCATTTGTTGGCAACGTGTCAACTAACACACTGTACTAATGTATTAATGGAAGGACGTGTGATGGAGACAGCCATTGGTTGTTGGTATAAATATATGTAAACTGGACTAAAGCACTCAATTTATGTCAGACGTGGTCTGAATTTGTACACCTCACCATAGGACTGATTTATAGTTCCCTGCATCTCGTACAGAATTACTGTTAGTTTATAGGGAAAAAAAAACAACATTCTGTTTATTGGTGTTCACTTAAAATAGTGTTAAAATAAGCAGAATTTAAACCTGCTTTTGACTTTTGCCTCTATCCCCTTTCTGGCTGTCATTTTTTCACAACAACATTAACAGCCCAGAGAAAAAAATATGCAGCCATCTGTGGTCCTGAAGCAGAGGGGTAATCGATATTTTCAGACAATTCTCTCCCTTCAACCACACGTTCTTCTGACCAGCGTATTCTCTACAGTTGCTGCAGACAAGTCAATGGCAATTAAGACATCTCTTTCTTTGCTGTTGAAAAATGGCACAGTGAGCAGCCAAAAACCACATTGTACAATTCATTTAAATTCCCTCTCCTTCCTTTCTGCCCTACACATACATATTCAATAAGGTCAATTTCATTTGTAAAAACAAGGTAAATTGCAAATCTTTTGCAAATCTCATAAACCCATATGTTATTCAGAGTAGAACATAGAGAACATATCAGATCCTTACACTGAGACATTTTACATTATAATGATAAAAAGATTTGAATTTGATGACAGTAAGGCATCTCAAAAAAGTTGGGATGGATCAAAATTTGAAAAATGTCCATTTAAACGTGATTTCCATGTTCTGTTGTTAATAAGTTGCATTTATCAGATTAACAAAGCATTTCATTTGACTTGTGTTTACAGTTTAAACAGCACCTCAACTTTTTTGGAATTGGGGTTTAACAAGAGTCTATGCAATCATGTCCGACGCAATTAAGATTTAAACTGTCCTGAATGACAGCCATGGTGTTTCATGACTGTTATTCTTTTTTAAGGAAAGGTCTTTATTTTCATTGCATTACATACTGAGTAATCTATATTTCCACCAATGAGTTGCCCAGTACAGCCACAACCTTCTAAACAGTTAGCAGGGTGCAATATCAGGTTCAGCTGCTAAGCTAGAACACACCCTTGATATAACAGAAGAATGTAGCCACAGTGACCATCACCCATTGATGCCATTTTGAAGCCTTGAGTGGAATTTTTTTGCTGATTGCAAAACTAAGGCAATGAATGGATCTGACCGTGAGTGATGCTGCATGCTCATTGGGTACCAGTGTGTTGGACAAAAGGTTAGATCATGTTGATTAATATCGTGTTGTATCCAATAAGACTTGAAACTAATGACTATTATTAAAAATATAAAGCACGTGTTTACTGAGCTCACAGATCAAGCGAACCAACGGCCATCTTCTCCTAGTCCTTTTTACAGCCAGATTTCTTTGTGCAGCCATGAGAGTCGACTCCTGCTGGTCATTTGAAAGAATGCAAATGGACTCGGTGTAAAAACATCCATTTTCTTCTACATTACGACTTCTCTCACTTAATTTATGGTCCCACAAATGTGTCTCTCTGTGTACATAGTTTTGTTCACATAGTGAGCGGAGAAGGGTCTTCACCTAAAATGTGTTGCCTTGCAGCCTTCTTCTTCAGTCACGTTTCTCACTCACTATGTGTTAATTTACCTCTCTGCACTGAATCATACTTGTTATTAATCTCTGTCTCTCTTCCACAGCATGTGTTTATCCTGTTTCCTTCTCTCTCCCCAACCGGTCACAGCAGATGGCCGCCCCTCCCTGAGCCTGGTTCTGCTGGAGGTTTCTTCCTGTTAAAAGGGAGTTTTTCCTTCCCACTGTCATCAAAGTGCTTGCTCATAGGGCGTCATATGATTGTTGGGGTTTCTCTGAATCTATTATTGTACGATCTACTGAACAATATAAAGCACTTTGAGGTGACTTGTTGTGATTCGGCGCTGTATAAATAAAATTGAATTGAATTGAATTAAAATCCTAAGTGTGCTGATTGGTGGACAAGCAGACTGGAATAGGGAAGGGAGCAACAGCACAGTTCTCTGGGAAAACCACCAAAAAAAATTGAAAGACAAAAAAACAGAGTATGAAACACACAGACAGTGACTGCAGTGGACTCGTCAGTGTTTTTAAGATTTTTTTTCACTTTAGCTCTCTCTCTGTTATAACTTTGCTGTTCTCTGTGGCTGGCTGATAGATTAACAGCAGCACAATCAATCAGTGGCCCGTTTGCACCACATACTTTGTACACTTCCTCAATACTGAAGAAGTTACAAGGATCAGTTTTTACATATTAAAAAAAAACAGGGCGAGAATGTTTGGGATTATCAGTTCTTTTAACTTCACAATGCCCAAAGGACAGGGATGGCTCACTGATCAGCTCACTGATGTGGTGGTAATGCAATATGGATTTTTTTCTCATCCCTGTTTATGTCAGATGTGCACTCAGCCACCCTGTCATAAAAGGATCTCCCACTGAGGTTTAGTTATTTTTATATCCTGTTTGAATCTGTGGAATGGAAGAAAATGTATATATTTTCTACTTAAATTTTCTACTTCAGTCTAGTTTTAAAACTATGCCTAAAAGCAAACAGCAAGTCATTTTTAAATAAATTTCAGAATAAAACAAAATAAATTAACCACAGGCAGCCTTTTGGTGAGCTTTTTTTTTGCTGGTCAACTTGTGACTGACAAGTCATTGGGCAATCAGCATCTCCTGGGCAATTTTTGTTTCCCTTATAATGGCCATAAATTGTAAATTTGGGCTCAGTGTATTATTTGTTATGACCCATAAACTCATAAAGAGTTTTTACTGAGGTCTATAAGAAGAGGAGCCAAGTGCTATTTTCCCATAGACTTTTATGCAATTGGAAATGTTTGTTCAACCACAGCAGTCGCCCTCTGGTGGTCATTAAATATATTGCAATTTAAAGGGCCTTTCAATTTGACTTCACTTTTCAGACCCGGAAGATGTCCACGTAGTTACGGTGTCCATCAGATTTTGGGACACCTCTTTTAAAACCACAAATGTTGTGCTGCAAGAAAAAGTCTCCATCATCAAATTAAAAAAATAATAATTGAGGTGGATCCTCCAGAGATCAGGAATCTCTCTTTAAAATTGATGGCCCTCTATTATGTAAGAGGTAGTGAGATATTTCAGCATGGACTGAAGTGGTGAGCCAGTGAACAGTATCCTCCCTAAAGCTGCACTGCCAGCATAGATAAAACTGCTTCAATGTGGCGTGGTCAAATGCTGATGTCGACCTACAGAGATTCTTTTTTTTTTTCAGTGATATCCATGTTTGCTTTGTGTGTAGGTCCAATTCATCATAACTGACAGGGTCCCAGACTTCCCTACCCTGTACAAAGTTTACAGTCACCTGCAGGTGATAGCACACATTGCTGACAATACACAGAAAACACAGCATTCCCACGGGCACTGTGTCTTAAAGAAGTACTTTTTTTTTTTTTCACTGCCTTAGTCAACATTTCCCTGCCTTCCCTTCTGGTAATTTGTTAGGGCTACATAGTGACTTCTTACCTGCAGGCCTCCACATTTTTTTTCTTAATTTTTGAATCAGCTTTTGGCTGCTTCATCACCTAAAGAGATTGCTCTGCACATCAGCAGCCACGTTGATGATGAAAGAACGGGTAGGGTTTGGCCATCTAAGCCAGAAAAAAGTAATTTTGCTTCAACCACAATAGCCAGTGCCATGGCTACCGATATCAAAGGGAATTAGAACACTGTAATGATCATAATCCAGTCACGCAAATTCAACAGCATACATCTTGCACACTCTCATTTAGAGTGTCTCTTCTTAAGACTTTAGCATGTGTGCACTGTGTTCAAATCCCTGCTTATTCTCTACTTGTTCTGCAGTTCTGAAGGATGCATGCAACAGTGCTGTGCAGGTTTAACATTTGGTAAAGTACAGTGGGAGGAGGCTACATGGGTCCTCCTGGCACAAACAAGAGCCAGGATGAAAACTCCCACATAAATGACATCAGCTTTTCAAATATACACTTTAATTAAATTTTCAAGAGAGAGTGGAAAATTGCTCTTAAGATGCTTTCAACAACTTTTTGCCGCAAGCATTAGAAATATTTTTTAAATAACTTAACAGAAAGTACAATAAACAAGTTGTTCATTTGAGTTCTCATATGAAGCACTGGAATGTCTCTTTTGTGGATTCTTGGAACAGCTGTGCTTCCTGATAGTGGATTCTCTGATTGTGGCTATTGGTGCATGACAGTTTTTTGTAATTAACTGATTTTCCTGAGTAAACATGCTGACAATGTGAATGAGAAACAAATACCGCCTTAAAAAAATCTACTTCACTTGCGACAAGAGAAACCGCTTCTGTCCGCCGATCCAGGAACTTGAATTCTTTGCATTTCAGGATACTTTCCTTTAACAAACGGTAAGCATTATACATATTGTCCTTACAGAGGCGGTTTCTCTTCTCGCAAGTGAAATAGATTTTTTGAAGGCGTTTGTTTTTTTTGAGGTCGCGGATGACGTCAGCAGAAGGTGATTGGTCACTTGCAATGTTGAACCTGGAACAACATTATTTATAATGACGAGGGAACAACACAAACACGAGGATATCAGATCGTCCGTTCCGGGCATGTCTCACCGGGGGGAGGCCCTGGGGCAGACCTGGGACATGCTGGAAAGATTGTATCTCTCGACTGGCCTGGGAACACCTCGGTATTCCCCCGGATAAGCTGGAGGACATGGCTGGGGAGAGGGAGGTCTGGGCTTCTCTGCTTAGGCTGCTTCCCCTGCAACCCAGCCCCAGATAAACGGAAAAAGATGGATGAATGGACAATATATATTTAGATTATTCTTTACATGTTTTTTATGAAATAGTGAATGGCCAAATTCATTTTTAGAGATTTTTGTACAACGTGTAACAAGAAAGAAGAAATTCGACACATAAGTCAAAGAACCAAAAGAAGAAAGAAAGAAAAATAATCTTGTCACATTTTAAAGCCTTTATTGTGAAAGCAACACATTTTGTGTGGTGTACCAACTTTTATGCAGTGTCATGTGAGACTCTTTTGGCATACAGATCAAAAATATATCTTCACACATCATCAAACTGCTTGAACAAAACCACACTGCCTGGTTCTGCCAAAGAATAAATCATTTTATTTTAGCCAGTTTATCGGTAAGTTTGGGAAAAAATTTGAATTTCAAATAGTCAAATTTCCGTCCTTCTTTCAGTTTGAAACATTCCCTTGTTGCTCTAAAGAGTAAAACATCATGCACAGATCAAGACCAGAGTTTTATATAACACTAGAATGCTTTGTTTGTATTTATTTGAGCTAAAAGTTGAAAATTCTTTTTTTCATGCAGATATAATATAAAACGTACGTGATCAAACCGGCTCAGATTTTAATGATAAGTGCGGAGTGAATATTCATGAGCCCTTCCTGCTTTTCAAGCTCTGTTTGTTTTCTTTTTAAAGAAGCAGCAGAGCTCATGTTGCTGTGTCTCTGCCAGGAGACCAGACAGGCAAGACAGATATATTCACGCAGGCTTGCTCTCCCCACGCTGCCCAGGCAGGATGAGTTTGCCCTTGTAAAGAAATGCATACACATGGATGTCTCTGATACCCCTGTCCGCTGGAGTAAGGCATCAGGCCCTGTTAACGCTGCTACTATACATGCTTCACTAGACTTATTTTGTAGCTATCACTCCTCTGTGGCATTCTTTAAAAAGAAAAATTGCAGTATCCAAGGATGTTTTCCTTCACCTCCTACTTCCTCCTCCTAACTTGTGTCATTCCCCTTGACTTCTAAAGCATTACATCCTTAAGCAGAGTCATTTTCAGATGAACTAATCTGCCCTCCCAAATCCCGTCTTTCTCCTGTCATGGCTGTGCTATCAGATCCTGGGGGATTGATGGGCTGCCGGTAAGAAGACTCCTGCTTCAACCTCAGTAAACCGAGCACTAGTTATCAATTCAGTCCAGTATCAGGGATCGGAAGAGTGCACCTCATTTGACGGCCTTCACCTATTTTTAATGGGTCCTCTAACCTAAGCCAGTAATTTGAAACAAGAGGGAGAACTAAAGGGTAGAAGAGTTGTTCTGAAAGTTTTTCTTTTTTGTTTGAACAACATCATTTTTTTTTTCAAATAAGCTCCAGCAAATACTGATGTAAAATTTAGTATTTTGGTCTAGACAGCCCTAAAATGTGATGTCCACATATGTGGAGGCCAGGTCCTAGGAGGTTAATGCAATATCTCTCAGGCTTTTCCTGTAAAAGCATATTTTAAAAGCAAACTGCCTTATTAGAAACACAGGAACTTAACAGGGCAGTTTTTCAACATGATATTTATCATCTGTACAAGCACAGGCTTTATAAATGGCAGATCAAAAATATATAAGGAAAGTTTATATTGCAGTTTTAAATAGGTCAGTAGCAGTGGTTCAGGCATGAACAGGGTGTCTCTTAGTACCGTGGCAGAGAAGATATGTTGCAGGGGCATCCGATGTTCCAAATATATCTTCTGTTCCCGACACTCTGTGTCCCAATAGGCCTCACAATAACTTGGGATCTCTGATCACTGATGGAACAATAACATTCTTACCATTCTCAGGTGAAACATAATTTCTCCTGTAACAGAGTTGGATGTCAAAGTTTTGTATATATATAGTATTTGTTGATAAGGGAACAGTCGGTTCTCATAGTCAACTTGTTGGAGACCAGAGCAACTTGGACAAGGTTTTCAGTGATTATTACCAAGTGGTTTGCCTGGATTGGCAAAGCAAGAGTCTCCTTCATCCAGATCAAGAACATTTGGGCATCCAGAAAGATGACCCTGACTACCAAGATCCAACTGTTCAACTCCAAAATGAAGTACTGCTGTACAGGGCTGAAAGCTGGAAGACAAATAAAACCTCAAAATGCAAAATCCAGAAATTCCTCAACAGCTGTCTCAGAACAACCCGTTCTCACTCCCAAAGCGTAACATTTTACGCTAGGTGACAAATCGTCAACATATTACGTTTTCGGCTACCCACCACGTTCCTAAATGACGACCTCGGAAAAAAGAGGAAATATGAGAACCGTCTGGACTCCATCTACACATGTTCGCTCTTTTTCTTCAAATCGCTTAGAAACACGCTATTTAACATCATTATAGTCCTGGTTAAGATCAGGAATAAGGTTATGGTCAGGGCTAGGGATAAGGTTAGGTTTAGGGCTGGAATACAGGGCTGGAACGTCTATTACAGCGGGAACGTCATTGCACTGGATTCCAACCATAACCCGCTGCGTACCATAAGAACGCCGAAGGTCTCCTTTTGCGTTCCTCAGGAACGCCGCGGGATGTGACAAAACGTCGACATGTTACACCTCGGGAGTGAGAACGGGCTGCTCAGAAAGTTTCTTCACATTCGAAGGCCAGATACAATCAGTAACATCAAACTAGGGGAAAGAACCTGTCAACTCCCAGTAGGGGAAGAAATGAGGAAGAGAAGATGGTGCTAGGTAGGGTACACTTTGCGCAAACCGCCAACCAACATCACCAGGCAGGTTCTCAGGTGGAACCCCAAGGCAAAAAAGCAAAAGCGGGGCTACCCAAGAAACACCTGGCGACAAGACTTCGTGGCAAAATCAAAAATGATGGGCTTACACCTGGAACCATCTAGAAAGAATGGCCCAGGACAGAAAACTCTACCTTTGGCGGCCCATACCCTGGGAGGGGTGACAGGCAGTAGTAGTAGTTGCCTGAAGCGGAGAAATCTCTATGGTTTCATCCTTACCCCTTTCGTATTGCCATTTCATTGTGAAAATGTCTTTTTCTTGTTTCTGCAGTGTTATCAACGGTTTGTAGCCTTGAAATATTTGCAATTAATAGGACATTTACTAAGCCTCTGTGTTATTTTGCACTCAAATTACCATCTTGCTGCAACTACTTGAACATTTATGTAGACGTTTCTGAATTTCTGTTTCAAATGTACGAATTTCTGACTGGACTCTGAATATAAGTTGTTAATGTAAATTTCTCTGTAAGCAGACAACTGCAGATTTGTGATTTTCAGGGATTTATCATAGTTAATCGCTGTGCTGTCATAGATTGCATGTAATTGTCAATTTGTTCAATGATAAGCTGATAGCAAGTTGACTCCATTGTATTCTCATTTTATTGCGATCTTGACACACCTATGTATTGAGGCCTGACGACAGCAATTGATTGCAAGTCTTTGTAGACAACAAGATCACAAGTTTGTTGCAAAAGATTGCAATAATTTGTTCGTGTAATGGTCTCCAACCACTGTGTGACTGTCTGGGACAAAGCCTGGGACAATGGGATTTAGCCTTCTTTTTATTCTGATCCACACATTTGGGTGATGTTTTTAAACTCAACCAAATACATGTATTTTGTCTTGTTGTTTACTGTTGAATTTATATGCATGTATTTATTTGACAAGAATATATTTGATGTATATGCCTATTTACATTTTAGATTTGAGTCATTTCCTCTTTTTTCTCTTGCAGAGTCGGAAACATGCCAACAAAGTGCGACTGTATTACATGCTACATCCTGTGGATGGAGGTTGCCCTGCCAAGAAGCTCAGATCAGACAATGTGAGTCCTGTGTGAATTCTCTTCATCCTGCTGTGTGTTTGTCCACAGCCTTGGTAATCACCGAGAAACACACACACACACACCTCAGCCCCAGTCCACCCCTGCTGGTCTCATATGGAAACCTTTAATGGATTTTTCACAACAACAGCCGTGAGACTCGCTGGCCCCTTGTCCTTCAGAATAGGTGACTGATAAACAGCGTTGCCACATTTTTAGACCAATGAACAATGCGATTGTGATGGCACTGCTGGCGATGCCAGAGGACGTCAACCTTGCATCAAACACAAAGGCGCATTGTTTGGTGTCCGGCCCTCACAGCCATTACTGTCATGTAAATTTGAAGCATGCGATGTGTCTGACAGACACAATTATGTGTGACTTTTGTTCCTCTTTTTCTGCACTGAGGAAGGGTGAAAACACGCTTCTAACATCCTCTTTGCAGCTCTGCCAGCACACAGATAAGCATCACAGTGTGGAAATTTCATGGTGGGTGCTGATATTTGATGTAAGCGTCATGGTGAAAGGTGCATTTCCAATCCAAGTCAAGTTTACAGTTGGAGTGTGGTGGTGAAAGACTTGAATGTAGAAGTGGACAGACTTTGATGAAGAGACAGGGAGAGGTCTGTGCTTTGATTACTGAGGGTTTGCCAGCTATCAGTAAAGAAATCTGGGTTTCTGAACCAGATAAGGACATGTCAAGGGATGCTATTGCATTCACTTGCTGCCTCAGCTTGTCATCTAATCCTGCTGCTCTTGTTCTTTCTCCTCTTGTATCCATCTACACGGGTTGGGAAGATGTCACACGCCTCCATTCTCTGTGTTCTCTAGTTTTGGATAAGTTCCTTTCCTCTACCTTCCAAGCATTCCTTTCCTGTTTCCTTTGTTTTCTCTTATTTTACTTTCCTATGTTTTTTTTATTCATTCCTCTTCTACTTGAATTTCTTGACCCTATCTCCTTTTTGGTCCTAGTCTATGTTTTTCTACTTTTTTGTTTCTCTTCCACTGATTTCTTTCCTTTGTGTTTCTCACTTACTTATTACTATTTTTGGTTTTGATGCATTTCTTATTTCATACTCCTTCCTTGCTTCCTTTTTAACCTTCTTTCTTTCCCTTCCTGTGTTGCTATTTTTACATTAGATATTTTCTCTTCTTGCTTTATAAGTTTTTTTCTCCTCTGTTCTTTTCATTCTTTACCCAAAACTTTTATTCCCCTCTTTTTTTGCCTTTACTTTTCCTGTCATCTGTTTTCTTTTATTTAATTCTCAGATCATTTTCTTTCCTCTCTTCATTTCCTCTGCACTCGTTTTGGGCTTCATTTTCTGGTCCACTTTTCATTTTCCCTCTCTCTTTCTCTTTTCTCATTATCTCTGTTTCTTGTTTCTTATTTATCTTTGTTTAATATGTATTTTCCTCTTTGATCTTTTGCTTTATCATTTGTTCCTTCTTTCCCTCCAACAAATGTCACTATATTCAGAGTTTTGTTTATAATAGATTTTCTTCTCTTTCCTGTTTCCTTTCCTTTCCGTACTTGCAGACACCATTACCTCTTATACCTTTAGTGTAGTTTTCTCCCCCCCTCCCTTCCATCACAGTATAACTTTTTATGTGATTTTTATGTGATGATGTGATAAGAACATTGTACACTCTGACAAGCAGAAATGTGTGTTACCCATTAGCATAGTTCAGTCATGACTACTATAGACAAAAGGAAACTCTTACTTTCATATGCAGTATGATTGTTTTAGGTTCTCTTCATTTTTAAATGGACGTATTGAAAACGGTAGATAAAAGCGTCATCAGAACAGAACAGACTACCAATAACAACAGACATGACTCTGCTTAAAGTTATCAACTGAGCCATCAGCTGATATGGGCTGGAAGTCAGACTAATGGGATAATGGGCAACCACGCTAAATATAAAGAGTATGAATCAGGTGGAACCTGATAGTCACCCTGTTTGCTGCCTGAGTCAACTGGCTTCTTGTCCAGTTCCAACTCTGACAGTTTTCTCTTTTCTTGGGAACCTGACTGGCTTTCAAGATGACACCCAACAAGAAAGCAAGGCTTTCCATGTTGTGGAGAAGTATTGTAGTCCAACTTTGACTTTTTTTTTATCCTGCTAGACTTCCTCGTACCATTGTGTTCCTCAGCTGCCTGTGTCATTGTTCTCATCGCTGCCCAGTTCCTCAGCCTCAAAGTGGCCCAGAGTCAGGCAACACCATGCCTAAACTGGAGTCAGCTGATGTCCTCTCTTAGAGCTCAAACCAATATCAGAGTCATTTCTTGAAGTAAACCCCCTGGATCCAGAGAAGCATTTATGGACCTGCAGTCCAAATATCAAAGCTGTTAGAATTTTGTGTGTAGCTGTCAGAGTTTGTGTCTGTATTGCAATGGCTTTGTCACCACCCACAGCCAGAAGATGGCTTCTACATGGACCTTGTTGTATTACTACAACATCCTTCCATTCTGTAGCATTAACATGGAGGGGGAGTTCAAATCAGAGGAGCTTGACAAGTTTTTCTGCTGAGCTGACATTGCAGGCTGCTTCATATGAGGGAAGTTTGTGGTATGTAGTGATGTGTCGGTCGCAAACGAAACAGCTCTTAGAGCCGACTCTTTGAAGTGAACGACGCCAGCCGTGGGTGTTTTTTTTTTTTTCTTTCTCTCAGCTTCTCTCTCGCATTTTTTTCCGCTTCACTCGCACGCGAGCCTTGTGCTTGCTCTGGGAAGAGGGGGGAGGGGCGGTAGTTACACTCGCAGTAGCACAGGAACAGAGCGAGAGGGAAATAGAGAGAAAGAGAGCCAGGAACAACAATGTCACATTAGAAAGGTATAGTAATCATCCACAACTATTTTCAGTTGGGGATGATAAAGGATTCAGAAAGTTAATTCATGCAGGCCCATATGACAGAGAATCTTCCTTTTATTTTCATATTTTAATTTATATTTAATTGTGTTGTGGTTTGCAGTGTTTTGTGTTGTTTCACTTTAAATTTGTTTAAAAGGAAAAAGCTGAAAATTTAAATAGTTAAAAGGTGAAATGTAAACAGGTGTTTTTTTTATTATATGATTTATTTATTACATTTTATGTGGAGTGAATAAATAAAAGTATATTTACGGTGGCCCCTAGAGACAAAGCACATACAAACTCCAAAACACGTACAAAACACAACAGAAGTGCTCCAGGATGCTAGGCGCAGTGTTGAGCTTTTGTTACCTAGTGGCTACATAGGCCAGGAAGTACCAACAACCAGATTTGGTATGTGGTAGTAACAGGTAAATTAACATTTTTTTAAATTATTTGACTATATATGAGTGCTTGTGTATAAATACACAAACAATACACATATGCTTTCAATTGTGTAATTTAAGTGATGTAGGTAGCTCTGTTTTGGAAGTTCAGTTAACGCTAGAAATGTGCTTTGGAGTTTGTACGTGTTTTGTCTCTAGGGGCCACCGCATATATTTATATATATAAATAAAACCACATTTTTTTTAAAGTAATTCCTTTTGTGCATAATTTTATATTGTTGTTAATAATAAATTAATTAAAGCAACAAAACAACCTGAAGAGCCGGTTGGGAGCCAAGCCGAAAGAGCCAGTTCTCTAAAAAGAGCCGGAATTCCCATCACTAGTGGTATGTGTGATCACACATGTGATGCAACTTATAGTAGGTGAGGTCTGGTGCTGGTGTGGTATGGAAGAGTAAGAGTCAGGATGAAGACAAGTAAAGGAGAGATGAGGCTTTGTTCAGTCTTCATATACACAGATATGTCCATATATGTAGCTTGCTATCGCCAGTGTGTGAATGGGTGAATGACTGAATGTAGTGTAAAGCGCTTTGGGGTCCTTAAGGACTAGAAAAGCGCTATACAAATGCAGGCAGGCCATATAAAATGAACGATAAGAAAATGAAATATCGCGATAGAATATGGGTAAAATGCGCATGCGCAGTGCCTTTGTTTTCATACGCACATGGCAGAAAAAGCATGGCGGCAATGAGAAGGGCGAAAGCGGATCGTTGAATGAAACGGATGAAAATGCTGCAACTTCAGTGGTGTGGAACTGGTTTAGCTTTCGTCCGTCAGATACACAACAAAGCACTGTTTTTGGTAGAGCATGCTAGCGGGCCGTCGTTATTACCGTGTTTTTTGGAAAATACAGCACACTGAATTCTGGTTGTGTTTACTGACTTCGAAACGATTTTATGTCGTACACGGCATTCGAAAATCTGTCAAATATTTTAGTACGACTTTGCTAAGCTACGAAGCCGCACCGCTTGATGGATTGTCGGAGCATTACGGGTATTGTAGGCACGAGTCTTGTGGAGTGATACGTACTGTGCTTCAACATAATATTACCGTATTGCGTGTGTATAACCTCTTTTTAAGTTTTGTGGATATTGTACATGGTTATGCTGAGGATATGTCGGCCAATTTCCACTGGAAATGCCTTTTGGTTAAACTGTCAGCAAGGAATTTGCATTTGCACCGTAAAATTTTTATATAACTTTAATGCACATAAAAAACAGCTGCTTGTTTAAGGGAAAAATACATTGATGGTTTTTTTTTGCACTAATAAAGTTTTAGAGTTGTAAAGTATTTTGTTTAGTGTCAATTATATCATTATATCGTTATCGCAAAATTTCAAATGTATATCGTGATAAGTATTTTTGGTCATATCGCCCTGAAGACATTCTTTTGATTGAGAAGAGAAAAAAAATATTATATATATATATATTTGTAAACTGGATGAACAGAGTTGAGTTTTTAGGGGCTTCATTGATGCCTGCAGAGGAACAGAAAAGTTTCTGCCTACCTTTGATTAAATTCAAAGTTCTGAAGATGCTTCACTGTGCTTTTCAATTCAATTCAATTCAATTTTATTTATATAGCGCCAAATCACAACAAAAGTCGCCTCAAGGCGCTTCATATGCTTGTGTGTGTTGCTCGGTTCCAAATAGAAAAGTAACATTTCACATTTATTTTTTGTTACTACAGTTGTACAGTAAAAACAAAAATGATTAGGCATCAATCAAATTTGAATTCATAGTACAGTAGGTTACATTCCAGGTGGCACCCACTGCTGACAGTGATTTTATTGCTTGTAACGAGATGCCATCCACAGGGAAAGCACCATCAAACCTGTCTATAGAGACAGGCTCCCTCCCCATCGGCATTTTACGGATCAACTAATAGGCACATGGACCTCTGTAGAGGGGACAGAAGGATCTCTAGTTCATGTGGTTTGATGCAGAATCCTTTCATTAGTCTAGAATGAGAGCCAAGGGACCCATTTGGACCTGACAGAACAACTCCTCTGAGCCTTCCTGCGATTCAAATTAAATCAACCTCCGGGTTAATGTCTGCTCCAGCAGGGAGAGCTCCTGTTTTACTGTTAGAGAGCGATGGGGATGATGGGGAGTGAAGGGTTCACTCATTTCTGCAGCAAATTCTCAGCCTTGCTTTGATAGTTTACTTTCTGCACCCTCTTGTCTCATCACTAATACTGTATGTTTGGACCAATGTTTGCACCACATTCATTAAATTTTGAAATCACATGAGAGAAGAGGGCTTTGTAGTCAAATGACTTTCTAAAATAGATCTGAAATATTCTTTGTTAAACTTGTTTCTACAGAAATAATTTCAGTCACAAAGGGTTTTGCTTCCCTTTTGGAGCATATTGGTCTTTTGATCATCGTGTTCTCAATATGTATGTATGTATGTATGCAATATGTATTTGGTTCTGGGTATCCCTTGATGTAAAAGTAGAGACTACTGACTGATACTTTAAATACCTGTATTCTTTACCAGTCATCTGAGCAAACCAAATTTGAAAATTACACTGTTATTATTACAGTGATTAGAAAGATAGTGTATAACTATAACATATTTTATTTTAGTGTATCCTCAAAAGGTTCAAGACACAAGCCTGTCTATAGGCATGTGCCATCTATCTTTACAGTTCCTTGAAATTTATTCAATATCTTCAGTGGCAGTATTTCGGATGTCTGAAGCCTAAGATTAAAACGATTTTTTCTTTTAGTATGTGTGCATGGCAGTTGCATGATTTTAAAGACTTGTGGTGCAGATAAATTAGGGCAGAATCTGAGGTTTAATAAAACAAGTCAACCAAACAACCAAAATAGATGGTCTGATCCATAAAATGTACTCCTCTTTTTGTACATACAAAATACAAAATAAATAATTCACTAGATTTAATTCCTGACACTTGACATACATTTTGGGGTACACACTGGGCTGGACAGGGAGAAGGAAAGATTAAGCTCTACAGTCACCTGTTTATTCATTTAAAATTTAAACTTTTTTAAAAATGGAGCCACTGGACAATTTGAACACTCTACCTGTCATCTTAGGTTAGAACTACAGGCTTTAAGGCTGTTACATTGATTTGTGTTTTTTGTTGTTATGGAACACTGACTGCATTGTAAAATGCAAATTTACAGTTTTGCATGTGCGTTACTTTATTCTGTTGTTGTTTTTATTCTCTTAAAGCAAGGCACATTTGCTAACTTTCAGTGGTGTTGATCTCCCAAAGGGTGATTCACTCCTGGACCTTTCAGCTAGCATTAGAACTTTCATTGGTCCATTAAAAGCTATCTGAAAATGTCTCATAAGAGTAGTCTCTTCACGGTTTGCTGTAGTTACACAGCATCGCCAAAATTATTTTACATTTTTCAAGCAAATCTACACCAACTTTTTTGTGTATTTTTTTTAAGCTGGTTGAAAAAATCTATGACCAAACCAGGACTAGCTTCACACATTGCTTCATCTTTGCTTTTTTAAATGTCACAGTAAATCTGTGTTTGGTCT
Source organism: Aulonocara stuartgranti (assembly GCF_965226115.1). Taxonomy (NCBI): domain Eukaryota; kingdom Metazoa; phylum Chordata; class Actinopteri; order Cichliformes; family Cichlidae; genus Aulonocara; species Aulonocara stuartgranti. The sequence continues at coordinate 31,788,679 of NC_138948.1, forward strand.
GTAGTCTGACCTTAGGCCCTTGGTAAAAGGGCACATTGCCTTGATGGGAAAGGCTCCACTTAAACTACACAGATGTGATGCGACCAGGCTGTGCTTATAAGGTGGCACTATCTAAAAATACACTCGCCAGCACAGCCTCCAGAGACTGTGGGAGTGCGTACGGCCTGGCGTGACCCGATGTCTGGACCCGGTTGAGCTGATGGCATCTGACAACTGTACACGCTCCTGGTCATGCTAGTCCCGGTGATAACCTGCTCTCATGTAAAGGAGGAGGGGGTGTCAGTCAATGCTTGCTTTGTGGATGGAGATTGTAAAATGGCATGTTTGGGATTGTGGCTTCATTTGTTCAGATTTTTTGTACCAGTCAGATTAGTTTTGCGATCACTGACGTTTTACTCTGTTAAAGCCAGACAGACTCTCATAAATAAGATTAAATTGTTTATTAAAAGAAACGTTGAAAACCTGTGAAACTGCAAAGCAGTTATTGATGCTACAGTTTTATCAGGCAGACGTGAGTTCAGCACCCATAGTTTGACTCTACTGCATTTTCATTTCTGTGTTGGCTGGTTAGTCAGCCTTCTGTTCTGACATTTAAACAGAACAGTATGAAGAAAAATTAGGATTCAGATAGCCCTATGAGATCTGCACATTCAGCTCTGATAATGCTTTGATATCGCAAAAATATTTTCCTTGAGCCAGCAAGGCTTTCAGTCGATAACAGGATTGGAAATGCCTGTGTTGTACAAGTACAGAAGGTTGAGCGGTATAAATTAATATATAAAATGTACATTTGATAGACTATTTTACTGCAAGCTAGACATTTGTTGACTGCTGATTTTCACATTCGCATCATTATTTTACATGACTTTTTAATGGTAATCAAATTCATCTTTTTTATCAATAACTGGAAAAATGCTTAATTTATCGTTTTTTCCACATCATAGCACTGTGTCTATTAATTCTGTTTCAAGAAGAGAACCTCCAGCAGAACAGTGCTTAAGGAGAGGCAGACATCTGGTTGACCTGTGAATATCTGTTCACTTTTAAAAGTGAAGACAGTTTTACAGCTAAGTTTAGAAATAGGTTTTGCTACAGTTAGTATTTACCGCAGTGGTCAAATCCAGTAGTCGAGTACCAGAAAACAGATGTTGTCTTTGCTTTCCTTTCTTAGGTGGTCATGATTCTGCGGGTTAATGAATAGAATAGAATTCAACTTTATTGTCATTGCACATGCACAGGTACAGGGCAACGAAATGCAGTTTGCATCCATCCAGAAGTGCTTTAGTGATATAGATATATTACAATATATATTAGCAATAATATAGATATGTAAGTATATTACAGAAATGGGTCTATTATGTTATAATGTACACGGTATGAGGTATGTTGTGAATATTCTATAACTATAAGTATGTACAGGCTGTAGTGAGTACAAGCTATGAACAGGCTATGAACAGGATATAAATATGAAAAACTATACAGAATATGAAATAAATAACTTTACAGAATCTGAGATATACAGTTATACAGAAATGGGAACTATGCAAGTTGTAAACAGTTGTAGGATTAAAAATTATCGAATGTACAGAATGATTATTTACACAGAGCTATACAGTAGTGCAGTTAAGATAAGTGAGATATAATTCCTAGAGAGGCTATATAAAGTGCTAGTGGTTGTGAGTGGTGGTTCAGTCCATGTTATTATTGTGTGTTTGAGGGTACGGTTGTCCATTGTGGGTGTGTGTATGTTCAGTCCATGTGTTAACGAGGGTCAGATGTCAGGAGGCAGAGTTCAGGAGTCTGACGGCTGTGGGGAATAAGCTGTTCCGGTACCTGGTGGTCTTAGTCCGGTGGCTCCTGTAGCGCCTCCCAGAGGGCAGGAGGGTGAAGAGTCCATGTGATGGGTGACTGGGGTCTTTGATGATTTTCCCAGCCCTTTTCAGACACCGCTTCCTGTAGATGTCTTTTATGGCAGGAAGTGGTGCTCCGGCGATGCGCTGGGCAGTTTTCACGACCCTCTGCAACGCCTTCCGGTCCGAGGCAGAGCAGTTCCCGTACCAGACTGTTATACAGTTGGTCAAGATGCTCTCGATGGTGCAACGATAGAAGTTCACCAGGATGTCTGAGGACAGGTGGTTCTTCCTCAGAGTCCTCAAGAAGAAGAGGGGCTGGTGAGCCTTCTTGACCAGCTTGGAGCAGTGATGAAATGAAATGCTGACCCTGAACTCTCTAGCCATTATGTCAATATTTGAACTTCTATCCATCCATACATCTGTTTTTTAAAACCACTTATCCAGTTAAGACCAGTTTTGAATCACCAATAAACATCACAAGCTTGTCTTTGGAATATGGAAGGAAGTAGCCAGAGAGTTCACAAAAGCACAGAAATACAGAACATACAGTACTGACTTCATACAGAAATGCCCCAGCCAGCTGGTGGATTCAAACCCGCAGCCTCCTTTCTGTGAAGCACCACCACTACTGCATTACTGTGCCAGTCACTCGTCCATCTATTTAAATTTAATTTAAGGAATAAATGTGGTTCCACTGCTAGTAACATGTAAGCATCTTGATGTTGGATGAAACCACTCTCGCAGAAATGCAGCATGAGGTGCCACTATTTCTCAGGATGTTATATAAAAGCTTTGCTCTTGACACCCGATAATAGGACAAATTCACTATGTTCTTCCCATATCAATATGAACATAGTCATCATATAACAACTACACAGGAGAAAACATTTTTCCACAATACCTCAGGGATGGCTACATATTGTTGTGTTGATGTGTTTGCCATGCCTCATGGTGCCACTTCTTAACACCAGGGTAGGTTTCATTTATGCCTATTAAAGGCTGTTAAAATAAAGCCACTAATGTTTATGCTGTACCACTAATGCATAGGCAATACTGTTTTTATCCAGTTCCACATTTTGAAGCAATACACAGTGATCAAGAGAAGAAATAATGCAATAAACAAACCCACTCTCTATATATGTTGTACTGGAAAAAATGTAGCTAATTCTCATTCTCACAGAAGGCTGACGGAAAACAAAACAAACAAAAAAACTTTTAATTCTGCTCTGATGTGAAAAACTGTTTTCTCTATTTTTCTGGTTGTTAGCATTTTTGTGTGCCTACAATGCTAACAGCACTATGATGTCAGCTAAATGCTAATTTTAGCGCGCTAACTTAAATTTTATGACCCTGGCTTGTTGGTTTTTAGCAAGCTTTGTGCTAACTAACTAAAAATAGCTAAACAGCAGTAAGCACAAAATACTGGCCACTCCTCGAAGGTTCACCAGTGTGCAAAGTTTTCATCCAGTGTGGCTAATGGTTCTCACCGTGGTTTACTGGCATCCCAAAGTTCTGGAACCCTTTCTAGGATGATATATGTCAATGATTTTGTTTCTAAACAACCCTTAAGTTTCTGTAGATTATGGCATGATGTGTTGCGTTTTGAGATATTTTAACCTACTTCATGTTGCCAGACAGGGTCTATGAAAATGATTTCTTGATTCATCGGGTCTGGCAGTAATCAGGCCTGGGTGTGAAACTCAGCTTTCAGCTTTCAATATGGTTAATTCATGATTTAACAAGGGGGAGGGATAACGTTTTCATACAGGGCCAGGTTGATTTGTATAGCTTGTTTCCCTTAATATACAAAAGCTTAATTTAAAAACTGCATTTTGTATATAATTGTCTTATCTTTGTCTAATAATAACATTTATTTTTATGATCAGAAACATAAGAGTGGAGAATGTGGAAAAAATAAGAAATCAGGAAAGGGACCAATTCTGCATAAATAATGCACTGTAATAATTAAACTACTGTAGACTAAAAATGGCTGTACCTTGAACAAAGTATGTACCCATGGATATAAAAATGTGTTTCACAGTCTGGTGGACTGACAGGCACACTTACAACCATTCCGTTCCATAAAATTTCCACCACTTTACTTTGTCAAACACAGCCAATATTCATTATACACATTCATGTGCGCAGAGTTTTGCAATTGGTTGGACGGTTCTGGTGTAAGCCTGCCAGTTTATTCAACTGCCAGTTTCCATTAAATCAGGCCTCAAGCATTCCCACCATATCCTGGTGGGTAGATGGAGCAGTCACACTGGAGATGGCACAGGTGTCCAGCGTTGCCTTGACTGAACAAGAAGTGACTGCAGTCTTATGCTTCATTGCCTTGACCTCTCCTTGGGCAATGTGCAGCAGATTGCACTCTTGCACACATTTCTAATAGTGTATACATACACTACATCAGCTGCATGGCGAGGAAGCACCAGGGACAGAAAAAAAGGCCTCTGGAGGTTTAAGTTCATAGTGGGATCACATGGACAATAGCAGAACTCCATTCTGCTAATTTGTTGCAGCTTAAAAAAAATAAGATGGCATATGTACAGCATGTAGTTTATTAAAATAAGTAGGTATCAATGCAGAAACAGAATTGTAAAAATAATAAAAGTTACATTCTAGTCAAGAGCCAAGAACTTATTTGTGTTAATGAGCAGCTGAAATGTAAAATGTATTAGAACGCACAGCATAACATGAGAAAAGCATAAGAATAATTAAAGTATTTCAGACCGTGCATTAGAAATCTGCTTCACATGCCAATACAGCAGGTGGAGCACCACTTGCACAGAATATATTATTTATTGTCTGTAATGTTTGCTTCCAAGTATTTGAAATAAATACCAGGTTGCTCCTAAATGTCAGTCACTACTTAATGTAAAGTTATGCTATTATGAATAAGAGGAGCAGATATCATAATTTGAAAACATTCTCTCATAATATAAAAAAAAAAGCTGAAAAGAGAAATGTTAAAAAGAACTATGATCCGAATTAGAGAACATTTCAGGATGCCTCTCAGTGTTGCTGCTAATCTGGCAGCTTGTGCAGAAATCGTCAGTTGTCTCACCAACTCTGTAAATCTGTCAATAATAACTTTGCAAGATGGTGAGTTGGTGGTTCCTGATGGCAGCTAAAGAGGTAACCCATCACAGTGGAAGATAGGAAACATCATCAAGCATGCTGGACTTCCTGTACAGTTGCATGGCAAGTTATCAGAAGCTCCTTCATTGATCTTCCCCTTCCATGAGCTTCAAATCAAGCTTGTTTATATTTTAAGACTATTTTTTTCTGCTGCAGTTAGTTTTCTCTAAATTGAGTCACTCCAATCCACAATGTTAGTAATAAAGATGATGGTGACCTCATGTTTTGTTTTGCTTCTGATTCTGAGTCACCACTGTGCTTTTATTTTATTACTACTGTGATGTGGAAACACAAAGCTTCATACAGTTATGAAGAAAATCAAGATTCAGTTGCAGATGCCAGATTCACGTCTTGGTTTACAGTGGAAGCTGTGCAGCTGTCATTTGTGCCTTTTCTTATGTTTTTGTAGATGAATAACATTTGGACACACAGTATTTTTTCTCTAATTTTATGGAACAATGATGCAGCACTTTTAACCTCTTCTGTCTGGAAACAGTATTCTAAATCATACCTGTACTTGGAAACACTTCAGAAAGAGCAGTTAGATATCACTTTACTGCTTAGCACAAAAGGATAAATGCACACAGGCTATGGAACACAAAGCTGAGTAAACAAAAGGGCACCTCAGTGTTAGGAATCTATCAAGCCTGAAAAGTGATATGTCAATCTTCTGCTGTTTGAAGAATGAAATGAGGAGAGGATGATGCCTTTTCACCTGCCTAAATGTATTTGCAGCTCCCCTCAGTGTGGAACCGAGACTAGACTCCTCCATTTCTCTCCCTAAACTGCTTCCACATTTTAAACATCCTCAGTGCTTCTTTGGAAAAGGGATGAGTGTGAATTTCTGCTCTGTAAGGGGGGTGGTCCATTATGCCCAGTGACGGGGAGGGATTTAGCAAAAACCCCTCACCGTGCAGAAAGCAGAGCCCAGCAGAATGAAGGCTAGAACCAAGAGGTGAGAGCAGTGAACTATCTGAACCTCCAAAAAGACGGAAAACAATGGTTGTAAAAAAAAAAAACAAAAGGGGGGGGGGAGAAAGCGTTTCTGTTCCACAGGAAGGTGTAAGAGAGCTGACAGTGTTGACTAGAACCGCATAACATCTCTGCACCAGACCCCTGTGCAAAGCTCTTTTCTAAGAAAGCAGGAAGGGAAGAATACCTGAAAAGTAGGTTTCAAACTGGAGACGGTTCAACCCTTTTTAAATTAGCTCAGATAATTGGCCACACAAGTTGTGGAACAGTAAAGTCTCCTGAAAGTACTGTTCCAAATTCCAACACTTATTGGCCGCTCTTGGCAAGCTGCACAATTGTGCGTACAGCAAAAGGAAAACTTTTTTAAGTGTTTTGACTTTACTGGACTTTGAGCACAACAAGCTGCTTCGGTGGCCTGTGAGGAGTTCTGCTGAAGGATTCCAAAGAACGTTAAAGAGAACAGAGATAGCAGAAACAGATTTACACAGTTTTCACACATGCGGTGCAGCCTGAACTTTTCTAAGACTTTCTGGAAAGAGGTATGTGTGAGAACGCACAAAGTCTGTGTGATGGTGGATACAGCAGCGTGCAGATCAGGCTTATTACAATTAAGATCTGCTTAATCTGTTTAGAATTTGTCTGGACCTCATCAGTGATATGACAGACTTAACAGTGGACGCTTTCTGGGTAAATAAGTCACTTCATTTAAAGCATTAGCCATGCAATCATCACAGCAGAGCTTGTGTAACTAATCAGAATATCCTCCAAGTCCCTCTGCTGGGTCCTTCACAGTGTGAACCTGCTGTTCACAATTACATTACACTGTGAAAAGCTTGGGCAAGGATAAGGAGCGAATCATTTAACCTTGTGAAGAGACGGTGAAGGCTGCAGATGATGGAGCTTGTCAAACGTGTCAATCAATAAGCTTTATGGAAGACCATTCAGATTGTTATATTAAATCTCTAGAGTTGGTTTTTTTTTGTGTGTGTCATACAAAACCTTGTCTGAATTAGGATGTAAAGTGATGATCCATAATGTTAACTTCCGTGCCTAATATGAGACTGGAAACTTGCATTCCACGAGTTGAGCTGCAGTTGATAAGATTTTTTCTAACTCTTCCCTCAGTCCCTTTCCAGATCAGTTATTTTCGTGGCTGGAGTTGCTCGTTTTTTTCTTGACAGGCTTTGGGGATCAACACTTCTGGAGCCAGCTTCGGGTAGCCATTAGAAAAGCGTTATAGCTCCCAGTTATCTAGTCTGAGAGAGCTGAGCCACAAAAAGCTACAGGATTCAGGACTGAGGCTTCTTTCTGTTTAACTAGAATGTGGAGACTGTGAATTGGAAAGCTGCTGCTCATTTCTGATATGCTGTGATGCATTCGTCATGTCCTAACAGTTTTCCCTTTGTCAAAGTTTTGAATGCAGTTAAATCTGCATCCAGTACAGTACACCTGGATCTCTTGTAAATGAGACATTGAGTCTCAATGGGACTAACCTGTATAGAAAAGGTGTATAGATTAGTTAGGAAACTGCAAGCAACACTTGCTTTGCTATAAAATCTAATTATTTGAATGAATTATGTGATAGTTTAATAATGTTTTCACTTTGAGTTTAACAGACTTTAATACCTGAGTTTGTGCTATTGACCAACATTAAACTACTCTTCCAGTGCTGACCTTTGAAGGAATGAAGAGCTCAAGAATTTAAAACACACACTCGTGTGCTTCTACCGATTTAACTACTTAACCCTTCTCTGTCTATATGTGACCTTCTCCATTAACAGTCACCACCTGGCATGGCTACATAAAAGAGATGTCAGCTAGGCAAATGACAGTTATCCTTAGATGCTGTTTTTGCTGTCACAGAGGTGCAGTCCACTGTTGCCTTGCAGCAAGAAAGTCAGATTCACAGGGTTTACTGGATGGGCTTTTCCTCTGGATTTCAAATTGGTCCTGAGTCCATATGTCCATATTATACCAATGACAGTTGAGAGAAAAGCAACACACAAACCTGCTGTAAAACGTGGAGATAATTCAGTGTTGGTTGTTTTTTTGCTGATGTTTTTTACTGTCTGCATAGTTCTGATTTAAGTGTAGCTGCTCTGGTGTTGGTCATGATGTGTCATGATGTGGTCTTATTCCTGGGTAATTCATGGTTGATGTAATAGATCAATGCTGATGTGTTTTAGTTGGTTAAAAAAAGTACTAAGTTTACTCATTAATGTCAGAGACTTTCCTCCTCTTGCATATTTTTCTGACTTGCTGTATGAACTGAGACGATCTTGCACCCTATACGAGTGTGTGTGTGTGTGTGGTGTGTGTGTGTGTGTGTGTGTGTGTGTGTGTGTGTGGGGGGGGGTCTGAAATCAGCAGAGGGGGAAAAAGTTTCTTGCGGCAACTAGTCTAAAAGTGTAGCTCCATGAGCAGTCTTGCTGACCCTCAGCAGATTTATTGAGGGATTTTACTTTTTTTTATTTGTGCTCTGTCAAACTAATGCTCACCATCTGACTGCCCAGGTTTAATTGTGTATGCTAGTAATTATGGGTGTGCGTGTGTTTTGATGGTCTCGTACGACTACGATACTAGAGTTTAAAACTTTATACCGACACACAGGAAAATACTTAAAACTCATTTTTGATATAGAGAAGATCTTTACTCCATCCTGCAACAACAGAAGTAATGCCAAAGAAGTCACTGCTTGAAAAAGCTGTTTATTTGAAACTATTTTTCCCTATTATAAGTTAGGTTTCATGAAGATTTTAGATTTAAGAATTTAAGTTATATATAATTCACATTTTATGTGATTGAATTGAAAATATAGCATTATTGAAAAGTTACAAAATAACTTTGAATAATAATCACACTTAAACTCACAAAATCACAAACTCTACAACTAAATGAGAAGCAGATTTTAATAAATGATCATACAAGTTGAAACGTTAAAGTTTATCATCCTTTCCACATCTGCCTGCCGTCTCGCTCTCATCCAGCGTTCACACTGCTCCACCTTACTCTCCAGCTCTTTACCTCCCCAGTTCTGCTCGTCTGATTCAGCTGCTCTGGTCCGGATGTCAGTCTATATTTGCTCAGATTGGGTCTCCACACTCGGGGCTCTCTGCTCAGTTCAGCCACGGTTCCCCCGCTGTTCGGCCCAACCAGAAACCCTCCCGGTTCTTCATTGGTCTGTAATGTCACAGCTCAATTATTACTCTGTTCTCTAGCTACAGTCCTCTTGCCATTAATGATACATTGATGATAACAGGTGACTAATGTGTTAAATGGCTAATGTTAAAATTAGGTTTTATGATTTATGATAACTTCTTAATAGAGTCAGCTGGAGGAGACAAAGACGGCAGAGTTGGGATCGATGTTGTTGGAGTGTCATAATTCAGTAGTAATTTGAGGATTGATTAATATCATGTATCAGTATTTTTTTTTTTTTAAAAACCCTACTAACCATATTTTGTATATTTTGTTTACTCATTGATTATTTGTGTGTTTATTTTAATTGTATGTGAACTAGCAATATATCTGGACTGAATCCTCCTGTGTGTGTGTGTGTGTGTGTGTGTGTGTGTGTGTGTGTGTGAGTAACTTTGTTACTCTCAGATACGCTAACTGCAGATCTTGACTCCTGCCGCGGCTTTCGGTCTTCAGCCTGTGACAAAATAGCAACATAACAGCTGCTACACAGGGACTGGCACTCATTCGTGTTTTTTAATAATCATATCGTCAAGTTGTTTAAGTTTAAGTTTATGTATAAGCCTGTTTTTGTAAGGGATTGTGTATAAAAGTGCCATTCTGCATGTGTTTCTCATAAATTTCTTTTTTAAAAAAACACAGCTTGGGAGCCAGTTTGTTTCTGATTTCGACCAAATCAAACATGTTTCATTTTATAGCATGTTTTTTCATGGGAGGTTCAAATACGAGGTTATTGTCAAAAACAATAGGTACACGTTCTAAAGGAGCTGTCTGTTCTTTTTCTTTTTGGCAGTTTTGTTTCTAACACACCATTGCACACACAAAGAAAGCAGTGGCCAAATGATCCTGCTGTTTCTGTTCTGCTGTTCTCCACTGGAAGGGAAATAACCTCAAAAGGAATCTAGTTGTAGTTTAGCAAACAGTGACCTAAGATCCAGAGGCTTTGCAAAATCATAATATGTGAGTAAAATTTAAAGAGAGCAAACCAGACTTTTTTCATGTTATCTTCTCATGTTTACTGTTAGTGGATTGGGGACATTTTTGAAGGCACTTTTAATCATTAATCATAATTTTGCATAACTAAATTAAGAAAAACGCTACTATATGCAGAATAGACTGGTTAATTTAAGACCCAGCCGCAGCCTCGTTTGTGATAATTATCAGTGCAAATGATGCTCACAAATTCAATTCTATATTTAGAGATGTTGATCTTGTTCACACAAAAAACCTCCAATGAGTAAGAATAACTGCTTCGTGCCGACGTGCACAATATGCTCTTGCAGTAAAAAGTGAGGCCCCAAAACTCGAATTCTCGTTGCTGCCTCGTGATGCATCGTCCAGTGAAGACCAGTCAGGGTTTATTCTCAGCTCCTGCTGGCCCTGCCTGCTGTTTAATGTGAAGGTCATTTTATCATGTGCAGCAGAGACTACTGTGTCAGCCCAGCTTAGTGCTCCCCTGTATGCTCCGCTTGGCAGCAATAGACTGCATTGTCCACAGCTATGTTGGGAGCAATTCCTTTTTTTAATCCTTTTTTTTTTTTAGCTGGGATACCCTTGTACTTGGCTGCCCTATTTCTTCTGTGCGCGCCTTAGGGGAGATGCACATGAACAGTGAGTGTTCCCTGACCTCCAGATTTAGCTCAGGCATTATACGGTGTTTATCCGCACCAGAATCACGCCAATCCAGTCCAGGTTTCCCAGAGCTCAAGGCTATCGCCTCAAGGATCGGTGCAGCTTGTTGACTCCATGCATCTGAGACAGAGTCTCTGTGAGGCTGAGCGTGTTGCAGCCTTGGCATTTGTGATATAGCGACAGTAGTAAACAACACAAGTCCAGTGCTCCAAGACAAGACAGGGGCAGTGCTTCCCCTAAACCAAGATGAAAATGTGCAGCACAGCACTGACAGCGGAGAGAGGATTTACTGCTTGCAAATCAAAAAGATTATTTTATTATGCCTTACATGAATAGGAATGAGGCAGCCCCATCCCTTCCTCCCTCTATCTCTCCTCCTGGCCCCATCAGTTACATATTCAGAGGAGTGCAGCACAGCCCTCTATTCTGCCAATGCAGAACTCCAATTATTTCTCACTGTTGAGTTAAGATTTTACACACACACACACACACGCACAGAAAGATTTTCACTCTACATGGCTGCTGAAATATGGCATTCGTCAGGCTTCAGGTGGCTAATTTTATTATATTTTTTAAGAAAAGAAATACAAAAAAAGGAGATATTTTAAACTATGTCGTTGACCTTATCCACATTCCCCAAGTTTATGTCACATCACCATTACTACTTCATACCTGAAACAACAGTTTCTCAGCCAGGTCTCCACTGTGATTGGGAGCCTGCAACATACACCTACCTACTGCTTAATTAATTACATTTCCCTGCAATTAGCTTCTCGTTTATCCAGTTTTAATTAACCATGAAATTATAGATCTTTCCAGTCTGGAAGAGGCATCCCATCCGGTGGTGCATTTTTGCTTCTTCTTGAATATATTTGCTCATTATGTCTATAAAATACTGTGTATTAAGTGCAGTAGTGGCTCTGCTGCTGCTACCTTGGTAGCTGAGGGAAGGTTCTGTGTGTGTGTGTGTGCCAATGTACATGTGTGTGCTGAGTTAGTGAAGGACAACACCAAGGGCGGAAGGAGGGGCTGTGTGCATGTGTGTGTGTGTGTGTGTGTGTGTGTGTGTCAGAATGACTCAGAGTGCAGCAGTGTTTCTGTGTTATCACACACTGTGGGAGGAAGAGCTGTGTTTTTGTCTTATCCTCTCACACACGCGCAGTTGTGATCTGTGCTACATTAGAGCTCGCCACAAATAGTATTTCAGTAAAAACAGAAGCCCATGTTCATGTACTCAGAGGTTAGGTATGAAGCCACTGATGCATTCAAAAAAATCGATAGAAAAGCAGGTCCTACCTGACCAGAAGGTCTGAGATTGGCCTTTTTAATATATCCTTCATTTATCTAGTTGAAGGTCTCATTGAGAAAAAAAATGCAACCCTGGCCAAGGAGGCAACAGAAATGACAACACATAAAACACATATAATATAAGAAGTAAACAAATACAACCGACATTCAGTACTGACAGGTGAACACATGACCTTATGAATAACAGACCATTACAAGAGGAACATCAAAAGCAGTCGCATTGACTCATTCATTGAAAAAAGTCAAATATTGTGAGCATGTAGACTGTACTGGTTGTGGTTTTTACACATACAGACACACAAATGAGAGCAGTGATTTATACAGAACAAACAGCCAGTGGAAAGTCTGCGGACACACAGCGACAGCAAGAACTCCAACATGGGGATATTTACGAGGAACTTCTGATGATGTATTGAGAATTTCTTCTCCACTCTCTTATTTCTCTCTTGATGTTTTTATGTGCCATTACAGCATGTCAGTAACTTCTGTCTGCTCTCTCCTGAAATCTGTTTGTTTATTTTTTGTGTCTCTGTGCTCATTTTTTCTCTCTTCTCTTTCTCCTCACCCCCCAGCTGCTGGCAGTAGGGAGTTCGTCCTCCCCACTCTCTCTAAATGCTTGCAGACAGGGAATGGTTGCTGTGTTTTGTGTCTCATATTGTAGAGGTTTATCTACAGTAACAATACCTTAGACCTGGTTTAGAAATCTAATTGTCCCAATGACTACATGTCAAATCAGAAATGCAGCCCAGTTTAGACTTTTTTTAACATAATTTCTGATGTTTCAGATGTTTCTACTTGCAAATGTTTTAGAAATCCCTTTCAAAAATTGTATGTATTTACAGATTAACTTCAAAATGTAAAACTTCTATACAAAGTTTCTACTTTGTGCACTTATGTATCGTGCCTAAAAAGCAACACAATTCACTGTTGGTAAGTCTTTTCTTAGTCTGTTCGACCACGCACATCAATTTCTGATGCAGTTGTGACATCATTTGTGGCTGTGACAATAATGACAATAAAGTCAGCTTTGCTTAGATCGTATGCACCTGCAGTAGATACAACATTCCTTTTCCAAATGATTCTACACCTTCCCACAACTGGCTGTACGCTATGCTTTGTGCAGCAACATTATGACATCACAACTTGTCCTTATAAAGACAAAGTGGCACTTTGAGTATGCCGAGGCCACAAACTATTTGTGGCAGTGTTTATTCTCCACCAGGTGCAGTGTTTCATAGGATATGATTTGGCCGAGCAGTTCTCTAAAAAGCTGCAATTGCTTTCTTTCAGCCAGGCTTATTTTGACTGGACTTTCCTCTATCGCCCTGTAAATTTAGAGAGTAAAACAATCTCATGACTCAGTGAGCCACTGTTAGTGAGGTAGTGTTTAAGTGGCATACAGTAGGTTTTCCTCTAAAAATAGCAGTGTACAGAGAATAGTATCGATGGCAGTGGAATTATTGAGCTCTAAAACCAAAATTAGAAGATATAGGAAGCTAAAACTCTATCTAGAGTTAAAGGGAAATACAGATTCAGGTGTTTACTCAGTGGCTTTATTTGCAATTTGTCAGATACATTAAAAGACCATCCCACTGTTAACCCCTCTTTGGCCCTGGGACCAAAAATGGTCCCAGGGCCAAAGAGGGGTTAAGAAGGTGGGGTGTTCAATCAAAGCATTTAAGAGAGTTTAAAAAAACCCCAAAGAGCATGATTTATTAAATTCAAAATGTGCTTTCAATTATATTTTTACACTCTGTACTCACTTCCACTTAGATCTTTGCTTGATCACTTGTGAATGTGTACGAGCAGTCATGCAGTCTGGAATCGATATTAGTCTTTAACCATAAGACTCCAAGGGTCACAAGTCTTCGATACTTGCCCTTTCTGTAACCTCAATGTTGTGTAATTTTTGGATAAGAGTATGGTGGTGAAATGTCTTTAGGTGGCTCAGCATAAATGGGATTGTGCATGAGATTGGCTTAACTTGACAGATGCATTGGATTCTGCTTTTCCTGATTTGAGGGTCATAAAAAAACTTTTTTTCAGTACTTTTTACACCATTTTTTTCCTTTTTTTTTTTTTTTGCATAATCAGCATATCACATTTCTTAAGTGCCTATACCCAGTAGAAGACAAACTTACATCTTTAACATTAAAGATCCGTTTAGGTATAAGGCGTGCTTTCTTGTTATTCTTCCTACCCTATTCAGCACATCCGTTTGTGTTTAATGCATCAGCCATTTCAAATATGGCACAATCACAAACCCAAATTAACCGGTGGCACCTTCTTCTCCTGAGCTGTTTTAATGTTCTGCCCTCAGCTTATTTAGATCGCTGTATGTTTGTCTACTGCAATTCAGAACCTCCCACTCAATGACATTAGTTTCCTCTCAGGCGAAGCTTTTGTGTCTGAGCCACACACCTCTCTTTCATCATAAAAACAACAAAAAAGAAAACAGGGCACGATGATGTGGAACTCAACTCTTTTAAAATGAGGGCATGAGATGATTTTAACAGTCTGTGCAGAAGCTGCTGTTGCATATCTGTTTTCATCATTAAGCAATTAATTAGCTTCATTACTAGCCTTATTAATGTGAGTGTTGTGTGAATCAATTTGTACAGTCATGTTGGCACAAGCTTAATGTTAATGTGGGTGGTGAGTGTTGTTGAAAAGTTATGACCTTCAACTGATATTTCTGGGTATCTAATGGTGTGGAAACCAGTGGATGTTTTTTTTCTGATAAAGATTGTCAAATTCAAAATATCACATGTATGTTAATGTAATGTTGCAGACTCAACAGATTGTATGCAAATGCTTCCAAACTGATCAAACATTTTGGAACACTGGAGTATAATTATGAGTCGTATGTCATCCTTGGTGAGTAACTCAGACAGTGTTGCTTTGTAGCTGTGCATTTCCATAGCATATATCTGTAATTTATGCTCAGTGTCTACTTTGTGGGATTTCGGTTGGTCAGTGGCTTGGCTGTTTCGCTTTGTGAAGTAGACCAGAGCAGTGACTTTACAATTTGCAATCATGTGAGTCCAAGTCCGAATTTTTTGAAAGAGGAGTTGTAAATGTCAATGAAAGATTGTTGACTATTAGACTTGGAGGCGATGTCCAACAGAAAACAAAACAGAAAACAAGTCAAATCATGAAAAAAAGATATAATTTTGAATTTGGTGACAGCAGAGCAAAAGTTGGAATGGGGCAACAAAACGCTGGATATTAAGTGGTGCTATGAAGAAAGCAGCCCAGATCTAATTAGGCTGGTGGTGGGTCAGTGTAAAAAGAGCATCTTATAAAGTTTCTCAGAAGTAAAGATGATCCTCAGCCCTTCCCATGAGGGTGGCACGGATGCCCCTCCGGTGGTCCTCCTTGGGCTCTCGCACTCTGGGGCCTCTGGATGTCTGGGGCCTGGATCTCCTCCATGCCTGCTTCATGCCCTGGGGGACGGGGCTATGGCTCTCTACATCCTCTTGCAGACCATTACATGTGGAAACCATTTGAATACAAGCGTGCTGATCCACACAGGTGTGCACACGGGTGTTCACTGTTCGTAGACTTAAATTACACCTTTCTTGGCTGCTACTTCAAAGCACATTGTGCGCTGTCGGTCCTGGTGCTGCACAACAACATTGAATATTTAGTATTTACTGCTGTTTACACTTAGCTAGATTAATGCGATGGTGTTGTGTTTAGTATGTTGCTTTGCATTTTTTTTTTTTTGCTTGTTTTCTATTCTTTCTCTCTCAACAGGTGATCCAGGAGATTTTATTTTATTTATTTATTTTTTTCCCCTTTCTCACTGTCCCTCTCCCCTTCTGTTTTTCTTTTCCTTCCTCTTTCTTTCTCCCTTTCCTATCCCTCACTTATGTCTGTCCCGTCTGTAACAACTGAAAATAAAATAAAATAAATAATAAAAACAAAGGTCGATCAAATGGACCAATACGGCAATGCCACGATGATCCATTTGGCAAAATAAATCCATTGGGTATCCTTGTTGGTCTTCAGACAACAATTCAGACGGCTAAAGAACCAAATGGGACAGGCAAAAAAAAAAAGAAAAAAAGTAAAGATGAGCAGAGATTACTAATCTGGTAAACACTGTGCTTGAATTTTGGACAGCACAGTGATTAGTTCTGATAGCTCCCAGCAAGAAGGTCCTGGGTTCAATCCACCATCTGTCTGGACCTTTCTGTGTGGCGTTTCCATGTTCCTCCCCAAAACAATCAAGTTGTTGGTTTAGCTTAATTGGTAGTTCTAAAGTACTGCCAATGTGAATGGTTATCAGCCCTGTGATGTCTTATAACAAGAATGGGATGACATTCATTTCCGAAAAGTTGAGCAGCTGGCCTCATCAGTTCCCAAATATTTATGTACTATTAAAAGAACACAGGATGCTACACAGTTGTAAACACGGCCCTGTCCCAATTTTTTTTAGGCATTCTGCTGCCATCAAATCCAATGAGTTAATATTTTTGTAAAAAATTTACATTTTGTCAGTGTAAACACTGGATGTGTTTTCTGTGTTCTATTGTGAATAAAATATTTTGTTTTTGTTTGGAGCATTCGGGCAGGGGTGGCAATCGTACAGATGTTCTGTACTGAAGTAGTACGTATACTACTGTTAGAAAATACTGCAGGGAAAGTTTATTAAACTTCTTTGCTCAAGTAAAAGTGAAAAAAAAAACAGCTGTGAAATGTACTCAAAGTAAGAAAGCAAAAGTAGCTCCTAGAAGAACAGGTAAACTAAACCTTGTGCTACATTAAGGTAATAATAAAATAATATTAGAAACTTTATTTCAGTCAATTAAAAAAAAGATTTTGGCTCTAGACTATAATACTCTGACTGGATAGGAAAACTTACTTCGCTACAGATTTTCAGATTGCCCTGAACATGTCATGTGGCTAGCTATTGAATTTAGGCCACGAGGGGCTAAATTGGGGCAAAATTGCTATTAAGAAGAAATAAATAAAACACACACAATGAATAGTGACAGATTTCAACCCAAGTCTGTGCAATTGAGGGGCCATAAACTCAGAAATCATAGTATGACAGTAAAATTTTACACAACCTTAAATGTACTAAAGTTGTATAAATAAAATCAGGAAAGTTTGACGAGGTCAGATGGACTCCCTAACTTTTCATGGAATGACCCAGCATCATTTTTAAATATTTAACTAAACATCTCACATTGTCCACTTGAAATGCGACGGAAATGTACTTTCTGGAGTTTTAACAAGCAAAGACAAAATAAAGAGTAGCTTGATTACAGGCTGAAAAATAATCTTCAGATTTCTGATTTTGAGTTGGTTCAGTCACTCTTTACCTGTCCAGTGTCGTGCTCATATTTAAATTTCTGAATGAACCTAGCAACTCATTATAACTTTTAACTGGAAACGTTTGAGTACACAAAGTTAAAGTTAGAATTCTTCCCATGAAAAGAATAAAGAGTTGTGAAATGAAATACACAATCCAGTGTACATACAATATTTGCGTAGAAAGCCTCGTCTGAACATACCTTACATTTATTTATTTTTTCAAAAACTAAATTCAATAATGTATTCCAAAACTGTTGAATAGTTGAAGTGAAAGGTGCAGTTATTGACAAATGTAAAAAACTTTTTCTGCCTACCGTCTGTTAATGATTACAGCCCATTCCATTTATGCACCGTGCCTTCGTCTAGACAGAAAAGACATTTCTCTGTATACAACCGGCTAATGCAGTGAATACAAGAGTCCTTCGGCTGGCTGATTGAAATTGATTGAGTGGTGCTGAAGGTAATTGAATACTGCTGAAATAGCCTACTGGTTCCTTTGAGAGTAACAAGGAAATACTGTTTAACGGCTCTAAAGCAAAGACAGAACAAATGGCATCTGTTGTATCCCGACTCATATCCAACATTCTTAATGAGTACAAAGTTTGTGTACATGCCTTATATTATAACTTTGCATTGGGAATGAGGTTGCCTATTATCCAAATTATTTTTTAAAAGAAAATAAAAAAGTATGCCAATAGCAGAATAGACCACTCTAACATATCAAATGAGGTAAGGCATTGATTTTATTTTACTTGAATATAACTAACGTTAATTCTAAGCTAAGTGCATCTGCCATTTTTTTCAGGTTTGCAGAGCTCTTTAACTAAATACAGAAGTAACAGTAAACACAAAATCTGTTTTTCATTGTTATGGCATCGCCAAAGACATTCAGATTCATTTGTATACAGTCTTTTAATTCAGTAGTCGATATTACAACCCGATATCACAGCAAAGAGTGTAACAGACATGTCGCTCCACCATGTTCATTTCACACTGCCTCTCCAAAGCGTGAAATGCACACACTAGCATCCCCAGGCTTCTACCTTTCTACCTATAAAACCCGGAGAGCAGTCAAATGGTGGAAGTGGAAGCTAAATTGGCTAGTCATTCATATGTATATTAGGTCGTTACCTAGGAATTCTGGAGGGAGGGGAGTGGGGGTGAGTGATTGAGGGGGTGGGGGAGTGGAGTGTTTCAGTTTGCCATCTTAGGGAGAAATCAACACATGTCCTTTGTATGTCCTTTGTTGCTGACATTTATTGATGAAAACAGTACAAAAAACCAAGCATTTGTACACATATTTACAAATAATGATAAAAAGTGAGTGAGTACATTTCAACATTTTCAGCAATCACTCACAATCCTGGCACTGCCACGGTATCTGTCGTCTGCATTTAACACATGTGTACCTGTAGCAGTGAACACATCGCACAGTGGCCTGATTTTTTTTGCATCTGTGTACTTGGATTTTAGGTCGCAAGCCACCCAAAACTTGATCCCAAACTTGTCAGGTTTACTTGCAATATACTGCAGGAAACAGCACCGAGTCTTTGATGGGAAAAGCTGTTCATCAACGGTGATATGTAGACCAGGGTTGTAGCACGTGATGCAGTTGGTGACAAATGATCCCCACACACTGGAAATTGCAGCGAACTTATCAGTCTTTGCTCGATCACTGCGGGTGGACTTGTCATCAAAGCGTAGGTGTTGCATGATGTCTTGGAAGCGGTTTCGTGCCATAGTTCCAATTATCTGTGGGTTTCCCAGGTTTGCTGACCAGCAGTCATTTACCGATGGAACCCTGTAAACCCCCCGCAAGATGACAATTGCAATAAATGCCATTAGTTCAGGGAGGTCCATGAACCAATGAACATGCTCCATGTACCACTCAGCAGGCCATTTGTAAATATGTGTACAAATGGTTGGTTTTTTGTACTGTTTTTATCAATAAATCTCAGCAACAAAGGACATACACCCATGTGTGTTGATTTCTCCCTAAGATGGCAAACTGAAACACTCCAAGTTGGTGACTTTTGGAGATTTGTTTCCCTGGATGATTGAGAATGCATCAAGATGAAACACAAAAGGAAGCTCACCGCTTTTAGCAGCTCCCCCACCCCCTCAATCACTCAGTGAGTGATTGAGGGGGTGGGGGAGTGGAGTGTTTCAGTGTTTCAGTTTGCCATCTTAGGGAGAAATCAACACATGTCCTTTGTATGTCCTTTGTTGCTGACATTTATTGATAAAAACAGTACAAAAAACCAACCATTTGTACACATATTTACAAATGGCCTGCTGAGTGGTGCATGGAGCATGTTCATTGGTTCATGGACCTCCCTGAACTAATGGCATTTATGGCAGCAACAAAGGACACATTTTGTATTTGTACATGAGATGGTTTCAAGATATAAATTAGAAAATGTATAATAATTTCATACTGTTCTCACCCGCCACAGGGTGAGAACAGTATGGAATGTCACAATAGGACCTTACATAGGACCACAGTAACCTTACAATGTCACAATAGACACCAACACTTCCTGGGATGCTAAATTGAATAAATGGAAGAAAATGGAAAAATGGATGTGTGCAGTTTCGTACTGTATACTTTAATATGTCTCCATGAGCGAGGTTAGCTGTGTGCTGTCAGCAGTTTTACACTACCTTGCATTTGCGAAGCATCATGCTCTTTATTTGCATTTTGGACACCAACGGCTGGCTGAATATAATGGTCTCTCTGTATCTTTCACCAGAAAACAATGGGACTTGAATTTTTTTTTTAACAAGACACTTATTGTATTGAATGTGGCAAACTCAAAAATTGGTGACTGGTTAATTTTAGCAATAAATTTACCCTGAAGAATGAGAGGGTTGCTGATATTGTATTATTTTCTGTTATTAGATATTCCTTTCACATTCCCTGAAATTCAGATTTTAGTTTAAATATTACCATATATGCTCCAGACTAAAACCTGAACCACCAGTCGCAATCCAAACGCTTTTCTTCTCTACCTGACTGAACTCTTGGAAGTAAATTTATCATGAAGGTGAGTGAGCTCATTATCTCGCTTCATCTCAGACTGAGACAGTTGAACTGAAAAGACACACACACACACTCAGATTCATTGTTCACGCATTGCGTCTGGTAGAGTGCACCATGCACCGGAGCAGACATTTGAGAGATGTCATGAAGTTCACCCTCTTCTCTCCTCTTCTTCCTGTATGAATATCAGCCTTTCGGTGACCTGGCCTGACTGGCAACACACTATCTTCTTCTTCTTCCTCATTTCTCTGTAAAAAAAAAAAAGTAGCACAACCTTGGTGAACAATACTGCTAGGATCGTTCTACATTTTTTGATGATAATGGGTTTTTGGTGCAGTTTGTAAAGATGGAGTGTGCATATAACTAACGATATAATTGACGCGAGACAAAATACAACTCCACAACTGTACTAGCGCAAAAAAACCCCATTCATGTATTTTCACTTAAACAAGCAGCTGTTTATGTGTATTAAAGCTATATAAAAATTTAACTGTGCAAATGCAAATTCCTTGCTGAAAGTTTAACCAAAAGGCATTTCCAGTAGAAATGGGCTGACATATCCTGAGCATAACCATGTATAATATCCACTGAAGTTAAAAAGAGGTGCTTTGCAACATTAAACTGCAGTGTGCCAAATAAAAAAGTCAAATACGTATTTTTCAGACCATAAGGTGCATGGGATTATGAGGCACATTAAGCTAAACAAAGCAGTCAGATAAATGAAACTTTATTCAACTCATACTTCTTGCTTCTTCCACTTTTGTACCATTGATTCATTAATGCTGTATTCTATCACAGCTGCTCTATTCCCGTGTTGTTGCAGTATATTAATGACTAACCTCGTATTGTGGATGGATTGTCTCAGTTGTTCTCCTGACTGAAGTTTGGTCCGTTTACAGCATCCTGCCATGCAATTGCATTTGTCTCTAACCATCAGGAACCTTCACGTTAACTTTGGAAAAATGTTAGCGTTGATTCCTCCAGATTCACCGTTTATGTTATGCTAACATAGCTGTGTCGCTAGCGATCACGTAGCACATCATTATAAACCAGCTAGCCCAACTTCAGTAACCTTACAAACGTCACTGCTGTTTAGTTTCCTGTCTTCATTTATGTTGGAAGTGATAGCAGAGCTGTACGTTTGAATTTTTCGGAAATCTCTCAGTCAGAACATGCTATATCATGCTCAGGTAACTAGTGAAACTAGCGAGCTAACTTCCGCTAGCTTCTAACTCCGTTAAGTGTAATAAATTCTGTTTTCATGGGTGCCTGGATGTTAAACTTCATAGTTACACCCGGTAAAGCAGCAATGCTGATCGTTTTATTAAAGATGAAAGAATTTAGACATTTTAACTCTCAGTGATCCTGCAGGGTTTGTTTGACTTTGGGACCTGAAGAGACGGAGTTTAGGACCCAGATTACTCCCAGATTTACGAGCGCCTTAGTCCCACAAATACGGCAATAACGACGGCCCGCTTGCATGTTCTACAAAAAACTGCTTTGTTTTGTATCTGACGGACAAACACCAAACCAGTTCCACATCACTGAAGTGGCAAAATTTTTACAAACTAATTCTGGTTCATTCGCTTCACTCAACGATCCGCTTTCTCCCTTCTCATTCTCCGTTGCCGCCATGCTTTTTTTGGCCATGTGCGTATGAAAACAAAGGCACTACACATGCGCGTTTTACCCATCTTCTATCGCGATATTTCATTTTCTTATCGTTGCCTAACATTGTGCCGGTATTACTGTGAACGGTATAATGTGGCCCAGCCCTACACCCAATCTCTTAGTTTCTCAGACGCCCAACAGAACTGAAATCTTCTGTTACTAGTTGCTTGATCTGGTCTTTATGGTTCTTAGAATTGGTTGTTATTTGTACTTTTTTTGACCTTTTGTTTACTGCTTCTTCTTTAGGTTTGCTTTTTTTTTTTTCACTTAATCTATCAGGCTTCAGTTGTCTGCTTTTTGGGTCCTGTATTGGATAGAGTTGACTCTATTTGCATTCTGCCAGGATCCTATCCTTCAGACAGGAAATGTTAGAATTATCTTCTAAGTTGAGTCAGCCAAAGTAAAGCCATTCAGTGTTAAAGTGCTAAAATGATATGCTGTTCTTCCTTTGTTATGCATATTACATGTTTGAACCCTATTTTTAAAGCTCTCAAAAATAAATAAATGTGGTTCTCAATCATGCATTTTTCTTTTCTAGGGCAGTGACGACGGCGATGTGGACAAGAATAAATGCTGCACACTGTGTAACATGTCCTTCACCTCAGCGGTTGTGGCACAGTCACACTACCAGGGTAAAATCCACGCAAAGAGGCTAAAACTACTACTGGGAGAGCAGCCTGCCATCACAACCAAAGGTATATCCCCTGTTAAAAATTCATCATGGGTATCAATGATGGAAGAGCTACATGTGTTCAAAGGGGATTTATAATTGAGAAGAAAATAATTAAGGAATGAGAGACAAGTTATAGTACTTAAGGCTACCATCAAGATATGTGTTGGCAGTCTCGTAGATGTATATGTGAAATTAAATATGTGACAGATCGGGTTTTCTGTTCTCCCTATATTTCCATACCTACTGTATCTGAGCTTAGGAGCAATGCAATAGGACAGACTCTTAGATACGTGATCCAAAATGTCACAAATAAAAAAGGGGTGCTGTATGGTCAGTATATACTGCGGGAGCCCATAGGCTAGACCAGGGGTAGGGAAATCCAGGCCTCGAGAGCCGGTGTCCTGAAGGTTTTAGATGTGTCCTTGATCCAACACAGCTGATTTAAATGGCTAAATTAGCTCCTCAACATGTCTTGAAGTTCTCCAGAGGCCTGGTAATGAAATAATCATTTGATTCAGGTGTGTTGACCCAGGGTGAGATCTAAAACCTGCGGGACACTGGCTCTCGAGGCCTGGAGTTCCCTACCCCTGGCTAGACCTGTAGCATACTCAGGGAGATGAGGAACAAATTATAATTATATTTATATAATTATAATTATATATATAATTTTATGTTGTTTTTCTGCCTACCTTTGTGCTGAGTTTTGAAGTACACAATACTTTATCTACAGAGACTTCATAACAAATAAATCATAAGACTTATGAAACTGTGTTATGTCATGGAAGCAACTCAGAATTAAAGAAAATGGTCTTTGTTTAGAACACTTGATTCCTGTTTTCTTACTTTTTTGCATATTTGTCACAGTTAAATATTTTAGATCATCAAATGCTAAGGATGTTATGACGAGATATTAGGTTTGAATATCTTTTTCCCTTAATAAATGAATTCATCAATTAAAAACATCATTGTACTTTGTATTTACTCAGGTTATCTTTGTCTCATCTTAAAATTTGTTTGATAATCTGAAGCATTTAAATATGACTAATATGCAAAAAACTCCATCCATCCATCTATTGTCTTCCGCTTATCTGGTGCCGGGTCGCGGGGGCAGCAGCCCAAGCAGAGAAGCCCAGACCTCCCTCTCCCCAGCCACCTCCTCCAGCTTTTCCGTGGGGACACCATGGCGTTCCCAGGCCAGCCGAGAGATATAATCTCTCCAGCGTGTCCTGGGTCTGCCCTGGGGCCTCCTCCCTGTGGGACATGCCCGGAACACTTCACCGAGGAGGTGCCTACGAGGCATCCTTGTCAGATGCCAGAACCACCTCAACTGACTCCTTTCAATGTGGAGGAGCAGCTGCTCTACTCTGAGCCCCTCCCAAATGGCCGAACTTCTCACCCTATCTCTAAGGGAGAGGCCAGCCACCCTTCGGAGGAAGCCCATTTCCGCCGCTTGTATTCGCAATCTCGTTCTTTCGGTCACTACCCACAGCTCGTGGCCATAGGTGAGGGTAGGGACGTAGATCGACCTGTAAATTGAGAGCTTCGCTTTTACACTCAGCTCTCTCTTCACCACAACAGACCGGTACGGCGTCCGCATCACTGCGCCCGCTGCACTAATCCATCTGTTGATCTCCCGCTCCCTTCTCCCATCACTTGTGAACATGACCCCAAGGTACTTAAACTCCTCCACTTGTGGGCACTCCACTCCACCCTTTTCCGGCTGATGGCCATGGCCTCACATTTGCAGGTGTTGATTCTCATTCCCAAAAAACTCAAGAAGGGGAAATCAGGAGCAGTATTTACTTACATATACTATACATACATACACACACACATATGAGCCACATTAGATTCCAAAAATTTATTTGTGTTATATTTTAATAAAATTGCTTTCAACATCCATACATCAATGTTTTAACTGCTTATCCAGTCTTGCTGTCATTGCTCTGAATATGTATCTGTTAAATCTTTGTTTCAAATTATTACATTATCACAAAATATGGAACTTTTTATGTGGACATTTTACACACGATTTGTCCTGTGGTTATCTGCCCCTCAGCAAGAGCAACAAAGATACAGTTGAGTACCACCTGAAAAGGGTACAAAAGGTAGGCATGATGGTCTGTGGTTAGTACTGTTGCCTGACAGCAATAAGGTCCTGCCTTCAATTCCACCATCAGATCAGCCTTTCTGTGTGGAGTTTGCATGTTCTTTCCGTGGGTTCTCTCCAGGTCCCACAGTCCAAAGACATTTAGTTAGTTAGGCAGTTAGTAGGTTTGGGTAAATTGATGATTCCAAATTGCCCATAGGTGTGAATGTGTGAAGCGAATGGTTGTCTGTCTCTATGTGTTTGCCCTGCGACAGACTGGCAACCCATCCAGGGTGCGCCCTGCCTCTCACCCTAAGACAGCTTAGATAGGCTCCAACCACCCCGCTGAATTGGATAAGTGGAAGAGAATGAATGGATGCACCATGGGATTGGATCACGGTCTGATCTTGTATCAGCTGATGGAAAGATGTCATACTTATATCTGATAATCGTGATAAAATGTATTTTACCTGGTATAATTCAGGGTCTAATTACGTGCCAACAGCAGGTCACGAGTTGGTGTGTTTGCATGTTTCCTTATTTCATGAGTCTGTGTGCGTGTTATTTAGAGTTAATCACCAGCTGCTCTTTACCTCAGGGTGATCAAAGTCTGCTGCCGTTGTAATTTGCTGAGAGCTACTTACCTTGAAATCACGTACATATTAGCAGTTGCGAAAATAATGAGCAAAGGTCACAGAGGAAATACGGCAAACATAATTTTAGATCATTTTAAAGCCCAACACCTGAGTCCACAGTGAGCAGCGTGGATGTGGGTAACTGAGCTTTGTTTGTTTCCTGTGGTTTGTTGGTGCTCCAGTTGACCAGGTCATTGATATGCACTGCAGAGCTTTGTGTTTTACTTTGTGCTCTCACTGCTACATTTCTTTTAATTTGTTGGATGCGTTCAGCTGGCTGATAAGGCAGTAAATTTTTATAGTGGTATTATCTGAAGCCTCACATTGTTGGACCATCCTGAGTTTATCCAGCATTAGTGCTGCCTCAGGCACTGCAGCCTTTTTCCCCTTCCAAAGTGGGAGGATTGAATCCGTAGATTGGCACAGAAACCTCTTGTCTTTGAGTTTATGTTTGACTTAACCTTCTGGCTGAAAAACCTGAATAGAATAATTTCTTTCACCGCAGCAGTTCTAGAACAGCATTTACACTTGAAAGTAATGGAAAGGTCCTCTGTTTTACTTCAGGCCAACGGCAAGTTGCGTTTTCCTTGTATTGTGTTTGTGAACTGAAAAAATAGCAGGACAGATTATGATTTAAGTGAGGTCGAAATATTAAAGCTCTCGAAACTGTGGTAGTGATCACCAAATGCTGCTGCATAGTGGCACTTCCCTCTGGTGCATTGACAGCCCAGTTTCCACATGTGGTCTCTGTGCTTTTTTATTCTCGGGATCTAAATTGATCTCTTGCTGCTCATGCTTAGCTGGTTCAAATATTAAGGATCTGAGGCAGTCACTGAAAAAAAGCTTGATGCCAAACAGAGTTTTTGTAAATTCTCAGTGCAGTTTTCCTGTCAAGTTCACAGTTATACTGCTAAAGAATAACTTTTCATTCTGTCTCACATAAGTCATTTGTATTACACTTTTCTCAGCATTCTAAGCCTTTTTAAGCATAACTTAAAAATAACAAGTTACATTAACATCAGATTTCTGGAAATATGATCTGTTTAGGATGTGCTTTTCTTTTGTTCTGCAATAATTCAGCAAAGATGGCATGAACTTCACCTCTCAGGATGCTGGGATGCAGATTGTGATCACAGAGTCCATACATGGCATTTCCCTATGTTCATATATAGTCAATCTAATTGTATTGTCTGTTTACAGTAAATACCACTGAAGTGTGTTTTGTCTCTCGTCCTTACTGCTGTTCACATCTCCATGGTGCTGAAATGCAAGAAACAGTATCTGAAATGAACTTTTTGACTCACCGCCCAAGGGTACTGAAAAAATCCACTTGTTAAGCTCATTTCTTTATTAGGCAAACTGTTAAGTCAGCTTTTTGTGTCTTATACATTTGTTTATATATATTTCATTGGGGGTAATATGATATAATGCTGAATTCAGCCATAAAGAAGCCAATATGTGAAGCATATTTCTAAATATGTTAATGAAATCAGGCCTCAAGAAGTCTTGATCTTCACCATCATCATCATCATCATCCACTCTGCTGTCTACAGCCTTTATAGATTTAACTTTCCAAATAGAAAATCTACCTAACGTGTGGTGCTTGATGGGTTGTAACATGTAACATGTATGCAGTATGTTATTTCTGACATCTTCTTAGACACTTAAATGAAAAGAATGGAAATAAATAAATAATTAGACTTTTGGTTAAAATCCATTTACAAAAATATAAATGTTTTGTTTGGAAATGTCTGGTATATTTATAGAGGACGTTATTTCCCTCCTGCTATTGTAAAACTGATTAAAGTAGAATAGTGTGAACCCAAATGCACTAAGAGCTCAGATTGAATAAAGAACAAAAAGTCTGAATGAAAACTTACAGGGGGTAGCAAAGCCTCACAGATGAAGAAAAACAGTGTTGCTGAACAAAAAAGGAAAATAAAAACAAAAAAAGTCCCAGGGAAAGTTTCCAGGGAAAAAAAACAGAAGAAGATTAAAAATGCATGAGGACACAAAAATCCAAGAAAATCAGACAACTGGGGACAGTTAGGACAGGCTACTGGCTGGAAAACTGGGAAGAAGACCTCAGGCACAAAGCCTATCAAGACAAGTCAGGCAAGTCCAAAGGCAGAGCAGACTAGCTGAACTGTTCCAGAGGGCACTGTGACTGAAGGGCAGACTGGCAAGACTGGTTAGTGGGGGACAGGTTGAGCAGACAGATGGGACTAAAAGCTACAATCCAGTGACAAACACAGAATGACTCTGTGGGCTGGGTAAAGAGCATTCAGCAAAGTTCTGCACAGACTTTTCAGATAACATTACACGATAGCATGGTGCCTAAATGTTCAGATCCTAAAGGTTTAAATTTAATCCTGATTTGGATCTAATCTTGTTGGTCATTATTGGCTGTTTTCACTCCTTTATATCTCGCCAGCAGGTAGCTCAGTCTATCTTCTAATCTCTCATTTACTGTGATGAGTGATAAACAGAGAACAGCCGTGTTTATTTAAGGAAATATCTACCAGTTGTATTAAGAAGTTCATGTAAAGCAAAGGGCTTTTTGTTGAAAAATTGTGTATTTTATCTCAGACTGTGATGTTTTCTAACCTTAAATAGCCTACATCTAACATTAACTAAACAGTATAATAAAACAAAATTAGCAGTTGTAATGCAGTGGAGATGAAGATGTATGTCTATGTCTAGCATCTACTATGCTGTTAATATACATTACACACTGACTGCAGACAGCTGATTAATGATGTAAAAAACTGGGGATAGACATGATTTTAGTTTGGTGGTTTAATTTGAATGATTCAGGTTTAACAGGAAACATTTGGAAACATCCATCCATACTCTTATTCACTTCAGGGTCATTGGGAGGGTGGAGCCTATCCCAGCATGCAGACCAGAGTCAGACCAGATGGTGGATTTGAACCTTCTTGCTGTTGAGGCAATACTTCTAACCACCATGCAAAAAAAAAACCCAGACAGTTCAAAATGGCATAATTATATCTGTTTAGACTTGAATAGCCCAAACATCCAAAGAAATAAAGAGATACCTTGACTTTAGTTTCAGAGGACTTCATGACTGTTTGGTTGTAGTTGTACTTTAGAGATATTGTGACTGCTGAGAAATTCTGATGTAGTGTTCAGACAGCACCCTTTGCTTTTCTTTCTGCCACATGTCAGTGACAGACATAGCCATTAACGAGGCCATCTGTGGCCAATGGTTCAGAACAGAGGCAGAACCGTCTCAGCCAAAAGAGGGGGAGGCACAGCTATCAATCGCACTGACATCCAACAAAGTACCAGGACACCATGGAACCTCTTCTCCACCTGACAGACACATTAAGTTTTGTTGACTGAAGTTGCTGACATCCATCTTTGGGGAATCATTTGTATCACTGAAAAAAATCACTTATTCAGTGCTTCTCTTGCATCTCTTTTAGTGTGAAAATGACAGAAATGAAATTGAAACTGCTCCATTAACATTAGACTCATATATTACCCTGAAGCACAGTGAATTTGTTTTTTATTTGTGTCTGTTTCATTACAGAGGGGTTCAAACCATCAGAAGAAAAAGAAACTATTAGTAAAATGTTGAGTTTTCATTACCCAAAAAACTCCAGTCCTGCTGAAATAAAAGAAATGTTAGCTTAGGTTATTTTATCCTGTGGAAGTGTAATTTAAATCCTCTCAGATCTGTCACAAATACATAATGTCATAAAGATAAATCCAGGGTGCCGAGAGGCCCCAGCTATTGATTTCTGCATAAGTCACATCAGCCGACTCTGTTGATCCAGTTGCCTCTCGGGATGCGTTGTTGTTCTGCCGACTGTCAGCCAGCATACAGCTGCAAAAACTTCTAGCTCTCCAAGCACTGACTTTGGTGTCCACACAGGACATGCTGTGAAAAAAAGCCTCCAATAACACTAATGAGAATTTATAGCATCATGGGAGAGCATCATAAACTTTACTTGATGTTATTTTTGCCTTTGAACAGATGCTGTACATCATCTTCTTGTGCCCAAAATGCCTATTCAAAACCCACGATGAACATTCGAGAAATGCACTGTCATCAATCTCTAGTCACAGACACACACACACGGAAAAGTCCTGCGTAAGCGATTGTTCTCAATTTCAAACTTTTTGAAGATGCGAGAATTTCATCTGACAGTTGAAATTAATCTTTAATGCTTTACCTGCAGGCACAAAATTACACAAAGCTTCTATAAGCTAACCAGTAACCCTTGCTTGCCCTTTTACTTGGGCACCGTTGTGTTAAATTTGAATATTTCCACTGACCCACATAGATCATGCTCAGCTGCACACATTTTCTGTTGAATGAACTGCTGGTGTTGCAATGTATTGCAATACGCTTTCTATTTTAGAGCGGAGGCAGGCTAAACGAGCGTTGATCTGTCATTAGTACTTTTATATAATCACAGCCACGTTTATTTTTGTATTTCTTCAGTCGCTATTTCCAAATTCTGGCTTGTTTCCCATCGTCTGTGTCGTAAGCACAATAGCTTGCATGAGCTGCATTTCCTTTAACATCTGCAGCTTAATGTGGGGCTGTTTTGCTCCTGCACTGATTTACCGAGAAGTGATTTAGAGAAATCTGGAGTTAAATTGTTCATATTGTAAAATAGCTGTTCCCCTTCCATTACGTTTAACTGGGGACATTATCTTAAGACTTTAAATGTCTTTGTCTGTTAACATATAATCAACAGCAAGCCTGCATGAATCATAACAGCAACATTTAAAGCTCCTGTATTTTTATATTGCCTTGTGGTTCCCTGCTGTTTCTATCTAATGGGACACTTTAAGCATTTGCAGCATTTTAGACATTCACACATTTGCATTTGATGGATTTCACTTTCATTGTGTTGCAGCAGCTCTGCTTTGAGAGCAAAATGAAAGTGGAGCAATTAGAATGGAACACGTGAAGAGAGCCGTATTATGTGGTCATAATTATTAAGTCCTGAATGACTGTAATCAGCACTAGAACAAAAGATTTTCATTACATTTGATTAACTAAATTGTATTTTCATACATACATCTTTTTCTTGCATGGAGTTTGAAACAACCATTTCAGCAACAACGTTTATGAATTAACTATTATAACTTTCGTCATATGCAGACCTTTTATCTAGTGCCAAAACCCAGATTATTTTTCTGTGTTGTTAGGTTTTTAGGGGTGGGAGTTGGGGACAAGATGGCAATTTATTAAAACTCTTGATAAATGCCAGTAGTGTTATTGTGAGCATGTTAGAAAGTCACTGTGGTAAAGTATTGTGTGAGCGCAAATCCCCAGACAGCGCTGACAGGTGTGATTAGTTTTGCGGGTGATTTACAGAAATAATGCTGTTTTCTAACACATGTGCTGTCAGTTCATTTGAATATAACATACCCAATCTACCAAGAGCAGAGCAATTTTGAGCAAGGTCGCAAACTAAGCAATGATATTCAGCTCCCAGTAAACTAACCGGACAGGTGCAGAAAAGCATATAAATATAGGGCGTACAGTGTACGGTAGAGTCATTATAATCAAAACAGGCTTTGGTAATTGTCTGTAGCTCACTTACTGTCAAAGTGCATGAAGCCTAATGCAAAACCCTTGTGCGCTGTCCATGGTCCTGGATTTCTAACGGTTAAATTTGACTGTAATAAAAACTTAGTTAAAGAAAAGTGTGTTTTTAGAGTTTGTTCATGTAAATGCATTGATCAATCGACGTCCATCCAGGGCTTGGTTATTTTCGGTATTGGGTACAAAGTCAACGTCACCATTCCTCCTTTCTCTCCGCACTTCAGCAATTTTGTGGTGAACCCATTGCACGGGCTGTGAAATTCCTGCTGCTGAATCACAGTATGTTGGAAAGAACCCGGCACTAAAAGTTGAAGAGTTACAAGAAGTTCAGTTGCCGCTGGTATCGTGCGACTCTTTTCTGGGTTCTAGGTCTAAACTCTGAGTTCACTGAGCAAATGTAGGAGTAGTTAAATTGGCACAGATGGAGAAATGTCTCACTTTGCTTGCACAAATAAATAAGATGTGTTTTTTTGTCAGTTTAGTTAGCAGTAAATTGCGTGTCACAAATGGTAGTAAATCATTTTGTGTGTATTCCTCACCCTATAAAAAAAAAACCTTCCAAAAGAATCTTCCCACCTCTTGCACACAATTTCCTAACTGCAGTGTTTCTGTAAGTACTGACAGTAATTGTTTTTAAACCAGTTTGTGCTGGTGCAACCCGTTGGTAAATCTGGTTAGTTACCTCGCCATCTGCTAGGCATACTTCTTAAATGTGACCTAGTCATTCTGTTTGGACTGCCCTACAAGATGTATTAACTTTAATAAATAGAACAACATCAGCAACTTTAACAAAGGCAATAAAAAAAAGAAAACATCCTGCAAGGGTTACTCAAAAACTTAATTTTCCATCCTGAAGCCTTTCTCATTCTGCTGAACTAACTAAACCAGAGGTGGACTCAGCAGCACACTGGGTTTATAGTGCTGACATCGAGAGACAGAGCGGTGATGTCAGTAATGTGAAGTCACCATGAAACAAAAGTTACCTGTAAATAAATGTAAAGGGCTTACAGTGGTTGTTTAAATTTGCTCTATATGCTGACACAAACAAACACACACATATTTTTTTCCCTATGTCTTTGCTCTACCCTATTCTGCTTATTCGCTGTTATCTGTGTGTTATCTATAGCTGATATCTGTGCAATATCAGATGTAATGCCTGCCAGATATAAACTGCTGTCACGACTTATAGAGTCAAGGATGATAAACTCCTAGAATATCCTGATTTTAAACTATGTGAATATAATCTCATATAACCCCAAGCCTTGCTTTAATCAGGTCAGATATCTGTGGCATCTTATTACAGATCAAATGACAGATATGATGAAGATATTTATAGGCCCAAGCAATCATCCTCACATGCAAGTTTGCAGTCTAGAGTAGAGATGGAGTGAAGAATTGTTGTGGGTTTAATGTATATAAATATATACAGAAAAGCTGAATAGAAAATCCGCTATATGCTTTAAACAATTTACACTTGTAATTATGTTTGCTGTCCATAGAATGTCAGAGAAGTGGCACTGATGGTAATTGCCTGTTTCATTTCATGCGGCACACATTTTAAAATGCCCCTCTTTAAAGCGCAGACTGTGGGAGAAAGGAAAGATTTCTGTATCTTCAAACAGCCAAATAGCAATGCAACACCAAGTCGGATCATTTGACCCGTCTGTTACCTTCTGTGGCCTCCTGCTTTACTTTGCCTGACTTCAAATGTTTCACAGCAGCTGCAGGACGATGTGATAAAACTTAAGCAGCTGTATTCACATATTCTTTTACTTTAGTTATAAAAATAATCTTGCCCAGAGAATATTTTGCATTTTTCATAGCTAATTTAAGCATCAGCTTTAGGCTGCAGTAAAGTTTACTGCAGTTTATTGTTTGTTGCATTTAAAGCAGGGATGTCACTCATTTTACATTGTGGCCCACATACAGCCCACACTGGTCTTTAATCCTTAAGATGTCTTAAATGTCTTAATTTTTTTTAAAAAATGCAATTTCAACAGTGTCTCCGTTTTTGTATATGGCAAATGTAAAATTACATGAATAAAAAAACGTGGTTAATTCACAGAAAATGATCTTTTTTAAAACTGTGAACACACTTCAGAAACAAACATAACACAATTCTGTAGTAGATAGTAAAAAAAGTAATTTTTCTACCATTTAATTTTTATGTTTTATCTGTTAAATACTTTGGTGTTATATGAGTGACCATACGGGAGGTATTTCAAAGTGGAAAATCTGTAAAACATATAAAAGTACAGTTAAAAGCTCAAAATGTATGCACTCTACTACATTTCATATTCAAAGCCTTTGAGTGGGACAGTGGGCTGATTCAGGCCCCCAGGTCTTATTTTTGACACCCCTTAGTTAAAGGATGTCTTTGGTTCCGTCTGTATTCCAAGTGCAATGGGAACCAAGCCTCCTTTCCAAACACATGGACCAAGCTTTGAATTGCACAAACTGCAGCTTTGCCCTCAAGTCTTCTGTGTTTATTACTCAGAATTGTCTCAAATGCAGCAGGCTTAGTACACTTGTGCCCCCCCTCCACTTTAAAGCATTTTAAAGTACAAATTGTCCGCAGTGCACAGAGGGTGATAATTAACTTCAAGTATGAAGATGTGTTGTTTGCTTTCCATTCAGAGATTTCTCTTTGAAGACAAAAGGAAAATCTGAGAAAACATTTTATAAGTGGTACATGTCAGCAGGGTTTATATTCCGAGAGGGTGGAGGGGTGAAGGAAAGCACAGCAGGGATCCTCATTGTAGGAAAGGGTCAGTGAATGGATTTGGAGCACTTTGGTCCCGTCTTCTCACAGAAGCAGAATCTCTTTAGATTTATGACTCTGTTTTAAGAGTTAGAAGATTTCTACACTGCCCTGATTCTCTGTCTGCTTATAAGAAATGCCATGGGGGGCAAAATGAGAAACTCTGCTTCAGCTGAAAGTAAATTGTTGCATTAGTGAAAACACGGAAGTGTGTTTCTCTTCGACTTTGAGCAGATGAAAGGATTGCCTTGCTGTGCTGTACATTTTATTTTTAATGGATTCTTGGTATTCTCTTACTAAGCTGGTCAGTAATGAAAGAAGTGTTCACACAAACAGCAGCAGAAGAGCTGCATAAATAAATCCAAATTAGTTTGAAACTGGAAGCTGACACAGCCAGCATCAAACAGCAAAAGCCTTAACTGTGGTGTCAAAACCTCAAAAACCAAAACCTCCCAGCTCTTCCTACATGTTTGAAAAAATCCCGAACAAATTACGATGTATAATGTATGAATTGTATTTATATTAGTGTGCGAAAATGGCTGCTTAGAGCAAACTGCTGTTCATAATGCAGGCTGAGCACAATGTGTGACTCTTTTTTTCCCGCCTGTCCCGTTTGGTTCTTTTGCCATCAGAATTATTGTCCAAAGGCAAAGAAAGATGTCCAACGGATTTACTTTACCAAATGGACCATCCCTTGCCGTATTGGTCTATTTGATTCACCTTTGCTTTTATTGTTTATTTTATTTTATTTTCACTTGCTGCACACGGGACAGACATGACTGGGGGAAAGAAAAGGGAGAAAGAAAGAGGGAAAGAAAAACAGTGGGGAAGAGGAACGGTGATACAATGTGTGACTCTTGAATGTGACTAAATTAGAATAATGTGACTAAAAATGACTCATGAGTGTGTCCACAGAAAAGCCTGCATGGAGGTGTCTGTTTTCCTCAGGTGTTTTATTTTGAGCTTTGTGCTTTCCATTCGGTTTTAAGCTGCTGTTTTTTCACTGTTTGAATCACTTTTTACATTTGATTTGCTTTTTTTGTTTACACCCACTTCACAGGATTTACCCTGCACACTGAAAATGGTGCTTGAGCTTAACTGGGGTTAAAGTCCAATCGGTCCTTCGCATGTGACAACTTAGGAGTGAGAACCGACTCTCACTGTTGTCTAAATGAACACCAGAGGAGCTCATATGATTTTTGGCTAGTTTTCTCCCTTGATCTCTGGTTAATCCAACACCTCAACTCTATCTATTCATTTTCTTAAAAGCTTATCTCATTGAGGGTGGCAGTGGGCTGGAGTATATGGTGTGAGGTCACTACAGTCACTCTCACATCCACAGCAGGCTAGAATCTGGACTGTAGGAGGAAATCAGAGTATGAGGCGAGAACCTGAACGATTGCACACGTACCCTGTGCAGTCGTGAAAACATGCAAACCTCACACAGGTATATCCCAGCTGATGAGCTGAGGTCTTTCTGTGCATTTCTGTGCAAGCTTGTGCTAACAGCTGCACTTCTATACCAGAATCTGACCCTACCATCACAATGTTGCAGCAGAAATCATAACTCATCACACCAGGCATGTTCCAGTCTTCTGTCATCCAATTTTTTAGGAGAGCATAGTCTCATTTTCCTTTTTCTGAGCTGAAAGGAGTTGAAA
Organism: Aulonocara stuartgranti; assembly: GCF_965226115.1. Classification (NCBI taxonomy): domain Eukaryota; kingdom Metazoa; phylum Chordata; class Actinopteri; order Cichliformes; family Cichlidae; genus Aulonocara; species Aulonocara stuartgranti. Next base: position 31,824,237 of record NC_138948.1, read on the forward strand.
CTGCCATGGTCTTCTGCTGCTGTAGCCCACCTACTTTAAAGTTGCATGGCTTGTGGATTCAGAGATGCTTTTGCATAACTTAGTTATAACAAGTGGTTATGTGAGCTACTGTTCCTGTCCTATAAACGCAAAGCACTTTTGCCATTGTCCTGTTACCGTTGGTATTAACAAGGCATTTTCCATCCAGAGAACTGCCGCTCACTGGATATTTTCGCGGACTATACTCTGTAAACCTTAGAGATAGTTTTACAGGAAAATCCCAGCAGATCAGCACTTTCTGAGATACTCAGACCAGTCTGGCAACAACAACCATGCTGCGTTCAGAGTCACTTACTTTTCTTGAACATTCTGATGCTCCGTTTGAATTCCAGCAGATCAACTTAACCATGTCTACATGGCTAAATGTAGACATGGTCAAGTGCCGGGTGATTGGCTGATTTGATATTTGCACTGATGAACAGTTACACATGCGCACATAATAAAGTGGCTGGTGAGTGCATATTCGTGGTGCCCAGAGGATGGATTCTATTAATTTGGTGAGATCAGCAGTTTGCCTCTATTGTTATCAGGAGTTTGACATTAAAAGCATCTGTCAAGCATTGAATCCAACTGTACTTTGGGTTTATCTAACATCTTGGTATCAGTGTTATAGGTTTACATGACTGATAGCCCACTTGCTCTTTTATCTGTCCTTATCTGTTGTACACAGCCCCTTAATAACTGTTTCCCAAAACCTATTTACCTGCCTATTTGAGTTTGGCAACGGCTCGTGTCTTGAGTCTTTAAATAACTGGTTGATTCAGTTCGGTTCGATTCTCCATTCAGTTTTATTTATATAGCACCAAATCACAACAACAGTCACCTCAAGGTGCTTTATGTTGTCAGGTTGTAAGAACAATCAAACAACTCCCTATGAGCAGGCACTTTGTGATCATGGGAAGGAAAAACTCCCTTTTAACAGGAAGAAGCCTCCTGCAGAACAGGCTCAGGGAGGGGCGGGGCCATCTGCTGTCATTGGTTGGGATTGAGAGAAACACAGACACAGAGAAGAGTGGATTTGAGAGCTAAATTCTGTGTTTGCAGGGTGAGTAAACCTGCAAAACTAGACCCTGCAGAGCTCTGCCACATCCTGCTTTACTGTCAAGCTTCTTAAGTACAGTTTTTCTAGCATAAAACTTCAATTAGAAAAACTGTACAAGTTAACAGCTGACACTGAAAATGCTTCTGTAAACCTGCATGCTCGTTTTAACAATCTGAACCTACAAACTACAAACTACAAAATCTGAAAAAGTTAGGACAGAAAAAGCACAGGGACTTGCAAATCTCACAAACCCACATTTCATTTACAATAGAGCATAAAAAACATATCGAATGCGTAAACTGAGAGAACATACCATTTTAAGAAAACTATATCATTTTGAATTTAATGCCAACAAGTCTCAAAAATGTTGGGCCAGAGTCATGTTTACCACTGTGTAGCATCCCCTCTTGTGGATCTGCAGACAGCAGAGGGTCTATCAGGCCAATAAACAGCTGCTGTGTGTGCGTGTGTGTTTGCGTGTGTGTGTGTGTGTGTGTGTGTGTGTGTGTGTGTGTGTGTGTGTGTGTGTGTGTGTGTGTGTGTGTGTGTGTGTCGTTGGACTAAACAGCTACGAGGCTGCTAGTATGAAATGTGGCATGTGTACTGTCTGTTTGACTTGATACAGCAAGACCATCAGTCTCAGATGATTCACTCGGTTGTCTCTTAAAAAAATGTTCTTTTCAGACATCATTGTCAAAATCATTAAGTCTCTACAAAAAATAGGCTACTTTCCCAGATAGTAGTTTTTACTGCGCTCTCTGTGCTTAGCGCAATGTTTCAGCTCTCGATTTTATCTCTGCGGAAAAAAACGTTCCATATTTATCCAGATGATACTTAAACCTGTAACATTGAGAAGCAGGGCCCTTTTCATTGAGTTTAAAGTGTCCTTTACACAGCAGGTGCCACATCAAGCTGAAGCCATCTGTCTCTTAGTGATGGTGACGACCCCTGCCTTCTGAAGTGAACTGAATCCTCAATCAAAGCACAGAGGGGTGTTTGACAGTGTGGATTTAATGATGCTCTAAATGGGAGGAAAGGCTTTCAGTCCTTTATGTGCCTGCTGGGTTATTTGATGCCAAAGACCCATCCTGTAATAACACAGTGTGTTATGAGTCAGGAGCCACATATGGAAAGTAAAGACTTTAGGTAAAACTGGTGGGCTGCTAGACAAATGGCCTGGACACTCTGTCATAAAGCCTACTAGAAAGAATATTAAATCAGAGTGTGATTATGCTTTGCTGGAGGAAGATACTATATGGAGAGGCTGCTCTGATGATGATAAATACTCTTTGCTTAGGCCATATAATCATGCCCCTCTAATTCCTGACTATTTGCAGCAAATTATTTTTCCAGAGTTTCTCCTCTTTTGGGAATTTTTCACATGCGATAAATTTAATCGAATAATCAACACTGTTTGACGTGCAACAGAAATCTAAGAGCCACTTACCAGAAATCTGTCAAGACCACTATAGTCAAAACAAGGCTGACATTTCTATCTGCGATAATTTGTATCTGGTGGTACGGCCCAGTGCTGGGAGGTGTGAAAGGAGGAGGTGGGTTGAAAAGCAGCTTGCAGATGAGCAGCAACTGTGGGCAGATTGAAGCACTGTAAATTCACTCCTGCATCTAAATCAGATGTTAATTCAGATGTGGCAATCATCTCCATGGCCACAGGTGTATAAAATGCAGACTGCTTCTACAAACATTTTTGAAAGAACGGCTCGCTCTCAGGAGTGGTATTATAATAAGATGCTACCTGTGCAAAAGTCCAGTTTTGAATTTCCTTACTACTAAATTTTCCATGTTCAACTGTTAGTGGTAAGTCGTGATAGAGTGGGGTCAGCAGATCCTGAGGCTTTCTGCAGAGTCATTAGCTACATACAGGTGTTCAATTAAATATGTGTGCACTGCTTCTCATGGACTTTTTATTTTGTTCTCCATTTAAATGATAAAACAACTTGAGAGATGTTGACAGCATTGTAGTGATAATTAACATGTTTACCAAAAATGCTGTATTAACTTTAAAACAATATTTGAGATGCTGCCTTTCTTTGAACAGTCTGGAGTGCAGAAGTGTACTGTGAGGATAATTAACCTTCTTTCTGTTCTCTCACGTCTTTATCTTAGCAAACAGTAAACATTTAACCTCTTTTGAGTTCCCATTCGCTCTAACTTCTTTCATTCTGTCATCACTGTGTCTGGAAATCGCCTGAATGTTATGATACCAGGAGCTGTGCTTTTGGGGGAGTGTTGCATCTGAGTATTACGCTTTTAGTTCTTCGTAAATTTAGAGCTTTTTTTCCTGCTTTAATCCGAGGCTGCATTAGTCTGCCTATAGATTTCCTAGTAGTCTTTATATTTGGGTTGCAGAAATGCAATCCCCTCTCTTTGAGCAAGGCGTTACATTTCTCTCAGCTCCAGGGTTGCTGTTATGCTGCTGACCTCTGACCTGCTTGCAAAAGCAGCTGCAGGGATTAAATTGAGTCTGACAGTTTACATTGGCCTATTATAGTGGGGGTCATTCTATAACCGTAAAGTCCAACATTTAAATCCTACATAACATCCTTTTGCTGTGGAGGGGCGAATGAGCCAAGCACTGAATGTAAAGTGTGATGCAAACGGCCTCACTGAGGGCCAGCTGTGCTCAGCAGACAGCGAGTCCTGACACTTCAGGCTCCATACATCCTCTCTCCCGCCATGTTTTTCACTGGACTTTGCTATTTTGAAATGTTGACTGGTGTAATGGAAGCTAATGGGACAAAACTAAATGTTGACTTAGGGTGAGCTGTGCAGTGGAGCGTTAAAACTGATTAAGCTGATAGGGCTTCTTCGTGTTGGGGAGTGCTCGTTGCAGCACGTTGCTCGTTCGGGGGTTAATGCCGTCATCCATGCGTGAAGGCACAAGTGGGCAGCCCCAAGAAGAGCTGGCTTCTCTTCCGTTTGCCAAGTAGAATTTAGGTTTTCCTCTTTAGACATCTAATGGAGATAACAGCTTGTTATTCAGAGGGCTACACTTGCACGGCCACAGTTACGTTGCCGCTGATGAGTGCTCATTAAAGCCGTCCCATTGTGCTCTGTCTGCCAGCTACAAATCTTTTCTTTAAAAAAGCTGGCAAAGTGTTGCTAATGTAGCTCATTTTAAAGTATTTTTTTCCTGGGCAGTGTTTTTCCTGAGCATTTATAGTTTCTCACATTTGTCTTAGCAAAAATGTGACATTTTGGGTTATTATATCACCATTATGTTCACAGCACCTTTTCAGGACTTATACATTATGTTTACTGTTTGACATAAGCCAAAAAGACATGAAGTGTCATGATCATACAGAACCCAAGTAAATTAGCTGGATTTCAAAAGCATTAAAAGTCATGTCAGACATTAAAATCAAGTTATGGTTTAGAAACACAGAGAACACCTTGTTCTTATTATTTGTGTCCTTAAATTTTGTTGTTTTGTTTTGCTATCAGTTATGTCAGTCCATGACAACTAATGTCAAAAGTCTGTTTGTATCCATACAGGTACAGTGTACCCAGTGTTAAAAAGGTAAATATATACCCAAGAAGTTAAAAGGTGTTTCTTGGTTTAAATAATTGCAGTTTGAGGAGACAGTCTGTTTGGGGTCTAGTAAACAAACAAGTTAGCATATTGATTTAACTCTTAGACTTGATAAAAAGCATTTGGGCAAAATTCAGGAAGAAGGTTTTAGGTTCAGTCTTTGCTTTGCTGTCTGCTTGTCTGAGGCAGATATGAGAGAAAGAAGATTCAAGGGTTCAGTAAGAACAAGCAAGTATTTTACAAATGCCTCCCTGTTTCAACTTATTAAATAATAATATTTCAAAAAAATAGTCATTCTTTAACTTTATACTAAAAAATGTTGCCAAGAATCAGAAGTGGTCCTTGAATCAAAACCACATGGGTACAAATTAGCACCCATTGTCGAATGGCAATACCTTAGAGTACTGTTTAAGCTGTAGTACCTCTTCATGCCTCTTCTTCATCTGAGACAAAAATGCATGAATAATAAAGATGAAAATTTGACTGTGAGGCCAGATCAGGTTAGTAGTTAGCCCACAAGCTACCAATGGTTTGAGAGTTAAGCCTAACATAATGGTCCCATTTTAATAAACCATAAAATCCCCCATAGTGTTTTAGATTCTCCTGAAGTAAGAGAGTGAATTCATCAGAGTCAGAGTGTGCTTTTCCCCTGAACAATCACAAGCTTTTTCATTTCGTAACCACTGGAAATGATTTCATATTACTGACAGCTTAGTTAGATAGTTCAGATCTGCTTCTTACGTTTATGAGTCTCACTTAGAAGATAATTTGATATGTGGTTATGTATTTATTTTGTTTTGTTGTTTGAGTTTTACACTTATTTTTATTTATTTTTTCCAAACGTTTAAAGCTGTTACACACACAAAAAAGTTGACCTGGTTTTTCAATCTTTTACTCAAGTCACTGTGATTGCTTTTGCTTTGTATTTGTTTCTTCAAAATATGAAATTAAAGCTCATTGTTAGTTTTTTTCTAACAATGAGCAACAATACTTCTTTCTCTGAAATTTGAGGTTAACTTAGTGTAAGAAAGTCTAAGGAGCTTGGAAAGGAAAAGGAAAAGCGTCTGGTTTTCTTTAAGTTTCCTTGAAGACATTTCACCTCTCATCTGAAAAGCTTCTTCGGTTCAAAAGAGTAATTGGTGGAGAGTTTAAAATCCTTCCCAGACGCCTTACTGCCCACTCACATCCCGGGCCATATGACCTCAGTAAATCACATGATAGGGTGCGGCTAGGTTTCACAATGGGTAACCTGAAACTTTGGCTAGTTGTAACCCACACCTGTTTTCACACTTTAGCCCGTGTGATTAGGTAGAGGATCAATAGGGGGTCCATGACCCTCTTGCGGACACTCCCATAGGGCTTCAAATCTGGGACTCTCCACCAATGGCTCTTAGAACTGAAGAAGCTTCTCGGATGAGAGGTGAAACGTCTTCAAGGAAACTTGAAGAAGTCCAGACGCTTTTCTTTCCAAGCGCCTTAGACTCTGATGACCTGGATGACTGAGAACCTTCACAGACTTAGTGTAAGAAAGTATTTATAGTAATTTTATGCAGCTTATCTGCATGAAGAGCCAAATATGGAAAGTAAAGACTGTAGGTAAAACTGGTGGGCTGCTAGACAAAAGTCCTGGACACTCTATCATAAAGCATCCTAGAAATAATATTAAATCAGAGTGTGATTATGCTTTACTGGAGGCGGATACTGTGGAGACTGATCAATATATTATTTTTCAAACTGATACCAACCCTGAAATGCCAATTTATTAGCCTTAAAAAAAAAAGCACAATCAAATTTCCCTAACACTTAAGTCAAGTGTAGTTACTTTTTTACTTGTTTATGTCTTGTCTGACTTTATTCACGTCATCTGGTTACTTTGTTTGTGGCACTCAAATATTTGTTTGCAAAGTGCCCTCTGGTGGACAAGATATGCAGCATCAACACTCATGGCTGAGCGTTGTTTCTCTCTTCTCTATAAATCATTCTTAACGTCGTTACCGATAGATCAGCGAGTTGTTAATATTGGCTGAAAAAATTGACGCAACAATAAATTTGCTGGGCTCTATCTCTGTCAAGTCGCGTACTGTGGTCATGTCAAATATGTAAATTTTCTGTTTTGTATAAGGCAAGGGGTTCCCAGATTACGTAAAATGCTGTAAAGGAGATTATTTAAAAAGTAGTAGTGTCTTAGCAGATTTGTTTTGTTTACAAAACTATCACTAGATCACCAAGAGACATCTGTATCATTCTTGTTTTACCTTCAGAGGCATCCCCCAGTCCTGTTAAGACCTCCCCAGAAGCATCTCCTATGACCTCCCCACGACAGCGCCGTGACTCAGACCGCTACTGCCAGCTATGCAACGCCTGGTTCAACAACCCTGGCATGGCTCAGCAACATTATGATGGCAAAAAGCACAAGAAGAACGCTGCCAGAGCAGATCTCCTGGAGCAGCTGGGAAAGACCCTGGACATGGGAGTGATGAAAGGTAATATGAATACATTTTCAGTACATCAGTTCATTTTTAAACTATGTTCATGCATTTGTGAAGGTGCATTATCAGATACAGTTTATAAACGAAGTTCAAAAAAAGTTTTCCAGCCTTTTTAAGGGTAAAAAATTCTTATACTGAATACTGTACAATCTTATTGTACAGTATATACAGTATATACAGTTCTAATTTCTTTTGAGGTGACACATACCACCACTCACAATAAAAAAAATCACAATGAAATAACTGTAAGCCAATAGCAGAGTTGCATTACTGTGAAAGGTAATTTCACAATTTGCATTATTGCATTATCAAACAATATAACTATGTATCAGCCGATAGCAAGTCAGCACATTTAGCCATTTAGTTCAAACTGAGCCTCTGAATAGCGATGACAGGGACTGGCTTTGGCCGTGGTGCCAGATCAGCCTGCCTTAAAATGGCTTTTTGATGCCACAGATCAGAAAGACAAGACTAAGTCAAATAATCACAACCAAAGTAAGCAGAAGAGCATCTTCGAACGCACAGCCTAACAAAGCTTGAACTAGAACTGCTACAGCAGCAGAACAACAATTCCAGCTTTCAGTCCTATCTGTGAAGGGAATAGAAGATTGAGAAAACTTAGCCTAGTTTGATGAAATCTTTAGTTTTGCTGTGAAATTTGGATGGTAGGGTCAAAATTAAATGTAAAAAGCATGAAAACAATGACCCATCCAGCTTTGTATCAAAGGTTCAGGCTGCTGGTGGTGGGTGCGCAGTGTTGTGGGGCATATTTTCTTATCATGGTTTGTGCCCCTCAATACCAGCTAAGCACCATCTAAATACCACGGCCTATGTAAGCATTGGTGCTGCCCACATCCATCTTTTATCACCACAGTGAACTCATCTTCCTATGACTGAATCCAGCATGTCATAAAGCTCAAACTGGTTTCTTGGACGTGTATTTCACTGCAAAATAAATGACTTCACTAAGATCTGGTGACTGATCTCAATTCGATAGAACACCTTTGTGATACGGTGAAACAGGAGATTGTGCCATATTGACTGTCATGTCAATACGTACCATAGTTTCTGAGGAATTTTTTCAGCACCTTCTTAAATCTGTGCCACAAAGACTTTTGGTAGTTATGAAAGCAAAAATGGGATCCAACTAGGTAGGGATAAGTAATGTCTCGTTTAACGCTGCAGGTAATAAATGTGACTTGCATAGCTTAATATTGATGAGCAACAGAGAGCAGTATTACATTTGTTAATAGCTGTGACTATTTCTAAGCCCTGCTCTGTGGAGCTGAAAAGTAACCCTCTTGACTTCAGCTGTCAGCTTGACTCTTCATGGAGCCCACCAGCATGTCACAAGCTGTTAATTTTACAGAGGAGGAGGGGAGAACTTTCTTGCTTATCATTTCCCAGTTACAATATGTCAATAACAATTACATAATATTATTCCAGCTGGCAGAGTGCTGGCTGCCAGAAGAGCACACGGAGCCCAGAGGTGTTGTAAAGGGCAGCAGAGTGTGACTGCACCAAATGGGAGAAACAAGTCTTCACAGCTGATTGGCCATGGACCTTCTAACTCAGAGCCTGATTGGCTACTTTTGCTAGTTGAGGGCAAACTGGTTGGTTCTGCTTTGTTCAGCTTTGTTATGCTGCCCAAGCTTTTGAGTCCACGATGTTTGTTTCAGGAACATTATACATGGTGTGTTTGACTGCCGATGTTTGCAACTTCAGTTACCAGTACCGCATTCAAACCTATAAACAGGGACATAAATACACTTATGATTCAAAGAAGAAATTCACCATTGTTTTGGACAATAAGCAGATAATAACAGTATTAACATAGATATTGTGCTGTAATGTGTGTTGGTGGGGCTGGTGGTTCTGTACTCTGTGGGTTACATTTTGGCTTGGGGGAGATTGGGCCATATTAAAATTAGTAGGTTTACAGTTTATTTTGAGAATCTTTTACCAGGTGACATTGAATGGTGACCACTGGCTGGGAGAGTGGCTAAGGGGGTAGAGCAGGTCATCTACTTATCAGAAGGCTGGTGGTTTGATCCCTTGCTGCTCCAGTCTGCATGCTACGATATCCTTTGGCAAGATACTACCCCATTGTGTTCACTGGAGTGTGAAATTTAGAAAGTGCTTGTATGAATGGGTGAATGAGACATGCTGTATAAAGTGCTTGAGTGGATATATCAGTATGTATATAAGAACCTGTGCATTAAGGATACATAAGTTAAACTGACTGGTTTCAGACTACGAATATACTAAGAGGCTGCATAAAGAGTAGGGCTGAACGATTATGGAAAATAATCTAATTGCGATTTTTTGCCCCAATATTGCGATTGCGATGCGATATGCGATTATTTTTTAAGGTCTTTGTCTTCTGTATTATTAAACAAAGACAAGCAATACATCATATAGTATGGCCAATACTATATTACATTAATTTTAAACTGTTCTTTCCTGGAAGACAGACCTCTGTTATGATGACATGAGGTGATGCATGAATTGATGACTGACATTTTTATTTAACTTCTTCAATCACAACAGTATATTTGAACATACACAATAGTTTATTTTTAGCTTACAAACATCTGAGCATAAAGTGCTGACAAGGAACCCTGGTGTAAACATTAAAATGAAAGTCAGTACAATGTGCAGATTGCAGAAATATACATAAAAAAAATCTGTGGCTTTACCACACTCAGTTTTTCGACATCTGTGAACTACTAGACAGTCATTCAATTAAAAAATAATATTAAATAAATAAAACTAATAAATAAAAAATACACACATCTTACTGATCTCTGCAGTCAGTAACATTACACATAAAGTGCAAACATAATAGCAATTGTATAAACACACACACAAACACGCCTTTAAAGTTTAAAGGCGTGAAATTGGACGGTCTAGCCTTCTGATTAGCGTCACCGCTGTCTCGGTGGAGTTTAATAAACTCGGCCGTCTGCTTCTTGCTATCTAAAATATAACCAGACACTGGTGTAAATTCTCGACTGTCTCATACTTCTGTTTAATAAGTTTTCTGTTTGACGTTTAGTCAGCTGTGTGAAAACCAAGGAGGAACCCACCCGGGGGATTAATAAAGTTTTATTTTATCTAATCTAATAACTTTAATCTCAGCCAAACCGATTTACTCACGAACAAACAAAACACTGAAAAAAGCCCAACAATAACATTTTTAGGTTGTCTAAGTGACTTATATATTACGTTTAACCCGAGCAGCGAAACTCCGCGGTGATCTGAAAATGATGTGCCGGGAGTTGTGCCGTTCTCGGCCGCATCAGTAATCCTCGAGCTCCCGGCTAGCTGTCGAGCTGGTGGGTAGCAGACGCCTCTGAAAACGTCGAAGCACTTTTGCAAATATGGGATATCTTGATAAACCGAGCAGATATTTGATGTTTACACAACTACTTTCTCGCCTGAAAATATTTTAAAAGTTTATTTTGTGACCCAGAAAGATTAGTATGAGTAATTTTAAAACTTAGTAGCGGCCGCCATTGTTGGAAACTGGAGTTTGGCTGGGCCGCGCTATGAATTCTGGGATATGGTAGTAATTTGGACAGCCTTCGGCGCGTCGCTGTGACGTAATCGGTCTACAAATGCGGCCTCAGGAGGATGCAGCCCATGAATTTGGACATGTCCAGAGTATAATCGCAGCCTTTGCGGTTAGAAAATTGCACTTGATCATGTCGCGATATTATCGCAAATGCGATATATCGTTCAGCCCTAATAAAGAGTCAGTATAAGACAAAGGTGAACTTTATTAACTCTACAGGGGAGACACAGAATAAATAAAGGGCTGGAACTTAGCATTTTTAGCTCTTTTCTAAATAAGTATTTTTGGTATACAAAGAGATGTTTTCACACCTTTGTATAAATTGGTGAGGTTCAAATCAGGAGATTATGGCAGTCAATTCGAACATTCATGCCAGTTTTTAAGGAGGATCATTGTCCTCCTGTAGAACTTTTTCTCAGTTCCAGTTCTCAACGAATTGCCTGAAGTCTACGTCCAGAATTTGATTATTTTTAGCCAGATCCACTCTTCCCTCTATCTATTGTTATGTTACTTGAACTATTGGCTGCCACTCAACTCCAAAGCAGAATATTTCTGCTACTCTGCTTAACAGCTAGCAAGATTTTCATTTCTGCTCCTGAATTTCTCAAACACATGGCTCGGAAAGTGTGACCAATGAGCTCAGTGTGATTTTTTTTGTTGTAATCTTACTTTAAGTCATTTGTAGACTTTCATGATTCCAATGAATCGTTCATGTAGGCTGTGTTTGCGCATCAGTGCTAGGTTAAATGCTGCACAGTTAAATGCTGCATCTTGTGTGTCAGCTAAATGTTTCTACAAAACTTGTTTGAAGTTTGACAGATAATGGCAGAAGAAGCTAATGAATAAAATATGATAGAAGGTACTTTTTAGAGTTATCAAAAATCATTATTGGCCTATATTGGGCCTATTAACTGATATATGCATGTCTTGTGGCAGATTGCTGACCCTTCTTTAGCCTGGTCTGTTGGAGGTATCTTCCTGTTAGAAGAGAGTTTTTCCTTCCCACTGTTGCCAAATACTTGCTCAAAAGGTGTTTCTGATTGTCCCAACATACCCAAGAAACATGTCCTGGCTCTGCCCCTGTGTCTCCTCCCATTAGGAAATGTCAAAACCAACTCTTCTAGGAGGTATACAGGATGTATCCTAGTCAGATGGCTGAAAGATTATCTCCCTACTCTCACCCCCAACCAGTTGTGGCTGATAGTTGCACTTTGAGACAACTTGTGATTTTTCATTTATGTAAATAAAATTGAATTAAACTAAATCAAATTGAATTGACCAATAATCTTGTGCTGGGAAAAAGTGCAGTGAAGAGTTGGAAGGAGAGATATTTTTTGTTGCAAGATTCCTTTGTTTCCTTTACACGGGGTGTGAAATAAAGCATCAGCATTGGTTACTGGCCATTTTTGAAACAATGTTTCAGTCCAAAGTTTTGCATCACAGGGTGTTTGAAAAGTATGACTAAGGTTTCTAAAGCGACTGAAAAGGAAAGATTTCTAAATGAAGACGTAGTTTGTTAACGGGTTCAGTGTTTTGCAAGTGAATCAAAGAATGCACTGCTTCTACAATCCTCTTATAACAAGTGTTGATCTCAATGAATAATTCATTAGAGATTTGCATGTAAAAATGAAAAACAGTTTAATCCCTTTATATCTTTACCTTCATCTGTTCTGCACGGCGCCTGTTTTTACAGTGCATTAAGAGGAGATGAATTTGCCGGCTTCAACAGAGTCATTATGGAGCGACAGAAAATGTCAGCACACTAGCTGTACTATTCAGCACTTGGAATAATGAGCATTACTCTCTGGCGATTATCAATTAGTAATGAAGTGGCAAATTGTCCTATCAGGCAAAACCAGCAGTGTGAGCCCACAGAGAGGAGAATGGGACCGCAGCAGGCCTTGCAGGCGGTCGGGATGCTGCTGCTTCTTTCTGCTTCCTCTCTGCATTTTTATCCTTTCATCTTTCCCCCTTTTTTCCTCCCCTCTACCTGACCTTGTGCACGTCTCAACCTGTTAAGAAAATGTGGAGTCTGACTCTGAAGATTGTCCTGTGATGAAATATTCAAAAGCTCTAATAAAATGGGAGGGAGCATCATCCAGTGGTCTTGTTTGTTGTTGTTGTTGTGTGTACAGAGCTGTGCAGCATTGAAAAGCTGATGGCAAAGACATAAGGTTGAAGATGGATAAAGAGATGGGCAAGCCATTAGCACTTTTAGCACAAGTGTAGAGACCCTCCAGATGTGTCTAACCTCATGATAAAAGCCTTTGTTTTATAAGTGGTGTACATACAAAAGAGTGCAGGTTAACCGCATGAGCATAGTGTAAAACCGAGGTCCCTGCTCACCTGTCCTCTTTGGCTTAGTTGATTTAAGTTGTTTTGGTAAAACTCCATCTTTGCGCTCTAATAGTCTACTTGATCCTCTGGTCTTTTGTCTGGTGCTCATTCTGTTCAAAGCTAACAGGGAGTAGTATTGAGATGGTGATATAACTGTGAGGACTGTAATGTTTGCATAAATGTAAATGGGATGGAAAATGAATTTGTGGTTGATAGTCCATTAAGACACTAATGGGAACAGATTGTGTAAGCACTTTTGCCCAGTTATCGCTGCAGCAAGTTTAAAACAGATGATCTCTTTTTTCCAGGTTTGTTTTCTTCTTCTTTTTTTATTAAAGTAAAGATGTGTTGGATTTTATCTCAGAAATAGCTAAACTTGTATTTGTGGTGAACTTTCTTATTCGTGCTGAACTCTCCCCATTCCAGCACTGCTGCTCAGGAATCATGTGTTTACTCTTGTCAGTGTTTACAGACTGTGCCTGTAACTGTGTGGAAATCTATCCATCCATGTTCATGACTGGTTATCCAAGCCACAGTTTCGGGAAATCACTTTCCCAGCTGTCATAAGGTGAGAGGCAGGGTACACTGAGGGCAGGCCGTCAGTCTAGCTTAATGTTTCAGTTTAAATATAGATTAGATAAACTAAAAAAATAAAATCTTTCAAAAATGCCCCCTTTTATGACTTTTACATCAGAACACATCAAATCAACAGATGACTGCTTTTAAGCTTTCTTTTACTTTCTTGTACTGGCACATAATGGACTTCATGAGAGAGACTGAAATAACACACATGCTATAGACTCCTTTGTTGTCCCACATTCAGTGTTCATTGAGTGGCTAAACGAAACATGAGCTGCATCCCAGGTTTAGTGACTCACAACCAGACAATGTGAAGAGAGACACAGCAAACAGCTTGGTTCATCTGACCACCAGCCAGCAGTTCATGTAACTATCTAAGTGCCTGCCAAATGCTTTTTATAGTACTCATAAGACACCTGCTGTCACAGAGATGTGAGCATCAGCAAAGGTAGAAGTCACGGTAAGTGGTAAAGCTCTGTTATATGAGATAAGCATCACCTTTGCGTTGAAGTGGCGTTATACAAGTTTGATCTAATTTAGAACCATTTGCCATCATCATCACAGAGTTGTAAACACTGCCTGCGTGCTGTCATTTTTCTTTATTTATCATGCCCATTTGGGCAATGTACTTTAGCTAATGTGATTTCCAACACCAGCAGACATAAGATACAGTTTGTAATCATCTTGTGCCATGTCAGAGAGAAAAAATATTATAAATGTAATAATGGAATCGATGAAGGACGATGCACAGGAGCTAAAAAAAAAGGATGAACTACTGCACCACTGTGATCTGTGATTTCCATCTCAGTAGGTTTTCAGCTTTCATATGAGATGAATGATGAATTTGTCCTATCAGTACTGGATATGCAGTAATTGTTCTCATTATTTGTTCAATAAAAATGTTTTGAGACTAAAAAAATGTAATACAAATGTTTTTAAAAAATCTTCGTGGTTTAAATTTGGTGATCTCCCTCTTCTTGTGTAACCCAGATCTGTTTTCTGGGCGGCTGCTATATTTAATCTAGTTTGTCCCTTTGTCCCACTTTTTCCCAATGCCTGTTGGATTTCTTCCTGTGCATCAACAAGCAAAACTTCATCTTTATTTTTATGTTTGCGGAAGTGAACAATGAGTGGTCAGAGTCCCATCATAATCAGTTCCATTTTTGGCAGTGGAGGTTTAGCAGTCCTCAAAGAGTCGTGCTGTACAATGTTATGGCAGTGCTCTTACAAAACATCAGATCTATTATTCTCCAGTCTCACAGTTTTTTAAATAAGTAAAATGATACTTAAGTAAACTTCAGAATGCATTTTCTAAAGAAAATGCAGTGTGAGCGCTGCTAGCCGAATGGTTTGAGTTCAATTTTTATAATTGCTGAATCTTTGTTGAAAAAAATGTTTAATAAGCTAAAATACACCAAATCATTGACCTGAAAGCCGGAGTGCAGAACTGTTGAAAGCTGAAGTTTACACAGAAGTTGGAATGTAGTGTGTGTGTGTGTGTGTGTGTGTGTGTGTGTGTGTGTGTGTGTGTGTGTGTGTCCTTATCAGCGAGTGAGTGACATACAGAGAAAGAGGGGAACTGGCATCAAATTAGGAGGTAAAATAGTTTTAAATCTTTAACTGTTTTGTGCGTCTTATTTTAGACTTTATGTTAGTGGGGAGAAAAGCTATACAGACTAAAAACAGAGACATTAAATGAGGTTAGACGACTTGAAATGTGGGAGAATCCACTAGAATCCACAGGCAGGCACATAGTTTCAGTTCTAATGATCCAGTCACAAAATATGATTCCTAATGTCATCAACTGACTCCAACTACCCAGATTTGAACCGCCTGTCTGCTGAAGACAAATCCACCCATGAAAATTTGGCCGCAAGTTAATGTGCCAATCAGAACGCTCTATCATTCCCATAGATTTAAATTCACCAACTGAAAGTAACTGCCAATAGCTTTCAGTTGGACTGAAGTAAATACTGACATACTGTTACACATACTGTTACACAAAGGTACTCCCTGTACCTGGATCCACACAGTTGAATATTTTAAAAACTAAAGTTAGAAATGAGAAAAATACAAGCTCACATGTCCAAAAGAATCTAATACGTTGAACAGTGTTGAAGGAAGTTGACGAAAAAATATAATGAATGTACTCAACACTTAATCAGCGTTTACACTAATAAACTTCGGTCTTTTTATCCAGAGCCAATTTCCTGGGCTGAATATTCTTACATGTTTGGTCGCCCATCCTATGTCCCTTTTAGTCCAGGAGAATCCCTGTATGTAAGTCAGTCGTGCTATTTGATAAGGACACAAGATGAAGTGTTTGTTTCAACATCATTTCCAAGAAATATTATTTGGAGTTATTATCACTGCCTGATAACACACACATAGCTGACCAAATACTCTAATCTTTGTTTTACCTGACCAGCTGCCTTTGCTTCTCAAGGTTTAAGAGTCCATCAGAACATTTACCTTTTTCTAAAAGGCTGTCATGTACCTTTTAGTAAAAAGTAGCTTCCATCTACCCACTTTACCATAAAGCCCTTTAGCAGAGTGTTTGACCGATGGTTGTCCTTCCTAAAGTCTCTCCTGTCACCACAAAGGACTCAAAGCTCTCATTTACAGTATAAACGATGCACCACGACTCAGCTGCAAGTGCCACTACAAAGGATCTCAGTGCTTTTGAAATGAAATGCTTCAACAACATTTCTTTTTACATGAAAAAATGAGAACTCTTTAAATAAAAATGGGAAACTTTAAACGTCATTTTTATATAAATAAACTGTTTGCTCACCCTTTTATGTAGCATGAATCACAATGTTTTTTTCCTTTTTTGAGTGTAGCTGACAGCGTGAGAAGATGAATAATAGTAGCAGGAAGACAGCAGAACTCACTTTAAGTCCATGCTGTGCCACAGCTGGTGTTTGCACTCCTATCACTTACCATGTCTCTGAAGAACAGTCCTCGCGTCTGCTCTGCCTCTGTTGAGTATCTTGTTTGAACCGGCCCTAAAGATGATTTCAGGCGGAGCAGCCCATATTCACTAAGTGCTTTTCATATTTTGGCTGCTTCTCTGAAGTGTGGGGGAGAAAGCTGTTCACATGGAGAGAAGCAGACTGCGTTTGTGTTAAGAGCAGTTGAAAGAGAAGTGGAAAGTAGACTGCAGAAATATTCGAATTTACCTGTTTTTATCTTTTTTTTGTTGCACACCAGCTTTCAGATGCTACGTCTTTAACACCGAGTGATGTCATCTCTTCCAAACCTTATTGGCTGTGAAAATAAGCTGCTCTTAAGTCTGCATGGAAACATTTGAACCCCCCCCACCCCACCTCATTTCAATCCCTCTCCTTGCTTTTCAGTCAACTACATCCTTTTTTCAGAATAAAATGGCAGCTAGTGAAGTGGCCACTCTCCCAAAGCATGTTATTACCTAACTGTCACACAGTCAGACTGTGTGTCGAAGCTAAGAAATCACACTAAGGTTTGACAGGTACGTGGTTGGAACCATCATCCTCATTTTAATACTTCTATGGCACACTGATGAGCAGGTACGAGAAAAGTTTATGGAGCTTAGCGTGAGTAATTCTGTACTAAGAGAACGTGATTAATCCTTAAGTACTCCACTGTGTACTCTGGGCAGTGATGTATTGTTCTTTCTAAGCACAGTTGGAGACTCAGTTTGTAGACAAATCTAAGAGTGACTTTAAAACACAGTTAATATTAAATGTAGGCGATAATATAACATTTACATTCTAAAGAGGTAGTGCTTAGTAAAGCAGTACAGCACACAATTATTTAATTAAAGAGGACCTAATATGATTGGTTTTATTGTTTGTTCTATTACTGCTGTTCAGTGTATACAGAAGTGTTTGCTCTGAGCCAATAGAACTCAGTTCTTTGCCATTTTTCTACTCTTGGGTGTGTATGATGGCAGAAGAAGGGCTTAACCTCTCCAAGGTCATCTTAGGTATGCAGCTGTGACTGTAACAGCTCCACCCATTTACTCTTAAAATCTTTTGTTTTGAGGGGCAGCCAATAAGAAGGCATTTGCCGTTAAGGCAATGAAAGCAGCTTGTTTCAGACAAATAAAGAAGTGAGGGGCTGTACCAGAACCAGCACGAGCTAAATGAGGATTAATTTGGACTGTGAATCATGCAAAGCTAGAACAGGTCATCTAATAATCGGAGGTTGGTGGTTCGATTTCTGGCTGCTTCAGTGTGCATGCCAAACATCACATCCTCCGTCTTAACCTTTTATCTTTTTCGGTAATGCTACAGTCTACAAACCATACACCCAACTTTCACTAGTATCTTGTAAACCTTCCCATTCACTCTTGCAGCTATCCTTCTATGATAATTGTCTTCACCCACTCCACCCTGCTTGCACTCTCTTCTTCACCTCTCTAACCTCTCTTTCTCTCTCTCTCTGTCTGCTTTGGACTGTTGATGTTTAAATGTATCTACCTTCACTATCTCTATTGTTTGCATATCCACCTTTCCACCTGTCTCCTTCTCCTTCACATACATATTCTGTCTTGCTTGTACTGACTTTAATTCATCTTCTCTAAAATTATATTCTATTATTTTTTTCATCGCTCAAAATAAGCGTCACACTCGCGAAAGCCGGTGTACCCACCGAAACGCCGTGCATTTATCGAGACTTTCAACCCCAGGTAGGCCAATTATGGATCTTCGGATCCACATTATATCAGCAGCTGTTCTCCACCGTGAACTATGTTAAAAACAAACACCTCACGCCTCACAGATGACAGCTTACAGTCCTGCGTAAAGATGAAAGTTCAGGAGCAGAAGTCCCATTGTAAACGTACCACAGCAGACCCAACGATGTTTCCATGAACATGCTTTTCAGCATCTCTTTATTGACCACTTTTCACACGGTTGCTGTACGCACACAGCCGGCTGTAGCTTTTCAGCTCACCACCCAACACATACCAACAACAACACAACAGCATAGATAGCACACAGACGTTAAGGCGGCAAGGCGTGATTGCGGGCGCTGCTCGGGCGCGTCCACCTCCCCTGCAGTGGCGCTGCAGACCACGCCCCGCCACGCACATTAACCAGGTAAAATACATATTTAGGCAGAATTTTGCAAATATCTATTTTTCATTTTTTAGCAGCATAGTGCTTTTTTTCCAATTATTTTTTAAAAGTCAGGTCAAGGCTCCAAAAGCCCAAAGGCAATATCAGGGTGGCGGTCTTAAAGGTTGCTGACCCCTCACCTAGACAAACAGTCCTTTCCTCTTCCTTAGTGTTCAGTATTGCATACAACTCGTAATAACAGTAAGCTTGAAAATAAGAAAGAAAATTGCGTTTAAAAAAGTAATGAATGATCAAGATGAGAATTGTTTCAACCTGGCCATGAAACCAAAAAAACATTCATAAATGTGTTTCTGCAACCTGTTGTCAGTTTTGTTCTCATAGGTCAAGTAAGGGCCGTCTCTGTCTTTGCCATCTTAATGGTCCCTCTCAGTGTATTTTGATGTTGTCAAATCTCAACCAGAAACCACTAAATTTAGACCACAGGCTAGCTAGCCTGTCAACACCCAGCAGACAAATTGTGTTGGGTCAGACTATTACAGCTGTTAATCAGGGATGCTTCTCTGGAAGATATAATTTAGCATGTGGTCTCCTCATTCTCTCACTTTTTAGCTCTTTTTCAACAGAGGCTTGCAGTCACTGTTCTCAAGCTGTTGCTTTCAGCTGTATGTTGTATTCTCCACTCTTGTATTCCCCAGCCTAAAATAGATCCATTATACTGTTAACAACAGGCTCAGAGACGGGGAAATTACACCAAGCTGATCTAGGTCCTTTTCAACAAAGTGTAATGCTGAACCCTAATTTAAAACTCTAGATTGGACGAGTTCTCCTCAAGATATTACGCCTCTTCTTACCCCACATTTTTGAACCGTCCAATTTAAGAAACTTTCAGTCAGTGCTTCGGTGGGATGAAAACATTTTTGAGTAATGATTTTATTCTGTCAGTTTTGCAAAGCAATTCATTATACTAAATCTCACAGTTGCAACTTAGCACCCAATTGATTTCATAGAAACAGTGATTAAGTGTATGCTCTTTCAGCCTGGGCTCAATGCTACAGTGAGGGAGAGAATGAGCTAAAGTTACCAGATCTGAGTGGGGCAGATGCTTGCTGGTTAATTTAGCATGAATCCTGGACCAGTACCATCTTTTTCTTTGCTTATAAACAATCGACAAAGAATGTTGCACTGCTGATCAGTCATACTGCCAACAGTATCTCTTCCAAAGCTTCAGGCAATAGGTCTCAATAAGCTAAGAGAAAGCAAAAGATTCACTGCAAAACAAATTGATCTTGCCCAGGTTCAGAATCTGTTTGAGTGGTGCAAGCACGTACGGTTAGTCTATACGTTTGTGGTTAGTCTATACGTTTGTGGACAAATAGTCTTCTCACTTTTATTTTTGTAGTTTTCTCTCTGTACGCTATGACAGAGGATTTAAAATAAATAAAAATGTAATTAAAGTACAAAATCCCAGCTTTATTTCAGTGGAATTGACAAAAATATTGCATCAACTGTTTGTGAATTATAGGCTTGAGGCTTGAAAGTAACTGGACAAGCTAAACAAGTCAATGGCCCATGCATATCTGCAAATGTTGTGTGTTCTCCTTTGAGAAGTAACCTTAGACCCTGATGCTAGCATCGCGTTACATCTGTGGTGTTGTGTGCTCTGTATAAATTGCTTTTTAAAAAGTTTTACTAAGGCTTTGCTTGTATCTGTGGGTATTTTTTGACATACAATTACTTGATACCAGAAAAATCTCTCAGCTTCATAGCTTTCACAGACCAGCATGCATTTCATCTGTTTTTACAGCTAAAATGCTGCATGAGTTGTTTTTACACTAAAAACTGAGCTGAGCTCCTCTTAGCTTAAATATGTTTTTGGATATTTGACCTGAAGTTAAAACTAAATAGGCAGCTGATATGAATCTCATTACACCCACTAAAACATCTTTTTTTAACCTTTTTGGGTTTAGTAGTTTACCTCCTGGCAAGTTCTTTTTTAGAGGTATACTTCTTATACGGTGAGATCGAATAAAGATCGAAGACATCAGTCTGTGTTTTTTTTTTCTCTGCATGCATCAGCTCCACAACCTGTTATTTTATTTAACAGTTACCAAATTCCTAAGTTAACTCAAACAAATGAGACTGCAGAGCACATTTTTCTTCTGCTGCAACCACTCATCGGCTGCTCCCCACACCCTCGTTTTTCTCAGCAAAGGGACAGGTTAACCAAAACAAACGAGTCTCCAGTGCCTCAGAAAGTAGGAAGCAAAGTTGATGAAGGGGAGGAATTGCAGAAGCCTAAAGCTTCTGATGCTTCATCGCTCATGCACCATAGCGCCATGTGGGAAGAGCCGCAGGTGGCTGCCAATGATGGATACCGAAGTCACAGTATAATCTTTCACCCTTTCAAAAATAGTTTGAGAGGCAGGCTGTCAAAGGGGCACTGCAAGGCAGAGCTTCTCCGCCTGCTGCAGAAATTTAATGTCGATTCATGACTGCGTCTGGGGACGATGGTGCAAAATTGAAATCTCAGTCATGGTGGCGACCAGCTGACAGAGTGGTTATTGTACAGCTTATCAGCGGGGAAGTGAAAGGGAGGGATTTGCCGCTCTCTGTGGGGAATATTGCCCTCCATCAAAATGGTAGAAGGGAAACAGCTGACATCAACACCCGAGACCAAGCCCACTGCAGATTTTCACCTTCCGCAACCCTGAAAGCAGAAAAACAAGAAGACTTTCAAAGTTTCGGCAGCGCTTTCCTCACCGCAGCGATTTAACAAACAATCATTCAGTGAGGAAATTTGATTGAGGAGGATATGGAAATGTGATTCAATGAGTGCAGGGTGGCATTTATTTTCTCTTGGCCTTTTGCTCTGAGGCATATTTATAGAGGAGCTAACTCAATTGCGAGAGCGAGGAAATCAAGACGGCCATTTTTCACACCACAATAAGATTAGTGCAACATGAAGGCGATTACACAGGATGCTTATAATTTGCAACAACAGGGCGCTGATTCAATACAGCCATTATCACCCCAAGGGCATTGCTGTCGCTATTTAGAAAAAAAAATAGGCAACTCATTAAATGTTGTAGATTCCAAATGATTCAGACATCTCAAGGTCTCAGCTGCTATGGATTTACTATAAAGATCTTTGAGCTATGACTGCTGCACAAAGAGTCTTCTCCTTCAGTGCAGTTATGGGAGTCTTCTTTAGCAAACACCAGTTTGTTAAGGCAAAGTCACATGAATGCTCATCTGCTGCAGGACTGAGACCCGTTTGCGTGAAGGCAGACATGCCTTCTCACCGTGATGGATTGATTCATATTGGCCACGTGCAGCAGAGCAAAAATTGTATTACTGAATCAAGTTTTGAAAAATTCACTGGAGTAAAGCATTTGTTCAGTTGCCAGATTCGTTTCTGTAATGTGCGCTATTCTGTTTGATTCCAGGTCTGAAGCGAAGCTACTCCTGTGAAGTCTGCAGCGTCACACTCAACTCAGTGGCACAGTACCATGCACATCTGCAGGGCTCAAAGCACCAAAACAAGTGAGTGGATCCCACTAATGTTCATTTACAGCTCCTTTACACATCAAACTACTTATGCTGCTCTGGCAAAAGCCAACATGTTGTTTTCTTTGCTTTCACTTGCATTTTTCTTTCTACTTCTCAACAAAGAACCAGACATGCTACACTAATAATAAGAATGTTGCAGTGAGTGCCATTGCTGAGCTTTTGCTGGAGGCAAGCAGTGAGATTTTTCTCTGAATTAATTTCAGTCAACAAATTAAAGGACAGTCTATTATGGGAATTAACTCTCTAATTTAGCCTTGTTTGTCTTTTAGGTTGTTGCTAACTTATTGATGTTCAGCTTAAAGTGTCTACGAGTTAATCAGTCTGGCTGACTGGGCAGAGTGTCAATTTAAAATTGTGGGCTGAATTTGGTTTTTGTAGTTAGTTGTGGGAACGTACATCTCTCTTTTTCCCAAATCTGCAAAAAACTGCAGCCAGTTACAAGAGAAATATAGCTCTAGACTAGAGATGGACCGATCCGATATTACATATCGGTATCGGTCCGATACTGACCTAAATTACTGGATCGGATATCGGAGAAAAATAAAAAATGTAATCCGATCCATTAAATATCACGAAAGCACCTCACAAAACTTGCAACACGCTGTAACTCACCTCAGAACGTTAGCACGTCGGAGCAGTATGCATCACGTGATAGAGCGGCTGTGGCATGCGGGACCTGTCGGTGGTCTGGATAGCATGTGGAGCTTTGCTAGCAACCCGGCATTTCATCTCCGACAAAGTTATCCCCCAGAGAAGTAAAGCAAGTGTGTAAGTCCATCTCTGAATGTTTGTAAAGCATTCCTGCGTTAAGCTTACCAAACGATATATGGAGCGACTGCCTCTTCTGGCTGCTACTTCAATCATGAAACTGCTTAATGATCAGCTGATCGGCTTTTCTGTCGCGATTCCGTCTCTCTGGTTTGTTTTTGGCCCACTTTGCACCAGAAAGAGGAAACCAGCGGCTGAACAACAGCAGCACGTTTAAGCTTGATCAGCTGTTGTTAGAATTTATTTAATATTACTTTCTACTCGAGGATCTTTTTCTATGTAGCTGACGGCTGGTAACTGTGCAGGGGCGGATCTAGCAAAGTTTAGCCAGGGGGGCCGATAGGGCATTAACAGGGAAAAGGAGGCACAAAGACATACTTTTCTTTCTTATTCTCATTTAAAATGTCTAGCTTTTAATAAATAATTATCCGAATCTTACACCCAAAGTTTTAATTTGATGTAAAATGAATAGAAGTCAATTACTGTATATAGTGACTATTAAGTCTAATATATATACCCTAGTAAGCTATAGTACTTTTTCCTTTGGGAAGGTACCATCTGTGCAGTCTGCAATTTTGTTGAAGAAAGATGTTGAATCTATTTAATATTTCTTGAAAAATAATTGATTTCTGTGCATTTTTTTTTTCACACTGCATCAAATTAAGGTTGATTACGTTGATTAAGCATCATAAGGTGAAGCGTGAGGGGTGGTTCCCTATTTTTTATTTATTTATTTTTGTTGTTGCTGGGAGTTGGAACCCTATTAGTTAGGTTGCTTAATATTTACGCTAAGTACTCTTTAAAATACCAGAATAGGGAGGGTGGTGCAGGTTTAAGTTTATTAGATTGATCAGTATTGCTGAACTATGAAATATTTTTTTTTTTGCATACAGGTATAACAGAATAGCTTTAGTGTAGTTGTTGTTTTAAACTTGAGTATGAACTTATACAAAATGCAGCAAGATATTTAAAAAAAACAGTTTTGTTGATTAAAAAACATTATATCGGATTCATATCGGTATCGGCAGATATCCAAATTTGTGATATCGGTATCGGACATAAAAAAGTGGTATCGTGCCATCTCTACTCTAGACAATAAGTCCTCATGGCTAAACCTTACCACAGCTTTTTATAATCTATATCCACACATATCCTGTTTACATTACCACAAAATATATTCCTGCTAAGATATATGGCATCACGAGATTCATGACATCGCCTGTTTCCTGCTTCAAACTACCATCATTACCATTTTAAACAAACGGCAACCTCCTATGCAGAAAAAAAAATACATTTCTAAAAAAACCCTTCAGGCTGGCTCCATATTAACTGTAAGATAAGATAAGATAAGATAAGATAAGATAAGATAACCTTTATTAGTCCCACACGTGGGAAATTTGTTTTGTCACAGCAGGAAGTGGACAGTGCAAAAGTTATGAGGCAAAAATTAGAATACAATAAGAATAAATACAGTACACAACTGTACAGAATAGAATAAAATAAAATACTATATACAGTAGAATAAAATAAAATAAATATACAATAAGATAAAAATAGAATACAAATACAAATACTATATACAACTGAGTAAAAATACAACGATGACAGAAAGGATTATTGCACTTAGTATTATTGCATATGTATGGATGTGTGTGCTTGATCAGTTAAAGTCTTTGTTGTGGAGTCTGACAGCAGTGGGGAGGAAAGACCTGCGAAATCTCTCCGTTCCACACCGTGGGTGCCGCAGTCTCCCACTGAAGGAGCTGCTCAGTGCTGTCACAGTCTGCTGCATGGGGTGGGAGATGTTGTCCATCAGGGATGACAGCTTAGCCGCCGTTCTCCTGTCACTCACCACCTCCACTGGGTCCAGAGGGCATCCTAGAACAGAGCTGGCCCTTCGGATCACCCTGTTCAGTCTCTTCCTGTCCCCAGCAGAGATGCTGCCGCCCCAGCAGACCACACCATAAAAGATAGCAGAAGCCACAACAGAGTCATAGAATTTCTTCTGGAGTGGGCCCTCCACTCCAAACGACCTGAGTCTCCGCAGCAGGTACAGCCTGCTCTGCCCTTTCCTGTAGAGGGCGTCTGAGTTATGAGTCCAGTCCAGTCTATTGTTCAGATGAACACCAAGGTACCTGTAGCTGTCCACAGCCTCAATGTCCATACCTTGGATGTTCAGTGGTTGCAGTGGAGAATGCTTGTGCCTGCGGAAGTCTACCACCAGTTCCTTGGTTTTACTGGCGTTGATCTGGAGGTAGTTCTGCTGGCACCAGTCCACAAAGTCTTGGGTCAGACCTCTGTACTCCTTGTCGTCCCCATCAGTGATGAGGCCGACTATTGCAGAGTCATCAGAGAACTTCTGCAGGAAGCACTGGGTGGAATTGTGGGAGAAGTCTGCAGTGTAGATGGTGAAGAGGAACGGAGCCAGAACCGTTCCCTGTGGGGCCCCCGTACTGCAGACGACCCTGTCCGACACACAGCCCTGAGTCCTCACATACTGTGGTCGGTCGGTGAGGTAGTCCAGGATCCAGGTAGTGAGGTGATGGTCCACTCCAGAGTTCACCAGCTTGTCCTTTAGAACCGAGGGAAGAATGGTGTTGAAGGCACTAGAGAAATCAAAGAACATGATTCTCACAGTGCTTCCAGCGGTCTCCAGGTGAGCGAGGGAACGATGTAGGAGGTGAATGACGGCATCATCCGCTCCAATGCCAGGCTGGTAGGCAAACTGAAGTGGGTCCAGTGATGAGCTTATTAGGCGCCGAAGCTGAGCCAGGACCAACCGCTCCAGGGTCTTCATCAGGTGGGATGTCAGAGCCACCGGCCTGTAGCTGTTGAGGTCCTTGGGGCGTGAAGTCTTTGGCACTGGTACAACACAGGAGGTTTTCCAGAGCTGTGGGACTCTTCCCAACCTCAGGCTCAGGTTGAAGAGGTGCTCCATCACCCCACACAGTTGGTCCGCGCAGGACCTGACGACCCTCGAGCTGATGCCATCTGGACCCGCTGCCTTCTTGCCATTAATCCTCCTCAGTTCCCTCCTAACCTGGGTGGTTGAGAGAGACAGGCTGGAGCCTTGTGTTGAGTGTGTATTGGATGCTGTTGTTGGGGGTGGGGGGGAGTGAGCAGGGTGAATAGAGGAGGTGTGAAGTGTCTGAGGTGGAACAGCAGCAGTGGGGGTGGGTGAGTCTGCAGCCGATGTTGCAGACTGCCTCATGGCTGAGTCAAATCTGTTGAAGAAATGATTCAGTTCATTTGCCCATCTCACATCCCTCCCAGGCAGAGAGTTCTGCTGTTTGTGGCCCGAGATGGTTCTGAGGCCTCTCCAGTAGGGATGAAATTAACGTGTTTACTGTCTGCCAAATAAAACAGCTTTTAATCTCTATACTTGGCTAATTTACAGGAAGCAGGGTTGGTTTTTTATTTGGCTGCTCCCTGTAGAGTTCCATCTCACTGGGGATACTGGAGATGTCACACTTTTCCATCTTTACCTGTTTTAAATTTCTAAAACAGATTAAAGAAAGACACAGCAGCAGAAACGTGTAGTTAAAGGGAACTTTGTCCTGGAAACATCCGGAAAGACTGTAGAGTAACTGAATTATTAGAAAAATAAACAGAGAAATATTTGCTACAGTCTAATGGGAAGCATCCCTCTCCCGTCTTTAGGGAAAGGGGTAACATAGTGTTAAGTCATAGGAAGCTTAGATTTATGTTGACTGAAAGCTCAGACTTAAAGCTCTGTAACAATAACACGTGCTTGTGTCATGACACTGAATTCAGGGGTAACGATGTACTTGTGACTTGTAAGGCGTAAACTTTGTTTTTCCTTCCGACCTCAAATTAACAACTATCTGTGTATTTGTTTATTATTCTGGGGGATTCTCCTTTGCTCAGATTACGTGACTTAAAGCAGTTTTAGGACTGCACACTGTGTGGGATTCCACATGGACCTTTGGCAGCCGCTGTGAATTAATGGGGCTTACATGGTGCATGTCCTAGAATTAATTCCCCCTGTTGGCCAGCTCTGCCAGAACACCTCCATGGGGATGCTAGCATCAGGAGACGTGACGTGCCGTCTAACAGCCTCTTTGCTTTATTAATGGATGAAAACTCCACCTTGTCAGAGCCGCTGGGTTTCTGTGGCACACAAACCTTTCATCCCACCTCACACTCTGAGCAGGGCAGAGGACTGGCACATCAGACCACTCGTCTAACCACCCCACCCCATCGTTGCCATCCAACCAGCCTGATTTTATCCACATAGTCCACAACTTTGCCTCAGGTCTATTTAGGTCATTTGCCTAATGCTGTTTCACATGGAGTGAATCAAAGGCTTCTCTGCTCTCCAAAACTACAGAGTGAGGCTAAGGATAATATCGGAGCTGTTTCACATGAATAACACCGTAATACAAAAGCTAATGAAAGTGGAAACCATTCATTTCACTATGGCTAATGGGACTTATATTCATCCATTTTGTTAATTGATTGTCCAGTTCAGGCTTATACGGGTGGGATGGGGAGTGGGAAGGCTGGAGCCGAGGCACAGTCCATCCTTGACAGCTTGTCAGGGCTAACTCAGAGACAGAGTCACGCTCACA
The DNA here is from genome assembly GCF_965226115.1 of Aulonocara stuartgranti. Lineage (NCBI taxonomy): Eukaryota > Metazoa > Chordata > Actinopteri > Cichliformes > Cichlidae > Aulonocara > Aulonocara stuartgranti. The sequence continues at coordinate 31,851,846 of NC_138948.1, forward strand.
TTCACACCTAGGACTTATTTAAAACCAACAGGTAACCTAGCATGCATGTCTTTGCACTGTGGGAAGAAGTTGGAGTACCTCAGAGAATCCACTCAGGCACAGGGAAATAAGCGAACTCCACACAGAAAGGCCCCAGTCAGGAGTAGAACCCAGGACCTGCTTGCTGCGAGGCGTTAGAGCTAAACACTGTATCGATCAGTGGTAACATAATGAGGTCCTTGTATGTGTGAGTAATCTGTTAAATCTGTAATCTGGTGGAGCTGTAAAACTTAATTAGGCCATAATTACATTACACAGAAGTCATCTATTAACTTTATTTTTACCATTTGATGCTGGTTTGATTACATTTATGCACAAACAACTAGGTTTGTTGTTTATGCCTTATACAAAGAAGATCTGTGAGACCAGCCCAAACTGGATTTTGCTTTCTGAGAAACCAGTGTGTTCTACTTTTCTATGTAGCGTGAATGAGCAAGAGCAGCTCAAACACTTTTAGTGTCTGTAAGTCTGTATCTGCTGTTATTGATGCCACTCCATTAGTGGGTACTCTTTGCATGGTTCACCGAGTCAGGTGAGGCTGGGATCTGTGTGCGGGTCGATACAAGGAGAGTCACGTTGTGGTGCAAAACGGGAAACAAAGCCCACAGGCTTCGGGGCTATATGGGCCTTTATTGCTTCAATGAACTAAGGTCAGGAAAGCAAAGAGGAAATTCAATTTTGACTCAGGAAAGGGGACTAATTACACCATGATAGGTGCACTAATGAGAAGTGTGATCTATACTCCTCTATTGAGAGCGCTAAAAGAGTACAACAATCCTGGTGTTTAAACTATCTGATTTGCTGCCGGCACCTAAAGCAGGAATCTCTAATCTAATGTGGGCTTTTATTAGGTGAACTTGGCTTTATGGCCTGTTTTAGTTTCTTTTTTCCCCCCTTGTCTTTCAGTTTTCTTTCTGCCGCTGTTTTGCCTCCTCTGTTTCCAAACTGGAAAATAGCTTGGAAAATCAGGTGCTGAAGCCACTTTCTGTGGCCAATAAGCAAGTAGTGCATAGCAACCATTTAAAAAATCAATGTGGAGATATGTGTTGATATTTTCGAGCACTGACCTTTGCAGTGCTTTGACCTCAAGGCTCTTTAGTGGGATTAATCTTTAGCCACCGCACTGAAGACATCAGCATGGGGAGGTAAATGTTATAGTCCACATTGTTGAATTATGAAGCAGAACTTTACTTGCAGCTTATTTTATGGTGGTTTGTTCAAAAACGCAACAAAAGAACTGTGTCCTTTTTTTCTTTTTGTTTTCCTTCCCTGATTGCAAAGACCTGCTGAGAAAACAACAAAATATATATAAAGCATCAGGGTCCTTTAAGTCTTCACTGGTGATGACTGAGAAGAAATAAAGCCAGTGGAATGAGTTCCTGAGGTAGAGCAGGGCGATATGACCAAAAATACTTATCACGATATACATTTGAAAATTTGCAATAACGATATAATTGACGATATAATTGACACGAGACAAAATACTTCACAACTCCACAACTGTATTAGTGCAAAAAAACAAAACATCAATGATTTTCACTTATTTTTTTTTTTGTTTGTTTATTTTATTTTCACTTACTGAATACAGGACAGACTTGACTGGGGGAAAGAAGGGGAGAAAGAAAGAGGGAAAGAGAAACAGCTGAGAAGAGGGACGGGGGAGAAGGGCAAAAGACAAAAACCAACAGAATGAGCAGAAAAAAAAGATTTTCACTTAAATGAGCAGCTGTTTTTATGTGCATTAAAGTTATATAAAAATTTAACGGTGCAAATGCAAATTCCTTGCTGACAGTTTAACCAAAAGGCATTTCCAGTGGAAATTGGCTGACATATCCTCAGCATAACCATGTAGAATATCCACAACACTTGAAAAGAAGTTATACACACACAATACGGTAATATTATGTTGAAGCACAGTACGTATCACTCGGCCAGGCTCCTGCCTATGATAGCTGTAATGCTCCGACAATCCATCAAGCGGTGCGGGTTCGTAGCTTAGCAAAGTCGTACTAAAACATTTGACAGATTTTCCAGCGCCGTGTATGACATAAAATCGTTTCGAGGTCAGTAAACACAACCAGAATTCATACATAAGGCACACGGGATTATAAGGGGCACTGCCAGTTTTCTTAAAATCAAAGGATTGATTTTAAGTGTGCCGTATTTTCCAAAAAACACTGTAATAACGACGGCCCGCTAGCATGCTCTACCAGAAATAGTGCTTTGTTGTGTATCTGACGGACGAACGCTAAACCAGTTCCACACCACTGAAGTTGCAGCATTTTTACAAACCAATTCTGATTCATCAGTTTCATTCAACAGTCCACTTTCGCCCTTCTCATTCTCCATCGCTGCCATGCTTTTTCTGCCATGTGCATATGAAAACAAGGGCACTGCGCATGTGCATTTTACCCATATTCTATTGCGATATTTCATTTTCTTATCGTTGCCCAACATTATACTGGTATTACCGTGAACGGTATGATATGGCCCAGCCCTATCCTGAGGTCTGTTTCTCAAACAAAGATGGATAAAATGATCCATGACTCACCAACAAAAGGTCTGCCTGTGGAAGTAGTGTAGCGTTCCGTCTTTTAGCAAGAATATAGTGACAGAAAATTGAATCATATTCTTCACCGCAGACATCTGTTTCATAAGGGATTTTAAATCACTTGTTTTTTTGTTTTGTTTTCTGGAGTGTAATATCAGTTTTTAATACTGTGACAAATAATGTTTATCTTTATGTGTTTTGAGATGTTTTTAAGCTTCAGTTAGGTCAGCAGAATGCAGATGGAATCATTTGTACAGCTTCTCTTCCTGCTTATTATTTCACTTGAATTATCTTCATTCTACAAGACAAATTGCTTGTTAATTGCTGCATTTCTGCAACATAGATGGGACTGCACTGTCATCAGTTGGTCAGCTCAGGCTGACACCATAATTATTGTACCATTACATCGTCCTAGAACATCTATCCATCAGTGGCCATTATGTGTGTATGAGTGTGTATTTAGCCTGAATGTATAAGCACACACGTGTTTGCATACAAATAGACTTTTAAGAATGCTAATAGGCTGCAGAAACACATTAGATGTGAAGGTCCTTTTGCTGATGCCTTTGAAATTTAAACAGGTCATTAAAATGGGGCTCTCCTTTTTCATTTGCGCTTTCTTGAAAGATTGAGGTTGGGATTTTTTTTAGCCATTTATGCTAATTTTTTGATAATGGAGAGATAGAAAACTATAGAGTGGTGACACACATAAAAACTAGCATAGAAATGCTTTTATCAATTAAATTGGTTTCGTTGTTAATCAGTTCTTATGTAGTGCTTTTATACTCTAATTTCCCACTCAAAGTATTTTATCCCTCATTCACACACATTTTGTTCTTCTTTTAAGTGTTTTCTGTCTAACATTCTCACGGTTCAGTAACCTGCATAAAGATAGTTTGGCATGCAGCCTGGGGCAGCCAGGGATCAAACCACCAACCTTCTGATTAGCAGATGACCTTTTCTACCTCCTGTGCCACAGCCAACCTTCAGTCGTTTCTCTGTATGGAAAGGGAGCATGCAATAAGATTTATATCATCTCTATGCAAAAGAAACATGAATCAGATACTTTTTTAATGGCAAGTTCTTTTTGGATGATACTGAATGGAAACATTTTAACTCTGAGGCTACTAATAAATAAAGAGAATAAAACTTCTCCGTAAGGTCAAATTAACACTATTTCAGAGACCCAATGACAATGCAGGTGCTTCTTTTAGTCAACACAACCAGTGCTGTGTTGGCAGCTGGCAGTGAGGAGCTGTCCAAGGACAACTTTACAGGGAGCAACAGATTGAAGCCCACAGGTTACAATAAGAGTAAGTAATGGATAATAAAGGATAATCAGCCTCTCTGACTGATTTCCACACAATAACCTAATGCTGTATCTGGTAACTGTAAATCCATTGCTTCAAACTGAGACTTAATCATCTCTGCTTTATCCAGTGTGACCTACAAGTCTTTTGATAGTACGAGCAGAAGTGAGAAGAGTGACAGCTCTGTGAGCTAGGACTTGGAAACCATTGTGCTTTGAGCTACATAAATATCATGAGACATCTGTAAAACATAAACATTTGAAGGCGATGGGGGAGTTGTTGAGTGTTTGTACGCTAGCAAAGCAACCAAACACATTTAAGTTGTCATTTGGCACGCAGGTGTTTTGCATAATGTGTAATGCAGGCTACAACATGCAGTATGTAGTTAAGACCTCTACAAGGAGGCTGTATTATTATTGTTATTTATTATTATAATTGTTACTGAGGCAGCCTCTAAGGGATGGTGTACTGTTACACAACAACAACATGCGAACAAGTGTGACATTATGATTAAATTATAAACATAATTAAATATAAACATAATTAAAAACTGCTCACATATTTACTTTGTCACCTTTTAAACTTTGTTATGCTAAAACATTAAATACAACTTTAACTTCAAACACAGGTGCAGCCTTACAGGTTCAAAGTTGGGTGTGGACACCCAACTTTGTGACAAATAACATAGTTGCATCTACCAAAAATTTCCAATGAGTCCAAATCTCAGAGCTGCAAAGTTTTCTGAAAATCTTGTGAACATTATAACTCAAGAAGGATGTCGGCTGGGATTTTCAAATTGATATCATAAGTGTATCTATTAGAGAAGGGCGAATCGCTCAAAACAGTGATCGTATCGGTACCCACACTAGTGTTGGTATCACATTGGTACTAGTCCGGTTGGATTGATACTTTTTTGTTGCTATCCTCTAACTTCAGTACGTAGCCTGGCCTGCTGAAATGTATTAAATTAATTGGGGCTTTTTTGGATATTGAAAAATATGACTCACACATGAACTATGAAAAATGTTTGAAACCTTTTGTGCATGTGTCCAAAAACAGAAAACTGCTCTCACCTACATAAGAGACCTTTAAAGGTTAAAAGTATCCACATTAGTATTGGTATTGATATTGGCAGTAGAGGCCCTCAAAATTTTCAGTAGCACATAGCACTGCTATTTATTAAAAGTTAGAATCTCAGTGACCTCTGCTTCAAGGTAGAAGGTAACCCTAACCCCAAGGTCAAGTTTAGAGGTCATTTTTCTGAAAATCTTGTGACTGCACTAACTAACAACAAGGAAGTCAACTAGGATTTTCAAATTTAAACCAGGAGTACAACTACTAGGAGCCTGAAGGGCAACACTAGTTACCTGCTATTTTTTAAATATTTAATAATTTCCATAAAAATGTCTATTAAACCTTCAGTTAAATAAAAAAAAAAAATCAAAAAGAAAATCTGTTTGCATATATGGATTTTACTTTGTGTCACTTATGCTACATTTGAAATTTGTTGCTTCCGGTTTAACTAAGACAAACAAAAGCATATAAGAAGGTTATAGTGTTAAAAAAAAATCACATTGAAATGTAGAGCATGTGGATGGCTGTGTGGTAACAAATTGTGGACCCAGATGCTGGATGCAACACACTGATGTACATGAACATCAAAGATTTAATACTGATAAAAGGTAAAAGGAAACAAAAAGCACAAACAATAATTTGCTGAACAGGAACAAGGTGACTGAAGGCTGAAACAGAAGGCTGAACATTTGCACACTATGAGGGAGGACACGACTAAAAACAGAGGGAGAAGTGAACAATATATACCCAGAAAGGCAGAGTGGACACACCTGGGAACATAGCTAAACAAAATCTAACAGTGGAAGCAAAATTGAAAATGACATACAAAATAAAACAGGAAGTGACTAACACAGAGACCAGGCCAAGAACATACAAAGTTGACAGAACACAGGGAGCCCAGGGAGGCTATAATGAGACATAATACATGACCAAGGAAATTAACAATTTAGTAATATTAACAAAAACAGACTAAAAGAAAGGAAACCAAAGACTACAAAAAAGTTAAAATACTGTGAGGTCTCAAAAACTCATGTATCAAATAAGTTGCACTTGGCATTGGAAGGTTAAGCCACATTTTTTTAAACTCTTCAGTCAAACTATAATAAACAGCCTGGTGTTGTGTTATACTGTTGTTCTGTTGTTATATTATTGTCTGTTTTTTAATGTTTGTGCCAGTCAGTGCTTATCATGGAATTTCACATAAACTCCATGGCCTAATAATTATAAAAGTATGAAAACTGCATGTTATTTTTGAATGACTTGCCACCCATTGATTATAAACCGCAGCAGTCTGACGACAAAGAATTCTTCTGGTTGGCACTGACAGGTCTATCCACAGTCTCTCTTTAGTGTGCTCTCAGTCGATGCAATAGGCTAGCCTGGGGAGCAATCAGCCCCTTGAGGCTCAATCCAGCCTGTCACCAATCACCATCAGCACCTGCATGATACTTCCCCCCTTCCCTTCTATTCAGTCAGTTTCAAAGAAGTAAAACGTGTGCATACAAATGATCACATCTTCAAAGCATAAAAGAGCTATCACTAATAAGCCTTGACACTTTTCCTTATTGCAATTCAGATAGCATATTTACCCGGTGTGTTCAAACGAAAGAACGTTCCAGCTGGTAGCATTTGTTTTCTGTACAGTGTACGCAGGCTGGTAAAGCTATCTCTGCAGGGAAATAAACTTCTGCTTATTTAGACACAAAAACAAAATGGCCTTTGAGACAAACTTGGGAAACATCAGTCACCCGAGATAGTGTACCCATTTGAAATTCTGCCTCCATCTAAATTAGCATTTCAGGAAGGAACAGACTTTATTCCATTTGACAGGCTAGTTATACAATATGGGATCAACAAGAAAATATTTTTAGAATATCAACAAATTAAATCCATAGTAAAAAAGAAATTTAACCTCAGTCAAGTTGAATTGCAAACACCACCAAGCGCGGTACATTTTCTTACTCTTAAATCCCCCAAATTATTGTCTAAAATATACAGAACACTTTCTAAAATAGATGAATCAATATCCCTTCCTATTGCAAAGTGGGAAGCAGATTTATCAGTCGGCTTAGACCAAAACTTCTGGTCTCAGATATGCTTAAAAACCTTTAAATTGATTAGAAATCCCAGTCTGCAATTAATACAGCACAAAATACTACATAGAGTGCACTATACAGGTCATCGGATGTTCCAGATGGGCTTTACATCTTCCAACAACTGCTCACACTGTCAAGGCAATACACCAGACAATTACATCCACGCTCTTTGGTTCTGTCCACTAGTGCAGAAGTTTTGGCGCGAGATATGTGAAGACTTATCAAAGTGTCTGTAATTCCAACCTCCCCTTTAGTGTGCTTGTTGGGCAAATTGGATGATGTCACTACAGAAACTAATACAGTCCACATGGTTTTTACTGCCCTATGCATCGCCAAGAAAACGGTCCTCATGAACTGGAAAAATAAAAATAATCTTAATTCTAGCCAATATAGAAACCATCTAATAGATCACATTAGTCTCGAGACAGCCTCTGCCACCACATTAGATCAATCCCTCTGGGCTCCTTTGATCGGCTCCATCACCTAGCGGGGGTGGGGGATCGTGGTTTGGTCCCGCCTTCGCCATTGTGGTTGATGTGGAGGTAGGGACAGGCTTAGGGTGTCTGGAGAATCCCTAGGGACGTTATCCCTGGAGGGCTTAACCCAGGGGTTGTGGTCATAACCTGGTTAGTGGCTCTGGTCGCTCTTAGAGGGTGTTCTCCTTGTGGCTGCGTGCAGCAGGGCTGGGGGAGGGTCTGTGCTGGCGGACGTAGGTTACTGGCCTGGTAGCCTGGCTGCCCCTGAGTGGATCCGGGCAGGCGTGGGGGCTTGGGATTTGGGGGTGCTCTGTGCTAGGGCTCTGGCTGGGCCTTGGGGGCTTCGGTCCTCCTTGGTGTGTTGCAGAGGTTGTGGGCGGGTGGGTGCACGGGGGCTCAGCCCTGGCGCAGGGGGCCTCTGGTTCATCAGCCTAACTGGGGGGCTCTTCAACTAGCAGGGAGTTTGTTCCATCCTTGCAGGAGTCCACTCTGCAGGTGGGGGAGAGTCATAGGAGAGGATGAGAATAAACTTAACCTGGGTGTCTACTGTCTTGTGCTGTCTGGGAGATGATTGAATGTTAGGGTGGGTACAGTTTCCTCTGCGGTGGGGTCGGGTGGGCTGCCCCGGGTCCTGTGGGGCTGGGCGGTCCTGATGCCGTAGGCCCCGGTCTGGATGGGCCTGGGCTCCCTTGCCTTGGTGGGTGCCAGGCAAGGGAGTGATCCAGGAGATTTTTTTTTCTCTTCTTTCTCTTTTTAAGCGCCTTTTCTCACTGTCCCTCTTCCCTTCTGTTTTTCTTTTCCTTCATCTTTCTCTCTCCCTTTCCTATCCCTCAGTCATGTCTGTCCCATCTATAACAACTGAAATTAAAATAAATAATAAAAATAAATAAATAAATAAATAAATTAGCATTTCAGGGCCGAAAACACACACACAAAAGTCTATTTTCCTGCACTGTTCCAGTTATCAGCCGTGTTGGGGCTGTTTATTCAATAAGTCATAATTACTCTTTTCTAATGTAGTGTTATACTTAATATATTCACACATGCAGTTACACAGCACTTTGTAATCAGGAAAGCGGGGTTGTTCATGTCCAAGTCATGACTGGTGACCCCAACCCTACTCTTAACTCTGAGCCTATACTTTTTTTTTTGTTGTTTTGTTTTGTTAGTTAGTTAGTTAGTTAGTTAGTTTTTCTCTTCTTTTCTTTTCTTTTTCGTTGTTTTGTTTTTTTGGGGGGGTAGATGATAATTCATCAGAATTATCATTGTTTTGGTTTTTGATTTAAAAAGCATAATAACATATCCTGATTAGCTGTTTAATGATGGAAAGCATTAGCTGCTTGATGCACGGCATGGCGTAGGGTGAACTAAAGACAAAGGATTAGGTTTTGGTTCAAAATAGTATCTGACTGCAGGACCAAGCAGACAGAAATCAGAACCAAGCAGCCAGCAGTATCAGACTGTAAACACTAGAGAGGCGGAAGCTAGAAACAGAGAGGCGCATCAGCTGAAAAAAGCCCACAAGTAATTAAAAAAAATAAAACAGAAAACAAATTTCATAGAGAAACAAAACACATTCAGTAACACTAAGACAGGAAAGCAGCGAGGAAAAAACACTTTAAAACACGAAAGAGAAACAAAAGAGGAGTCAAGGACAGGGCAGGAATCTTGACACAAGATACAAAAGCTCTTTCCACTTTACTGTCACATTCTTATCCTTTGAAAATGTGAACTCAAAGTAATTTGCATACCCTTATCTCTCAAAGTTGCATACCTTTACGCTGCTAGGTGTGCCCAAACTGACAGCTGTGAGTATAGCTTTCTTTTAAAAACATGCATCCATTCCTCAGTGCTATGAAAAAATTCATAGATTTCAATTCTGTTTCCTAGTTTCTTTATTTTCTTTCTCCACTTTCCTTTGCAAGTTCAAAAATATGAAGCTCCCTCCAATATGCCACAGATAACAAAACTTACTTATCACCATGTTGAATGTGATCTGTCATTGTCTTGTAGTCAGTAAAAAACACCAACAGCCTGCCATCACACGGTGATATTTACTATGCCATATTTATCTTTCTGCTTCATGAACCAAGCAGGACAGCCAAGTGCATTATTAATTTTGGTCTCTGGTGAGGTTTGTCCCAGGAGCTGTTGGGATAATTTGACTGGAAAAATGACTGATTGTGTGTCCTGTGTGTTTCTGAGTGATGATCTTCAGCTATAACAACTTCATCTGATATGAAAAATGAAGAAAGAATGAAAAGAAAACTGTTTTTGTAATGGTCTTGGAGCACCTGTGGTTCGGAGTGCATTGTGTCCTGAAGCACAAAATAGCCGGGACCAAGGCAGGGGGGGATTTTTCACTGCCCATATTTTCCCTGCACTCATCTCCCGTGTAATGGCTCTGCGATTTACAACAGCGCACGATGGGAAGCTCTGAAAGGGACCGGGCCTTTTTACACCTCACACCTATTAGCTGCTCAGTAGAGGGATTTTTCAAAACCACTTTATGTGCACGTAGCAGGCGGATATGGATGAAAAGAGCAGCTTCCAGGACTGGCAGTCATCATGAGCTGGGAAGGACAAAGGCGAAAGAGAGCAATACCACAGAAAGTGCTCGTCAAGGTTTTTATTATTCAGCCTCATTTCTCCCGATCATCAAGCCCCTAATTAATTCCCCTGTGCACAGGGAGATAACACAGGGATGCAGTTGGCTACAGAGGAGCAATTGTCAACCTCCAAGTGGGGCAAGTGCCTGTCAGATCACCTGTTTTTGTTTTGTTTTTTTGCTTCTCTCTTAGGCTGATAGTCCCCCAGGGGCCTGCTGTTAGATGAGATGCAAACCCTCATTAATTTAATTCCCTGTCATTCACTGGAGTGTAATCAAGTATTCACTTTGTTCCTTGTTGTTTGTTATTGAAAACCATCTATCACTGTTGAAGAAGGCCAGACTCCGTGTGGTGGATGGGAGCCAGTTCAAATGATGAAGAAAACAATGTCTCCTGTAATAAAACCTCTCTGAAACAGTAGTTCTGCCTAACAGGATAATGTATGATTAGTGCTGTTAACAAGGTTCTCAAGCCTCTCTTTGCTCTGAGCTTTGTTTGTGGTCAGCGTCAGCATTATGGACAGGGCTCTGTGCTCCAGATCTGCCCACTAAAAGTCGCTGTGCCCCCAAAGTTAAATTCTCCTGGTACATTTTGAATATAAGTTACACTCATTTCATATAATTTTGGTAATGAAAATCATAAACACCCATATCTGTGATAACAGTGCAAACACAATTTAATGTTTTGTTAGCAGAAGTTTCTGCAGAAATCATGGTAACTGATTTATAAATGTGTTGAGGATTTTGTCTCCTCACAGTCAGCTGCCCTTGTTTTCATTGATCCACCAGTCAACTTTGGTCCAGATCAAATAATTTCCACAGTTGTTGGGTGAAGATCAAGTAAGTGGCATGTGTGGTCATGACAGGAGAAATGGTGCTCACTTTTTATGGGACATTCCTAACCCGCAGCAGCAGTTTAGCCCATAAATTTTGTCAAGATATCAGCGGTTCATAGAGTTGGATCCAAGTGATTTTGACAGTCTAATCTGTCCACCGCTTCTGCCGTGACGTTCACATTTGCGGCTGATTGTAAGCAATCCTTGAATAACGTCTATAATTATAGTCAAATGGCAGCAGCACAGTGGTCAAGGAACCGAGCAAAGGAATGAGGCGAGATGATTTAAAGGACTTTGAATGTGACACGGTAGTTGGTGTCAGACTGAGCATTTCAGAAACTGCTGATCAGCTGGGATTTTGCTGCATATCCATCTCTAGGGTTTACAAAGGATGGGACAACAAAGATGACACGAGGTCAGAGAATAATGACCAGACTGTTTTGAGCTGATAGGAGGGCAAGAGTAACTAAACTTTGATGCTAGAATTCACACAGGATAACCATAAGTGGACATTCGATGACTTGAAAAAAAAAACATTATCTGTACTGATGAATCTCAGTTTCTGCTGTGACATTTCGAACGTTGGGTCAGAATTTGTCATAAGGACCAGGAAAGCATGTATCCATCCTGACGTGTATCATTGGTTCAGTTTGGAGGTGGTGGTGTAATGGTGTGTTTCTTGGCACACTTTAGGCTCCTGTTGTACCAACTGAGCATTGTTTAAATACCACAGCCTACCTCATCCTCTGATGGCTACTTTCAGCAGGGTAACGTGCAAGTCACAAAGCTTAAATAATCTGAAACTGGTTTCTTAAACATGACATGAGTTAACTGTGCTCAAATGGCATCCAGCATCAGTAGATCCCTATCCAAAAAGGCACCTTTGGGATGTGCTGAGTATAGTTACTTTCTATATAATTATTGCACTATCATCAGGATAGAACAGTCAAAATGCGGTTCTACACTTGGTTCTGGTTGTGGTTCTTTAAAATGCTTAATAACCTCACATTTAGTACAGACCCCAAAAATACACAGAATTGAAAAGTAGCTGTGTTTGGGCTCTCAGCCTCCCTTTTTCTTCAGCTGACTTAAACATATTATAAGATGTGCATGCACTATTTCTTTCAAAACTGACATTCCTATCCACAGAGTCCTGATGAAACAATTTATGATTCAAGAAACACGCCTGCTTTTATTATATCTTTATGCTAACACAAAGTCATTACAGTAAAATGCCAGCTGCGGTCACCGTACGTCGAAATATATCAAATTTTGAAGATAATTTATGAATTAGTCCTAAGTTTAGTAGTATGGCAGATGACACCTGCCAGCTATGGTATGGCAGCCAATCTGAACTGCCTGTGGTCTGTTTGTTTCATGCAGAACATTATATTGAGTGCTGAGCTGAATCCACCATGCACTATTTCTATATACCTGTCATTAGGGCATGCAGTGTACTGTGTAAAGGTACACAAAAGGGTTATACATAATCTCCTGTTTGTTCTGTTTGTTTTATGTAGAACAAAACTAGTTCAGTGCTCAATTAACTGTAAATCATGCAGCATTAAGTCCTCCTGTCATTTTGATCAGGCACAGATCATTTTCCCACAGTGAATTATTAGATGTAAACCTCTTGTATTGTGAAATTGCTTGGGACAGGTGATTTCTCCCAGCACAGACCACACTGACAATCGTGACCCGCACAGCCACAGCGAGGGAGGCTGTTTATCATGAAGAGAGAATTAACTTCAAAGGGATTTGAAAATGTCCATGTGGAATGTAGGCTGGAGAATGAATTATGCATGAAAAATGCTTCACTAGAGCAACGTCCTGATACAATTTGTCACACACCACAGGAATACATAAGTTGCAGAGTTGCCATGTGGGAGGGGTGGATGCAGTCAGGTTGTGCTGTTGCTCTCGGCCATTGAAGGTTGTGAAGCAGTGTAACCTACGCCGACTGTACTGTGAATTACTTAAGAGACCCTTCTCCACCTTAAGAAGTTAGCTGGGGGGCTTTTTATGCAGTAGTAGCGTGAAAAATTTTACTCTTGACTTAAATCTGTGAAAGTATGATTGTGCAGAGCAGCACATTGCTTCGGGCAGTGTTTGAGGCCATGTATCATCCTCAAGCTCCTTAAAGTCTAAGCCACTTCTTCATATTTTCTAGGAATTCTATATAATTCTTGTATAACTTTAGCCCTAATGCACAATCATATTATACAGATCTTTTATTTTTCCCAGGATAAACTGGTGCAGTGATGTCACATGACTGCATCAAAAGTTATATAACCATAAGAACAAAAGAAAAATAAATCAAACTAAACCACACAGAATTTGATTCTTATCATTCAGTGAAAGGTAATGAACAAGTTTTTTGGCCTGGATAATTGTTTTCCCAAGTCTTGGCAATCCTGTGGAATACAGAGGGTGGACTGGCTCACCCTGCCTACAGCACAACTAGATTGCCAGCTCTTCCTAGAAGGCTTCCTCTTGCTTCTTTGAATTTATTTTCCACATGTTTTATGACACAGTCCAGCTAATTTAAAAGCCAGTCATCGGTCTGCAGAAGAAGGGTTTTTACATACAAGACTGCTGACTGAATCTGTTGATGAGAAAATTTCTTTGCAGTCATTTGAAGCATACATCTCGTATAAGTGCTCAGCAGTGATGTGTGAAATATGAGGCTGTGCTGGAGAGAAATGCATCAAATTGCAGATACTTTCACATGCTAATTAAGTGGTCAATAGGTAGCCACAGCACTCACTGTGCTAAGGGTGCTTCAGGAGCTCTGCACTTGACTCTGAGTAGAGACCCCAGTTAGATCAGATGCAAATACCAAACCTGAGAGAACCTGTGACAGAATCAGAACATTTGTAATATTGCAACCTCGGATCAAGTCAGACCAGCTCACAGCTGTATCTGTAAAAGCCAGAGAAGATTAAATCTGCTACATGTTCGACAGAATGATAACCAAAATGCAGAACACTGCAGCAGGATTACTGAACAAAATTCAAGTTTTAATACATGACTTAATGAAGGCAGATAATCTAGAAAAATTAAAAGCAATACAGGTGAAAACAGTCAAGGAATTAGAAGTTGGCAAAAAAGGACATGATGTAAAAAAAACCAAAAACATAAAATAGAACCAAATACCAGAAAAAGAAGAAAACAGGAAGTGACTACAAGTGAGACGCGAAGCACGCAGAGGCAAGAATTATGCAGATTTGGAGTCACATAGTCAAGATTACTAAGGAAGGTTCCTAACTGAGCTAAGTGAAGCATCTGCAGCAGTCATAATAAAAGCTATTCAAATTCTCTTAATACTAAGGAACGATTTAATTGCACCTTATAGGTCATGTGCTTCCTTTTCTTTAAACCTTCAACCTTGGTAAGGAAGTGATATGTTATATATAGTAATACATACAGTAAGAACATGTAAAGCATCTAAGACCAAGGAGTCTTTAAGTGCAGTTAGATTCCGCTGTTCTTTTTTTCTTGCTTCTTATTCATTTTCCATGGCACCTCATGATATTTCACATCAGTGTGAAGGAAAGCTGATTAGGAAAGGTTTGTGTGTGGACTAGTTGGCTAGAAACAAAACTAGCATGAAAATGGTGAGCACAATACTATTTGCTTGTGTGTGCATGTTTATGTAAGCTTAGTGTCATACCATGTATGGTAGCAATACACACATACTAGAAAATAAGCTGTTACCAGCTGTTACCGTAGAAATATAACACCAACCATGAACAAAACAAGTTCCTTCCAAAGGTCCACACAAAGATAATCCATAAACAGTTCTGGCCTGGAAAGATTGTGACAACAAAAATGTTAAATTATGCACAGGAACAGGATGGTGGCTGAATTTGATATTCTGTAACTGCTGGATGTGAACAGGGACAAACATAATGACTGCTATAGAAATCAAACCTCTGTGCACCAGTTTGCCTCACTTACTACCTGCTATGTTGGCCACACAAATGAGAAAACAAATGGTGTAAACAAAAAAAAAAAACAGTAAGCAGTGAGACTGCTCACCGTTGCTGTGTTTGGGTGGCTGTGACTCAGGTCTTAGAGCAGATTTTCTACCAATTGAAGGTCAAGCGTTCAATCCTGGCCTCTCCTCTCCTTCATTGAATATTCTCAGGTAGGATGCTGGACCCTGAGTTGCCCATGACACAGCTGTGCGTGTGAATGTTAATTAAAGTGCTTAGGCATAGATAAAAGCACAGCATGGATACGTGTTACTGTGTGAAGTTTAGGGAGCACTTTGAGTCCTCGCATAGAGTAAAAAGGCACTGAACATACAGCAGTCCATTTACCCGTTAACTGAATTAAACAAACACAAATCTGTTTAAAACTATTTTTTTCTGCTGTATCAGATCAAATGTAACATGACTTAATGTAAGAAGAAATAATTTAGAATGCTTTGAAAGAGAACACTGACTTTGAATGACATAATTTTGTTTTTTGTCTTGGGATCGTTGAAGAAAGGGAGATTCTACCTAATACTGAATCTAATTAACATGGGGTTGTAAAGCATTTGACTCAGTATAGACTTATACATATGAAACCCTCAGATATATAAAGCACCATAGTGCTGAGAAACAATTCTGTTGTCAGAATAAAAAAAGAAAGATCCCTCTGCCCTCCATTCCCCCTCCCTTCTTTCATTGGTCTTAAGGTGTCTTCAGTTCTGTTTGTTTCCTTTTTCCCCATTTTTGGCTTCCTGCCTGTTTCTTTCTCTCTCTTTCACTTTGGAGATGCTCTTATATTCCACTATGCCTTTTCATTTTAATATCACACCATCCCACTCTGCATTTCCATGATAATGAGTGGAGAGACAGAAATATCTCCCCATGTTTGACTCACATTGTGAAAATTATTCAGCGTTAAAATAAGGTTCCCTAGTGTGCTAATTCTTTCATTAATGTGTGAAAATTTATATTTTTACATAAAATGTGATACTTTTCTTTTAGCCACATACACACAATTTTTCATAAAGGGTAGATTTACATGGCTGCCAATAACAGTCAAATACGTGAATGCAAATTAGCCTGTTTATTTTTGGATTTCCATGGAGATTTAATGATGGGTTAAGGCGCAAGTGTTTTTTTTATCACATACGCTGGAGACCTACCTGAAACCAAGCAGAGTAATGAAATGTGTGACATTCAGCGATGGAAATGTGGCATAAAAATTGTGATTGGCCCTTAGAATTTAAAAAGCATTAGCTCACTTCATCAGGGTAAATTTACCATGAACTCAGGAGTTAATTCAAATGATTTCGGGGGAATTGCATATCCCGATGGCTTTGTCTTGAGCACAGCGATTCTTTATAATTAGTAATTACAGGAGTGTCAGGACAATAAACAACCAGAATCTCCAAAAGTTGATTCTGTTCATCTGGACGTAGCATTTTGTGGGAGAAACGTTTCGTCACTCATCCAAGTGACTTCTTCAGTCTCAGCTGCCTGCAGGTTTCCCCAACCTTATAAACAGTACATTTGCATAATGTACGAACCCAGCCCACTGAAGGAACAATGGGCTGGGAGGTCAGTTCCTTAATCTTAATTATGCAAATTCTCATGACCATTGATCAACAACCACTGACCAAAACCCACTGATCAAAGCCCACTGATCAATGGCCATGAGTCCCATTCACAGACAGTTGGGGAATGGCTGCAATCACAGCATTGTAAGATGGCGAAAGATGTACCCTAAGGCCCCCTCCTCGATTCAGAGATGGTCTTTCCCATTTCACGTAAATGGCCTCCTTGACTCCGCGCTCAAACCAGCGTTCCTCCCTGTCCAGGATGTGTACATCCTCATCATTGAAAGAGTGTCCACTGGCCTGTAGGTGTGAATAGACTGCAGAGTCCTGGCCTGACGAGGTAGCTCTTCTGTGTTGGGCCATCCGCTTCGCCAAAGGTTGTTTGGTTTCCCCGGTGTATAAATCCTGGCAATCCGGACAGCATACACTACGTTACTCTGTTTGTGTCGGGGGACCCGATCCTTGGGGTGGACCAATTTTTGGCGCAGCGTGTTTTGGGGTTTAAAAGCTACAGAGACCCGGTGTTTAGAAAAAATGCGTCTCAACTGCTCCGATACTCCTGACACATATGGAATCACTACAGGTTTTCGCTTGGGCAGCGGTTGTCCTTCTCTCCTGGATCAGCTTTCTTTAGGTGCCTTTCCAGCTTTGACAAAAGTCCAGCTGGGAAAACCACATTTACTCAGGGCCTTCTTGATGTGATGTCCTCCTGCCTCCCTGGCCACTGTGTCAGTGGGGATGGTGTTCGCTCTGTGTTATAGCGTCCTAATGACACCCAGTTTGTGCTCCAGTGGATGATGAGAGTCAAACCTTAAATACTGATCCGTATGCGTAGGTTTATGGTACACGTCAGCTTTTAGATGTCCCCCATTACTGATGGAAATCTCACAGTCTAAGAAGGCTAACCTGCCCCTTTTCATATCCTCCCTGGTGAATTTGATGTGTCGGTCCACCAAGTTAATGTGATCCGTGAATTGTGGTACGTACAGAGATTTCATTTTCACCCAGGGTTCATCCACATATGTGAACCAATGGCTTGGTGGTGTTCCAGGGTAAGATAGCAAGGACCTCCCAGCCCATTGTTCCTTCAGTGGGCTGGTTTCAGTCATTATGCAAATGTACTGTTTATAAGATTGGGGAAACCTGCAATCAGCTGAGACTGAAGAAGTCACTTGGATGAGTGACGAAACGTTTCTCCCACAAAACGCTACGTCCAGATGAACAGAATCAACTTTTGGAGATTTGCTTACCTGATTGATTGAGCATGCATCAAGACGTAAACAACCAGAACTTTTTCTGTAAAATGTACAGACCAAAGTGGGCTGTATGTGGCACATAATGTAAAATGAGCCTGACTTCTCTGCTTAAGAAAGTCAAATAATTCAAAGTGATTGCTTATTTAATCGGCACAACAGTTGTTAGCTATGCAAAAAAAATTTTTTTTAAATCAATCAGCCTTTTAGGATGTTAAACCTCTGCCATTAGAATAGAGGAGTGTTTGTTGCTGAATATGGGCAGATATTCCATCAGAAATGATAAATGTTTATTATGAATCATTCATTTCTATCAGTTTTACATTAGATAGAATCACATGTGCTTTTCTTAAAAAAGCAAGGACATTTCTGAGCAACTGAGTGACCAAACTGTCCTTCTTTTTCTACCCAAATACTTGGTGTACGAGGAAGAGGGTTACAAGATCTGTTTGTTAAGAAAGGTTCAGGGTAGTAAGTCAAAACACTTTCTGTGTCGAGGTATAAGTCTGAAGCATTGGTGCATTCTGCCACGTTGAGCTTACCAGTGAAATAAGCACAACAGTTTGTTTTGTGTAGTTGTTTTTGTCTTTGCAAGACAAACACAGCAGGATGCTCTTTTTGCAGAGCAGACTGTGATTACTCTGCTTAGTTCGACTAAGGACAACATGCAATTCCCATTGCACTGACAGAGAAAAAGCCATTTGATTACGTGCAACAAACAACAGAAGCGATGCTAACTGCCAGTCTGTCATGTTCCTGCTCACAATTGTGCAGTTATTGTGTGTCCCCACTGGGGCAAATTGCACGATGCCTCTGAATTTTTTTCCCCATCTGCTCTATCAAACCATGGGCACACTTGTTTGTGCTGTCTGAGGGACAGGCAGCCTTTGGTGTGTCGTGACTGAGTCTTTATTGTGTTGACCGATTGAACCTGGGAGTACATCAGTCCTGCTAATCGAGGAGACGTCAGGAAAGCAACTCTGTAATGATAAAGCGATAAGATGAGGCCATCTGTTGGTCTGGGTTGCTGGACCAATGCAGAAAAAGCTTGAAGTCACCTATTCAATCACACAACGATTGTGATTACTTGGCAACTTTTTGACACTGGATGTCAAGAGAAAGAAAAACGATTTCATTGAGTGCATGGAACAAAAAGGAGCAGAATGGTAGACAGGACCAGATCTCTACCTTTTCGATTCTGCAAATCAACTTATTGCTGATATATACTTATCTGATTTTTCAATCAACTGCAATAGCTTTAAGAATTTCCTCCAGGGAACCATGCATCATTAGTCTCTAAAACGGTGCTTAAACTAACCACTTGTATAAACTGAGTCCTGAAACTTATCTGCAGCAGATTATACTTTCAAAAGTTCAAAAGGAATGTTCTCCAGATGTCTCACATTGCACAAGTACAGAAACATGGCTGTTGAAATGAATTGCAGGCCAAGTGTGCATCAGTCATTGACGGTAGTTTGAAAGACATGCAGATTTGTGCAAATTTCAGGGACTGAGCCACAGGAAAAATAAGAATATTTTCTGACCTGACACACTGAACTAGAAAGTTAAGAATATTGTAAATCAAGGTCAGCTTTCTTTCAGAAAACCTACATTTCTATACAGTTATTGTATCTCCATTCCAGATTTTTCAAAGGCAAATATTTTAAAAGAAATAATGCTAAATAATTTATTCTTTAAAAACAAACCACCTGGCCTAATCCTTATGAGGATCTATTTTAAATCATGTTTCATGTTATATGTTTACGTTTACAAAGAAATTACATTTCCATTGAAACATAATTTCAGTTCAAAGTATAAAGTCAGGTGTTCCTGCTGCCTGGTCTTAGGTTTGTTTTTCATTATGTATCACTGAGCTTTCTATCAGCTAAAATGTCTCGGTCTGTCTCTGTCAATTAAATCTTTGGCATGCAAACAATAACTCATTCATGCAGAGGTGTTAGATCCCCTTGACTGCCTTTGGCCCTAGGCCTTGACACATGCAGGCCCTCAGGAAACTGGACATACATTTTAGGCCATGCTGTCATGTTTTGAACTGCATTCAATTCATTGAATCAGGGTCTACAAAAAACCTCCAGTCTTATTGAGGATTAGGTGAGTTCACTCCACCCAACCCACTGAAAACTCCTAGAGGACTTTGTGGAGTGGAAGACTGGCAGGTGCATTGGCTAAATTAAAGTGGATGAGTGTACCCCAGTCTCTTGTGGTGAAGAGACAGCTGAGCTTGAAACCAAAGCCATTCATTTGTTTTTACATTCCCTCCCTCAACTATGGTGACAAGCTCTGGATAGTGACTGAAAGAATAAGGTTGCAGTCTTGGTAGTGCAGGCGTCTTGATTCAAACCCAACTATGGCCTTTCTCCACAAAGAACATCAGCGTCTGTTTTGTCCTTTCTTCCTCCTCTCACCCCTAATCGGTCACGGGAGATAGCAGCCCCTCCCTGAGCCTGGTTCTGCGGAACTTTTTTAAAATGATTTTTTTCCTTCCCACTTTCAGCAAGTGCTTGCTCAGAGGAGGTCATCTATGTGGAGAATAGCCTGTGGGTTCATTCCTGATTCAAACTTGACCATGGTTGTAGATAAAGTGCTTCAAATGCATTGAGTAAACAGCTGTATGGCTGTATTTTTTTACTGGTTGATCTATGATCCCACCCTCACCTATGGCCATACATGCATGTAGTGGATGTTCCTCTTCTTCTGTGGGAGCTTGTCTTGGAAAAGCTCCGTAGTTTAGGACAGGTTATAGTCCTCTTCCACATAACAAGTAGCAAGTTGAAGTGGTTGTGATTTGGATGCCTCATGCACACCTCCTAGATTAAGTCTTGTGGATATGTCCTACTGGTAGGAACTGTGACAGGACAAGGGGCAGAAAGATGGATGAATGAAGTGATTATTAACTGGCATAAAAATCAGAAGGCTACAGACACTTTGGTTATTCTTCTGTCATTTCAGCACACCAAGTTTCTGCATGTAGAACGTACTATACAAAACTGCAATGTGACAAGAGATTCATTAACCTTAATTTGATTCACATCTGTTTTCTTTTCTTTACTATTTAATGAGAGACATGATTGACTGCAAATACAAGTTGATTACCAAAACCTTTTTAGAATATTTTTTTTC
Source organism: Aulonocara stuartgranti (assembly GCF_965226115.1). Taxonomy (NCBI): domain Eukaryota; kingdom Metazoa; phylum Chordata; class Actinopteri; order Cichliformes; family Cichlidae; genus Aulonocara; species Aulonocara stuartgranti. The sequence goes on from NC_138948.1 coordinate 31,872,787, forward strand.
TTCAAATCTTTGCTGCATACTGAGCTGTCATATTTTTCATAATACAAAACCGGCAACATTATTTTGAACAATAACTACCATTATGTCTCAGCAGTTGTGCAGTCATCTCTGGCATTTTAAAACTTCACAATATCAAAACAAACAAAAAAAAAACCCAAGAGAAAAAGAGCTGTGTGTGCAGGTTCAACTTTACAATGTGTGAACGGATTAATTTATGTGTTTAATTCTCCCGTTGCCCCCGATGGCCACTCTGGCACTGGTGTCTCTCTATTTCATTTTGAACAGACCGAATTAATGTTTACTTAGAACACTGGAGGGCCACGCCACAAAAACATGAATGAAGTTTTGTATTTGTAATAAAATAGTAAAACAGAAACTACTATACATCCTGGGATGCTCTGAGGATGGCAGCTGAGGTATGGTTGTATGTTGTGCACAGCAGTTTAAATTTAAATATGTGTGTGGAACTACACACTCATATTGTTTTTGTACAGCATGTGCAGGATTGATGGAGATTCAACACGATATATAAAGGAAAACTGAGGCTGAAGGCAACAGAACATGACAAGAAACACAAGCAGCCAGATTCTCTCATCTGTTTGGAGCATTAAAAGATCTAAAAACTTATTAACTGGATAAGAACAAGTTGGTGTTTTTTTCAGCAGTATTAGTTTAAAAAATAGGAAGAAAACAAACAGGTAAAGCCTCTGCATATCAATTTAAATGATAATCTACATCTACATCCAATAATCTACATCCAAATAACACCTTTATTCTTTTCCTGTATTCTTTTTTCTATTTATTCTGTTCTATTTATTTTAAAATTTCAGCTGAAGAGGAGAAAACACAAACAAAATCTTTTTTTTTTTGCCCTGTCAGAATATATAACAAACCAAACCCTGCATGGTTTCCATAAACCAATTATTCATATTTACTCTTTTCAATTCAAAACTTTTGCAAAATTCAACAGGAAGCCTAAAACTTTTGAAAGATTTTTAGTTTGTCTTTTGATATATATATATACACTGGTCACTTTGCTAGGCACGCCATATACCTGCTCATTAACATAAATTTCTAAGTAGCCAACCACATGGCAGAAGCCCAATGCATTTAGACTTCCTGCTGAAATTTGAGCATCAGAATGGGGAACAAAGCTAGTCTTAAATTTCAGAGACTTCCCACACAACCACTTTTCGGCTTTACAGAGAATAATTAAAAAGAAAGAAAGAAAGAAAGAAAATATCCAGTGAGCTCATTTCTCTGGTTGAAAATGTGTTTTTGATAAAAGAGGAGAATGGCTGGACTGGTTTGAAGTGAAAATGTTATGGTGTGGAGATAGGTGCTGGGTGGAACCCACACACACGTGCAGTCAGGGTGAGCTTGAATTGAAAAACTACTAAACTGCATAGCAACAGGGAAATGGGGAGGAGTTTTCTTTTACGGAGAGAAAGATGCCTGATTGGAGGAGACAGAAACTGGAGCAAACACTATCTATGGAAAGCCAAGTCTGAGGCTTCTCGCCAAATTTTTAACCAATCATATTCATGTGATATTTCTATGCTATTATTAAAACTTTATTCCCTGAGGAGTGGCACCCTTTCTCTGTCAGGACAGCTGGACAGAGAGAGGTCCGCAGTGCTGTAACTGGAACCTTCGACCATTTAATAAACTTCATTATAAATAAAATTCATCTTTGAGTTTGTTCATCCTCTCTCAGAAAACAAACGCGACAACAGTAACTCCGATAATCACTCATTAGAGCCAAAGTATGTAGAAGAGCATCTCTGAAAAAGAAGAAGAGCTTGAAGACTGAATAACTCCAATTTCTACCTATTTATCATATCTTGGTGGTATATGTCATTCCAAGCTCTGCAGTGTGGAAGATGTTGATTTTTTTCAGTCCAGCAACACACGCAGTTCTCAAAGTTGGACATTAAATGACTGGAAAAAACATTAGCTCGTCTGATGAGTCTCAATTTCTTCTGCGACATCTGCAAGGCAGGGTCAGACCCAGGACTAGCAAAGTGGACCTAATAGTGTCCAGTGAGTGTAAGCTTTGACATCGTTTTCTTATCCATTGTGAAACTGATGAGTTTCTTGACATTTTTATGATTCTTAACTGGTGTAAATCAATGGCGACAGCAGCCAGCACCAAAATGTTTCTTTTCCTTTATTTTGCCATGTGCTGCATAAACTGTGTATACAATATCTGAAGTGTATCACTGATGAATCTTTTCCGTCTCTTTCTGTTTTTCTCCAACAGTCTGAAGAATCAGATATGTGTCCAGTGAGCGTGGGATGCCGATTAAAAAAAAAAAAAAAACTACTACTGGATTGATGTCAGACAAGCTGTGTTCAGCTTGCCCTGCTTTTTCTGCCTCCGCCATGCTTTTCGCTCCTCTCAAAACTATTTCAATTTCTCTCCTCATCTCTCCATTTCCATCTCTCTCTGGCTTTTTACTCTGTCTGTTTTGGATTTTTTTTTTCTAACACTAGAACTGCATCAGCTCCCTCACCTTTCAATATAAAGTGCAGTTCCTGCACATTGTTAGCCACTCCCAAACCATAAACCTTCACACTGCGGCTGTATTCTCTGCTTGCTTTTTTTTTTTCCTTTTTCTTGTTTTTAATTATTTGTTTTTTCAGTCCACTGACCATCTGAGAATATTAAAGTGGATCTGATACGCAGCAGCCTTTCTAACATGCATGGACTGAATTTAGCTTTATTTTTCACATGTTAAGTACTGTAAGTGGAATTAAGAATATAAGGGTTTGTTTGCGTTTGCTCAGTTTTAATGTAACACATGCATAGTGTCTAACATTGTTAAATCATTGCCCTAAATTATGTAAGGTAACAGTGTAATTTAGTGCATACATTCTGGACCTAAATCCCCTTGTAGCTTTTAAGGGGTTAATGGCAATAATGACACTAGTAGAAGTCTAACAATAAGTTGCATTGGTATTGTCTTCTATTGGCCATACTGAAGACTAAATTGCTCTTTTTTCTTGGGTTTTGGTTGTGCTGTAAGAAGACCACCAGAACTGGTGAGATTTGTCTGCATCTACACAGGATTACAAGTTTCAAATAGAAGCTTTCAACACTTTTAATTTGCCAGTACTGGGACCATGGTAAGAACTTTGCTTTCACCATGTTAATTGCTGTGATCTGGGAACAACTAACATCACTGTAAAGCAATCAAGTGGGGTAAGAAACTGTCAAACAATCAGACAAGTCAGAAAAAGTTAGCCAAACTTCGCTAAAGGAGAAACAAAGAAGGATTTCCCAAACTCTATCCATGTACCCCAGCATCATCCCAAGCAAAGCAGCACAGATATTTTTCTCCTCGGGTCCTCCAGGATACTTAGCTCATCTGCCCCAAGTTCTCCACCCAGTTAGCTTCATTTCAGCATGAAAGGATTTGCGTTGCAAGCTCTTGAGGTGGGAGTATTCTTCTGCAGACATACAAAGAAAAGAGCGCTATTACCAGTTGATTCCATTGGTACCAAATCATTTGCATAAACTAGACTTAGAAACAGGAACTGTCTAACTAAAAGAACTCTTTGATGTCTGGAGCACCCTTGTCCTACAGCTTTGCATCATGGGAAGTGAAGGGCTGCCTCAAAGAATTTCTAGAACATTCCAAAAGACTGAAAGTCACACATACACTCAATCTTTTCCATGTATAAGGCCATCCAGACATTATTACCACACTGGTTGTGCCATTGTAATCCGACATCTTCAGCTAACTCTGGGCTTCAAGTTGAGCTACTCTAACTGTCTGGTTGTTTGGGTTTCATGTTTCTTGCCCCTGTAGAAATTTGTCTTTGTTTTAAAGCAGTCCCAGATGACTTCAATAATAAAAAGTTATCTGTTATCATCATTGACAGAAACGATGTCAAAATCAAACAAAAAATTACATTAAAGTTGTTTTTAAGGTGTGAAAAAAGTTCTGGGATTGGGCCTGATATATATAATACACATGCATATGTTTGCGTGCGTTAAAACCTTACCTGATTTCAATTTGGATCAGTTCAAGATCATCTTTTTAGGTTCAGACAGCTTGCAGCGCAGCTATTTTTAGATCCCTCTCTGGAAGTTCTGTTCTGACCATTTACATTTACAAACTTTCACAATGGACCACCTTCAAATTATGTTTGGAAGTGACATAAATTTCAAAGCCTAATGGTAGGTGATGATCGAGACCAGAAGCATGGTTGTTGTTACTCATTCACTGGATTTTGCACCATGACAAAGTGAGACTGTCAACACCATGCTCCTGTGGGATCTGAGGGAGAACACTGACAGAAAATTACCTGTCTTGTGCCACCATACTGTAATTATCTGTCATGTTTGGCCACACAAACACACTGCGCTGGGAGAGCCAGTGGAAATTACAGAGGCACAAGTAGTGGTAGACAAAATAGACTTCCACAGACTGATCTGAAAAGCTGATCTTGAATTTTTCAGGTATGGTTTAAATTGGGAAAAGTTTTTAATTTTTCTAGGCCTCGTCCAGGAAGTTGTTGATCACACCTGTTACAAAGAACAGCTAGGTTTCTCTTGGTTATAAAAAGATGTCACCAGACATGATCTCTACCGCACGTTGAAAAGAGAGACTTTGTTTTGTTTTAAATTGCTGTCCAATGCAGCATATACAGTCTATTATATATAGTCAGTGTTTCAAAAAATATATATTTCCTTTCATTTCAGTAT